>NC_087062.1:13905288-14555288 GCF_963678635.1 Symsagittifera roscoffensis | reverse complement strand
CAACTTTTCTGCAAGTCAAATAACCTAAAACTCATATTCGCCCCGGTAGACGACCACAGACCCATAGTTATTGTCGAATGCTTAAAACAAACGTTAAAACATAGGTTAGGAGTCATGCGAATCGTTGCAAATAACTACCCATTTAAACTTGCATCGGATGTCGCCGAGATTATAAAAACATTAAGAACAGCTCCACACGGAGTTACAAAAGTCTCGTCATTTGAAGCCCGTATGTATCGAAAATCAAACACACTTTTATCAAATATAGCAACAACTAGTTCACAAAGCAACTTATACTGGGGAACCGCAAACAACGCATGTTAAGATTGTAAAAATGTGATGGACCCCCGCTTTCGCCACAGTTAATGCACGATCTACAATGCTGGTATGAAAACTAAGTCAAAATCAAAAGACGACTGACGGAGAAACTACCTGACCCATCAAACTCGACCTAAAGAGAAAGGGAAACCACACGATTACAAAGTTGGGCGAGCGCGATAACCAAATATTCATTAGCAAAGCAAAGGCAAGCTTGAAACTTCAAATATAAAGGATCACAAAAACAGTTGAACCTTAGCACAAAGAAACATACTCAACAAATAGCTAGAAAAAGGGTAAGAATTACCACAAAGATTAAAGATTCAAAAACGTACGAACGAAAGTACAAAACAATAGACGGTAAATTATTAACAACCATTCCACAGACTGCTTGGGTGCAAACACGTGTTTAGCGACCTTGCTTGTTGAGGAACAACGGATTTGCTTTTCTTCCAAATCCACAAACCTACGGACCATATAGACCCTTTTTACTAAGTGACTATGATGCATACAAATCCGCAAGAGCAGCCGATCCAAATGTACGCTCTTTATCAATCGAACAACCAAACGTACCTCAACATCCGATGTTCAGAGAAAACGAAAAGACGAGGCTACCAAAAAAGCTGCCCCGTGAGGAGCTACAGATCCGCAAGAAATCGGAAACGGAAAAAAGGGAAAAGTGAGACCAACCCAGACAGGGAAGAGAACGGGTGGGAAACAACCTCCCAGACAGGTAACGGGAATGATCTTCAAACAACCGACAAGAAAAGTGCAGGGGAATCGGGAACTTCATCAAGCGACGGTTGGTTCGGACATCAACAGCGCTTCGGAAAACCCCCTCCACTCTACTAATTGAGTAGATGTGAACTGGACACCTCCTCAGCCGATATCAACGGAACCTACAAGCAAGTCAACAAGGTCGCCTTAAGCAACACTGACGAAGGCGCTAGCCAACACGATACCTATCATCAGTATAGAGTCCTAAAGAAGTTCTCAATAGAGTCAACGGAAGAACAACAACATTAACAAAACACGGAACCAATTCAAGCATAAAAGTTCTATTACAGGAGTTGGGATTTAAGAAATACTCACCAGAATTAATTTTCTTGAGACTATTAAGCCGAATACAAAACATAATATCATCTTAATCTACCTAGTGTCTCCAGCAGAGAGCCCGAGTTACCACCACCAAACAAAATACATCACAGAAGAAGATGACAAAAAGGACAAGAAACAAAAAGAAGACACATTTTAAAATGACATAAATACGACGGAAGAGCACGAGAAACAACCAAAAGAAGAGGACACAAACACAAAATAAAATAAACACTCGGAATCGGAAACATCACTCTCACCAGAAAAAGAGAAGAAGTGTCTTGAAAATACAGTCCCTCGGGGCACGAAACTCAATGTTAGTCCTTAGGAGACTCAAGAACTCACTTATCTAAAGAGAGAGGGGAAAGTCGAACAGTTGGCCTTGACCGATACGGACAAACCGTATTGGAGAGATTAGACGCTGAGATATTAGAGTACAGTATTGCGTTCAAATACCTTTTCAATCTTGAATAGTTAAATTTAGTTAGCGCGCCAATCAGTTATCGGACTCTATAACTGATCATTTGTAGCGATATGATAGGAATAAGGTCGTAAACCAGAATTGGATCTTAAATTTTTGTTGATCATAGAGCTCATTGCTTTCGTTTGTTTACGAGCACCTCTTTTGGGATATTCAAGAAAAAGAAAAATGTCAGAATAACCAGCCAATATGTAACATTTTCTTTCAATTCATTTCCCATTCATTTTTTTTCCATTTATTTATTCCAAAAGACTTTCTGCCAAGAGAATACAGGAGTCCTTAGGTACTTTCTTGAGTATTCGAACATTAGAAACGGCTGTGCTTCTATAATAATTTAGCACTAAGTCAATGCCAATTAAAATATTGTTGCCAGAATTCACATTAACACACAATCGTCTTAGGGGCGCGGCGTAAGGGTAAAAAAATGACTGGTTACAAGGGGACTGAACTTACCTATATTAAGAAAGTTGGAATTTTATAAATGAAGAAAAACTATTTACAAATTTTTTCTAAAGAAAAATATAAATATAATAAACTCGCTGATAAAGAACAATATCACCCGAGCTCTGAAGGTCCAGCGCGCACCACCAGATTAAACGTGCGTGGCGAAACTCTTTCACCCAAACCCGAGATCTACTTGACAGACCTGTCTCTAAAGTCTCTCAAAGGGCGCTCAATAAAGAGGCACAAATATCAACTATAGCATTTTCAACCACGAAGAAAAATTAATAAACTGTGAATTCGAACGTTTTCGTAACAATTTCCATTATCAGGTTCACAAAATTTATTTTAATTGATTTACAGACAATTTGTTATGGTAAAAAACAATTAAATGGTTCTAAACAACACCTTAAATCATTCCATCAATCAAGTTTAAGCATAATTACGTAAGATTTTCATTATAGTTTCCCTTAAAAATCTGAGATTTTTCATCTTACTTAGCCTTTACTTTTACTAATTTTCAACTGACTTTTTACTAACTTTTCCAATTGACTTGCTCGATGTTCTGAGCTAAAATTTTTCAAGGACTGAAATCTATGTGTTATCTCTCTACTCCTGAGTTCATCCCGCGTCTGGCCTCAGTTTCCTTTTGTGGAGCGCTTCCATTGTAAGAAGTTTCAATGCTTTGTTTGACTGATTTATTAATTCACAAATCAATAGTGCTCTGGTCGCTTCCTACGCACACGGACGTATGTGTATGCCTACTAGCGAGTCTTCTTTCTGGTGTTCCTCAACATCTGTGACCAAATGAATATCGAACAATGTGTGCAACATAGGTGGAATTACATCCACAACAAGACAATTCGCTGAACAAGACAATTGAAATTAGGATCACGGAAGAATGATGACTTAAATGAGTTAAGAGCGGTTTTTTCATTTCCGGGACGAAAACACTATTTGTGAGTTGGTGATGCTTGGCATCTTGTTTGCAAATAATTGAATTTGATTTCCTCGATATTGGAGAATGATGATTAGGGTTTCTCGACTCGCGTGTCATTCGTTTCCCGAGTTTCGGTGTTAGTTAGTATTAATTCTGCCACAAGTATTTTCCTACTCAACTTTGGATGACCACTCCTCTGGATATTGAATTTCCTTAGATTTCTGTCTATTGATCATCATTGTTTCATTATAAAATTCCCATGTAGACGGGCTTCTAAACACCTGTGCATCGTGCCGTCTATAAACTATAAAGTTTCTCTTGTACTGCAGTGGTGTATATGTCCATGTATATATATATACATATACAGATTTATAGATGTATATGTATATATATATATATATATATATATATATATATATATATATATATATTTATACATATATATATATATATATAAATGTATTTCATATATGTATATCTATAAATATAAATTGAATAAATACAAAAACAACCTACAATTTATACAAAACAAAAATATATGTATACAAATAAATATATAAAATATATCCAAGTAGCTACAAAGTCAGTTTTATATAGTCCCTTCACATACAATAGTCTCTGGGGGACCAAGCCTCCGCTCCCGTGTTCTTCTCGAGATAACGCTCTTATCTCTCCCAATTTGTGGCACGGGAGGGTTCCGCGGAATATTCCTTCCCCACTGAAGCTTCCTTTTCCACTAATTTCCACTGCTAAGGATCTTATCATGTGTTATTGCCACGATAAGAGGCTCCGTTTTTCTCGTATTCCCGTACGACCGTTTTCTACTATATTTGTCGTTGTTCTGTTTTTTTTGTCCTTTCCAGTCAAAATGGCCGTCTTTTTGTATTTCTCAGAAATATTGGCCCGTCCTTCGAAATTTTAAAAAATCAAATCCTCGGAACAACTAGACCCTCCTTCGCAGTAATTTTTGTTACTAAGGCCTTTATTCGTTTTCTTTCATGTCGCCGGAAGGTTGCGCTGTGCCAATCTGGCAGAATGGCACATACTCCCCGGACAAGTCCCCATCAAAGTCCCTATTGATCGCATAACACCGGGTTATCGTCAAGTAGTGTTCCAGTTCTCTGTAATCAATCTTACAAATCGCATAAGAAAATGAAGTTTATCTACTCCACCTCAACTCACTACGTGTCACAAATGGCATTGTACTACATCTTACTGCCGTCTAACAATTTCACAAAATTTGCACCATGAGGAGTGTCCTAGATAAAATTTCTTTTCTGGCTACTTACGTCATCTTGCCATAAAACTTCTTTTCGCTCTGTGTGATTAAAAAGTTGGGACGTGGCACGGCCACGCACCCCTTAAAATTAACTTAACGTCACTCACCAAGTATAATCAGTTATTTATGCGGTCCTTTCAATTTTAAAACTAAGAAACTCTGTGGCTAGGAAAGTTATTGAGTTACTCACCCTTTCCAAGCGAGTTTACCCAAACTTACCATGTCGCCACACAGTGAAATTGTGTCTTACACAGGTTAAAAACTTCAGTCGTGTTTAAATAGGTAAATATACTCACCTATGTGCTATATATATACATAAGTAGCATAACTAAAATTTTCTTTCAACAATTTTAACAATTGCAACAATTTTCAAAGTCTGGTCTGACCAAACTAGATCAAAACAAAAAGTTTAACAAGTTCAATAATCAAACTTGGTTGATTAGTTCAAGTTTTTACACACAAAGACAATCAAATTTTCTTTTCTTCTCTTCCTTTCTTGTTCACGTCTTCATTTGTCCTCTTTGTTCCATCATCTTCATTCCATTGCTTCTCCATCCTGATCTTCAGCTTCGCTGTCTTCTAGGACGTTCTCCAGCATGTCCATGGAGTTGCGGGACGTGCCCCAACTATCCTGCTCCAACAGCCTCGGTTTGCAACAAGGTAGCAGGTCCACATTCACCTTTTGCTGCCGGTTCCTGCAAAAGCTGTTGTGAAGACAAAGGCTCACATTTTGTTCTAGGTCAGCTCTTAAGACCTCTTTTTTCTCATCTTCAGTTACACAAGGCGCTCCAGCTACTCGCTTCACCGCCGTGGTGACTGCGTTTCTGTGCGTCAGGAATGCTCTCTAATAGGCTCCCGGTCCTATATCTAGCTGGAAAGATTGATAGGCTTCCGTGTTCCTCGACATGTGACGCTTCGCGCGTTCATTCATCCATGACGTCATCACTGCACGGAACCAAGGCATCAACCTTTGCCTTGACCATATTCTTTCAATGGCTCTGGGTATTCTCAGAACTTTGCAGGTGGTTCTGAAAAGATCCAATTCGCGGCTCATCTTCACGTTGCTCAGCTGCTCAGGAGTCGGCACGGCCGTCTCCTGTTCACTCGTGTCCGCGTTAGGCTCCAACCATCTCACTGCCAGCATGGCACTAACCACCACGATTGACACCTGTTGATTCTGATCGGGCAACCCCGTAGAGTACAACTCCTCCACGTCCCACACTAGCATAAGATTCCCGCGTTTGGGGTACCATAACGTCTGCGCCGAGCAGTGGCAAGGATACTCCCCATGGGTTCTCACTATGTTCCTTCGGGTCCGATACCCTGAGGCTCCTAGCAACGGTTCCACCTCCATCATAATTCTGTGTAAATCGTCTTTCTCTTCTATGGTGGGGAATTCAGTGGGTAACGCTCCACTCGCTTTCTGCTTTTGGAACTCGCTCACATTACCTTCGTTCAATCTCAGGAACTCTTCACCCACTATGTCTTGCAACTCGCCTTCAGATCTCTTCGGGACTGCCCGAAAGATCTTCGCCAACAAATCATATGACCTCTCCGACATTCTGGCCAACCTCACGCACTTTGGCACAGAGAAAAGTTGGTCAATCAACACCTGCTGCGTCCTCGCATCCATCACCACCATGTGCGTAGGATACCTACTATTGCAATATGGCGCGGAGCTTGAACCCACCAGATACTTTGAACCAGTAGGTTTATGATAGGCTTCACTATCCTTCAGAGTCATTTCGTTTTCCAGAGCTTCTCGCCAGCCTTCTGCTCTGTCTGCAATGCTCCAGTGAATACTTCCACGCTGAGGGACGTCACTAGCTCATGGGCACGCTCCAGGCGCTCAAGCGATTCTATCGAACTCGTCATGCTACAAAATCCCAAGGCTGTGGTCAAGTTTACATCCGTCACCCCATGACAGTCCGCGACCAACTCCATGCCACTCTTATCCGACATGCTCAATCTTCCGTACAATCGTGCCAGTTGTCGATGCTGCTCGCTCAGCGTAATCAGGCAGTGTCCCAAGTTGCAAATATGTCCATCCATCCCACTATGTTGAGCCAAACAGGTGCCTTGCTTCAACCAATTGCTCGATGGACTTTCCTCGGATAGCTCCGTGGATGGGTTGCTCTTCCGCTTCCTCCTCCTCATGGCCAGCAGATGGTGTATCATGGCCAGATCATGTAGACCCGCGTCATCATCCAGGTCTAACGTGATACCCGCCGTCAAGTCCCAGATTATACCGGCGTTAGGATGAGGACACCACGAAGGCTCCATGAGTTCCCACATCGTTACTAGACTGGTTTTCAAGTGACCGTCCCAAGAACCACAATCAAAACTCACTTGCCCCTTCAGCTCGGGAACCGAGGGTTCGACCACTCGTTCTTCTAAAATAATTCCCAGCTTGGGTTGTTCCACCATCAGCATTCCAGTTTCCTTAATCCGTTCGACCCAGAAATTGAGCCCTATGACTTGCTCATAGTCGAAGTACGCTTCCCTGGCTTCTTCATTCACGAAGGGATTATACGCCATCCCCGCCGGTATGCCAGACACATATTGGAACGACTTCAGTTTCCCTAATGTTGCAAAGTCTTTTTGTCCCCTGACTGTTTCAATCAACTCCCGGCTCACTTTCAATTCTTTGTTGGAATACCTTCTCACTTCTTCCAACTTGCGATAGCTCTCCATGTCATTCGACTCCCTATTTGGTACAATCAACGGCATATCCTGATATAGTTCCAGGATTGCCCTAAGGAAGTTTCTTTCGCAATCAACTCCCTTTTGCCGAATGATCTTTATGCCTTCTCCCAAAACAGGAGTGGGGATACGATCCACCACGAACCTGACAAAGCAAAGGGCATCCTTACGCTTAGCCCAGGCTATCGCAGAATCGTCTTTTGAAATCAACGCTCGCAGGACTTCCATCAACTCCAGCTCCTGTTCCTTTGATTTCAAATCAATACTGGCTTCATATTCCGCCTTCTTGATGCCCATCAAGCACCAAGCCAACCGTACTTGCAGGTCAGTTCTCGTGCACGGATGAGCCAGGTACGCTGCCACCGTCGCAGGTGCATGCATCGTCTCGTCGAAGTATCTTTGGAGGGCCGCCCTCCAAGAGATTTCCACCAGTTTTTCCATCCCGATTTCCTTCGCCTCTGAGGACATTACCGTGCCGTATTCTTTCCGATTTAAGTTAGAATTCTCCGTTAGCCCTTTCAAATATTCCTGCGCTCCAAGCCATCAGGTGCCCTCTCGCGGAGTTTCCCGCGGAGTTTCTCGCCTTCAACATCTCCACATAACCCCCTGCTGTATCTCCCATGTGGACCGATTCCGGCACAGTGACTCGACTGTACTCGACCACGTCGAGTTGTCCCTCCAGTTTTATCCGGGCCATGTTGGTTCGCGAGGGCCTGTAATCTTCAAGTCCTCTAGATCCACACTGACTGATGATCTCCATTTCTAGCTTAGTGTCTGCTAGGGTTCGTGCAGTCTTCTTTGATTTTGTGGCTGTCGTGGTCAGACCTGCCAAGAGCATAGGGGGTATCAGGTTCTCTTTTTCTCCCCCGATCAACGTCGCACCATCTCCTTGCCCGCTCTCGCCTGAACGACCTGCGCTCGTCAAAGAGACCACCACTGCGCTGGCTTTTGACTTCACCACTCCCTGGTTCACGGCTCGCCTTCCTGTCCTCCCTTTCAGCCACTTCAGCCCCTTTCTGGCTCGTCTAACGGGTAATTTCTTCGTGACCTGCTGATCATCGGCACTGTCCTCTGTAACTGACTCGGTCAGAACATCAGACTCCATGGAGTTCATTTTTTTCTCCAGGACGTCACGCATAATGGGTTGGTTCAATCCCACCTTCATTATGGACTGCGTCCCTTATCGTCGTATCACGTCCCATGACCTTTCCATGAAGTTCACTCGGCTCCAGGTTGCTCCTGTCTTGCTCTCTAGTTCACTTTGGTATCTCTCCTATTCCTCTTCCGGTAGCGTACTCAGGAAGAATACCCTCATTGACTCTTCAATCTTTCTCCTCCTTGGTGACTCATGAAGCAATCTTTGTGGATCCCTATTTCGGCACTCTCTCGCCTGACTTATTGGGTCCATCAGGGATAAGTCGGCCGACGCCTCCTTTGTAGGGGACATGAAAGATGACGGCGTCATCAGAAACAGACTCCCATCGACTTCCCCGTCGTCGTCTTCACTAAACCAGTACTCCAGCAAGTCTCTTTCTAACGCTCCTAGATCCGTCTCACCCGGCTTCACTCGTCCTGATCCATCAACTCATCGTCATCCGCATCAGGTTTTGGCTTAGGTCCTGAAGGGCCTTGTCGTGTGTCTATGCCCGAGTCCGGCCGCGCCGGTACGGTCATGTCTCCTGCGTGATAAAATAATTCATCGTTCACCAGGAATTCTACGGACTCCTCGCCATGTGGTGCCAGGTCCTCTATCGTTATGTATGAGCCTCCTCTGCACTCCTTTGCCACTTCCAGCATCACTACTTTCACTTCTCCTGACCACTTCAGTCTTGATAAGTCATCTGTGGGAGCATACACCTCGTTCCACATTTCAGCCGAGACCTCTGGTCTCCTGGAAGGTAGTGCTTTGATCTTTTTCCTGCTCCAAGCATCAGAAATTGTGAAGTCAAACGTGTGCGCGGCTGCAACGTTCCAACTGATGAAGCGCGGCTCCATCCCTTCACTCCACTTCAGCATTCTTTTCTCTGCATCACGAGCCGCTCCGATGCGAGGGGCAATGGCGGGAGATGTGACTCCCAACAACATCCTCCTTATCGGTGGATATCGAGGGCATTGGTCCGGCAGCGGCCTGTACCCAGAAAGCCACGCTTGCTGGTTCTCTTTCAAGTGTGCGTAGGCTTCTGGCAAGAGTGTGACTCTCATTGCCGCTCCTGAATCTTTCACTATTGGTCTCAGATTCCAGAGCTTCGGGTCAAACTGGATGTGGGGAAAGGTCTTCGCGGCCCATTCGGCACTTGAAGTTGTTGGGTCCATCGGGAACTTATTGGGTCCATCGGGGATAAGTCGGCCGACGCCTCCTTTGTAGGGGACATGAAAGATGACGGCGTCATCAGAAACAGACTCCCATCGACTTCCCCGTCGTCGTCTTCACTAAACCAGTACTCCAGCAAGTCTCTTTCTAACGCTCCTAGATCCGTCTCGCCCGGCTTTTCTGTCTTTTCCCCGATGTCTTCATCGTCCTGATCCATCAACTCATCGTCATCCGCATCAGGTTTCGGCTTAGGGCAACGTTCCAACTGATGAAGCGCGGCTCCATCCCTTCACTCCACTTCAGCATTCTTTTCTCTGCATCACGAGCCGCCTTTGTAGGGGACTTGAAAGATGATGGCGTCATCAGAAACAGACTCCCATCGACTTCAACACCCAACCTTGCTCCGCTATTCTTCCGAACAGCCTGTCGTCGCTGGCCAGCCCTCTCAGCTCCTTCTGCTCTACCCAATTCAGCACGGAACAGTCCACGACTGAGACCAGGTTGACATACAACACAGAATTCCTGTATGCCTTGACTTGCACTCCGGGAACACGAAAGACATCACCGGTCCATACACCACCGTGACGAATTCCCGCAGTCCGTGAATCAGAGCCAACGGATCGATCCGCATCATGACAGCCAAATCTGTCAGCAAGGGCATGCCACAATACTGCTTACATTCACCCGCATCCGTCGCCACCTTATCTTCTCCCGTGACACTTCTGTTCTGCTGCAAGAGATATTGGAGCAGGAGAGTCCTCCAGTCTTTCATTTTCCTGAGCGAGGCAGTTTCCAACTGCGCGTTGAACTCACGACTTGTTCCCTGGAGTTGTTCAGGGTAACGCAACAGCACAAGCAAATCATCCAGCCGACCGTAGGTCATGGCAATCAGAGTCAGGAGTCCATCCAATCTCAAATGTGCCAACGCTTGGGTGAAGAGGTTCGCCGGCCCCTTCACGAAATTCTCATGACCGAATGTCACGTACAGGGCTAATATCAGGCCAATCGACAGCTTCCTGATATCCTTGACGAAGCTCGCGATCAGGTTCCGAGAAGCCCTCGGATAGCACGTCGACAGATGCCCCCGGATAGCACGTCCATCCCACTCCCATTCCACCCAAGATGGCATCTGATCGTTCATATTGTGCCCTCGTGGCTAGTACGTCAGCTTGGAACTTGTCCCACGGCATCGTGTTTACATCCTGCATCAATTTCAACATCATACCCCCAGCTAACTCCCGGGCATCAAACAAGTTCTTCAGATACACGTGTATCTCTTTGATCACTGCCGGCGCATGCTCGAACGCGTCCTCTCCCAAGGTGCACAGTCTCGGTGACAAGTACAACCATAAGTTGTTGTGCGGCTTCGTGCGCAAAGCCATTGCCATGAGGTCTTCTTCCGCTGATGTCATGTTTTTTCCTGACTGTCCTTCCCTGTTCATTCTCTGCATGATCCATCTGTCTGAACCAGAGATCGTCAGCCACCTGTTGTACTAACAGATGATCGTCATCCACCCCGGGTCTTAACTTCAGCAATCTGGCGAAATTGGACAGCTGCAACCCCAGAACCTCATCTAACACCAACCGAGTTGTGCTACAATCTTTGAGTCCCTGTATGGCATTGGAAATGTCAACCCAAACGGCAGGAAGCTCAGATCGGGATGGGTAATAATTGTTGGGGTCTATCACTCTGTTCGGGGTAGGAATTATCACGTTGAACCGTCCCTCTGCTATCGTTGTGACCATTGTGTATACAAACTGAAGGGGTTCTGGCAATGCAGCGTACCCTGGTGACAACACAAAGACCACCTTCACTACATTTTGGGTGAAACGTTGTTTTGCTGCTGTTTCTACCTCAGTCATCGCCCAGAGCAATGTCATTATCGCCTCCCCTATGACCTCGTTGCTCGCGATCGACCCATCCGTCAGACGGGACAACAAACCCCTGCTTTGCAGATGATCATTCGAGTCTGCAACCACTATCAACTGCGGCTCCATGCTGGCCACCCTTCGCACACTTATCATCTTGCCTATTGACTGTCCCCAGTCCAATTTAGGCGCCGTCAAGAAAATCACGTCGGGCCAAAAGAGAGAACGGGGCGTGTGGAGATAATCCGAACTGGCCACAATCAGGTACATGGCAGCTTTCATATCCAAGGGCTCATAAGCGGCAAACAGCCCGTCACCGACTGGGGCCTTCAGTTCCCCGTATCTCCTGTCATCTCCATCCACCATGTTCGTTCGGGGGTAGTCTCTTGAATATTCGCCAGGCGTCTGACCGGGTGGTTTAGCAAACTGCCTGTACATCTTGTGATGCTTGTTATTAGGCTTGTTATCTGTCTGAAACTTGCCCTTGCGAGCAGGTGGCGTCCGTTCCCTGGCTCTCTGGCGGACGTCCGTAAGAGACCGGGTATTCAAAGGTCCAAAGGTATTGTCCTGAGGCAATCCATTCAGGTCTGCGTGCCGGAGCGTAGTCGTGGAGCTGAACTGCTCCTGCTCTGCTAGCAGCCAATCCACGCCCGGTATCCGATATAGTCGCGACACTGTGGGACTTTCTCCGCCGATCATTCTCATTGCGTCCTCCCGACACGTCAAGGTATTCATGTTCAACTTCGTTGACATGTCCGTCTTGTACTGTCCCCAATGACTAGGGTCTGATTGATTCCAAAGCAGCACGCTGCCTGGTTCAACTCCCTCCGCTGGCACGGCGCTCGTAGGCGGTCCTGCTACTGGAGCAGGGTTCGCCGTAGCGGGCGGGTCGTTCCTCCTAGACATGGTCTGGGAGTTATTCCTGTTCTGATCAACTGATCTCCCGAGTCGGCTTTCAAGCGGTTGTGTTCTGGGAGGAGGAGCAGTCCCTAGCCTCTCTCTCACGTTTGAGCTCGGAGCGATGGGTGCAGCTGTAGCCGTCTCCGTTGCCAAAGGCCCTAGGCGGTTGACGAGGGATTCGGGCACCCTTGCCCTCATTCTATTTCCTCCGGTCGAACTGGTCCAAGCCAGAGAACTGGTCGCCCTCGACTCCTGCTCCACTTCCCTCAATTGCGTCTGAAATACGTCATTGATCCAGTGTCTCCCTTGTTGGGTGTTGAAATGTATCCTATCTCTGGTGAGCGCGAGGTGATCAATCATGCGCAACATGTTCTCGAGATCCAGAAGCCGCAGCTCGTGTCAAATCATTTCGTTCCGCCGTGTCACGTTGCCATTCATAAAATCTGCCACTACGGTGCCCACCATCGGGTTCTGTGGTAATGTGCACAGTACCACGAGCCTGGGCCTGTACTTCTCCTTAGTTCGTTCAGGAGGCAGACCAGTAGAGGCTCCCACTTGCTCTCCGGAGTCACTGGTGCTCTCGAGACGTCATTGGTATCCAGCATTACTACCAGCGTATCCAGGTAATCTTCGCTCTGGAACTCCATCATCTTGATGACCTGAGCCACTGAGGCTCCTCCAAAAGACAGAGCGGTAGTCTGACCATAGACGAAGATCTCATTCAGATCCCTCACCAAACTGTCTCCTATGATCAAGTGGCGATTTCCTGGGGGAATCACCTGGTCGCTCGTAGCGGGGTTCCAGCTCATGTCATTCAAGCAGGCCCGAGGATGCTCCGCGGCCACTGGCGTGAACTGGTGACGTGCCATCTGATTCTTCCTAATGTCCGCCACGCGGGACTTTTGAAAGATTCCGCCATGCGGAGTCCCCGAGGACGCTACCGTGCGGGGTGCTCGCTCCGAACTATTGGATGAATGATCACGACGTTGAGAAGGAACGATCCTACCCAATTTCCGCCTAGTGGTTCTGTTAATCTCATCCATTGTTGCTCTGGCCACTCGATCGAATGATTCTTGGAACTGAGGAGCGTGTCAGAAGGGTCTGGTATCGTGTTCTTCTGACTGGAAGCAGACTGTTGTGTCTGCTCAGGAGCCTCGGGCCCTCTCGGTGTACACAGCTCCTGTACTCATGTCTTGGGGCGTGTGTCGCTGGATCCCTCCGAGGACTTCATTGTCGCCAGAACTTCCTGTGACACTGGGCTCACTTTTGCCATATACAGCTCCTTCAGGTGCTTTATTTCATCCTCCTTGTAGGCCACCTGCAGATCTTCGTACTTCTTTTTCCATTCGTCTCTTTCTCGAGCTATCGCCCTATACTCCTGGACTTTGGCACACAACTCGTTCTGATCTCTCTCTTTCTTCTCCAACGTCTCAATCGTCTCCGACGTCTGGATTTCTATTTCGATCACCCTCACTCTCTTAGGAGGAGGAGCAGCTGTTGGAGAGTCGACCGAATGTGACGGGCCTGGCCCATCACGTTGTCTTTTCGCTCCGATGAGCGGCTGCGCAGGTTGGACCGGCAAGGGCATCTCATCTAGCCGGTGGTCCCTCTGTTCACCTAGTCCTGCCTCACGAGCCAGGTCGTGGCCAGACATTTCTCCACGCCGCCAACTCATCAGTCGGTTTCAACCTCTCTCGGCGGTCCCGGACTCACCGAAGGCCAACATCAACACGACTTCTGTAGGGCGATTCCCTCGACCCTCTCGTCCTAATGCATTGAGGAGCGCGACCACAAACATCGCCAGCCCCGGGTCTTCTCGTGTAAAGTCACAATCAATCAGCCGCTGATAGATCTCGTCTAGAGTCGCTCCTAGACTCGCTGAGAGGAATTCCATTAGTTCATTTGTATCACCCATTTCTTATCGTGTTGATTCTTGTTGTCGTATAGTTTCTTCCGGTTTGTTTGATTCAATGAATTCAATAAACAATTTCTGATCAATCAAGATCTAAAAAACAAGTCGCGACTTAAAACCATCATTTTTGGATAAAGCATCATTCAACTCTTTAAAACTCTTCATTGAAATTCCCTTCTCAATTCTGATTTATGAATTTAGCACCAAGGTGGATCGTCCACCTGTATCTTTGTCAGGGTAGCACCAATGAGCGCTGTCACCTTGATTACGTGGAGTATTCTAGGTCTTTTATGACACAAAACATAAAACACATCATAACAATAACATAACACATAAACATCACACATCTACACTATCACATAAAACATAATCCTTAATAATGTACCTAAAACCTACTCCTAATCTAAAGTTGACACTAATTCTTCTCAAGTGAACCTGATAAAAACCATTTATCGCCGAACGCAGTTCCTAGCATATGCTCAGATAGTATTTTTTATGTAAGTAAATCTCTATGTCAGTTTCTGAAAATATCACATGTACAAGGGCGTACAACTCTCTCGGATGTAGCTTTCCCCTATTAGGATCATATACTGGTAACGAGAGAGAGGTGACTCCTCTCTCAACCAGAAAATCCCTAAGTCGAGTCAAGGCCAATACCAAGCTCTCTGGATCTACGTGTTGCCTATCAGTGGCCTTAGTAACCAGGAAACACAAATATTTCCCTGGTATCTGTGATGCAACAGGGGGCAGCGCTATCATCCCTCCCACACCAGGCCTCTGTTTCCATAAAATTTCGATGTTCTTATACTCTCTTCTGAAATCAGCCGCTAGTGCTGTTTTGAAGCTTACGTCCGCGGTAATCGCTATAGCACATGTGCGTTCCGTGAGTATGAAATCGCTGTCCGTTATGACGATATTGTTTGAATAATGGTTCGGTAGGTCAAAATACGATTCAAAAATTTGTCCAAAAGGTGGTTTTCTAGCATTCTCGCCCTCTGTCTCTAGTTCTCCGGTTTCCCTTGCCGATTTCAATTTTTTTATTATCAGATTTTTGGTGTGGGTGAGTCCTACCCCCACTCCCCGGACAAAAATATCCATCGACGTCCCTGTCGATCGCCCAAAGTCTAGGAGATCGGGGTTGGATTGTGGAACACGTAGAGGACCATCTGGGGCGACCGACGTGTTTGATGCCGTCTTTATCGACGTCTTGAATCGTCAAGATCGTCTCTTTTGGATCTATCGGTAGATCATGGAGCCACTCGAGCACCCGCAAGTTTGTTAATTCTTGCTCATGAGTCAGTTCCGCTTCTGGCTCGAACTCCACTTCCGGTTCTGATCGATCGTCGATCCAATCCTGATCCATGTCATTCACCAAGTCGGTTTCTTCTAGCACCGCCACTTCGTCCAGTCCTACCAGCGAGTCCATAATATCATTTGCAACTATCCTGTCTACGACGAAATCCACGCCGTACGGATTGTATTTCTTCTTGTTTTTTCCTCTCTTGCTCTGGCGTGTTTCCATGGTGAGAGGAAAGTCAGGCTGTATTCTTTTGTCAATTTCGATTTGTTCCGGGCAGTCCCAGTCTTCCTCGGCAAAAGGTAGAGTTTCATCGTCCACCTCTACTCGCTCGGTCAACTCCAGATCCAGTGGTAGGTCGCAATCGTCCACCACCTCATTCCCGTCGTTTTTGTCACGAGTACCCCTTTCATTCACCTCACAAGCAGGATCCACTATCAAATAGTCTCCCTCTTGCATGTCAGCTGGGATGCACCAGTCCTCTGACGAGGCATTGTGTGGTTTGATGTTCTCGTAGTGAGTTGCTCTTCCAGTGCTCAATCGATAAAAACGACCACCTTGGTGCACCTCTGTTATCTGAAATGGACCATGCCATTTCTCTAATAATTTCTTGGTTCCTTTCGGTGGAACCACTTCCTGGAACACCCAGACGTAGTCGCCAAATGGGTAGGCTTTTGCATCGGCTGTCCTTTTATCAAACCTCCTTTTTTGTCTAATTTGCGCCTGTTGCGTGTTTCTCCTGCATAAGTCATTGAGGTCCTGCTGTCTTCTAATAACATCCCGCACGTACGTTTGCGGTGCTGTTGTCTTCCCCTCATATTCAGGGTAGAAAAACGTCAACGGAAGCGCTTTTTCGTGACCCGTTAGCATCATATGCGGACTTATTCCCGTGGTGGAATGCTCTGTGTGCTGTTGTAAGCACCCATCACTTGCGGTAAGTGTCTATCCCAGTCATCCATGTAGCGTGAGCAATAAACTCTCAACATGGATACCAGCGTGCGATTCTGCCTCTCGACTAGGCCATTCGTTTGCGGGTGATAAGTGGTCGAGTGGGCCTGTGCTACCTGCGACCTTTTCATTAACTCCTTCGTGAGATCACCCACAAATGCTTTGCCATTGTCCGATTGGAATGTGACGGGGCAACCGTGCCTCGCTATCCACACATTTATCAAATGATCGCACGTTTCTTCCGCTGATGCTGTCATGCAGGGTGCTGCCTCTGCATATTTCGTAAAATGATCAATCATTACCAGCACCTGATTGTAGCCCGTGGCTGTCATGCATATCTTTTGGTGATCGATCTGCACCACTTCATTGAATCCTGATGATTCTATTGATTGCAGAGGGAATCTCAGTTTCCTGGGGTCCTTCGCCTGTTGACATGACAAGCACGCAGAGATCCACTTTTCACTTGCCTTCTTCAAGCCAGGCCATTCGAATCGTTTCTGTATCCTGTTATACACTTTGTCCACTCCCTGGTGGCCCATTTGGTCATGTGAACGAAAGAGCAATTCGGTCTGGTATAACTGTGGTAACACTATCGAGTTGTACTTGTAAAAGACCTTGTCCTCCTCTCTACGTTTACAGGCTACGATTCCGTCTTTGTTCAGGTACAACAAATCTTTTCTTTTCAGGTAGAACTGCTTCAAGATCTTGTAGCTGTCTTCTTCCGAGTCTCCCTTGTCAGGTGCTCCATTCTCGATCCATCTCTTCATACTGCTCGTCATTCTATCATTTCGTTGAGCCCTTAGGAGATCCGACAGCCTGTACTTGGCTTTCAAATACGTCTTTACCACGTTCATTTGCCCGCTCATTATCTCCGGGGCATAGGCATCGTCCATCAACTTAACGCACCATATCTTCTTCAAAGGCGTTGCTTCCTGCACAGATGGCTCCAGATTGGTACGGACGACCGTACCATATGGCAGTAATCTGGTTGGGCGTTTCAAAACTGCTATCAGCTCGAGCTCATCGGCGGCATTATCCACCACGGTGCCCTCCTCATCGGAGATGTACCTGTCTCTGTCCGGATCCTGATGCATTTCCCTGTCCAGCCCGCGTTGTTTCCAGTCCACCAACAAGGAATGAATCGCAATCTCCGATACATCAGAATTAGAAGTAGTCTCGGATGTGTTGTCCCAGGACTGCGGCCTCGAGTCATCACTTGAGTCGAGTGACTCTACACCATCACGTTCCACTCTGTTTGTGATGTTTCTCGACTCCCCGGACAAAATTCTGTCCCTAGGTGGTCTCATTAACCTCTCCCCGGACAAATCGTCCCGTACGGGCCTGAAGATGTCCGACTCCCCGGACATTGTTTTTTCCCCGGAAGAACAATCTGAGCCCGGCTCGTATTCTGCTTTTGCATCTGTGAAACGTACTTTTCTCGTGAAGCTGGATTTTGACTTCACCTTGACTTCCTCAGTGATTTGGACCGGGATCGGTTTCCCACGTTCTGGGAACGAAGTCCTCAACAAGACATCCTTTGGCATTGAGGTCACCAGCTGGTTCACTATCGACCGGCAATCTCGTTCCACATCGCGACCGCGAATGATCACCGGCCTCTTCTCTGTCTTCTCAGTTACGGTCAATCGCTGCATGGTCTCCATCCACTCACGATCATGTCTGTCGACTTCTCTATCCAGCAAGTCACGAAGTTTCGACGTCCGGCGCCACATTCACTGTCCTATTTAGCAGAACTATGCTGTTTATACCCAGCCTGGTAAGCTCCTGCTGCACCAGATTGGATCGGACTAGCAGATCCAGCGGAACGGGTTCACCCCTGGCTAAAACCTTTATCTCAGCGGCCGTTTCCACTGGAAGGTCAGGGTGTCCTGGTATAGGGTGCCCTGACTTGTCCAGCCACTTAGTGAGTGGTAGTTTGTCGTAGGTTTCCTTGTCTAGGAATGAAAACCCGTCTTTGATCTCTGCTTGGTTAGCCTGCTTCTCTTCGAAGCGCTCATAGAAATCTGTCTTCTTACTGAGGCTATCAGCATTCTGATGCTTGTCACGGGTCCGGTGCTCTATGATCATGTGGTATCCATCCAGGCGCACGATCCAACGACCAATATAACTTTAGTCCATCGAATAGGTTTTCAGCCAGGCAAGGGCACGATTATCCACACGCAACTTGAAAGGAGCACTCCCCAAGTAAGCCCGGTACTTTTCCACAAAAGTGATCACCGCGAACATTTCCGCTTTTGGTGCGCCATACTTCATCTCAGTGTCGCTCAAGACCTTACTTCCGTAGGCTATTGGACGGAGAACCGTTCTCCCGTTCCACTCCTGCTCCTGGTGAAGTATGCCCGATATCGCAACCACTGATGCATCCGTGTCCAGCACGAACATTCCCTTCTCTGTTGGCATGCCGAGGACCGGTGCCTCGCAAAGTTCACGCTTTCAAATGAAATTTGTGCCTCATCAGTCCAGGTGAACTTTTTGCCCTTGTTTCTCATCAGCCTCTGCATGGGGTATATCTTGTCAGCATACCCCTTGATGAACTCTCGATAATAATTTGCGAATCCCAGAAAACTCATCAGCTGTGTATCTGTTTTAGGTGCCTTCCAGGTCAGCACTGCTTCAACCGCTTCGGGATCTGGTCTCACTCCATGTTTGTCAACCAGGCGGCCCAGATACTTTATGGAATCCCTGAGGATTTCACACTTAGAGGGTTTGCATTTCAGACCCGCCTGCTTCATGCAAGTAAACACCTCGTCCAACCTCTCTATGTGGTCCTCTAAGGTTGGTGTTGCAATCACAACATCATCGACATAACACATGATGAGATTCCCGTATTTCTTAGTCACGCTCGTGAGTGCCTGGGCCATCAGTCGCTGGAATGTGGCCGTCGCGTTGCACAACCCGAACGGCATCCTCTTCCACTGGAACAACTCTAGCTCGCACGCGAAGCTTGTTTTTTCACGATTTTGCTTTCGGAGTGGCACTTGCCAGAACGCAGAGCCCAAATCCAACGTCGTGAAGAATTTCGCGTCTCCCAGCTTGGATAGGCTCTCATCGATGCGGGGAATCGGGTATGCGTCCTTAATAGTCACTGCGTTCAGATAACCAAAATCACAACAAAACCTGAGTTGCCCCCCTTTCTTTTTCGCCATGACCACGCCACAAGCCCACGGGGACTTCGATGGCTTGATCATGTCATACTCCATTAACATCTCGGTTTCCTTCCTGCATGCTTTTGACTTGTGAGGGGTCATTCTTCTCGCCCCTTCCCTATGAGGTACCGAGCCCTCTTCTTTCTCAATTTCGTGTTCTACAAAGTTACAGCAACCTATGTCGGCCTTATGTTTCGAAAAAACGTCTGCGTTCCGACTTAGCACCGCCCTGAGCGAATCTAGTTCCTTATCTGATATTTTAACCTTCAAATGTTCTATCTCAGGTAGGACCGGTTTATTCGCTGCTAACTCTGTTTCTGTCGGCCTCTCGGGAAAGTTGGAACAACTAGACAACCCATTATCTGTTTCCGACTTCATTGAAAACAGTTTCCTAGAAGATTTCAATTCATTTACTCTCTTCAATATGCATTCTTGGTTCGCATGCAAGGGACATTTAGTTACATCAAACTTCTTCAAGTTCTCCACACTCTGAAAGCCTGTGTTCAGAGGCAAAGCATAGCCAAGTTTCTTTCCCCCCTGTATTGTCACTGTTGTTGCTTCTGTGTTCAACAACACACTCACACACAGTCCGCTCTGAGTGAGTGAGAAGCTTCTTCCTAAAATAGCCGAGCTTTTACTGTTTGGATTTGGTACCAGACACACCTGTCTGTCATTGCTGAGTTCATTCAAGTTCCTCATCCTAAACGTCGCTACTACGGCTTGGTTTGGTTTTAATCTAACTTTTCGATCCAGAAAAATTGGCACCTTGGCCTGGTTAATTAGGATCTTATTAAGGGGTTTCTTTTCATACTTTCTCTCAGGATCCTTGATCCTAATCAACCCGTCATTGAGATCGATCGTGACATCAAAATTGCGTACGAAGTCCCTTCCTAAGATGAACTGATCGGATTCGTCCAAATTCTCCACTACTAGGAAGCTCATCCAAAGATTTCTTCCTCCAAGTTGCAGTGAAATGATCGGGGTTCTCCAGTCACATAGATCGCTCCCTGATTGGCAGCTGCCAGTCTTATGTTTGTCGGTATCAGATCCGACCTGTCAAAGCCCATGTCAGTTCAGGTTTTGACTGGCATGACACTTACCACTGCACCCGTGTCTAACAGTCCTTTCACTGAAAGTTGTCTGCCCTGCAGATCTAGCACATGTGCTGCCAGATCGGCTTCGCAACCTATGTGCACCGCATCTTGTTCGAGCATGGCGTTGTGTCAGATTCGTCTAACCTTCAGCTCCTCTTGACCAATGTATATTCGGCCAATCTGATCGTTCGCATCAGTTACGTGAGCTTTTGTGTAGATATTGATGCCATCCACATTCATTAGAATCGGGTATGGGCCATGGACTTCGATGTAATGTCCATCCACTTTCATCAGCCTCGGACCTCCTGTCGTGAGCAGCGCTCGCACTGCCCTGGAGTCCAGTTTGGGATCTTTCTCCCTCAGGTAGTCATAAATGTCCAGGTGGACTAGTGTAATCTCGGATGGTTCACTCAAGTTCTTGACCACCTGGTGCCCTGCGACTGAGATAATGGACATTATCTTCGTCCCTTCCTTCGTCATGCCGAAAGTTCTACCAGATATAACATTCAGTTTTAGTCCCTGCTTCCTGGGTTCCTCTTTGTCTTCTATTTTCGTTGTTTTACCCAGAATATTAAAACTTTCCCGAAGATCTGTGCTCTCCAGCTCCGACCTTACCCATTGCTCCACTTCTTTCGTGGCTAGCTCCTGTATGACATTCTGCAACGCTGTCTTTGCCGCCAGACCGTAATCCACCTTGAGTGGGCTAGCCGACTCTGCCTCCAGGTTCGAGGCTACCACCTCGTCAGGCAGTGTCTTTACCTTCGTAGTCGTAAAGGTGCTCGGTGTCGTCTCCTTTCTCCGAGACTCGGCTTCGTTCATCAGACGTGCTCGACTGGCCTTGACACCCGAAAGCGCCTCTTCATGGCGGGGATGTTTCGCGTCCGCTACTGCATCCCAAAATTGAGTACAATCCGACTTGAAGTGTCCCTCTAAATTACAGAAGAATCACATCGGACCATATTTCATGCTGAGCCCTCTGACGTACTCTTTATGATCCTCGTCGGTCGCGTCGGAGTCTTCGAGAAAGTAGCCTATGGCCTTCATGTTCTGTTTGTATGCAGAACACGCGGAAACGTGATGGTCCATCGAACCACAATTCGCACACGACCTCCTCTTATCCATGTCATCGCGAGGTTTGTACCAACTGGAATTCGCACCAGTGTTTGTCCCGCTATAGTTGCCATAATTCCTGTAACGGTTTTGCGCCCTCTGTTTTATGAGTAAATACTCGCGTGACTTCATACGCAAGTCGTCGGGCGTGGGTACCTGGTCAAGCGACAGGGTGAAGTGTGTGGCCAACATCGTCTTCAACTCTTCACTCTTTACTCCGTCCATGAACTTTGAAGCAATCGCCAAGTTTCGCTCGGATATTTTCTCATCGGGATTGCTTCTCCTCCTAAGCAATTCAAGGTCGTCCAAAAATTTGTCTATGGATTCGTCATCTCTTTGACGCCTCTTTTCGAACTTCACTATAGCCTGGTGCCCTTGTACTCCAGAGCCGAAACGATTCAGCAGGATGTCGAATATCTTGCGAGCGCTATCTCTCTCATTGGTTCTTTTCGCCAGTACACAATTTAGTGCAGTACCCTCCAGGTTGCTTGTTAGCGCGCTGCACTCTTGTTTCTTGGAGACTATCTTCCTCAAAATGCAACTTCATCACTTCTATCCAAGTGTCAATGCAGCCGTCTGACTCGTCTTTGTACGACTTCGGCTTTTTCAGTGTCCTTCTTGACTTCTCTCCTCTCTCGGTTGACTTCGAGAGCTTAGTGATGAATGTCTCGAGAGATCTATTCAGAGGCTCAAACATCGAGGCATACATCATCGTATCCTATGAGACTGTAGTCAAATCTGGCACTAAACTGACTTGTGGCACAGTTGGCAACCTTGTCTCCGGAGTAGCATCTGCTTCCGGCGGGACTGGATTCGTCCAGCCAGGCCTCGACGGGGCTGCCCTTGGCCGCTCCCTATTCCTAGGTTCGTAGTTCGTTCTCGAGTTTTGCTGGGCTCTGGCGTAGCTGCCCGTACCATCTCCATCATTCGCATGGCGTGAGCGCTCCCTTTGGTTCGAACGCTCCTCCCAATTGCTCCCATTCAAGATCGCGTCAAGCTTCCGCATCATTAAGTCAGATTTGGCATCTAACCTTTTTTCCAGGCTAGTCATCGTGTGGGCGTAGGTACTATCATGATCGTTCAACAATCGCTCGATCTCTCTCGTCATCCTAGCCTCTCTTTCCTCTGACTCCTTGATTGCCTGTGCCAGGCTCTCCGCTAGGCATTGATCGGTGTTGCGAATCAATTGAGCCTGATCAACCCTCGCCTGCGACTTCACGTGCGTTAGTTCATCTCTCAAATTCTCCCGACCCTGGTGAGCTCTCTCGTCAACTTGATCTATTCTCTTGGTCATGTCCCGTCTCAGTTCATCCAGATCATTCATTACACCAGCGAACTTGTCACTTATTTCGCCAGCTGCCCCAAATGGCGGGGTTAGTCCCAAAGAAGATGAGGTCAACTGCGGCTGCAGCCTGGTACTTGATGATGCGCCGGCTTTTTGCTTGCTCATCGACGTCACTAACCTGTCGAATGTTGATGACGCTCCCATCGTTATCCCATCTGACATGGGCCTGGTCGACGAGGCGGAAGACGCCTTCTTGCTCGTGTCGTTCCTTGGGCACGGTGTGAAGTTCACATCCGGATGGGTTATCTCCGGGTGGTCATAACTGGAAGATAAACCTTCAGTCCGTAGTGACGCCATGCGCTCATCGTACAAAGACTTCCAGCTCTTCTTGGCCTTCGAACCCGGTTGTTCTTCACTCGGGCTTATACTCGACATCATCGCGTTGTTGCTCTGCTTGGCCAGAGATGAGTGGGTATTAGCTGGATGTGAAAATTCTCTCCTCCACCTATGACTCTTGGTCTCCGATTTGGACATTCCCCTGAAAAACATTTCCTCTCGCGGCTCGACCTCGGAACGCTCCGAGATCTCCTCCGTTCTCTCAACTTCCTCCCGCTCGAGGTCCTCGCTCGGCTCAAAGTCGGGTCGAATAAGCGTCTGTTCTCCTTCGTCAAAGAGGTCCACAAGCGTTTCGCTCGCGGGTCCGGCCTCGGCGCTCCGGCCTTGATCGCCATCGAGGTTTTTCTCGCTCCTTAGTTTCATTTCGCTCACTGAAAGATCAGGTTGACCTTTAGTCGATTCGTTTTCAGCAAACACGTCGGAAGCGCTGCTAAACGAGGATTGGCTACGCCTAGTTTTAAATTTTTGCGTGCTTCCCTTGCTCAGCCTGGGAATCTTAGTGGTCGATCCTAACGAGTCCCTGCGCTGCATACTTTGTGACAAATAACAATATTCTTATAATTCAGTGGCGATGCACACGTACCGCAAACAAGTTCAAGTTAAATTACTTAGCGCTGCCTCTTCGATCTCGTAAGTATCAAAAATGTCTCTTAGATTTCTCAATGACAATCTTAGTGACTCAGCTAAAGTTACACACAGGGCCTACTTGGTATTGCTACAGTGCTAACTCAACCCCGTTGTATAGTATAACAGTATCACAAAGTTTTCACCAGATATAATCAATACACAAAACAGAATTGATAATCAAATAAGAATATCCTACAGGTGACAGCGACCTTTCGTCAGTATCAATTTACAGCCACACTCTTATCAAGTCACTGTTTTGTTAAAATAAAACAATCTTTGGTAAAAAGCAGTGATGATTCAGAAGCAGATCAATAAAACTTAGTCCTAAAGAAAAAGACTTCCCTCAATCGGAACGATCCGAAAGAACGAAGCCCAGGACATATTTCTTCTCAAGTGAGTGTGTATTTGCCTAATACACCCACCGAGGTCTTCTTTTAGGTGTCCTGCGATTGCCCGAGCGGTCCTACTAAGTAGCTCAAGGCAACCTCTGACCGAAAATTTCTTAAGTCTATGAAAAAGCTCCCCCACACCCGGAACGCTCCAAGTGCACGAGAGCAGGGAACAACTTTTCTTCTCAAGTGAGTGTGTATTTGCCTAATATACTCACCGAGGTCTTCTTTTATTTGTTCCCGGATTGCCCGAACTTTCCAAGTAAGTAGCTCAAGGCAACCACACAACCAAAATCACAATCAAGAAAAAAAAATTTTGGTTCGGGTACTTCTGATGCACCCGATCTAGAATCCAAAGTTGATCACGAATTTCCGGCTCAAAATGGGCTCCTATGATCTTAATAAACACGCCTAATATCCTAATATGATCTCAATTATATGGATAATTTCCGTTTCCCAAATCGCCACAGAAGGTTTCCTCAAGTTTCTAACAAGGAGGGTTGTTAAGAGGTTTAAGTCACTCCGGAGGGTTACTTCGGAGGGTTGCTAAGACACTTAGCCTACTCCGGAGGGTCACTTCGGAGGGTACCTTAGTCACCCAAGAGACTTCGGAGGGTCCCCCTTAACTCACTAAGGAGGGTCAATAAGAGGCTTAATATGCTCTGGAGGGTTACTTCGGAGGGTTCTTCCAAAATTTTCAAATTTTTGAAAATGACCTTAAACTAGCTTAAGAAAGCGTCAAAACAAGCTAAATTCCCTACGGGATGTTGTTTTTAACTTCTTCGGAGGGTCTCGTGGAAAATCTCCACTAAGGAGGGTTGCTAAAGGGCTTAAGTCACTCCGGAGGGTTACTCCGGAGGGTTCCGCAAAAATCAGGAAAAAGGTTAACTTACCGCAATAAAGCCTCCGAATGCGGTGTAACTCACTTAAAACCAGGTTGGCTGACACGGTCAACCTTCCCAGCAGGATAAAAAGGTGTTTTGATAAAATTTTCTGCCGTACGGAGGGTTACCTATAATTTGGACCCTACGAACCAACAAATTCTAAAAAAATTTTCTTTTCCGAGATTATCAACCCAAAAACAGTTGCGGTCCGGAAAATTGGTCCAAAACTTCGACTTATGGTATCAAAATTATCCCGATCAGTTGGCTAGTCTTTGAGAAATTGCCAAAAACCTGTTTGTCCAACTGGCCTTTTTTCACCACCTATATAGGTTCTGAGAAACTTTTTCAGCAATTCCTGTTGAAAGTGCCTAAAAATAATTGAAACGAGCGTAGTATCCCTGTACGGCACTGGAATAATGCAAAAAACCCGACCAAAATTGGTTTGGAGACAAAAATTTGGCCAATAACTATCAAATTTGGACCCTCCGATCCCTTCCTTTTCCAATCCTTAAGTCGTTAGCTCTATCCACGGAGCTAATCGGAGGGTTACTCAAGATTTTCCTGGCAGCCGAGCACATTATGCTAGCACGCTCCTGACACAAAAAATTTTATAGCTCTAACTCTAAAAACTCAAAAACTCGATCCCCAAAACAGATTGACAAAATTCAGAAAATTATCGAAGTTTTGATCAAAAAATTTTCGTTTTTCGAACTTCTACTGAGTCTTTTCTCAATCGGCTTCTTTAGTCAGGGGGATTGAACTACGTAGCTACTCCCTATAAAAAAGCTTCTTGCTGTTCGGAAAAGCTCAGATATCCAAAAATTTGGGGGTCTATAGTTTGGTCGAAAATCGGTAATTGGGTGTTTCTTGGGTCTAAATAGGAGATAAGTAATATATAGTAAAGACAATAATCTATTAGTAGTCGTAAATGACTTTTACTATACCCTCCTTTGCACCAAAATACCCGAATTAAGACCCTTAACTCGGAAATTTGTGATCGACGGAGGGTACAATCGGACCGCGCCAATCGTGCCCCCCACCACTTAAGTTTTAATGAAATAGTACCCGAATGATACTAAAATTGTTTCAACGATACCCAACAGTCGTTGTGGATGTTGTCCTTACGTCCCTGTTGAGTGTGGAACACGTCGGTCAGCTTGCCACTCTACCCTCTCCGGTCACCGGCAAAATCACCATTAACGTGCTTAAATACTCAAATTACACTCAAGGGAGGGTATCCAACCCTTCACCAAAACACACAATCTTTCTATCAGAAATGATATAGATCAATCTGAAACAACAACAAACAGGAGGTCAGATCACATCTTGTCCGGAAATAACACATAAACTGTCACTTTATGTTTTTTACTGTTTTTGGTCTTTTTTGGAATTTTTTTACTGTTTTTTGTACTTTTTTGTTTTCAAATAAATTTATTTTTGGCTTTTTCTTGGTTATACACTATTTTTGTTTGGTTTTACGCTTTCTCTTTAATTGTTTTTGGTCCCGGGACCTTGGGATAAGCGGGCTCATGACTTCCCACCTAACCCTCCGGCCCCCGGAATTTTCGGTGTTAACTAAGTTAAAAAGCTAAATAGTACTAGGCGGAGGGTACGCACCTTCCCCCTAGTAAAATAACGGTCATTAAGGCCTCTAACTTGGGCATACGCCCGGAGCGGAGGGTTCGTCGCTGAAACGCTTGCTGATCATGATGGTCTTATGCCTTTGACAGGCCCACCCAGGAGCGCCATAAAAACGTCTATGTAACATTCGCCCAAACACTACACAGCGACGGAGCGTAGAAAAAGTACCTATTAACAACTGGCAGGCGTCAGTTACCTTAATTCCACTCGTTGTTCACCGTCTCGACCTTGCCAGTTGATTTTCTGGTCTGTTTAGGGCTAAGTAAAAAGTTACTATTTTTAGGCCATCAGTCAAACGACTTTTGATCAGCTTTCGTTTACATGCAAACACAACCACATAGCTGAGTCTCGGATCCTCAGACTACGTGATTGCTATTAAAAACACGGCTCGAATACCCTATTTTAATATGTTTTTGAGTGACAGTTCTATATTAAATCCATTGGAGATGGATTGACACTTTCCTCTTTCTAGCTACTCATATTCTAAAATATCAAATAATACCGGTGTTAATTCAAGGTTTTATGACATCCAAGTAGCTACAAAGTCAGTTTTATATAGTCCCTTCAAATTCAACAGTCTCTGGGGGACCAAGCCTCCGCTCCCGTGTTCTTCTCGAGATAACGCTCTTATCTCTCCCAATTTGTGGCACGGGAGGGTTCCGCGGAATATTCCTTCCCCACTGAAGCTTCCTTTTCCACTAGTTTCCACTGCTATGGATCTTATCGTGTGTTATTGCCACGATAAGAGGCTCCGTTTTTCTCGTGTTCTCGTACGACCGTTTTCTACTATATTTGTCTTTGTTCTGTTTTTTCGTCCTTTCCAGTCAAAATGGCCGTCTTTTTGTAATTCTCACAAATATTGACCCGTCCCTCGAAATTTTAAGAATTCAAATTCTCGGAATATCTAGACCCTCCTTCGCAGTAATTTTTTGTTACTAAGGCCTTTATTCGTTTTCTTTCGTGTCGCCGGAAGGTTGCGCTGTGCCAATCTGGCAGAATGGCACACAAACTTTTTTTATATTCTTTTTAATGTTAGTTTTTATACCTTTTTTGTAATTTCTACACGGGAATTTTTTGTAATTTCTACACATCCATTTCTTGTAATTTCTACACATCCATTTCCATTCCGGTTTTACAGGTGCTTTGTTTTTTAGATTGGCTGATGATGACTTTTATGTCGAAAACGTTTCTGGAATTTATTTTACATTGATCTGCCGTTTCAGGATAACAATTCAACTAATCCTTCCATTCTATTAACTCGGTTCTGAAAAACATCCTTCCATTGGATTTTGGGTATTTCTCCGTTTATGTCCTCTAGCATAACAAATTTTTGAGGGATGTCCATAGCCAGAACTTTCTTATAGTTTTTCAACCAAAGGTTTGCCAGAATCAGGTAATCCGATATTCATTGATAATTTATCGATGTATCGATATATCGAAATTTGATACAAATATTGATATTTTCAAAAAAAGTTTTTAATTCAAAAATGAATATTGATATTTTTGACCCGGTAATAAGGAAATTATCCTAAAAATGTAACATATTGCTATAATTTTGATTTATGAATACTTTCTTTTTTTTAAATTTTCGTCTTTGGCAAATGAAAAACTTGAAAATTTTCTTAAAACTGTTATTCAGTTTTTTTTTCAATTCAATGCATTTTTTGTTCTTTATTTGCTGCTTCTCAGTTGTTGAAGTGATTCTTAAGAACTTTTCCCGACTTTTAATTGACTAGTTGTTAATATAGAGCGAAATATCATATAGGCTGTCAAAAAAAACTTTCTTCAGCAGAGAATGCACCCATGGCTAATCCATCCTTCCGTACATACCATGTGTCGTTGCAATTAAAATGGACTTTACCAACAGTCATTTACAAAAGGCGTTTCATTGTACTTTTTGACAAGTCAGATGGCTCACTCTGGCTATCTAGTTTCTCAAGAGCGATGTTAATGGTTTCTTTGAGCGGAACGTATGTGTACATGCTTTTCACATCAAAGGAAATGATACTCTCCTCAGAGTCCAATTTTGTTTTCTCTGTAATATCCCCAGCTGTTTCATTGTAAGTCTCAATATTTGTACCCTCGATTTTATCGAAACATTTTGCTAGTGCTTTATTCAGTTTCTCAATAGAAACTACCGGGGAGAAAGAGGACAGGTCTTAGAGGCGTATCCTGTTTATGTAATTTAGCCAGTCCATAAATTCGTGCAGGTTGACCCCAAATTGACCCCAACCTAGCATTTAAGCCGTCTGTAATCTCATCCTTATTGTTCATGGCCAGTAGTTCTTTGTTCAAAATTTTTCTCATTTTTTTTTGAACAACTGAATCATTCATGTTATCATGTCTCTCAAACTGTTCTGATTCTAGCAATTAGGTCAGTTTTGCTTCATAAGTAAGTTTTTTCATGACGTAAAACCCAAGTCCCTTATCAAAAGGTACCGCCAATAGTTCGTTGTTTTCGAGATATTTCCAAGTTTTTCCAATTCTCATATCACGTGGAGTCTGGCCTACTCCATGCAATAAGTTTATCACAAGAATCAGGCTAATCTAATTAACCGTAAACAGAAAAAAATTTGAACACCTAAACAGTTCAAGGTCACCGTCGATATTGCGAATGATTTGGTTTTAGCTCTACATTTGTATTTCGAAGATAAAACAGGCAACCTATGAATGAAACGTGAAGCAACTTTTTATACCCTGTTTTGATGAAGGAAACGTGCCGTAAATTTTGTTACCTTGGGATTTATGTTCTGATTTTAAGTTGTAATGACTTTCAGAGCCTCATGAGATCAAACTAAGAGCAACGATGACATCAACGCGGCTTATTATGTTACTGTTTACGCTGTGCTCAATTGGCAAAAGCGAAGTAAATCTGGTCGATGAGAAGTATATTTCTTTTGTTAAAGAACAGCGATTAAAAGATTTCTGGGAAGAGTTAGAAGAAATGCAGTTTACATCATTGCATGATGAATCTATGAAATTTAGCTTAGACGTAAGTGTAATTGGTACAGGGTTACATAGCTCCAATCAGTCAAACGCTTAATGAGACTGGGGTCGGCCCTGTCTCTATTTACGCACCGGCCGTGCTCGGTTGAAGCTAATACAGGTCAGAGTGGACCTGGTAACTGTTTCTGTTTAATATCACTTCTATTAACATCCAGCTATTGAAATATTAATTTGGTATTTCCCTTTCTAAATTTCTTTTCGTGTCTGGATTTATGCCGTTTCGTTTAGTTTTTGGCTAATTGAATTAAGGTTTATTTGTCTGTTTACTGGTGAGTATCAAAAATATAGTAATCTTTGAAACACGAGCAATAATTGAAACAATAGTGCGATATCTTTCCCAGAACAATCAAGCAACAAAATAGAAAGTAAAAGTGACGTTTTAGCGTGAAAACTTTTGAGATATGTGTGTTTTGCTAGAATTTTTTTACATACTTCAAACCAGATAAGCAACAGTTTATATTGCATCTCTAAATTTTTTCACATCTCGACACTGTGTGTCTCGATTCGTTCCCAAATTTTCTCGATGCAATATATAGCTGTTGCTTATATCTCCGACTTTTGAAGAAATTGTGGTAGTTTTGTGCTCGGGTGGTTTTTGTTTCTCCAGATTAATTTCGACTTTTAGCTAGCCATTTTTGGTGAAAATTTTTAATGCCATCTGATAAGCTTTGATGTCCTGAGCTCAAACTTGTAAAAGATATTTCTTCTGTGATTAATTGTAAAGTTATGGGGGGTTAAAAGATTGCCAATCTGAGACAATTAACATCGTCGCCCTCATACAAGCAGTCTTGTTTTCATATGTTCCGCACTCTGTTGAATAGTTATTCGGCTGCTTTTTTAAGCTCGCGAGAAGATATGTCTTGTAATCGGGAAGTAATTTTTTTTCCCGTAAACAACTTTTCTATTAAATCTGTAAGAATTTGATCTTGCTTTACTATTGCACCTTAACAACTTTTAGTGTCCTTCCCACTTGGTAAATAGTAGCGCCGTTGCCTTTGCACCCTAAGGTTAGCGTTTCGAGTCCCGGCCGGACCTTGTTTTTTCAGTATGCTTGAAAAAGGTGTTTTCGGGGAAACATTATATTGTGGGCCTATTTTCAGTCTGCCTATCTTTTGTCGACTTAGTTGCAACATCCCTGAATTTTTCGTATTAGCAATTTTCGTTGTAATTGCAATAGGTTTTGATTTACTCCTGTAATTTTAAAATTTACATGTCGTAACTGTATTTTTTCCTTTTGTTTTTTCTCTCGCTGAAAAGCTTTATCCGGCCTTCATGGTTTCGGCTTATCTTTCTAGCTGAGTCAGCCTGTTTTTTTTGTTAGAAAATCAGAAAATAATTTTTAAAAAAAAATTCAGGCCGGTTGTGGTGCAATAGTTAATGCCTGTATATCTGGTATTGGGTAAATACCAGCCAGTATGTAAGTGACTGGGTATTGAATTACCACTTGGGCGTATAACGCAACGGCTAAGGCATTAGAGTGCGAAGATGTAGGTAGTCGATTGCGTAGGTTAGATTGCTGTAGAGATTAAGTTTTTGTTTCTCATTATTTCAGTTAATTTACTTCTTTTTCATTTTCTACCAGTTAGAAAGCTCTCGTTTGCCATGTTTTGCTTTCGTCAGCTTCACCTCTTTGAAAAAGACTTGTCTGGCGAAATCACCAAATCTTTTGGTGGCTAAGTTCATAATCTGGTTTTCTGGATCAGATGCTGCGCGTTTAGCCTGGAGGGCCAAGGACTCGAATCCGGCAATGAGCAGTTCTCTTGATAGCTGAAAAACATTCTGCTTGAAAAATAACTAGGTGAACTGTCATTTCTGCTTATATTTGTCGGCTAAATGGTGCTTTGTTTCATTTTAGGACTTTTATTGATGTTATTTTTGTCTGCTCAATCTACTTATTGAGGTTTTGTCTGTTCAATGGAGCTTTGTGCTCACGTTTTAAAGTTGCGAGAGCAACTGTCTTGTAATTTTTCTTGGCACAACTCAATTCTACCCAAATTTTGTCTGCTTAATAAACGCTCGATAAATTTTGTTTAAATGGTATTTCAAGTCTTGAAATTTTGTTTATCGGCCTCTGTTGTTGAAATTGAACTTCACTGGAGACAGTCGTTTAAAAATTTTGGTTGATATTGTTTTTTTTACCCAGGTATTTTCGTTTCGATTTCTTTCAGCTAGGTGCCGATCTACTTGTGTGTTGTATACCCGTACCGAACTTTTTGGCCATAATCATATCTGATCATTGTAAAATCATGCAAAATTCATGTCTGTAACAGATGTGCAGCATGTCTATATTCGGCATGCACATACCTGCATCAGACATGCATCAGGTGTGCTAACTGAAGATATGCTCACACCTGCAGCATACATGATCATGCCTGAACTGAACATGCTCACACCTGCAGGATACATGATCATAACTGAACTAAACATGCTCACATCTGCAGGATACATGATCATTCCTGAACCGAATATGCTCACACCTGCAGGATACATGATCATGCCTGAACTGAATATGCTCACACCCGCAGGATACATGATCATGCCTGAACTGAATATGCTCACACCTGCAGGATACATTATCATACCTGAACTAAACATGCTCACATATGCAGGATACATGACCATGTCTGAACCGAATATGCTCAAATCGGTATCTTCAGTATTATAAGATAATTAAAGAAATGGTTAAATTGTAACAACATCATAAACTCAGCTTGATAATGTGACACTTTACTTCAAATTTTTAGTTTTTTTTTTCAGATTTTTTCTGACATCGGTGAAGTTTTTTGTTGAAAATTTACTGTAGTGGGTAGATGCATCTTTCTTTGATTGCAAGCAGGGAGTCGTTGGTAGCGGGGCGTGTGGACACTTTTCTCTGTTTCTTGTCAACATAAAACTAATTGTTAGTCAAAACTTTTAACTAAATAAAACAAAATTAAATTTCATTCAAAAGTATTTGCGCTCGGGGTAGGTTCTTTTTTCTCCAGAAAAAAAATTTGACTTTTTAACTAGCCATTTTTCCAAATGCTTAACAAACAAAATGCAATTTATGCAATGAGATTAATAGTATCAACCAATCAAATCTTTTTAATTTATTCGCAATTATTGTGGCTACTGGTTTGCGAAAGTTTAAAGATTTTTATGTTCCAATCAAATTTTGCAAAAATCATGCGTTAAAAAGTAGTCGCACATTTGTTGTTAATTTATTCAATGAGATTAATAGTATCAACCAATCAAATCTTTTTAATTGATTCGCAATTATTGCGGCTACTGGTTCGCAAAAATTGAAGGATTATTGGCCAAAAAATTTTGTGACGAATTGCTTTAATTAGTTCAAACCGGGGATATTTAGTTTTTTCGACTATCCCTCCCGTTGACCCCCTGAAACTAACCTGACGTCCTCTTTTTTGGGATGTAGATGCGACATAATTTCCTTCATTTGAAGATATTTGACTCGAGGAGGTAAATTTGGATAAGCTCATTTCGAACAAAATCTGAAAAAGTGATTTTTTAACTACAAAGACCAATTAGTCAAGATACGAGTAATGTATAAATAAATATGAATTTGTCAAGTTTTCAGTCAGGCGTTATCATGTCTGCGGCATATTCTCTCCCCTGCTAAATGGATGATCAGCCGTGAAATGGCACAAAAAGTTCAGTACGGGTAGCAAGTCGTGCGAAATTCTGCTATGCCTCTCTCTCTCTCTGTCAATGTCAAGTGCGAGCTTTCAAGTGTTAGTGCCTATTTAACCAGTTGGTTAGCGGGGTAGTATTGTGTGTGGTATGCTGTTTAATGGTCTGTGATTTCTATGGTATTAATTTAATCTCTCGGAAGAACACAGTAGAAGAACGCCATTTTTTGACTAGATAGTTTTTAAAGATTTATGGCATTTAAAAAAAAAGCGTTCACTTCCCTCTTTTCAAGTTGTGCGTTGGAAGTGTCATACTTTAATTGTGAAGATTATCCAAAATATAATGGTTTTTTGACCTCTTTCCTTTTAGTTACGATATTGCTTTTTCGTCCTCTGCCTTCGATGTTTTTTTTAAATTCATTTATTCGTTTTACACTGTTTTCCGAGCCAAAAGTCAATGAAACATCCTTTTAAGGTGTAATATGCGGGAACTTGAATCGGAAATAGCTGTTTCTAGAACTGAAAATATTCGGCTCAAAATGCTTTTCAGGCTAAAACTTTTCTACGAAAAATGGAGAGGAATTTTGTATTCGGGTGTGTTGTATTCGGGAGTGTTTGTTTTTTTTTTGGTTTTCCACGCAAACTCAGGTACTACAAAATATCACTTGAATGGGTCAAGGGATATACCAATTTGAAGCTTTTTCAGTCGTGATTTGAACGACATTTTGAAACTTTTTGAAAAAATGTCAGTGCTGAGAAAATTTTTTGATTAGTGTAATTTCGAGCAAGTGAAGCGATCGAGTAACGACTGTTATATGAAAATTTGGTTTATTTATACTTATAGGCTTAAAAATCTAAATTTACTGTAAAGTTAGCAAATTGTGGATGTTTAATTTAGTGCTTTTTGGCAATAAAGGTTTTCTAAAAAAATATGAAAAATTTGAGTTAAAAAAAAACATATATATATACTTTTTTGTTTGTCATTTTTGTTGGAAAAATATTGTCCAATATGTCGAAATCACTAAGTTTCTACGCGTTTTTACAGTTCTCGAATCACATCTTGCTTTAAAAACTTCACTTAGTGGTTGATAAAAACTTTTAAAAAGATACAAAAAATTTTTGTTGAAATTTTTTTAATGAATATAGTAGGAAAGTTTTGAGGTTCTTGCACACCAACCAGGTATCCTTCTTGTTGTTTTTTTTGTTGTTGGCTTACTTCTGAAAACGCACGTAAAAGGGGATTAAAAGGTGATACGCTTAATTGAATGATTTACAAAGCTAGTTTTCCCCGGTTTGTATTTCCTTTCCAAATAGCACTCTGGATAGTTTTATTGGCTGACTTGTCTATGCTTTCAATTTAGACGTCGTAGAAACAGCAGAAGCGTGTGGAGGTAAACATGGAAAAGTTTTTCTAAGATTTTTCAAAAATCTGTAAGCTTTAAGTTGTGTGGTTTTGATACTTCTTGGATTATTCTTGTCTGTCAGGATTTGGTTCTAGCTTTTCTTGAAGGATTGCCGAGAGGTTCTTTGCTTTTTCTTTCAACACTGACATCGTTTAGGTATCGACTTTCAAAATTCGTTTTTCAAAATTGTATTAGGTCCTGAAATGGCGCCTTTTTCCTGATTCCCGACTTACTGGTTTTTGGAATTTTTTTCTATTATAGCATAGTTTTATTTTTTGTTCCTGTATTAGTTATTTTTTTGAATATTAATGGTTCTGCCAAGTGACACTTGTCTGGGATTTATATAACTGACTGGATTCGACTGGCTGCTTTTCTTAATGGTTTAATGTTTTTTATTTTTGTCCATGTTTTGGGATTTTTTTTTCTGATTAGGATTTTTTGCTTCATTTGTTCGTTTAATACAACGCGCTGATAGTGATTTTTTGCCTGAGTTATTTAAATCAAATTAACCTTGGAAAAACAATAAGCTGCATTTTTCGTTTTATGATTTTTTTTTGGCTTGGGGCCATTTTCTTTTTTTTCTCTCGGTATCGGAAGTTCGATATTTATATTTTTGATGCTTAAAGTGAAGAGTGGAGTATGGATTAAATTGACCTAGATTGCTCTAAATGGCGTAATATCAAAATCTTTGTCGAAAAGTTTACTTTTAGTCTCAGGAAATTAAATTTAGCGCTTCGCACTCTGCACCCGAAAAATTGATTTTTCTTGCGCTAAGCAAGGGTATGGCAATCGGGTACCAGACTTCTTCCCGTTAGTAACTTTTTTCACAGGATGAGTGAAATTTTGTTCATATCTACTTTCTTCAACGAACACAATAATGAGGAACATACAATTATTGAGCATGTCTGCTTTTTAAATGCCCGTTTTTTCGAATTTTTGAGGGGGACTTGAAAATGTTTTGAGTAGATCAATTTTTTTCCACAGTTTTCATCTCTTTATTTTTGTCGGTTAGTTTGTCCTGCTATGTATGGGTTTTATCGCATGTGGAAAGTGCAGTTTTTTCAGTTTCAAGGATGTTGTTGTAATTTTTTTTGCTCGATTTGTCGGTTCATCTGCAATTATTGCGAGTCATTCATTTTTCTATAGTTAGTAATGCGAAGCTCTGCTTGCCTCTGTGAAAAAATGTTCAATAAATTTACAACAAAGCTCCAAGTTTCATGTATTTTTAAGTATATTGGATCCGAGATTTTTCGCTAATTGAACAGTAACTGGCTGTTCTTTTCTTTGTTTTTTTTCCAGGAAGACGTGTAATACTTTTTCCGCGCTCATTTTCTATATTGTCGGTTTGTGTTTGAATATGATTTCCTTCACATGGAAGGCAAATTATGCTCCAATAATTCAGCGGAATTCTGCTGTTATCTATGACTCCAGGTTTCTCAAATTGGTTTTGTTAAATCAAAAAAATGTCGATCATAAAATGTTTTCCAATTGGTTTTGATCTGTGAAGCTCGAATGTTAAAAATATCTTAAATTTTTTTGGGGGTTTTTGTAGTTTTCCTGTAAAATTTTTGCTGTTTAAAATTAGCCCAAAAATCAATGCAACATATTATAGACATGTCTATCATACGAGGACGTTCAACGATTGTATTCAATAAACTGGACAAGCCCTACGGATTCCGAACTACTGAAAATATGCCCCGCTTTGTTTTCTCGTGCTATACTATCGAATAGTTGCGATCATAAGGATGATGTGAAACACTGGGAAGCTAAAAAGTTAGCAGACTCCGCCGTCGAACCGAGGAGCATGGCTACAGTTTACGGCACGGTAGCTATTTTGCTTTGCAGTATGTTGTCGCTCTTGGGGATTCCTTTGGTACTCTGCGATCGAAACTCGGCAGCTATGCAGATCATGCTTCAATTTTTCATTGGTCTGGCTGTGTCTAGTATGGCGTGTGATGCTATTCTTCACCTATGGCCAATGGTAAGAATTGATTTCTTGAAACTTAGGTCGAAGTATTTTTTAGCTTGAAGATCAGCTGCCAAGTAGATCGATTCCTGCTATAAAAAATTATCTTTTGTGCAAATAAATTTGATGGTTCGGTCTATGAAATTAGAGGTTAATTTCACTAATCATTGTTATCTAATTGGGTATTAGAATTTGAGGCCTAATAGAAAATTTGCTAAGAGGAGTTATACCTGGCGAAAGGTGTACCATAACTTTCATTGTATGTTAAATTCGAATATAAACTTCAGCATATGAAAGTTTTGACTCGAATTGCGCAATAGACTACCGTGTTTGGTTTTAGGCTGTGGAATTGCATTCACCGCATCACCCGGGTTCAGGCTCTGGGGTCAGCGGCGAAGCGGAGCATGATCATGAGGGGGGCGGGGAAGGAGAGGGAGACGAGGTGTGGCTGTGGAGAAGTGTGGCAGTGGTTGGGGCTGTGTATCTGTTCTACATCTTCGAGACACTTATGCACCAGTCCATAGACCACAGACACACTCACTCACTCGCGGTAAGTCACTCAACAATTAAGTCGGCAATCGAGTCAGTTTGTTAGTCAGCAGAGTATTGGATGCTATTTTATTAGGTGTAAGGACCGAAAGTTATATTATGGATGTACTGTAAGTTGATAGTAGAGGCATCCGTGTTATTTCACAAGCAACTGTCGCGGGTTGATAAGAAAATCGGCTGCGCTTACATTCACTGCGATAGGAATACAGTGCTGATTTAAATTATCCGGAGAAAAAGAACAAAAGTTGCTTAGAATTTTATTAGAATTATCATGGCGCAATTTATGTTGCCAAATTCGAAACCAAACGTTTACCCCATAAATGCATCATTTTGGCTATTCTTGTTAATCAATTATAACCCGAAAACTACATAGTTGATTGATAGTACAATTATATCAAAAGAAGCCTCTTACACAGCTCAACAAAGTTTCAGAAGAGTGAAGTCTCCAAAAATCTATATAGGATAATATGTTTTTGCTTGATAGCCAAAAATTTTATGTTAACATTTGATGAACGTATTTCATTCTCTTATGTAGGTCGCGATGATTTATTTTTTGTTTTTTTTAAACTAAAAAATTGAAATTTGTTGCAAGTCTTGTAATTGTTTTTTTTTTTCGAAAAAGTTTCGGATTATATTCAGGTTATTGGTTGTCGGCCTTATTTCTGTCGGCTCATTTACCTAATGTTTTTCAATTAGTTTTGGTAAATATTTTAAATTGAAATAGACTCAATTTTGTCAATTTATGTTCATAATCTGAAAATCAACTTTTAAAAATAAAAAATGTTGACTTTTCAATATTTTTTGTTTTTTTTTTCACGGAGTTAGTTTTGTTCAAAATTTAACTCGCTATTGTTCCAGTCCCATGCTTTGTAGATGATTTTCTTCGGTGAAGATAATTACGCTTGCGATCAGGAAGCGTTTTTAAATCGCAATTTTGACTTTTTTTTGTGTTAACAACTAGCTTAACAAATCACTTGAATAATTTGACTTTTGATTCATAATGATTACAAAATTCAGACGTAAATTCGCTCATGCGGCAAGATCTAACGCTCTTGCTTATAAAGACAAAGGTCAATGGTTCGAATCGGAAAGTTTGATTCCAGTCGGGACCTGTTTTTTTGTTGAAACTGAAAATTTCGTGTCTGCTTATTTTTCGGCATAGGTCCGCAGAAAAGTTCGATTTCTGTTTAACATTTTGAAAGCTCTTTGTAAAGTTTCTATTGGTGCAGGTAATGTTTTACAGGAATAGTTTGTCCTTTTTTGCAATTTTTGTGACTTTTGACAAAAAAAACGATTTTTTGTAGTTTTTTTCTGTTTTTGATTCGTCTTCATAGTCATTCATTTTTGTATAGCAAGTGATACAAAGCTTGGCTTCGCCTCTGTGTACATTTGTTTGCGTTTTTGTTTGATGTTTGATATTTGATATTTTTGTATGTTCATTATTGTTTATGTTCATTTGCTAAAAAGAAGGCTTTTTACTCGCTTCAGATTAAAATTACAATTTGCACAAAAAAGCGAGAATGACTTGTTGTTTCAAAATTTGAGTTTAATTGTCAGATTTCTAAGGGGAATAAAAAGAAATATACATTGGCTGAGTATTCTTTCAAAAACAAAACCAGTTTTTTTAGCTAGTTTTTTGAAAAAATTGTCAGTCGTTATGATTCTTTAAATTCAAAGAGCTTCGACACTGAAAACAAAATATTCCAAAAAACCATTTTTTGTTTTCTTGAGTTCAGTGACACCTTTTCAACTTTCTGGTAACTTGTGGCCATTTGATGGCTGCAGCATGGTTGTTTTGCAAAAAAAAATTTAATTGCAATGGTGTTCCAATACGCATGTTTCGTGAAACAGACTCAGCAATTTTACTTAAGTTGAATATCTGTACAGAGGGGGGCTTTGAACTGTCAGGGGCATCAAGATGGATTTAGACAAGAACGAAGAAAAGCTTCGGACATAGTAGTGTCATTTTACATATTTACGTGTAGTAGAATTACTGATTTAGATTGTAAGGTTTATTGAGAGATGGATCTATATTTGCCCCTTATAATCCAAATATCTAACTTGACTGCTGAAGTTTGCTGATTTCTGTGAACAAACATAAACTGTGAGCCAAGTGTTGCAGTTAATTTGATCCAACCGTTTAATGGAATACCATTTTGATGCAATTGGATCAAGGCAGTACAGTCGGCGGAGCTTCCAATATTTTGGCACTATTTTTCAAAATTTTGGCTGTAACACAGATTGACCACTCGATCATTGACCACTCGATGATGGTGGCATTGAAATTAACCTTTTTAGTCAATTTTTGATCGTTTATCGGGGCATTCATATTGTTCAAGCTAGAGGTTTAGAAGCGCAAAGTTGTCTCAACTAAGGTCAGGTTCGAATCCAGGCGGGACATGTTTTTGAACTGAAAATTTCCCGTTTCCAAAAAGTGTCGGCCTATCGTCTACATTTTGTCGGCCTAGTTGCCACATACTGACTATTTTGTGTGGTAAACAATATCTATGTAATTAGCAGTTTTGTTGTTTTCCTGTAATTGGTACATCTACATCTTGTAACCGTTTACTTTATAGACTTTATGATAGCAAGCGTTATCAAATCGAAATATAGACTTTTTCGGGTTAACAACTAGTTAAACACAATCAGCTGGCAAGTCTGTTCTGATGGAAAGCCAGGCAACAGATAATTTTTGAGCATGTCTTTTTTTATGGCCGTTCCATTCGAAATTTGTGGCTTTCAAAACAACTCTTGTTTTTCTTTTCCGTTTTTCGCAGATTGTTTTCCTTTTTTTTCACTTGAAGTTTTCTTCGGCTTACATGGTTTCGGCTGATGTTATATCTGTTTTGTTGCATTATGAATTTTCGTTTGAAGAGCCAACCCTTTTTTTTGCAGTTGTGCTCCTGGAGGGGGTGAAACATTTGTGATGTTCAGATTTTTTTGTAACTCAAAAGTTTAAATAAGTTTTCTCCCAGTCTTCTGGATTTTCCAGCCTAGTTCTGTGACGATTTTCTTATTGTTTACACAAACAAAGCTTGTGTGATAGTATGAGCTCTTTTTTTCCAATCTAAATCGCAAATATTAGTATGCAGTTTGATCAATAAGCAGCAATTAAGAACAGCCAATGCTAAGGATATTAACACACTATTATATTACAAATACCACTTTAGCTTCAAGGTATCATGGATCTGTAGCGTAGAGGTAGGGAAGGAGACGCGCAACAAATAAGAGGGTTCGAACCTGGGCAGAGTCAGATGTTTGAATAAGCTTTTTCGTATAGTAGTTAACATGCGTCCGCTCTATAAATTGACGCATGTTACTTGGTAATTTTTTTCTTCAAATTGACGTACTGCTAATGCGTCAGAATTGGCTTGCGTCACTTAGAAAATAGGTAGACTCATAATTGGCGTGCGTCACTAAGAAATTTGATAGACTCTAAGCTCTACTTCAGTTTTTCCCAGTAGCGTTATCAGTAATATTTTTGCTTGTGTATGCGAAGTGCAACTTCGCCTCTATGTTAATATTTGTACTGCATCCGATTCAGTTTTTTGAAATGACGAAGTCGCAAAAATGGATTTTTTAACGATATTGAAAATTGCATTTTTAGTTTAAAAGAATTTCGATCAGAATGTAACCCCTTATTGTAATTTGTGCGTTTCTCTAATATCATTCAGTCTCCGCTCAAAATTGGTCTGAAAAGTAATTATTCAGAACGATGTTTAATTCGAATCACGACTAAAAGGGTTTCAGTATGACATATCTTGACATTGAATGAAAGGTCTTCGTGGAAGCTGCTTCTGCAGGGAAAAGAATTATGCATGATTACTAACTTGCTTGACTACGTCGTCGGTACAAAAAAAAGAATAATTACCAGAATATTTTGGTAAACTTCAAGAACGATCAGAATGAATTCTCGTGTGCGATAGGAAAGATGTTGATAATAATTTTGGCAAGATTCAATAGTTGTTGTATTTTTATGTATCATTAAAGAGTGAGGAAGTCGACGCCAGAAGAAGAGACCGGAACCATCGTCACGAACATGGTCACCAAAATCATCATAATCATCATGGTCATAATAATAATAACCATCATCACCATAGTCATCGCAAGTATCACAAAAGAGAAAGTAGTTCATTGTCGGACCATGAAGAGGCGGAGGAGATGATGTGTCCATCCTCGCCGATCTCCACAGGGGCACGTGTACACGTGCACAATCACTTCCAGAAGTCCCCAGAGGATCTCGATTTGGAACAACATGCCGAGACTTCAAATTGCATGAGCAGTTGTTTAGGTTAGTCGCTATGTTTAAAGGTTGCTGAACATAGTAAAAGGGCTCATGAAAGTAAAAATTGATTCGCTCTCAAACTCATTTGTCAAAATGATCAATTTTGCTTGCTTTTCGAGTTACCAGTGCAGTGAAAAGATAGAAATTGGCAGCTTTTCATCTTACACGAAATATATGTATAAAGTAATCAATTAAGAAATGATGTTTAAGGAACCAAAGAAGTGCATGGATCTTGTGGTGGCGGAGGTGCTGCGGACTTCTCCAATCTGGATGCGGGCGTGGGTGAGAAGGGAGAGCAGGAGGTGGACCCCCTGATGAATGGATCAATCGTTTGCAGTAACACAGCAACAGCAGCGGACACATGCAGTAGTGTCACAATACACGGTGAGTGGACACTGATTTACTTGAAATGTTGGTACTTTTGGGTTTCAAATACCTCGAGTGAATGATTGCTTTCAAAAGCTACCATTTACAATGATCAATGTGATTTTCGAATTGAATTTGTTTTAGTTCCTCTGTTTTTATGAAGTTTCAATGAATGCAATGAAGTCACTGATATAGATTGCGATGATTTTTTTTCGGCAAACGGGCTTAAAGTTTGTTCACGCTCAAATTTGATTTTTCGGTGTTTGATTTTATATTTATTTGTTTTATAACTCTACTATCGAACAGCTTAAGTGTAAAGGTCATGAAAAACATTCATTGGCTATTCCATTTGTCGGCTATGTTTTTACCCGAGGACTAAATTGAACAAAACCTAGAGCAATTTTTTGTACTTGATTTACTGATTTCCGGCTGCCATAGAGCTTTCTCTCCTTTACACCCTCGTATCTAGAAATTTCGTGAGGGGGTGGATTTTCCAAATAAAAGTTTCGAAGACTCTGTGTGAGATGTCTTTCGTCGATTTATTTGAATATACTTTCGTTTCAGGAGGCGTTGGTGTCAGCAGTGGAATTTTAAAGAACTGCTCTCACGTGATCACAGTTAGCTCCTGTAGAGACAGAGAAAGGCGCAACTCTGTATATGCAGGAGACATAGACCACGCGGGAACTACTGTGTGTACTGCTGCAAGTAGTAGCCAGCCTCAAGATAGTACTGCGGGTGTGATTCCAAAACCGAACAGTTGCTGCAAATCAACTAATGGTGCAAACTCCACAAATGAACAGAAGGTATATCAATGAAACTAAGAGTTTTCTAGGACTATCTTTCTTTTTGGTACAATCGAAGTAATGAGAGCTCAAAAAGGTAGAAATTTTGTTTCAGTTAAGTTACAGACTGATTGCATAAGTTTTTACGCGTTATCAAACTGGAATATACTTTTTCGTGTTATCAACTTGTCTAACAGAATCACTCGTATCTTGGTTCATAATGAATTCAAGCTTTTCTGCGTTCCGAGCCAACTTAGCCTGGAAGTAAAGAAATGGCCTGGGACGGCAGAGGTCCAGGTTCGAATCTGACCAGGACCTGTTTTTTTTTTCAAATGGGAAATAGTCTATCAAGTAAAATTGTCGGCCAATTATTTGTCTGCTTATTTGTTGTCGGCTTAGTTGTCATATCTTGGATTCCATTTTTTGCTGCGCGCTATTTTATTAAATGTTGCTTATAGTGTTTGATTTACTCTTACAATTTGTAATTTTACTTACCTCGATTTCGTATTTCTTTGTTTGTTTTTTTTTTCGTTTCCCTAAAAAAACCTCGGCCCAAATGCTTGTTTGATAAAACAAGGTATTATGAAAAATTCTGTTTGATAAAAACAGGTATTATGAAAAAGTCCGTCTACTTCTCTATGCGTCTGTGTAATTCCCTAGGCTTTTTTAAAACCTTATTTCGCTTTCTACAGCCTTCGAAAAAGTGTATGGGGGATTTTTGACCTATAATTTTGGATTTTTGACATTTTTTATTCAAAAACTACCCTCCCAAATTTGGAATTTTAAGTTCAGTGAATAGAACAGGTTGTGGGAATCTCCCCTGCATAAGTGATTCTATTTTTTTTAAAATAGAAAGCTATGACCTTCGGAAAAGTCAAATTTGCGATTTTTTGTCCCTTTTTTGAAATTTTTTGACTTTTCTTGTAAACTACCCTCCCAAACCTGAGATTTTGGTTTCAATGGAATAAACGGGTTGTGGGAAGCCCACTAAATAAGCGGTTGCGCCCAAATTTTTCACACAAAAATATATGACCCTCTGAAAGCCAATGTTTTGATTTCTTGTCCGTCTTTTTTGACACTTTTGGACTCCTCTCGAAAACAACTCAATCTGATATCAATCGAGGCAACAGATTGCGGGTTTAATCGAGGCAACAGGTTGTGGGAAGCCTCCGTGAATAAGATACTACGCCCTAAAATTTGGTCAAAAAGTTCATGTCTCCGAGAATATTCCAAAATCACAAAAATTTAACTCATTTTTTAAAAAGCATTAACTAAGTTTGGTTGAAGTCTAATTTTTAAAATTTTGAATTTAACCATTTCATCCCGCACCAGAACAATAAAATCAAAAATTACCATACAGGTATTTCCAGCTTTAGTTGCGCCTCTAGTTATTTTGGCCTATTTTTTATCGGCTTAATGACCTAATTTTGGGTCGGTTATAGGGAATCACAATTTTAACACTCCTTTGCAATTTTCAAATTGGTTGTGTATTTGCCAATCGGTTTGTTGATATTTCTTTTTGTTTTCATTATGGAAAATTATTTCCGAATTTATTGGAAAAGCTTAAGTTTTTCAGAAATTTGTTCTGATTTTCAATATGGGTATCAATTGGAAGATCGCTTACTCCCCTGTCTGCCTGTTTACTCGCCTAGAGTCTCTTCGCACTTGAGCCCTCTGTCTACAGCGTTCGAAAATATCTGTGGGGGAATAGTTTACCCATATTTTTTTGATTTTTTTTTTCATTTTCTCGAAAAATAAATCTCTCGAATCTTGAGTTTTTGGTTTCAATGAATAGAACGGCTTCGAAAAGCTCCCTTCATGAGCGGCTAGTTTTCATTATGGAAAATTATTTCCAAATTTATTGGAAAAGTTTAAGTTTTCAGAAACTTCTTCTGATTTTCAATAAGGGTATCAATTGGAAGATCGCCTACTCCCCTGTCTGCCTGTTTACTCGCCTAGAGTCTCTTCGCACTTGAGCCCTCTGTCTACAGCGTTCGAAAATATCTGTGGGGGAATATTTTACCCATATTTTTTTTATTTTTTTTTTCATTTTCTCGAAAAATAAATCTCCCAAATCTTGAGTTTTTGGTTTCAATGAATAGAACGGCTTCGAAAAGCTCCCTTCATGAGCGGCTAGGTTCAAATTTTTCTAAGCATAAAGTTATGGCCCTCGGAGTAGTCTTTTTTTCATTTTTGACCGTTTTTTAAACTTGATCATATAACAAAAAATCGCTGCCATTTTTGAGATTTTGGGTTCAATTCAAAGAATGGGTTATCGGAAGCTCATTTGCTTATGCTGACACTAAAAGCTATGGCTCTCCGAAAAATCAAAATTTTGATTTTCTGACCGTTTTTTAACTATTGACCTTTCTCGAGAACTACCCTCCCAAATCTGAGATTTTGGATTCAATCGAAACTACAGGTTGAGTGAATCCCTTCGGCATAAGTGGCTACGCGCTATTTTCTCACACAAAAAGCTATGATTCTCGGAAATGTCCAAGTTTTGATTAGTTGAGCGTTTTTTGGACTTTTTTCGCAATTTATCCTGCCAAATCTGATATCTTAGATCATAGAATGAATCGAAACAACAGGTTGTTGAAAATCTATCTTCATAACTGGCTATGCCCACTTTGTTTTAAAAAATTTATGGTACTCAAACAAGTCAAAGTTTGCGCGAAAACTACCGTGCCAATTCTTAGAAACCCAATTCAATCGAGAAACCCGGTTTTGTGAATTTTGTCTGCTTAAGCGGCCACAACCTGCTCTTACCGGGAAAAACAATCAAATCTGAAAAACTACTCACAATCAAATCTGAGATTTAAAAAATCCCTGCAGAAGCGACGGCTCCTTATTTTTTGTAGGAGAAATGGTATCTCCTTTTGGGAAAATCGATTATCTCAAAATTTTTCAATCTTTTAACTTATTTTAGTAGAAACAACTAAGGTTTTGTGCGAAGTCCAATTTTTGAAATCACACTTTTCGTACCGCATCAGTATAGCAAACTCATTCAATATCAAACACATACCTCCTGCTTTAGCTGGGCCCCGATTTTTTTTTCTTCACTTCAACATTTAACTTTTTTCGAGTAAATGTTTTTTTTATGTTTCTGTTAAATCGCAAGTGGTGCGAAGCTCCGCTTGGCCTCTGTGTAAAATTTGGAATCGTAAAGTTGTTTTGAAATTGAAAGAATGCAAAGATGATGTCATTGTTATTTATTTGAAAACCGAAGGAAAAATCTCGACGCTTATTTTCTGATCAACGGGAAAAACTTTTGGGATATTTCAATACTGTTGATGTTTTTTCAAAAAACAAGCACTGTATTTTTTATTCTGTTTACTTGCGTTCATTGACTCTTTTCCAACTGTTTGTTGGCCTGGATTAATTCATATAAACCAAAGAATAAGCTGTGTTTTGTATGCAATGTATTTCTGTTCTTAGAGCGTGCATGCATTTCTGAAGATGGCCAAGCAGTCCAAATGTGTGACGAGTGGACAGGATACTCGGTTTGGAATCCCAGAGGACAAGTTCCCTCTAGTCATGATGATCATGCTGGGCGATATGTTCCACAATCTGGCAGATGGCCTGGCAGTCGGGGCTGCATTTGGAGCAGGCCAGAGTGCCGGACTGGCTACTAGTATTGCAGTCATCTTCCATGAATTGCCTCACGAATTGGGAGACTTCGCCATCCTATTCGACTGTGGTCAGTTCTAGTTTTCTATATATAGCTCTCGGATAAGATGATAATTTTGAATATAGCTGTCGGATAAGTGATCATTTTGAATATAGCTTTCGGATAAGTTGATGATTCTGTCGAATAAGATGATAATTCTGATTATAGCTGTCGGATATTATGATTATATAACTGAAGTCCGGTCATTTTTTCGTAGACCAATTATACACTAGTGAATCTGTGAATTTTCCTTCCCATAAGCGCTATTTTTACCTGGCTTATAACCTACATCTAATTTTTCTGGCGTAGAATTGAGCTTAGCGCAGGAAAAGTATGGATCACAGTAGGCCTCGAACTACCGACCTGAGTGGCGTAGACGGTGCCTGCTTCAAGCATCCCACAAGGCTTGTCTTGCTTATGCCAGCAGTTCAAATAAATATTACTGTTTGCGGAAGCTGCCGGCTTTTCTTCCCTATTTTCACTGATTTATCATTGGCTTAATTGGGGCGCCTGAGGCGTTGTGTGGTGAATTATGGAGGCAAACTTGCTGATAACCGAATTATCTGTTATGAATTATTTTTAGTCCTTTGCATAGTGATTAAACCTGATGAACAATTGTTTCGAAGTGATTATGAAGTTCACTAAACTAGCCATGCAACAACAGTAAAACAGTGCCACGAAAACCGTTCTTTAGATGAAGGGCTATGCAAACAGAGTTGGGGAGAAGCGTTTAGCGTTTTAAAACTGCGAGCTCTGGCTTGTGGATCCAGACGACGCCGCCTTCCAGTGGTGGATCCGACATCTTGGGCCCCACCAAGATGCAAATGGCGTCAAGCCCCCCCTCCCATTGGGTCGGGAGAAGCTCAGAAGTCTCCGGGTTTACGGTTACGGAGCGTCTGAAGCCGGCCAGGCTGCTCCGTCTGCTCATCCTTATACTACTACTCCGCTCCGGCATTAATCCAAACCCTGGTCCAGGGCCTTACTTTTGCTCCCCTTGCTCTTTCCGCATCAAACGCACCCAGCCCAGTGTCTGGTGCCACATCTGTGGTTACATTCACCTTAAATGTAGTGGTCTTACCCACCTTAACCAACACCACCCTGACTACTATTGCCCTACCTGTACCTCTACCTACATTTTACCTCCCCCAGGCACCAGGTCCTCTAACTTGACCACCCCCAACTCCCAAACTTGTTCAACTTCCCTAACCGCCCCCCAACCCCACCTCCCTAACCCCCCTCCCCCTCCCACCCTTCCCACCTCCTCGAATAATAATTCCTCCTCCCAAAATCGCGCAAATCGTAATCGTGTAAATAGTGTAAATAACTCAAGTTCAAACAACCATTTTAACCATACTGCTGTTAATAGTGTAAATAGTTCACCACACCCCGCCAAAGGCCTTTTAAAAATCCTTCAATTTAATTGCAACGGTATCTCCGGAAAAGCACCCGAAATTGCTGCTTTCTTATCTCAAAATCAAATTCATATTGCTGTCTTCCAAAAAACTAAATTAAGAAAGAAATCTCGAAACCCCTCACTTGGCTCACACTACACTTTAATTAGAAAAGATCGAGAAAAAGAAGGGGGCGTTCTTCTCATAGCCATACATCAGTCGATACAATACGAAGAAATAAATATTAACAACGATGGAACACTAGAGGCTATGGGCATATCAGTGGTAGCCAGTTCATCCAAGCTTCGTATTTATAATTTCTACATCCCCCCTCGCTCGAGCTGTCCCCCTGGTTACTCTGCGTCCCTTGCCGAACTACTTGAACCTGGGGACGCCTTAGTACTCGGGGATGCCAACGCACATTCACAACTATGGAACTCCAACATCGAGGAAGATCAACGCGGCTCTGTACTTAGCAATGAAATAACCGAATCCACCTTTGCACCATTAAATGATGACACACAAACCAGAGTCCCTTTTAACTCAGAAAACCAACTCTCGTCACCAGATATTTCCCTCGCATCCCAATCGCTCTTACTCTCCACATCATGGACCCCAATTAAATCTCTAGGATCAGATCACCTACCCATTCTTCTAGAACTACCCTTGGATGATTTTACAAATTTTTCACCTAAAAGGACTTTTATAAATTTTTTAAAAGCAGATTGGATCAAATTCACAGAGGAAATTGAGGAGCGTTTCTTTTCAGCGGTTCCACCTTCCGGAGTTGCCGCCGGAGAGAAATTCTTGAGGGACCTGGTGCTCAGGGCAGCACGCCACCACATCCCCGCTGGCCGTATTCGCCACTTCACTCCCTCTCTTTCCCCCGAGTCCACTGCCCTTGCCGCCGAAAGAGATTTAAGCCGACAACAAAATCTTCCCCCAGAAGTCATATCCCAACTGAACTGTAGACTCATGAAACAGACAGCAAAGGACAAAGAAAATAAATGGCGAGAATTCCTCCGGACTTGCGACTACCGCACTGGTGCCAGAAAGTTCTGGAAAGTGGTACGCTCCTTAAATGGATCTAAGCCCGTGGCAGGAAGACACCCCATTACTTTTGGTTCTAAACCCATACACTCACCTCGTGATATTACCAGCTCTTTTAACAAACAATTCACCAATGCCAGACCCCACGCCTCTGACAAACTCCTTCGTATAACGAGAAGAAAAATTGCCAAACTACCGCTGTCAGACAGCCCAATTTTTACCCCTAAAAATACTAAACAAGCCATTGCAGACAGCAAACCATCGCGAGCGCTAGGTCCCGACGGCCTTTGTAATATACATCTTAAACATCTCGGCCCACTTGCTACTCAATACTTAACATACCTTTTTAATATCTCTTTGTCCGAAAACATTATCCCCCAAATTTGGAAAAATTCAAAAATTGCACCGCTTCCAAAGCCCAATAAGGATCTTAAACAATCAACATCTTACAGACCTATATCCTTACTCTGCCCAGCAGTTAAAATTCTGGAGAGGCTCGTTCACCCCATCTTTACCAAACATCTCCCCAACGCCAAACACCAACACGGCTTCCGCCCTTTTCACTCCACCACCACAGCTCTCTCCACTCTCGAATTTTACATTTCAGACGGTTTTAACCAAAATCGCCCCCCTAAACGTACGGTACTGGCCACACTTGACTTATCTAAGGCTTTCGACATGGTGTGTCATCGCTCACTTGTGGAACTCGTTCATGACACTCCCCTCCCAAGAAGTCTAGTCCGCTGGCTAAGTAATTACCTTAATGGTCGACAGGCTGCCACCTCATTCCGTGAACACACATCCCCCCATCGAATAATCCACTGTGGCGTACCCCAAGGTTCTGTTTTATCACCCACACTCTTCAATTTTTATGTCCATGATGCACCGCCACCTCCCGATAATGTAAACCTTGTTTCGTATGCAGACGATTTCCACCCCTTCGCAAGCAGTTCCAATATTGATATCGCCTCAAACTCCATCAATAGCTACCTAAAAAGGATCTACGATTTTTTCACCTCACGCAAACTAAGTTTCGCGTCCTCTAAAGGATCAGTTACACTTTTCTCCTCTTATAACAAAGAATTTAATAAAACACCTAGTGTTCTTTTAAATAACGAGGCGCTACCCCTAAACAAAAATCCAACAATCTTAGGGGTGACATTTGATCCAACACTTTGTTTTGCCACTCACTGCAAACAATCCGCTGAAAAGGCCAGACGCAGGATCGGAATCCTGAAGGCATTAGCAGGATCAACCTGGGGTCACTCCAAAGAAACCCTCCTCCTAACTTTTAAAGCTTTAATTCGCCCGATACTTGACTATGCAGCACCCGCATGGTCCCACGCATCAAGTAACACCTCCATAAATTGCCTGCAGGTTGCACAAAACCAATCCCTTCGCGTTGTTACTGGATCAAAACTAATGAGTTCCACTGCCCACCTGCACAGTGAATCCTAACGGTCAAAGACCACCATACCCTTCTGTCATCTCAATTTTTTATCTCTACCTATCGTTCCCACCATCCCATTAATTTTATACATTCACATCCCCCTCCTCCCCGTCTACCTCGCCCCTCAATTATAAGCTGCTTCAAAGAAGACACCCAGAAAATTTTAACCGACTTTTCAGTCTACGCAAACCACCCTCTAGTTCTGGACGACCGAGACGAAGTCTCCACTTTTATTTTTAACTACTACAAACCAATTTTAAAAGACAACCATACCTCCCTTGTAACCAAGTTCCTAGCCGAAACCCCTCCGTCTAAAGTTATTTGTATCCCTCCCCCAAAGATTGACCCCTCTGAAAAATCTCTCCCACGTCCCACGCGCTGTAAGCTCTCCCAACTCCGGTCTGGCTACAGCCGGCTCCTTAACACTTACCTATCCCGCCTCGACAGCTCCATCTCCCACCTTTGCCCAACCTGTTCCCTTGCCCCCCACACAACATGTCACCTTTTCAACTGCTCCCAAAACCCCTCCCCACTCACCCCAGCAGACCTGTGGCTTCGGCCGGTAGAGGTTGCTAAGTTCCTTGACCTGGAGACAGAAGAGCCCAACCCGACCCGCGTGGGCTAACAACAACAACAACAACAGCTCTGGCTTGTATGTTGGATTTTGTTGTTCAAACCTAAGTTTTGATGAGCGAATGAAAGATGCATTGTTAATACACTGACGAGGGTACACTGTTTTCAGGCATTCCAATTGTGCGTATTCTGGTGCTGAATGCGATATCTTCGATGGCATCCTTCCTGGGCTTGTACATTGGTCTGTTTCTGTCGGAACACCACAGTTCCGCCTACCAGTGGATATTTGCACTCACAGCTGGCATGTTCATATACGTCGCATTCATTGACATGGTTAGTATGAGATTATGTCTTGAATTTCTTCCCCCACTGAATCTAATTTTGAGGCAACCAATGACTTCAAAACATCGTTTATGAAGACTATACAACCTTGGACTTGGATTATTCGTCAACATTACGGGTTTTGTCACAAACGGAAAGGTGAATAAAAACAATTCCTGGTAGAAATATGGTAAACAGTCGTGTCAATCACCATGATGTTTTATAGTTCACAGTTGTACACTGCTGTTTAGTTGCCACAAATGATGCACGTTAACACTAACTCGCCCTGGATTGTATTTGGCGTACAGAACATGGGGCTGGTGCTTGGGTTCTGCCTCATGTTGTCACTCGCCCTCTTTGAGTCTCAGTCTCACTCCAACGACAACAGCCATTGACAACATCCGAACGGACACGACATGACCCGACACGAGATTTCCGTGAAAATCTAACTGGCGCTCACTCGTGTTGCAGAAGCCAATCAAAATTATTTTAAACAGTATCTACTAGACTGCACTTAATGTTGTATACACTATATCTAGGTCACTTAAACTTGGATAAAAAGAGATAAAGCAAAAAAACTAGTATTACAGTATGAAAAATACTCAAATGTTAAATTAATGTGGTCTTTTCTGTTATACTTTCGTGTCCATGATGAAATCAGTGGGGTGCGCAGAAATTTTTCTAGAGGGTGGCTTTGCTCATTAATATCGGTTTAGGTTGAAATCTATAGAGAACAGAATAGAATAAAGTTTATTTAGTGAGACGAACGGTAAAATCTAGTCAACTCGGGTATGACTTATTTGAGTAGTGCGTTAATTCAGGTTTATAGCGGCTTTAATTTTTTGTTTCCAGGGGGTGGATCTAGAATTTTTTCGAGAGGGCGGTTTTTCGAAAAAAAAAGACAATTTTGCCGGCAATTTTTAGGTTTCCGAGCTCTCTGAAAAGATTATAAGGTCCCAATTTTGTCGAAAATTTTATTATTATGCGCCGCAGGGGCAAAATTAAAAAAAAAAACAGGCTATTGTTCTTTGAGCATTTGCGTTTTTTTTCGGCGAGAGCTCTCGCCTCAAATTTAGTTATATTGGTGCCAAAGGTTACATGCTGTCGAACTGTCGCCGTCTAGTAACGTTCCTTCGTTTCTGTATTGTAGAATACTTTCATCCATCTTGACAATTAGTTCATGGGTGTGTCCATCTTCATTCATTGTAATTTTGTTGTCTTTTGCTGCTTTTTCGCAATCTTCCGGTGGTTTAATAATTTCATAGGTAATCATGTTCATGTTCTGAACGATGGAGGAATTTGCTCACATTCCGCAGTTATAACGAATGGGAAATTATTTTACTTTACTTATAACTGCGTTCACGTATGATATATAAGACCGCTGATATGCGCTAATTGTGCTATCGGTAGTATAAGAGGTTGGTAGTATAAGAGGTTTTCTGGGCTAATTTTACATGGAGCCACTTGATTTAAAGCATACATTTGATTTTCCTGCATCGCGGAACAGTCATAACGAGTAACTTTGTGAGAACCCGATACTTTTTGCGTATCATCATTCTGGAGAATGACAAGAAGTGTAAATGTTGAAATTAGAATTGCTAATATTCAGCAACTTCGCGAAAATGATGAAAATTTCTATTCATTTTCGCGAAGTTGCTAAATATTAGCAGTAGTTAATTTTTAATCGGTTGGTTTTTTTTGAAAGAAACAATTGTCTGAAAAATTGACTGGTTTGATTGACAGGGATATTGTTTTATATAAATGAATCGAACAGCTTAATGAAATATATCTATGATGGGGTTTATAATCCTGTTTTTTCTTTAATATTTTACCTTCTTACTATGGTTGATGGTGGTGTTGATTACTCGAGTCAAGCTTCAATAGGTAGGTCAGTTTTGTTTCTCCTGGATTGATTAGACGTCGTTCGTGGATTTGCCCGGTGAGTTACTGGGTGATCGTCAGTGTATGGTTGCTGTATTGTTTTGTTTCTCTCGATTTACTTTTTGATCGATTTTAAAAGAAAAAACTGAATTCTTTTTTCTTGTTGAAAAAGACTAATTTTATCAGATAGTAAAAAACAGAAAATTGAAATTAATTTTTCTTGTGAAGCTAAATTTGAGAAGATTGAGTGACTTACTACTGACAGAGCAAAATGAAGCAAGGAAGATTTCAGACCAGTTCTTTGCTCATAATCATAAACCGGTGGTTGATTCATCTATTAAAGTACTCAGGTTACACCTGCTCCTTTATATCCCTTCATCATCAGGGAATTTTCAACATATTATTTTGTTTTCAAATCAATAATATTCTATTTATAAGTCCCTTTTGATTAAAACCGCAGCCTTCAGTTCTATTTCATTAAAAATCCATAGTCTTTTATCTGATGTTTTATTTTCCAGGTGCATCTCTGCTTAATCAAAGCAGGGAGAAATCCTGGACAGCCAGCAAGACTAATAATTTTTTTTCATTTTGTTTTAGTTGAAAAAAAAGGTGTTAGTTATCAACGCTCCTTTAAAATACTGAGCATGAAAAGTTAGAAATTTTAGCCAAGTATTTAAAAACTAGGTGTTTTTCAAAACACGATTTTATAGTCCTAATAGGAATAAATCAGTCAATTTCTGATTTAGTGACTATATGCTTTAATTTAAAACGGCTTATTTAGAATTGAGTCTTATTCAAGTTAAGTAGACAATTTAGACAATGGCCTTTTGTCCGTGTAGTATTTGCAATACTACAGGCCTTAAGGTGGAACGTTGCCTTTCGTATTCTACTTAGTTAGGGAATAACCTCCTTGCCCTAGGACTTCGTCTAGCCGTGTGAAGTTTTAAGTTTGCATTGTAAGATTTTGAACCCATTATGTATAGCAACTGACGTAAATCTTGAAGGCAAATGAATAGTACTCAGCTTATTTTTGACTAATCAATACGACCAGTAGAAAAGATAACGAATGGCCGAGTCCAAACTAGTTCAATTCTTTGAAAGAAATAGTCCCTGCTATAACGGAAAACCCGACTGAAGATAGCAAATACAACCCCCCCAAATCAGAATTATCAAATTTAACTTCATGAAACTCGGAGGGATACTAGAGATGATTTGACTGGGGCATGCAAGAACAACCTAAACCCCTTGGCTTCGGCAAAAACGGTTTCCGGAAGTGTAATTTGCCCTGTTAACTCACTAACTAGTCGAAGTTTCGTATGTTTTAGTGCGCTAGTTAAGAGAAGCGTTAACCGCGAATCCCACACTCCTTAGACCCCTACTTAGTTGTTATGCCCTAAGTAAATAGTCGACACCCCGTCTTCCGGAAGTCTTTCTTCGGCCAGCAATGATTGCAGGAAGCCAAACTTTAGGATACGGTAAATAATGACAATTTATCCCATGTATTAGAACTTGAAGCAAATACATTGGTTGGAACAGAAGTTATTTGCACTTGGGAAAACATTCGATTGTAGATTTCCACTGTCCAAAAACGATAAATTAGAAACAAAAGGACAGGGACCGGGACGTGAATGTTTTCTGGGGCTGCTTGAAAAGGAAGCGTGTCTTGGTAAGTAATTAATGCAGGCAGTCCAGAAAAAAGCTCGGCTTGAAGCGGGCACCTTCAATTAGAGTCGGTTTGTGAGTTATTGGGTTTTAAGTGTTCCTCTCCTTGGTGAGGACGGGAGTTTTGCCCATGCATGGCCAAACCCAACCGCTCGCCTAACTTGCTGCACTCTCGGCGCTCAAGTGTTTCATGGTGCCATCATTCAGCAAAACGGCCCATCGCTTCTCGCAGCTGAGGCACACGTTCCGGGAGTGCCCTCGCAGGGATTCCGCTTAATACTTAGAGCCGGCCACCTGCTTTAACATTGTCCATCCTTCTCGTTACTCCAAATCTCTTTCGTGAGTTCGCTGTAAGATTGGAGCAACGCTTTGATCGATTCGAAGAATTTTACCGTCCAGGTGTAATTTTTGTTGTTTAAAAGAAAATAGGTATTGAATAATCAGTACGATAGTTAATGTAAGATCGCGATTTTCACACGTGATAATCGGACCGACCTCGTGCGTCACGGAAATTAGGCGTAGGCGCGAAACTATTGGCGGGGGAGTTGAAAGATAGTTCAAAAGTGATACTTACCAATTCAGATAGCTAATTTTATCCCCATGTTATTTTGAATGTAACCAATTTTGATAAGATAAGATCAAAAGTCACCAATTTTGACAAATGTGCGCGAAATTTACAAAATTGAGACCTGTGAACTTTTGACTCATTTCAAACTTGAACATTTTAGAACCGAATATTTTCAAAACGTGCGCTCTAAAAAAAAGAAGTCATTTCTTTTGCTGAACATTTGAATTATGGTACAAATTTTTCTTGGTTAATGAAATTAAATACATGAAGACGATTAACTTAAACTTTTCAGTTTGTTTTGGGTGGGTTAACTCCTCTCGAATACTTCCCGTTCCCTCCTCTCCTCCGGCAACCACAGTCGGGTGTCGGTGTGGGGGGGATCAAATGTCACCCCCAACACTTATATTAACTCCTCTATCTGAAGGAGCAGAGGGATTCCCCCATCCCTGAGGCGCAGTTCTTCCCGGTAGTTCTTCAGAGCCTTTAACAGACTCTTTCCCGCTGCTCCTTCAGGATTAACAACCTGGAATGAAGATCTCTCGGACGATGTGGAGCACATTACCAGGGTTGTTACCCGGCATTGTCGGGACGTGTTCCCCCACTTTGCTCCCGCGATGATCGTCACGGATCGTTTGGAGGCGGGGTGGGTCCCAAGGAGAGGCTCTCCAGAGAAAGGCATGCTCTCCCACCGGGAAGGATACGATTATTTTTCGGAGCATGGTGTATGGTGATTCTAAAGTATAGAAAGTTTATATTAGTCAAAATCGGGATTTTGCGGCTTATGGGGGATGGAAATTAGATGTAAAATTTATTCGAATATTGATTTGGTTCCTGCCAATTTGTATAAGGATTGGATAACTTCGGGGATGGTAGTTGTTAAGGTGATGAATATGGGAGCTGACAGATTGAATGATTTGGTCGATCCAGAAACCCCCCCCCCCCCCAATGTAGCAAATATGTAACAAAGATAAGTGATAAGAAATACATGCACCAAAATTGTCCAAACTTTGCAAGTTGGTTTGAACCAAGTTAATGACCGATAAATTGGCTATGTTGAAATTATACGTGTAATGGTATGGAACTATGAATATCGAATTAAGCCAAAGGGGTTATAGGTAAAATAAAATGTGAATTATCCCCGCCTCATCTTTCTCCCGACAATGAGCTCGGTATGCCCCTCGTCGTTTCCCCCTTCTCCCACCCCAACACTGTAGTATAAGTAAATGGCTTCTTGGACCTCGGTACCCCCACGCCCCCGCTTATGCCCCGCAACTTAGTACCACTGGGGGGATTCATGTCAGACCGGTACTCGTAAATGTGTACCCCCAACTTTTCCGCGACAACATGCATATCGGGATCGGTGAGCTCCGCTCTAGTAAGGGTATATCGGGATCATTGTAAGGGTAATAAAAGGACCCCACCCTGTTATATTCTTCTTTCCGCCATATAGTAAGAGCTTCCTGGAGCCGGGTAGAAGGTTCCTTTTCCCCGGTCATAAGGCAATGAACGCAATCTAAGAAACACGATGATTTATCCTGTACGCAATCGATCCGAATCGGTTCATGAATATCAGGGTCGAAATTCGCGTAGTCCTGGGCGTGGACCGGGCGGTCCCCGGCGGTGTATATGGGAACAAGCAACTTTCTTTTTCTATTTCCCGAGTTTTCGACGGGCATCATTAGGGTCTGGCATATGTTCGCCCGCGTTTTATGCGATAGATGATACATCGGAACGATGTCTAGGATGACCATTCGCTCTTCCTTACATTTGGTGCAGGTTACGTTGACATCTTGGCAGTTACCTCGTAAGTTTTCTGCGCGGTATTGCACGAGACACTTTTGCTGTAAGACCTTGCAGTCGCCAGTGTGGTCTAAATCTGCCTCATGAATACGACGAAGGGTATCTTCTACATTATTTTCGTGTAACACCTCTTGGCCGGCGCGAGTAAGCTCAGAACCGTTGAGTGAATAAGACCTAACTTTCCTGTTAAAGTCTCTCTTTTGCCTTGAGGTAAACGTAGGGGGGAAAGCTTCCCCACCCTCAGCCTTAGCCCTTAGGTAATCGACGATATCGGTGTAAGATTGGTAATTCATGATGAAAATGGTCGAAAATTGCGAAATTTGATTTTAACGTAAACCGACTGTATGACCTTGTAGCAATGAAATTAAGTGATAGATAAGCTTAGTTTGAGAGCAAACAATCGTAATCGGACTCTGCACCTTGAATTTGACCTCTAGGGCGAAGAATTTAAAAAAGCGCGCAAAATCTGGAAACCCCCCCCCCCCCCCGGATTGGGAAACTGGTCCGATCCTTATGAAAATTGGTGGGTGACTAATAGAGATAATTTTAGTCGGACATGCCAATTTCCAGACCCCTGGGGGGCGAGTGATAATGATTTCCGAAAATGCAATTAGCACTTTTTGTAAACCGGTAACTAATGGTCAGAATGACTTCATATTGCAATATGTTGTAGCCCTAGGCGAGGGAAGTTGACCACCGGGATTTTGAACGCATCTGGTTATTACTTCCGGTTTTACGCCCTATGTAAGCAAAACCCACTTTTTGTTATTTCTCGACCCCTGATAATGCTAGGAGGCTGAAACTTGGGGGGATGGTAGGTTGGGGGAAGACCTATAATTTATTAATGTTTGGACCCAATCCGGCGGCTACGTCGGAAGCTATTAGCACTTGAAAATTGAGTTAGGCTACTAACACCTGATAAAGATAATTGACTTGTGATTTTAATTGCACCAATGTGAAGGGGGGGGGCAACCCAGTAGGGGGACCCCTAGTGACCCAATCCTCTCCGGAACTTCCTCTGGGGTGAAAATGGCAGTTTTAGGGAAAAGTGTTAATTGACCCAAATTTTTTTCGAAAATATGGGAAGGGATGGTCCGATATGAATGAAACTTAGTGGGGATGATCTCCCATCGAAAATAAGACGTTTGGACGCGTTTGACCTCGGATGACCTCTAAGAAGTCATTTGGCATTTTGACCCCAAGACCCCCGTTTTCCTTTCTTGTATTCAGGCCACTTAGCGGTCCTTATATCGGCAGTTTATATTTTTATTTCTGAATTCAATTACTATCCAGTTTTTTGCGATTCTTTCCGAGGAAGGGAACAGTCGAGAGCAATCGATCAAAGGTGGCAGAACCCAGTGTGGTACATCGATCGACCACCAAATTCAACCTTTCAACCGGAAGGATTGTCACCAAATACCGGATCACAGCTCACCCCTTGCTGGTTCTGGTATTTAGGGAAGGGACTAAGCGGACAATATAGAAGGGATATTTTGGGTCTAAACAGTCAAATTCCCCATGATGACAGTTAAAAAATGAAATAAATGGTCAAGTCCCGAAAAAAGATCAAGTCTTTAAAAGCAATAGTTCCTCATATGGCGCAAAACTTAAGTCCCGATAGGCAAATTGCTCTATTGAAACTCAGTAAAAAGCGGTGGGAATGGGAATGGGACTTAATTTTAGTATGATATTGAGCTAGTTGGGGACGCTTAAGTTCCGAATTCCCATCAGCCTTGACCCCTTCTTACGGTGTTATGCCCTGTGTAAATAGCCCCCATCCCGACTGCAGGAGGCAAATTTTGGATACGGTAGGTAGTCACAACAGATTAGCGATAAGAAGTTATGTTTTAGAATTTGAAGCAAAAGTTATTAGCACTCGCTAAAACCACGCTGTTTACCGGAAATAAGCAATTTATGCAAAAAATTGAACGAGAGCATTGTGATAGGGCGGTATTAGACCCTAAATACTGGCGCCAACAAAAGACTCCTGATAAATGAAACTCTTTCTGCAATTCCTTCCGTTGTTAAAAGCCGTGTCCCAGGAATATTGATAGTGTACCTTAAAAATGGTATACTGATGGAAGTACTGATGGGCTCTGGATGGAACTTGGTAGATATAATCCCTATGGGTTTCTGGGTCCCTATGTTTTTCTTGGCCATTTTGGAAGTACTGCTGGGCTCTGGATGGAACTTGGTAGATATAATCCCTGTGGGTTTCTTGCCTCAAATATGAAAGATTGACCCCGAGTGACTTTTAAAGATCGTTTGGGCGTTTCGACCCAAATTTGGACAAAACACCCCCGAGTTAACTCCGGAAAGTGGCTCGCCCCCCAGCGCTAACCATTGGAAATAGATATCGATTACCTTGCTCATACTTGAGGAATTTTTTCCATCGAGAAAGGAAAACAGAACTTTTAAGGATGTGGCTACTGAATAGCAAGAATCAAGTGGATTGATGGAGAGTGGAACTAGCTGGATTGAAACGTTGGATTGAACTTAGCTATGATAGTAAGTAAACGTTACTTGCCTTTGGGTGAATTGGAAAGACGAAAACCAGCCTACCCCTAGGTCGGACAATAGTACTAAGCGAGAGGAAAGTTTATTCTCGAAGCTGAATTGCAATAAGGCGATGGTGTTTATTGATCGTGCACTCTTTCCTTTAAAGTAGATTACTAAATTATGTTCTTTTCTTTTTGAAGTCCTCTGCATTTGAATTTATTGTTGCGACCATTTGAAAAATCGGGAGGAACTTTCGGGTGTGTGTTAGTTTTTCAGGTCCACGCGAATTCAGTTACCACAAATAATCATCGGACTGGGTTGAGTGATATATCATATCAAAACCCTGTCAGTCGTGATTCTAACCACTTTAAAAACTTTTCCTAACTTTTTCCAGTGTGAATAAAGCAAGCGAACGGCCTTAAAACAGCTGAATCATGCTTTATTTAAGACCGTGAAGCTTGATTTTAAGCAAGTAAAATTAGGGTTACAGATTTTTTAGCTTCATTTTGAAAAAAAACTTTCTAAACCGTAGTTTTCGAAAGACCGTGGTCGGAACATTGTGCTACTTGTTTTTTTGATTGCAATTGAATTTCTTGTGAGTGCGAACAATACAGCCAGAAGAGCAGCTCGTGAAATTGAGCAAACAAGGTAATACAGTAAATGATCTTAAATAACCCTTTCGGGATTGTAATAGTAGTGAAACTTGGTGGCCCCGCTGAATTCCTTACCCAAGGGAGCACTTTGCTATGCCGTTAAAAACAATCCCCTAAATCTACATATTCATACAAAATGCAAACATACACACACACTTATATACATACATACATAATATACATACATACATACATACATACATACATACATACATACATGCATATATGCATACATAAATACATGCATACATAAATACATAAATACATGCATACATAAATACATGCATACATAAATACATGCATACATAAATACATACATACATACATACATACATACATACGTATTTACATACATACGTACATGCATTCATAGATACATAGATATATACATACATATATACAAACATACATTCATTCAATAATTAAATAAATAAATTTCTATCTACTTACATACTTTCTTACATTGGAAAAAAATACTCTCATTGAGTGGCTTGTTATTTTGTACGTTTTTTGGATATGTTTTGACAGTGATCCACCAGTTTTGATTATGCTCGAGGTTCGTTCAGAATTTGTTTCCTAGACGAGCCCCTGTCTAGTTTAAGGGGTTTTCAGTTGAGATCTGATTTTGTGCTCGAATTGAAAGTAGATACAGCAGAGATCGGCTATTTCTACCCTTGTTCATACGGTATACTGCCTCATTTTTTCATGAAACTAACTTGCGTCATATCTCATCTGAGTCGTGTAGAGTTTTTATTGTGGAGAGTTGCGGCATATTTTTTGGTTGCGCTAAGTCGCACAGAAATTTCTTGGTCTGGCAAAGTGACAGCATATGTTTTGTGGGTCCGGCAAAGCGGTACAGAGTTTTCTTGGTTGCATAAAAGTCGCGCCGAAAAATTCTTTGTTGCGGAAAGTCGCAACATACTATGTATGAATCGCATATCTTTTTGAGGAAGCGAGAGCCGGCTTTGAGTTGCGACGGTCGCAACCGCGCGACAGAAGTTGCTCTTCTTCGCCCTGGAATTCATTCGCTAAAATGAAGGCGCATTAACTGGTGATTTTTTTTGGATCTTGAAAGTTCTAAATTCTTCAAAAGAAGTATCAGTTTTCTTAACATTTTCCCAATTAACTATAGCTTAGTTTGTTATTTTGAAAATAAGACCACAATGCTTGAATCTGATTGGTTAAGTTTTATTCGCGCAAAAGAAAATTTGGATTTTCAATAAAAAAGAAACGCAATTAACCATTTGGAAGTTTTATGTTGTATAACAGAAAAGACCCTTTCAATGTAAGGTTAAATCAGATGCTGCTAATTCTTATGTTATTTTATTTCTACAGTATCTAGATACTCTAGGGAGGACATGTTACCTTTTATTCAGTTCGGCTCATTCTCTTAATTTAATTTTTGATCTGTTTATTTCTCAGTTGCGCGAAGACAACCAATCAGGAAGATAGAGAATTCAACTAAACGTCTGCAAATGAAAGAGCTGAATTTATTGCATTTGTTAGTAATCAAGACAAATCAGTGATTTTTGAAGAACAGGTAAGTTACAAATAAAATGTTATAATAGTTTTTTTTGTGCTTAAGTTATACCCTATTTTAGCCAAATGTTCTGCGCCGCAAGCAAAAATTTGAAAAAACAGGCCGAAAGGAATTTTTAGAAACTTTTTGGAAAGTTTTGACCAAAAAATCACGTTTTCGGCGCGCGCTCCCCCCTCAAAATTAGTATATATTGGCGCCTTTAGAAAAATTTTAGGGGTCGTCAGCCAAAAATGGATATCTCAAAATAGTACCAAGTGGGGGAAATTGAAAATGTGGAAATCGAGACAAGCGTAAAAAATCAATGGTAGTCTTTTTCGATATCTTCAAAATTTTCCAACTTCAGCGGCCCCATCTCATTTTCTGTCGGCTAGCTTGCCATGCTGCGCTCTGAATCTCCGTTGTGTTCATCATGGATGCTATAGTAAAGTTTTTGAGGCAAGTGATTCTTGGTCGGGAGGTGCGAGTTCATATAAGAAAACAATTCTGAACATTCAAATAATTTAAGATGAGATAATTTTCTTTGAAGATCGAATGGTGAAACTTTGATGAAAAAAAACATATTCAACACAAATGAAAAAAAAATCGATAAAATCATTTTTTTGTCTCCTTGACTTCATCGATTTTTTTTCATTTGTCTGTTGAATATTTTTTGTCTTCAAAATTTCACCATTCAATCTTCAAAGAATATGTTGTCGGTTGAATATGTTTTTCTCTTCAAAGTTTCACCATTCGATCTTCAAAAAAAATATCTCATTTTAAGTTATTTGAATGTTCAGAATTGTTTTCTTATATGAGCTCGCACCTACCGACCAAGAATCACTGGCCTCAAAAACTTTACTATAGCATCCATGATGAACACAACGGAGATTCAGAGCACAGCATGGCAAACTGGCCGACAGAAAATGAGATGAGGCCGCTGAAGATGGAAAACTTTGAAGATATCGAAAAAGGCTACTATTGATTTTTTACGCTTGTCTCGATTTCCACATTTTCTTCGTTTGTCTTATTGGTTTCATTGACCCTTTTCCTTTTGTATGTTGGCTAGTTTTTCTTTTTGAAACTGCTGGGGCTAGTATGAGTAGACGACTGAAAATTACCTCTCAATCACATATCTTGAGATAAGTTATTCACGAAAATAGCTGTATCAACAGACAAGGCTGCTCAATGCTGGGATTCTCAAGTATTTAAAGCAATGTTGATTTGAGTCTAGCAGCTGAAAAATTGTGGGCAGCATTAACTCTGCTACTGCCTCAAACCAAAAAAAAATTGACCAAACAGTTTCCTTAAAGAAAATTGAATTTTATCTATACTTTATTTGATTTGAAACTTGAAATATATATTTTGAGTTAAGTAATTCAAATCGAAAGGTAATTGAACTCTTTTTCGTTGAGCTGATCATGAAATAACAAAAAATGATATAAACAGACAAAATGAACGACAGATAAAATGATTTTTTTTATTTTTGTTTTTTATCCTTTTTCGATAAAAACCCTTACTCGATTTGCCTTTGTACAGTGACTGTCGAATGTACCTTGTTTCCTGTTTTCTCCAAATCATTTCATCACAAAACGTGCAAAAAATGCAAAATCAGATATCACAAGTTAACGTATGATCGAGTCGATTGATATATCATATGAAAGCCCCTTTAGTCGTGATTCGAATGATATCAGAAAAAAAATGTTGAAAAGTTTTCTGTGTCGAGAAAAACCGGTTTGTAATATTTGATTGTTTTGTTTTAATTCGAGCGAGTGAGCGTGCTTGTATTAGCTTATTTATGCTTAATTTAAGACTTGAAATTTAAGATTTATTCTAATGAACTTAGTTTTTGGAGTTTTCAGCTTCATCTTAGAATTCAAAAACTTTCAAAAAGCACAGTAACCGGCTATCCTTGTTTTGATTTGGTTTTTCTCAAAATTTAACATGTCCTTCGAATATTTAATTTTGTTTTCGAGCCAAGACATACGGTAATGTAGTGAAGAAAAATGTAAACAAGGATAACCGGTTACTGTGCAAGTAGCACAGGATGTTCCGAACATAGTCTTAAAAGATACCCCAAAGTTATTTCAAATTATTATCATTTTTTTTCGACGTCGTGGATTAGGTATTTTAGGTACAAAAAATTGGGGTTCAAAATTTAGGAATCGGTTTTATTCGACAGCCATACTATGATAAGCAAATTGAAAAACAATTTTTCAAGAAAAATTAGAAAAACGAAAAAAAAATGAAAAAAAAGCTTTTTGAGTTTATTGCAGTTTTTTGAATTTTCGAACCTTATGATTCCAAAAGGCGTTAAAATGCTCAAATTAAATTAACGTTACCAAGTAAAACTAAGTTTTTACATTTTAAATTCAGCTATTATAAGCTTTTAAGCCATAATAAGACTGCTCGCTCGCTTTATTCGCTCGAAATAAGACGAAAAATCAAAAAGTTCAAACCGGTTTTTCTTGAAACTGGTTCACAAATTTGTGGTTCGACGTGGTTTGAATCACGTCTGTAAGGGCTTTATTATGATATATCACTCAATCCAGTCCGATGATTGTTCGTGTTTCCTGATTTTGCGTGGAAAACAAAAAGAAAAAAACTAAAACACCCGAATACAAAGTTCCTTTTCATTTTCAATGTTCGGAACAACAAACTGTTAACCGCAAACAAAATCGTCATTTTTTGAAATCGTTTTTTCCTTTTTATTTAGCCCAAGTACACAGCTTGTTTTAGTTTATTTTCTCTAAAAATTCGACATGAAAGATTTTGTTCCAAATTGAGCTGACTAGGAATCTTTTTTTATGAAATTGAGAATTAAAATTTCTTATGTTTAATCAAGCAATTTTTTCAGCAGTGATTGTTTTTGTTTTTTTTTGTCTTTTTTAGCTAAAAAACCAAAACCAAGTACATCATTCTCTGCGCACTAAGGACTTTTATTTCAATTTTTTCTGACATCTCTCGAAATGAAGGTAGGAACTATATTATATACTCGGGAGAAATTTTCCCGCCACCGTTTCAACTGCGTTTGAAACAAATTCGATGCATATGTTGATATTGTGGTTTGAGTTAAAGAGAAGATTTGAAGGGCAGAAAAGGAACGGCGGGGGATCATCCAAAAAGAGCCTGAAAGCGTATTAAAGGTGATTTCTGTTTTAAGTTTATCTGCCGTGCAGACAATTTGATCAAATTGAGATCTTGATTGCGGGATGACTTTTAAGTTCCTAAGTTCAATTCAAATTTCTTGCTAAAAGAGAGGCAAATAGTGATCTCTAATTAAGAAATTTGGAATGACGAAAATGTGAATAACTTTCATGTTCGAAAGTCGAATTGAATTTTAAGATTTATCAGCTGATAAAAAAATCCAGTTTTTTGTATTTGGGATAGTTTTATGAAACAAGTGTTTATCAGAAAATATTATTGAAATTGAGAAATTCTCAAGGTGATACAGGCCATTTGACGTTCAAAAAAGGTTACTTGTTTTCTTCTGTTTTACTTTAGTTCAGTGATATTTTCCGAACATTTTAGTGGCTAAGTTTGTTGTATCATTGCAGCTGTTGCGAAGCTCTGTTTTTCTTCTGTGTCAGAAATTTTACCCTATTCAGACTGATGAGGTGAGTGGATGCCAAATTGGGTGGAAGGCCACTTTTCAGCATAATCAAATTCCCTGTTTGTACCCCGAAACTGGCAAAAAAATGAAACAATTTGATTTTCAAATAAAAATGCATAAAATTTTTTTGCACTGATTGCTTTAGTCTACAGATTCTGTGCTACTTTAAGAGCAATCTGCTGCTGTTAATCTTTAAAAAAGTTTCCACGGTTTTTGTTCCGATCATTTGAAAAATTTGAGGAACTTTGTATTCCGGTGTGTTTTAGTTTTTTTTGTTTTCCACGCAAAATGAGGTACCATAAGTAATTATTGGAATGCGTCGAGTGATATATATTAAAGTCTTTTCAGTCGTGTCCAAAATTTTCCCCCTATGTTGAGACCTATGTTAGAGTTTTAGTCCTATTTCGAGCAAGTAAAGCGATCGAGTAACGTTCGTGATAAATATTTTTTTTTCCATTTAGGCTAAAAATAAACTGAATTTAACTAAAAATAAAACCAGTTTTGGAAGAAGCTTTATTAAATGCTTTCTCGGGCATACAATTTTTCATACAAATTTTAATTTTTGAAAAAGTTGGAATTTTTAATTTTTTTTCATTTTTCGTTTATTTGTTTTTTGAAGGCAATTAGTATTTTATGCGTAACTCACTAAAGCTCTACGCGTTTGTATAGTTCTCACGCAGAAAAAACGAGGCTTGTTTGAAAATTTTTTCTAGTTGTTTACGAATCTTATTCTTATGTTATTTTATTTCTACAGTATCTAGATACTCTAGGGAGGACATGTTACCTTTTATTCAGTTCGGCTCATTCTCTTAATTTAATTTTTGATCTGTTTATTTCTCAGTTGCGCGAAGACAACCAATCAGGAAGATAGAGAATTCAACTAAACGTCTGCAAATGAAAGAGCTGAATTTATTGCATTTGTTAGTAATCAAGACAAATCAGTGATTTTTGAAGAACAGGTAAGTTACAAATAAAATGTTATAATAGTTTTTTTTGTGCTTAAGTTATACCCTATTTTAGCCAAATGTTCTGCGCCGCAAGCAAAAATTTGAAAAAACAGGCCGAAAGGAATTTTTAGAAACTTTTTGGAAAGTTTTGACCAAAAAATCACGTTTTCGGCGCGCGCTCCCCCCTCAAAATTAGTATATATTGGCGCCTTTAGAAAAATTTTAGGGGTCGTCAGCCAAAAATGGATATCTCAAAATAGTACCAAGTGGGGGAAATTGAAAATGTGGAAATCGAGACAAGCGTAAAAAATCAATGGTAGTCTTTTTCGATATCTTCAAAATTTTCCAACTTCAGCGGCCCCATCTCATTTTCTGTCGGCTAGCTTGCCATGCTGCGCTCTGAATCTCCGTTGTGTTCATCATGGATGCTATAGTAAAGTTTTTGAGGCAAGTGATTCTTGGTCGGGAGGTGCGAGTTCATATAAGAAAACAATTCTGAACATTCAAATAATTTAAGATGAGATAATTTTCTTTGAAGATCGAATGGTGAAACTTTGATGAAAAAAACATATTCAACACAAATGAAAAAAAAATCGATAAAATCATTTTTTTGTCTCCTTGACTTCATCGATTTTTTTTCATTTGTCTGTTGAATTTTTTTTGTCTTCAAAATTTCACCATTCAATCTTCAAAGAATATGTTGTCGGTTGAATATGTTTTTCTCTTCAAAGTTTCACCATTCGATCTTCAAAAAAAATATCTCATTTTAAGTTATTTGAATGTTCAGAATTGTTTTCTTATATGAGCTCGCACCTACCGACCAAGAATCACTGGCCTCAAAAACTTTACTATAGCATCCATGATGAACACAACGGAGATTCAGAGCACAGCATGGCAAACTGGCCGACAGAAAATGAGATGAGGCCGCTGAAGATGGAAAACTTTGAAGATATCGAAAAAGGCTACTATTGATTTTTTACGCTTGTCTCGATTTCCACATTTTCTTCGTTTGTCTTATTGGTTTCATTGACCCTTTTCCTTTTGTATGTTGGCTAGTTTTTCTTTTTGAAACTGCTGGGGCTAGTATGAGTAGACGACTAAAAATTACCTCTCAATCACATATCTTGAGATAAGTTATTCACGAAAATAGCTGTATCAACAGACAAGGCTGCTCAATGCTGGGATTCTCAAGTATTTAAAGCAATGTTGATTTGAGTCCAGCAGCTGAAAAATTGTGGGCAGCATTAACTCTGCTACTGCCTCAAACCAAAAAAAAATTGACCAAACAGTTTCCTTAAAGAAAATTGAATTTTATCTATACTTTATTTGATTTGAAACTTGAAATATATATTTTGAGTTAAGTAATTCAAATCGAAAGGTAATTGAACTCTTTTTCGTTGAGCTGATCATGAAATAACAAAAAATGATATAAACAGACAAAATGAACGACAGATAAAATGATTTTTTTTTATTTTTGTTTTTTATCCTTTTTCGATAAAAACCCTTACTCGATTTGCCTTTGTACAGTGACTGTCGAATGTACCTTGTTTCCTGTTTTCTCCAAATCATTTCATCACAAAACGTGCAAAAAATGCAAAATCAGATATCACAAGTTAACGTATGATCGAGTCGATTGATATATCATATGAAAGCCCCTTTAGTCGTGATTCGAATGATATCAGAAAAAAAATGTTGAAAAGTTTTCTCTGTGTCGAGAAAAACCGGTTTGTAATATTTGATTGTTTTGTTTTAATTCGAGCGAGTGAGCGTGCTTGTATTAGCTTATTTATGCTTAATTTAAGACTTGAAATTTAAGATTTATTCTAATGAACTTAGTTTTTGGAGTTTTCAGCTTCATCTTAGAATTCAAAAACTTTCAAAAAGCACAGTAACCGGCTATCCTTGTTTTGATTTGGTTTTTCTCAAAATTTAACATGTCCTTCGAATATTTAATTTTGTTTTCGAGCCAAGACATACGGTAATGTAGTGAAGAAAAATGTAAACAAGGATAACCGGTTACTGTGCAAGTAGCACAGGATGTTCCGAACATAGTCTTAAAAGATACCCCAAAGTTATTTCAAATTATTATCGTTTTTTTTTCGACGTCGTGGATTAGGTATTTTAGGTACAAAAAATTGGGGTTCAAAATTTAGGAATCGGTTTTATTCGACAGCCATACTATGATAAGCAAATTGAAAAACAATTTTTCAAGAAAAATTAGAAAAACGAACAAAAAATGAAAAAAAAGCTTTTTAAGTTTATTGCAGTTTTTTGAATTTTCGAACCTTATGATTCCAAAAGGCGTTAAAATGCTCAAATTAAACTAACGTTACCCAAGTAAAACTAAGTTTTTACATTTTAAATTCAGCTATTATAAGCTTTTAAGCCATAATAAGACTGCTCGCTCGCTTTATTCGCTCGAAATAAGACGAAAAATCAAAAAGTTCAAACCGGTTTTTCTTGAAACTGGTTCACAAATTTGTGGTTCGACGTGGTTTGAATCACGTCTGTAAGGGCTTTATTATGATATATCACTCAATCCAGTCCGATGATTGTTTGTGTTTCCTGATTTTGCGTGGAAAACAAAAAGAAAAAAAACTAAAACACCCGAATACAAAGTTCCTTTTCATTTTCAATGTTCGGAACAACAAACTGTTAACCGCAAACAAAATCGTCATTTTTTGAAATCGTTTTTTCCTTTTTATTTAGCCCAAGTACACAGCTTGTTTTAGTTTATTTTCTCTAAAAATTCGACATGAAAGATTTTGTTCCAAATTGAGCTGACTAGGAATCTTTTTTTATGAAATTGAGAATTAAAATTTCTTATGTTAAATCAAGCAATTTTTTCAGCAGTGATTGTTTTTGTTTTTTTTTGTCTTTTTTAGCTAAAAAACCAAAACCAAGTACATCATTCTCTGCGCACTAAGGACTTTTATTTCAATTTTTTCTGACATCTCTCGAAATGAAGGTAGGAACTATATTATATACTCGGGAGAAATTTTCCCGCCACCGTTTCAACTGCGTTTGAAACAAATTCGATGCATATGTTGATATTGTGGTTTGAGTTAAAGAGAAGATTTGAAGGGCAGAAAAGGAACGGCGGGGGATCATCCAAAAAGAGCCTGAAAGCGTATTAAAGGTGATTTCTGTTTTAAGTTTATCTGCCGTGCAGACAATTTGATCAAATTGAGATCTTGATTGCGGGATGACTTTTAAGTTCCTAAGTTCAATTCAAATTTCTTGCTAAAAGGGAGGCAAATAGTGATCTCTAATTAAGAAATTTGGAATGACGAAAATGTGAATAACTTTAATGTTCGAAAGTCGAATTGAATTTTAAGATTTATCAGCTGATAAAAAAATCCAGTTTTTTGTATTTGGGATAGTTTTATGAAACAAGTGTTTATCAGAAAATATTATTGAAATTGAGAAATTCTCAAGGTGATACAGGCCATTTGACGTTCAAAAAAGGTTACTTGTTTTCTTCTGTTTTACTTTAGTTCAGTGATATTTTCCGAACATTTTAGTGGCTAAGTTTGTTGTATCATTGCAGCTGTTGCGAAGCTCTGTTTTTCTTCTGTGTCAGAAATTTTACCCTATTCAGACTGATGAGGTGAGTGGATGCCAAATTGGGTGGAAGGCCACTTTTCAGCATAATCAAATTCCCTGTTTGTACCCCGAAACTGGCAAAAAAATGAAACAATTTGATTTTCAAATAAAAATGCATAAAATTTTTTTGCACTGATTGCTTTAGTCTACAGATTCTGTGCTACTTTAAGAGCAATCTGCTGCTGTTAATCTTTAAAAAAGTTTCCACGGTTTTTGTTCCGATCATTTGAAAAATTTGAGGAACTTTGTATTCCGGTGTGTTTTAGTTTTTTTTGTTTTCCACGCAAAATGAGGTACCATAAGTAATTATTGGAATGCGTCGAGTGATATATATTAAAGTCTTTTCAGTCGTGTCCAAAATTTTCCCCCTATGTTGAGACCTATGTTAGAGTTTTAGTCCTATTTCGAGCAAGTAAAGCGATCGAGTAACGTTCGTGATAAATATTTTTTTTTCCATTTAGGCTAAAAATAAACTGAATTTAACTAAAAATAAAACCAGTTTTGGAAGAAGCTTTATTAAATGCTTTCTCGGGCATACAATTTTTCATACAAATTTTAATTTTTGAAAAAGTTGGAATTTTTAATTTTTTTTCATTTTTCGTTTATTTGTTTTTTGAAGGCAATTAGTATTTTATGCGTAACTCACTAAAGCTCTACGCGTTTGTATAGTTCTCACGCAGAAGAAACGAGGCTTGTTTGAAAATTTTTTCTAGTTGTTTACGAATCTGATCGGAACACTGTGCTGCTTACACAGCAACCTGTTAGCCTTGTTAATTTTATAATTTTATTTCAAAAAGCTTTAAATCAAATTTTACGCATTTCGAAGAAAATTTGATGGCAAATTTATTTAGTTACTCTTTTCTGTCTGTGTTCAATAGTTTTTAGGTGAAGAATATCTAAACTTCGTCTATTATATTACCAAACAGTGTAGCCTACTGAATTTATTTCTAGTTTACGGTTTCTAGCAATTCGTTATTTCAGTTTTCAAATCCCATCAGTTTTGCTTGTCCCATTTATAAAGCTGCTTGACAATTTCAGCGAAAAAGTCTTCGACTGATGTTGGCGCATAGCGGCTGCTCTCTCGGAATGGCGTCACAATTTGGCCAATGTCTGGGGCCACAAAGTAGGCCATTGATTGTCTCTTGGGACACATAATGGGATCCTCGGCATCGTCTAAAATATCAGAACAGTTCCAATTGGATTTTATACCATTGAACTTCAAAAAGTATTAACTCAACTCCACCGTACGAAGGCGCTATACTATTCCTTGCAAGTGCTGATACCAAAGAAAGTACAGAATCATATATTTGATTTTATTATTGAGTATTTTCTTCCTAAATCATGTGAATTTTGCGCTCATTTGAAGGAGATAAAGAAAAACAACGCTAGATGCTGTCGTCTGACCGCGCGCAATTTTTTTTCCACGTAAACTTTGAGCAGGTGTACAAGAAACAAGCTTATAGTTATGAGTGATTTCTAAATCTTTTTATTGGGTGCCTCTTGCTTTTATTGGATCGTTTCCTGTCCATTTTTTGGGCTTTCTTTCTATGGTAAAACAAAATCACAATCAGTTCAACCTCTTAACAGGGCCTAAAACGTTTTCTCCTTGGTATTTATATAAGACATCTATGAAATATGTTTTTAGCCAAATAACCTTGAAGTTGCTCTTACGATGCCTTTGGCATCCCTTAGTACGTATTTTGAGGAAAAAAAGGCGGAACCGACAGTATTTAAAATAGCTGGTTGCTCACCGCTTCCTTGGACTCCATATACATCCTTGTAGACTACTCTGTGATTGGCTGCTGTCAACTCATCGTCACTCCACCTATTCATGAGTTCCCCCATGTTCACCAGGATGTAGTTCGGCTCCTCTGCCTTGGTCAAGTTGACCCACTCCCCGTTCCTCTTCATCACTTGCAGTCCTGTGATGTCCTCGGAGATGAGAAAAGTGAAGGTCCTGTTTTGGAAAACAGTAGATTGATAAAGGCTTAACTGTTTTTGCATGTATACATTCGCTTAATTCGTTAGAAAAACGACACCATTATAGCATGAATGAAGTACACAAATTTCTAAACAAAATCTTGTTAAGAGTAATGAACAGAGTGAGTACTCTTATATAGGTCCTGCTGATTTTTGTGTATTTTTTGAGGAAGTTTGTTCAAGCTCAGTTTTAATTTTTCGCGGTTTGACTTGATTTTTTTAAGTTCAGTGCATTTACATTGTTAAAAGGAAGGCAAACTCCACTATCGAACAGTAAAAACGTAAAAGTCACGAAAAACGTGATCGACTTCTGATTTCGAAAATGGAAATAAAATTATCAGATTCCCCAGCGAAATAAAAGTTGTACGTATTGATCCAGTTTTCTCAAATTGGGTTAATTTTAACAAAAAAGTGTCCATCATAAGTTTTTCTACAAATTCAAAGAGTTTTAAGGCCATCTATTTTTTTTCTTTGAAATTCAAAAGTTAAAACCTCTTGAAAAAACAAGTAAGTTTTTTTTCAGTTTTTCTTGCGTTCATTACTGTTAGTTGGCTATGTTTCTTTTTTAATCAATTCAACGCGTTCAAATGGTTTATATTCAAAAACGCAAGAATATTAGTGCCTGCTTACTTTATTGGCATAGTTTTTTCATTTACAGAAAAAAAATTAGGCCCAAAAACAACAAACACTTTAAAATGTTAATTAGTCAGTGATCTAAAATTATCAAACACCAAGCCAAGCTGATAATTGAATGTTTTGGTTTGTTCGCTTCTCTGTAGTCCAAATATGTCAATTGAAAGTATTAACTTCGTCTCATTACAGTTCTGTAGAATTTTTTGAGTCTCCCTATCTATCGACAAATTACAATTTTAGTTAGTTACTCATTTTTGACAACATTTTTAGCTACTTTAAAACATAAGGAAAAAGTGTTCACGTTTTGTCAGTGTGTTCGGAGCATCTCAGAGCACCTTCTTCCACTTTAAGCAGGTCTGATTTCTTCAGCGGGTAGTAGTAGAGAAATTTAAGCAGTGTGGGGTTACCCTCTGCACCCATTTTGGTATGATGACGAGTGAAGAAGTCCAAATTCTTCCCAAATGCTAAATTGTTTTCACACATCATCAAGCATATTACTCCATTCTGTACATTACATTTCTGTACATTAAATTAACTTAAAACTAGAGAATTTTGGTTTAAAGTCGCCGTTGGGCTCCTAAGGTAACCGGCTCTAATTTTCGTATAAAATCCTTGACTGAGGCGGTATGTACAATGCTGATTTGAATTAACCGGACACAACGATAAAATAGTTGAAATTTTAAACGCGTATTTCTCAAAACGGGTTAAGATTAGACAAATAGTGAAGAGCACAAAAGTGTCTTAGAATTTCACCGAATTTAATATGATGCATTTTCCCCCAGAAATTCGTAACCAAAGATTTACGCAAAAGTTTTGAAAGTTTTCCCATTCTACAATCTTGAGGTGTGTAAGAGAATTCTCTTGATGTATTTAGAATTTAGAATTCTTCTGATCAATTAACTTGGTAGTTTCAGCATAATTATTGGTAAGTTTTAAAAAGCCAGAATAACCCATTTTTGGGGTTAAATTTTGATTAAAAATTTCACGGAAAAAATTGCATCAAAATAATTCTGGTGAAATTCTTAGAAACTTTTGTTATGTTCACACATTTTGTCTAATCTTAATCAAATTTGAGAAAAACGCGTGGGCCGAATTCCTGAGATAGGGGGCACCTCACCCTAAATCGGCTCCTGGGTTTGTGTGGGTTTGTATGAATTTGAAATAATTTTTTTCTGGTAATTTTTTTCAAGATTATAAACTTGATCCCATCTTTTAACTAAAATAGCAGGAAAGTCGTATGTAAACTGACCGACAGCAAGCACTCTGCACATGTTGGTTGCAATTTTGTTCAGCTTGTTGTAGAGCTGCAGGACAATTTCCTGGAAGTCATCGCTGGGCCATTGCATGTCCTCGTTACTCGTGACCTCAATGGGGACACAATTGAAACCCTCCTTCAAGTCAGCTGGTTTTGTGGGGTCAGGGTACTCAGTCTATGGCGATGAAACAAAAAAAGAAAACGTAAGAGTTAGTTACCAGTAGCTGTGCGAGTACGTCCGAAGCTTTCGATCACAAATACCTTAAGGAAACAAGAAAAATTTGCAATTAAAAAATCATTTGTTGGAATGAAAGTAGGGGAATCAATTGCGAAGTTGATGCTTACTTTGCTACCCTTTGAATAATTTAAATACTTTTTGAATTTTATAAAAAATAAACGTTGCATTATGTTCAGTTGGGTGCGCAGAAATTTTTCTAGGAGGGCGGCGTGTTTTCGAAAAGTTGCGAAACGTTTTTTTGGTCGATCAATGTGAGTTTCCGAGCTATCCGAAATACTAAAAGGATCTTATTTTGCCAAAAGTTTCTGCGCGACAGGCAAATTTTTCGAAAAACAGTCCACAAAAGGCGTTCTTAGGCACTTCGAGGAAAATTTTGACTAAAAAATTGCGTTTTTTTGCGCGCTCCCCCCTCAAAAGTAGTGATTTTGGCGCCTTCAGAAAATTTCTGAGGTTGGTCAGCCAAAAATTGATGCCGTAGAGTTATAACAAAGGGGGGACCCTTTGGAAAAATTTGGCAACCAGAATTGAGGGAGGCGCTCGAGAGAAAACACAACTAACGTCCATCCATCCATGGTGCCTGTGAATTTCACTTCCTCTCGCAAATTTCTGCTTCACATCTTTGGACTGGAGGAAGAACTGCTCCATGATCCCATTTGACTTCAAAACCTCCTCTTTTTCCAGTCCCGTGTTTTTGAGGTACAAAAATCCGGTTTCCTTTAGGGCAGAAAACACCTGATCCGCTATAGTTTTTATGGATTCAACATCGAGACACTCTTCGCTATTGGATGTAGATAGGCGCGAAAAGTCAATCACAGGCACTTCTACAGACATGGTTTGCGCAGTGTTCACAATACTCGTTTTATCAAAAAATTACTTATCTTAAAAATTTTTGATACCAACTTTTATTTGACGCAAGAAACTATTACGCGGTAAAATCAGTTTTGTTACCAGTATAATTATGCGGCCATGAAAAGTAAGCTTTCAGTTATCATGAAGATGAAAATAGAAAAATCAATACAGCTCTAGTTAATAAACCGAATAATTCAGCACACTGAAAATGCGTAGGTGAAAAAAAACTATATAAAATACGATACGAATCAAATTGAACAACGCTCAAGTAAGTTCTTAACTTATTGGAATCTCATACAAGAATTTAGGAGTTATATTGGAGTTAACTTATAACTGTACGCTATGAATTATAAAATGCAAGTATTTAAATTGCTAATCAAACAAAGATAACCGATGCTTGAGCGAGTAGCACAGACTATTTAGAAGTCAATAATTCTTGAAAAGAAATTCCTTAATAGAACAAAAAAATAGAAAAAAGAATTATTCTTCAAAGTTTTTTCGAGTTTCTAGCCAGACATTTAGCGTAGTGTACTAGTATGACTTTTTTTCCAAGGTAACTTGCAAATAAAACAGCATTTGATGACATTTTAGTTATAAACAAAATCTGTAATTTGGAAATTTCAAAGCATCTCGCTTCTCTGCTTTGTTTGGCTAGCGTTTGCCGGTTGTTAAGCGTCGGTGGCTGAAAGGGAAGAGTGTGAGACTCCAAATTGAAAGGTTGCAGGTTTGAATCCGATACGTAGCAAAATCTTACCGCTTGAAAATAGTTGGTCTCACAATGGCTGCCCTTTTCCAATATGTATTCCTATAAATTATCAATCGGGGGACCAGAAAACTAGATAAATGTCCAAATAATAATTACAATTAGTGGCAGAACCTATCCAACTGAAAAAAAAGATACTGTCATGAAGAAACAAGAAACTAAATTAGAAAGTGCTCTAAAAATAAATTAGATATATTTACCCTTGCGTTAAGCAAGGGTATTGCAATCGGGTACTAGACTATTTTCCAGTAAACAACTTTGTCCACAGGACTCATCTAGGCTCGTGGTACGTTGGTTTATAATCATTTCATTTTTTTACTGTCTCCTGCACACTAAATATGGAAGTAACGAATACGCCTGGTAAGCCAAAGGTCTCAAGTTTGAATCTGACTAGGACCTGTTTTTTTAATCCCTGTTCAAAAATCCCTGTTCAAAAAAACTCGGCCAAATTCTTGTCTGTTTTTGTTTTGTCAGCTTAGGTGCTGTATCTAAGAATCGTTTTTTTTGCTGTAAAAAATTGTTATAAAAGTTATAGCTTTTTAAAATACTGTGGAATCGAAATTTGTTTTTATTACTGGTTGTAATTTTACCAACTCGATTTGTCAAAGTTTCTTTTTTTCATTTGTATTTTTTTTATCAAATAATAAGGTTCGGATTTATTTATATCAACCCAGTGGCCTTGTATTGCATCGTTCGGGGATCGAAAAAAAGATTGTGTTGGTGAGGGAAAAGGGGACCTACAATTTTTTTTCTAGTCAAGAAGTTTTTTGAATTTTTTTTCAGCATAAAGTTTTTATTCTGTTCAAATTTTTTGTCCATTTTGCCAACTATACTCCTATCATACTCTCGGTTGCAATTTTTACGCATGGTTGAGATGGTTGATTATGTTATTTTAAGAATCAAGAATCCTTCCTTTTCAAAAGTTGCTCTTTATGTCGGATGTGATTTTTCCAACTCGATTTGTTAAAATATAATTTTGTTTTTTTTTTGCCTTTTTTCCGGCTTGATAGGCTTTGGCTTATTATATGTCGGCTTACTGCCCTATTTTCATGTAGTTTGAAGGGAAACAAAACTTTTATGATCTCCTCTTCAACGCGCAAAACACTAAAAATCATAATAGAACAACAACAATTTTTTCAGGACAACAATTTTTTCGGCTTTTTTTGACTTGATAAGTTTCGGCGTACATTAAATCGGTTCAATGAACGCATTTTTTTTACTTTCAAATAGCGGAAAAAATTGTGTTTGACAGCTAGGTTTTGATGGTGAGGAGGACTTAAAAATTTCTTATTAGTCTAAATAAATGTTTTTTCATTTTTTTTGGCCTGATAGTTTTTGGCCTATATTACATTGGCTTAGACGCGTCGTTTTGCGTCGTTTAACGTGCTGTGTATGTGTTTTGTGGGTGAGAGGAACTTGATAACTTGTTTTAATCCTTAATTTGTTTTTCAGTTTAGCTTTTTCTTTCCTTTTTTTGGCCTAATAGGTTTCGGCCAAAATTATATCGGCATAAAGGCCGCATATTGTTTCATTCGACGCGTGAATGAAGTTTGCGTGTGTTTGTTTGTTTATATGAGGGTGTGGGGACTTGATATTTAAAAAAACAATTTGTTGGCCTAAAGGCATCTGCTAGAGTATTTCCGGCTTTGTAAGCGATTGATAACTTTTCTTTCGATGCTAGTATCACATTCTATTGTCTAGGCTCGTTTTTGTCTCAAAATTTAGCCTTATCCATAGATCTTGTTTTCTCGAAATTTCGATTTTTTTTTCGACTTAGCGGCTTTCTTGTTTCGTATCGAAAGTGGTGCGAAGCTCAGCTTCGCCTCTGTGTTAAAAATTGTATAAATAATAAATTAGATAAGTTATTTACATAATTTTAACTGAAAATTCTAGGTGTTTTTTTTTTCAATAAATGAATTTCAACCAAAATGTTCCAATATACAAAAATTGCACAACTCTTGGGTATCAAAATTTTTCACACAGGGCAACAGCACTGGGAAACTAATTTTCCCCATATTTTTTTTTTTTTTTTTTCGTATCTTGCGCTATCTAAAGTCAGGTTTTTAGATCTTTTGCTCGTGTTTCTATGGGTAAAATGTTACCAAAATGTACCAAAATTTTCATCTTCACCATCATGTATCATTAAAACCCCCTGAGTTTTAAGGCTTAGTGTGTGCTTTGCAAATTTGGATTCTTTGGTTTTGCACCTGAATAGTTGAGTCCACAGTCCTTTATTTTTTTTTTGGCTGCGGATCCCGCAACCAAGACAAAAACTTGCGCTGTAAATTTTTCACCGATTATTTTTTTGTCCCCGTTTTTCCAGTATGGGGCTGAATGTGTCCAATTTTTATTCAGCTAAGGAGCTGAATGAGCCTACGTTTCAGCAAAATGGGCACATTCAGTTTCCTTATTTTAATTTGCAAAGACTAAACTGAATAGTAAATTGAAGGATTGGTAGATTAGAGGTAGCACAGAGAGCTTGGTTCTTCAATGAGTCAGTTCGATTTCGACGATGAAGTTTTTGTACAAAAGGGGATGAACGAACCCAATAGTTGGACGTCGTTGGTTTTAATTTTCATTGAAAACTAGGTGATCAATCCTACAAACAATTGGGCTCTTTCAATCCCATTTCAGAAACAATTTGATGCAAAAGTTCTGGGATTTGATACCCCGCTTTTCTGATCTGTGGCCCGTTACGTTCCCGGGTCGAAACTTTCACATAAAAACTCAATGAAAAGGGGCTGAATTTTTGTCATGAAAATATTTAACAGAATTGCGCCGAATTAGAAGCCCGATGTTAACAAAATTGAGCTCGTTCATCCCCTTTCTTGACTAATCAATGACTAAGATTTGGGCTCGTTCAAACCCATTTTATACGAAAACATTTCCTCGATGGACTCGAACCAACTCCTTCGGTTAACTAATACGTCCGTTTCCGAATTATGATGAAACTGTCGCCCCATTGTTTCTGCCAAATTGTAGTTATTCGTAACCAGTAGTTTGTTTTGGTTCTTGCAATGTCATCGTGTGAGTTGAGGTTCCAAGAATCCCTGCACCAGAGGAGTCCACAATTTTTGGACCAATTTTACCTGATTATCTTTTTTTGCGACAACCAAGTCGGTTGGTCTCCTTTTTTTCCTCCTGTTTCACTTTTGCTTTTTTCGTCTGGGAACTTATTAACCATTAGTCTTAGTATCTTGCATATCACGAGCACGGTATTAGGGTCCTTATATCGCGCTCGTGATATGCAAGATACTAAGACTAATGGTTAATAAGTTCCCAGACGAAAAAAGCAAAAGTGAAACAGGAGGAAAAAAGGAGACCCACTGATTTGGATGTCGCGAAAAAAGATAATCAGGTGAAATTGGTCCAAAATTGCTAGAGAAGTATAAAAGTGGACTTAAGTGGGCGAAGTTAAGCTTTAAACGGCGACATTCCCATTAACGATTGGTTTGAAATCGTTGCTAACACATAAGCGATTGTTAATCCGACCATTGAAAATGGGGAGGAACTTTGTATTCGGGTGTTGTATTCGGTAGTGTTTTAATTTTCTTTTTTATTGTTTCCCACGCAAATCGGGTTCTATCAACGGGATGGGTCGAGTGATATACAAAGTTAAAGCTTTTTCAACCGTGATTCGAACGACAGTTAAGCTTCGTGTCGAGAAAAACCGGTTTGAAAGTTTTGATTATTTGGTCTAATTTTGAGCGAATAAAGTGAACAAGCAAGCTTATTTTGTTTTGAATATTTTCCACAAACAATCAAAAAGTTGTCCTATTGTCGAGAAAATTGGTTTGAAACTTATGAGATTTAGTCTGATTTCGAGCGAGTCAAGCAAGCGAGCAGGCTTATTATAGAAGGATGAAACAATAGTTTATTATCACGTAAGTAAATTTTTTAGAGCGATTTTCAGTTGAAATTTTTTTCCTTGTCAGTTTTCGACAAAACTGTCGCTCGATCAGCTTATTTTACAAAGAAAGTCGAATATGTCTAATTTTAGGTTTTCTTTATACTCTTTCATCACACCACATCACACCAAAAAGCTTGAAGAAATGAGTATATATTTCTTAAGACTAGTTGTGCTACTTCCTCAACAACCGGCTAACCCTATTTTAATTTGATGAACAGAAGCTCTCCCAGGTCGGATTTCATGTTTTCTACTGCACCCCAGTCGTTGGTTTATCGTTCAGTTTAGTCTTTTTGCCGTGCCAGCTGCGCAGGTGATCTTCTTGCTGTGTTTTTCTTCTCTCTGTTGCTGCAAAACTCTTACCCAAACTTTCCCACCGAACGTGCTTGCCTGACACGGTTAAGTCGAGCAATTTTGATTTTAAACTTAATTTCTTTAACAGATCCGATATCGCAAAGTTTTCCCTGTCAATTTTGAGCCTCTTTCGGAGGTTTCAGCCTCTGCCAGATGCCTTCTGGTCGTTTTTGAGCCTCCATCTTCAGTTTCGGGTGCGGTATCATCTGCTTTCGTTGCTTCGTTTTCGTGAACCTTTTTCTCACTTCTTGTATCCTACAATATCAGTTTCTGTGGATCTGTCGCTCATCTTCTCATCTTCTGTTTGCTCTCCCCAGCATGTTTGTGATTAGTATTTCACTGATTGTAATCGTTTGCTACGTATTCGGCTGTTCTGTTGTTGTTTCCGTCCCACTTCTGTCTCGTCCGTGGCTAATTTTGACCTCGCAGCTGAACTGTTCAATCTGTTTTTTGACTGATCAGAAATCCAACTGACTATTGGTTTCCATATCACAAGATTTTCCTTCCATACATCTCAAATCGTGACAGTAATAGTAACAGGAACAGTTAAATTATAATTGAAGACAATTTATTGACACTACCGGTGACAATATGCTTCTTAATCAGTCAAGAATTTATTTTTTAGGTTAAATAATTCGTTCAGGGTCTTTTACCGAAAAAGATATTGCCAACAGTTCGACATGAACTAGAAATTGCAAAATGTTGGAACCGACAGAATTTCCAAATGCCATGTTGTAGGCAATATCCTTTTAGGTCAACGAATCTGAGTGAAGTTAATCAACTGAAAAAAGTGCTCATTTTGACGTCTGAAATCAATTTTTATTACATTTCAGGCGTAAAAGCGTGTAGAGAACATATAAAAAATCCAACTAACTTGGAACAACCATTTTTTTGTGAAGTTGCTCGATGTCACCCATATTGCCAGCAAATTAGCATTAACTATATGACGCAATCTGCCGATTCGAGCAATTTTCGCATGCAAGTTAGATTTCTCAGGCGACCTTGAGACAGACGTTTTGTCCGAAATGTTAGCTTTTGCATGCAAAAGTTGTGTGAAGTGGGCCATTTTCTCTTTACGCAAATCAAATCTGTCAAAAACTAAATGGGTAAGCTTCTACCAGCAAAATAACCCAGAAACATTTTTCAACAATTTCAATCAAAAATTATTTGCAAAAATTAAAAAACTTCACTAAATACAATTTTCTTACGCAATGATAAACCAAAAGTGAACTTACAAGATCTTACAAGATGATAAATAGTCAACCACAAAACCAAATATGAAAAATGGAACAATATTTACGACACAAGAGACTCCGAAAAAACTTTAGTTCGAAGAAATCTTTCGGAAAAATAGTAACAATTAGTTCAAAATGGCAAATCTCTCCAACTATAATTTTTCAACACTAGGTTGTTTCTATGAAAAAGACATCAAAAGCTGTCTTACTGCTGAGCCACAAAAAAAAACTTTATAACTATACTACATTCTCGTTCAGATTTACTACTTTTGTAAAAACGAACTCATCACACTCAATGCAAAAAAAACCGTAATGGTTGCAAGGAAAAACCTCGTAATGATGGTTGCAAGGAAATCTACACTCATATTACTTTTCTTTTCAAAGAATACCTGAAAAACAATATTTTTCTACACAAGTTGAAAAATTAATTGTCACGCCAATGTAGAAAAAGATGATCCTGAAGTACCTGAAAACTACATTCCTATCTTAATAACTGATTACTATCTTATTACAAACTTATTACTAACTTTTATCTGAAAAACTTTTAGCAACACTCAATTTGGCCTTAAAACATCATACTCAGCAATTGCTGCTATTTTTTTATTAGCACGGAAGCTTTTACAAAATCGATTGATACCAACAAATTTTTTCTTGCTCATTAATGGATCTCTCGAAAACTTTTGATTCCATTGACTATAACCATTTGAAACGAATACTCAAACAACTTTTTGACAAATGAATTTTTCTTGCTGACTCTTGCAGGTATCTTGTTGAATCATGAAGGTATCTTGTTTTTTTTAAATAAATTTTTCTTGTTGACTCATGAATGTGTCTTGTTGACTCATGAATGTGTCTTGTTGACTCATGAAGTTATCTCGATGACTCATGAAAGTATCTTGTTGGCTAATGAATATATCTTGTTGACTCATGAAGGTACCTTGTTGACTCATGAAAGTATCTTGCTGACTCTTGATTGTAACTTTTTGACTCATTAAGGCATCTTTTTGATTCATGAATGTGTCTTGTTGACTCATGAAGGTCTTGTTGACTCGTGAAGATTTTTTGTTTAACCATGAAGGTATCTTATTGATTCATGAAGGTATCTTTCTGACTCTTGAATGTAACTTGTTGACACATTAAAGCCAATTTTTGATTCATGAAGTCGTCTTGTTGACTTTTGAAGGTATCTTACTGACTTTTGAGGGTATCTTGTTGACTTATGTATGTATCTTGTTGAGTCAAGAAGGTGTTTTGTTGACTCATGAAGTCATCATTTTGACTCTTGAATGTTTCTTGTCGAGTCATGATGGTATCTTGTTGACTCATGAAGGTATCTTGTTGACTAATGAATGTATCTTGTTGACTCATGAAGGTACCTTGTTGACTCATGAAAATATCTTGCTGACTCTTGATTGTAACTTTTTGACTCATTAAGGCATCTTTTTGATTCATGAATGTGTCTTGTTGACTCATGAAGGTATCTTGTTGACTCACGAATGTATCTTGTTGACTCATGAAGTTATCTCGATGACTCATGAAGGTATCTTGTTGGCTAATGAATATATCTTGTTGACTCATGAAGGTATCTTGTTGACTAATGAATGTATCTTGTTGACTCATGAAGGTACCTTGTTGACTCATGAAAGTATCTTGCTGACTCTTGATTGTAACTTTTTGACTCATTAAGGCATCTTTTTGATTCATGAATGTGTCTTGTTGACTCATGAAGGTCTTGTTGACTCGTGAAGATTTTTTGTTTAACCATGAAGGTATCTTATTGATTCATGAAGGTATCTTTCTGACTCTTGAATGTAACTTGTTGACACATTAAAGCCAATTTTTGATTCATGAAGTCGTCTTGTTGACTTTTGAAGGTATCTTACTGACTTTTGAGGGTATCTTGTTGACTTATGTATGTATCTTGTTGAGTCAAGAAGGTGTTTTGTTGACTCATGAAGTCATCATTTTGACTCTTGAATGTTTCTTGTCGAGTCATGATGGTATCTTGTTGACTCATGAAGGTATCTTGTTGACTAATGAATGTATCTTGTTGACTCATGAAGGTACCTTGTTGACTCATGAAAATATCTTGCTGACTCTTGATTGTAACTTTTTGACTCATTAAGGCATCTTTTTGATTCATGAATGTGTCTTGTTGACTCATGAAGGTATCTTGTTGACTCACGAATGTATCTTGTGGACTCGTGAAGGTTTTTTGTTTAATCATGAAGGTATCTTATTGATTCATGAAGGTATCTTTCTGACTCTTGAATGTAACTTGTTGACACATTAAAGCCAATTTTTGATTCATGAAGTCGTCTTGTTGACTTTTGAAGGTATCTTACTGACTCTTGAGGGTATCTTGTTGACTTATGTATGTATCTTGTTGAGTCATGAAGGTGTTTTGTTGACTCATGAAGTCATCATTTTGACTCTTGAATGTTTCTTGTCGAGTCATGATGGTATCTTGTTGACTCATGATGGTATCTTTTCGACTCTTGAATGTATCTTGTTGATTCATGAAGGTATCTTGTTGAATCTTGAAGGTATCTTGTTGACTCATGAAGGTACGTTATTCATTCATGAATGTGTTTTGTTGTTTCATGAATGTGCTTTGTTGATTCTTGAAGATTTCTTTTTGACTCATGAATGTATCTTGTTGACTCATGAATGTTTCTTGCTGACTCTTGAAGGTATCTTGTTGACTTATGTATGTATCTTGTTGAGTCATGAAGGTGTTTTGTTGACTCATGAAGTCATCATTTTGACTCTTGAATGTTTCTTGTCGAGTCATGATGGTATCTTGTTGACTCATGATGGTATCTTTTCGACTCTTGAATGTATCTTGTTGATTCATGAAGGTATCTTGTTGAATCTTGAAGGTATCTTGTTGACTCATGAAGGTACGTTATTCATTCATGAATGTGTTTTGTTGTTTCATGAATGTGCTTTGTTGATTCTTGAAGATTTCTTTTTGACTCATGAATGTATCTTGTTGACTCATGAATGTTTCTTGCTGACTCTTGAAGGTCCCTTGACGACTCATGAGTTTACCTTGTTGAATCATTAAGGTATTTTGTTGACTCATGGAGGTATCTTGTTGACTCACGAATGTAACTTGTTGACTCATGAAACTATCTTTTTGATTCATGATTGTGTCTAGTTATTTCATGATTGTGTCTAGTTGATTCTTGAAGGTATATTGCTGACTATTGAAGGCATCGTGTTGACTCATAAATGTTCGTTGTTGAATCATGACAGTCTTGTTGACTCATGAAGGTATCTTGTTGACTTATGAAAAACATATATGATATTAGTAGGCTTAGAAACTGAGTAGGCCTCGAGAAAGGCAGAAAATGATGCAAAATTAAAATTGATTTTTTTTTGGATTAAAATGGATCTAAGCTCAATTTTAATCAATAATTAGCGTTGAAAACTCATTGCGAGAATTTCAAAATCCTCATAACCTTACAAAAAGTAATCAAATGTAGCATTTATATTTTTAAAATCATTCTAAAGTCTCAATACCTTTCTGATCATACAAACATTCTTTCAAAAATCACTAATTAGAAAATCGAATTTTGCTTGGAGCAACTTCCGCAACTTGTTTTCCAATCGCAAAAAGGATTTAGTTCAAACTATTTGTCTCATTTTGAACTGTTTGTGTCAAAATTTGACTATTCCACTCAAAAAAGGAGTAATGATAAGTTTTCAGAGCTGCCTGCAAGTGTCGACATTTCACGGCCTTCGCATAGAAAAAATAACCTGGAATTCTTGGTTCGCTCAAATTTTAGTTTCAGAGCTCTCTCGAAACAGTATAAAAGACCCTATTTTGCCAAACTGGGCGCAATTTTAGGAAAAAAGAACTGCCTTCTTTGTTCACTTATTCTCCATTGTCCACAGGCGCAGGTTTTTTTGGAAATACTTTCTAACTCAACATTAGTGATGATGCATCTTGAACCCTTAATTTTAACTATAAGCTGAGCTCTGATTTTCACCTAGGCCCAGCTGACACGCCATGGAACGGCGAAGAAGATAACTTTAAGCAATGCTATCGGGGAGGGGGGGGCGGATTTTCGAAAATTTTGTCCACCTTATTTTTAGGTTGACCAAATTTATTTTCCGATCTCTCCCAAGGCACAAAATGACCCTGTTTTGGACAAATATTCTGCACCGCAGGCTAAATTTTGGAAACAACCGGCCAAAAAAGGAGTTTTTAGGAACTCTTTAAAATTGCGTTTTTTGGCGCGCGCTCCCCCATCAAAATTTGTATATATAGGCGCCGAAGACGCCTTTAGAAAATTTTGGGCTCCTCACCAAAAATGGATATCTCAAAATAGTACAAAGGGGGACCCTTTGGGTCGGCAGAGGGTCGAATCCTTGAGGGAAAAAAAGCGTCCGACCCCAGCCCCCTAAATCCGCCCCTGGTTATCGTGTTTCGGAAAACAATTTTTGATATAACTGTCAAAAGATCCCATAGCAGCGTTTTCCGGCAATAGTTTCCGGAAATCCGACAGCCGAATTTAAGTTTGGAGCACAAATTGGTGTCAGCCGCAGTAGCTCTTAGCACATCAGCTCTTACCATTTCAGTGAGATGAAAATAACTGTTTGCACCGATTTTATTTAAGTGCAAATCAAAAAATTTTTAATCGGCCAGTTTTATTTTTTCAAATTAACGAAAAAGTCAGAGACCAAGTAATGCTAACAGTTTTGATGGACGTTTTAAAGCAGCTCTTTTAAATTGATTTTTGTAATTATTGGTCATAATTTTTGGTCATAATAAGGTTTTAGTTGTTTTTTTTTCTTGCAGGTTAAATAATTCTGATTTTCTTCAGCCAAAGGAGAGAAAAAATAGAGCTTGTGCTCAAATCTTCGGGCCATTTCTGTTAAATTTAATCGCTTTGGAACTACTCTGTTCAGACTCAATACAAAGAAGAATCGTTCTTGTTCAAAATAGCACCAAAAGAGGGCGATTCGTTCACGAGAAAGCAGATGACGATTGTTCCGACCGGGCGTTTCACTTCGACGGAAGGTCTACTGCTATTATCACTTTAAGTCATCAGCAGGTTGAAAAAATCATCTAGCTGATATAATTTGTATAAAGCGAACAAAAAATAGTATTTATTTCTACCGAATTCAACTATGCATTCCAAAATTCAAATATTGTTTAAATTAGAGGCAAGAGATTAAAATAGCTTAGAACAAATTGTTAGGTGCTTCAAATTGAAGACAAAAGATGTTTGTTATGCGCATGTGTGTGTCGATGGGACCCTGAATTTGAGTGGGGACTCCTACAAAAATTACCCCGAGGACGTGGAGGATGACAGCTACAGTCTAATCTCCTTTGCTCTGACAGACATCGAAACCGATGACTCTTTTGGACGCGATCAGTATAGATTCTACTACGCAAGTCCCTTTAACTACGACATGGAGAAAGCCTGCAGATTCTACATTTATTCGACCGACAGCCCGACCGACAGCCCTAAAAAAAGCGCAATCGAATTCAATGAACAGTCGGTTCTAATTTTCTCGCTTACGCTTTCAACCAACACAAAAAATTGAAAAGTTAAAAATGATGTCTGAATTTATTTCAAAGTTTGAAACGGTAAAAGATTCCCTTGATTCTAAAACAAAGGACTTATTTGAAAGCCTGGTTATTTGCCTGCAGGGAAAAGACTCTGAAATTAGGAACCTATCAAATTGTGTGAATTATCTTGAAGTTAAAGTTAACGAATTGGAGAGATATTCGTCTAAAGACTGCGTTATAATTCAAAACTTACCAATGCTTCATGGAAACATTATTCGGGATGTACTGGATTTATTCAACAATATTTTGGGACTTGATGTATCGGATTACGACTTGAAGGCGTGTCATCCCCTGGGTATCGTGAGTAGGAACCAGAAAACGTCTGTGATTGTAAGATTTGTGTATTTTGAAACAAAAAAAAAAGAGTTTACGGGAGGAAAAAATTTTTAAAAAATGTATTAATCCCGGTGAATAAAGAACCTGTATATATTACGGAACGGCTGACAAAAACGAGACTCTGATTTATTTGACTACTCTAGAGGGCTGGAAATGTATACTATGACGTATAACTGTATCCTCCAAGTTCTTATTGCAAATGATAATGGTGGTTTCCGCAGACATAATCTTATAGATGAAAAAGATGCTGATGAAATATTCGCGCGAAAAAAACCTTTGCTTCTAAAATCGAATGCTCGGGGAATGAATTCTACTGCAATTTAATATGACCAAATCTGGACGAAACACTCTTCTTGGAAAAACTCGCGATGATTCTCTGAAAAGAGGTCGACAAATATCACCAGATCTGGACAATAAACAACTTATGACTGAACTTGCTCAATATACATCTGATCCAGTTGGGTTATTCAATTACGTTCAAACTTTACAAAGGGACTCTCCTGATGCTAAACAAGTCTACCATGGGAATAAAAATGACGTCATGGAAACTATGCATAGTAGTGTTGCGTTACCAAGCGTTGACACTATATCAAACTAATCCACTTTAGTTTCTTTTGATTTGCCTTATTCTGGTTTCACGGTTCACCTAGTAGCACTCGAAATAGAAGGGAAAATGGTAAAAGAAAACGTATTTTTTATGAATGTTCGATCAATGCGGAGCCATTATGACTAACTTTCGATACTTGTTGCTTCACTAATTAAAGTGCCAATGATTTTAGCGCTTTATGAAACATGGCTTACAGACAATGACCCAACTATTCTCTACAGTTTTGACGGCTTTTCAAAAATTGAAAATGTAAACAGAAAAAAAAATAAGAAAGGAGGGGGGTTAGCTTTTTTTTGTGCGGAAAGGTTTTGATTTCAAAACACGAGTTTTTAATAATCCACTGGAGCTCTTTGTAATTAGCATTATTGATAACAACGCAATTTTATATAATTTTTGTTTAATTTATTGAGCACCATCAACAAATTTGCTTGATTTTTGGTCAAATTTTGATATGCTGCTGAATGAACTCGAATCGTTGAAAGGAGAGCTATGCATCATGGGAGATTTTAACATTGACATACTTACTTCAGGAGCAACTAGTCTACAAAAAACCTATCGTGATTTATTAGCCGATTTTGACCTGGAAGTGCAAAATAGTGAAGCAACAAGAGTAACTTTAAACAGTAAAACATGTATCGATCATATCATTTCACCAACAAAGGTTGAAGTTAATACAATTTGTTGCAATGTCAGTGACCATTATGCGCTTCTGACCGAGGTCGAAATTAACAGCAAACAAACCGTAACAGACCAGCAAAAGCTACAATTGCAAAATATTGAAAAATTGAAAAATTCGAGTAAAATTGTGAATTTTTTGTTTTTATTACAACACAAACTGCAGAAACTTCCATTGTTCAGTTCAACGTGCAATGAAAATCTTTTTATAAATTTCTGAAACTATGCTTGATAGTTTCGATGTTTTTGCGCCATTACACTATCGTGTCATTAAAAAATCGTCTTGAGTGAATGGATGTTTGAAAAATTTACGCCGATATCGCGATTACTTACATTAAAAAATGGTAAAGATCCCCAGTGAACAAAATCAGTTAAATTACAAAAAAAGTACTGAACGAAGTGAAAAAAGGGTCAGGGAAAGTAAAAGACATTACTTCGATAAACATTTTTCTAAATGTAATGATAGCAAATAAATGTTTCAAATTTTTAACACTTTTTGCGGAAAGAAAAGAAAGGATCAGATCGAATTGACATCAGACGAACTTAATGATTTTTTTGTTAACATTGGCTCAAAATTAGCAAACATATGTGAGGTTAAATCATTGCCTCGTATAAGTCGAGCCTTAAATAGTTGCATTTTTCGACCTGCTGATGTTAATGAAATTGAGAACATTATACTTGCTCTAAAAACAAGAAAACATGTGGTCATGATGGTTTCAGCAATGAGATGATTAAATTGTGCTCACCAGTCATCAGTCCTTATTTGGTTCAATGCTTCAACACTCGTATAGACGAAGGCGTATTTCCAGAATTTTTAAAAATTGCTAAAGTTATTCCTCTGCATAAGTCTGGTTCTAAAAAGGATGCAAATAATTATCGTTCCATAAGTCTTCTAACTTCATTTAGCAAAATTTTTGAAAAAATGATTTTTAATAGAATGATCTGTTTCATTGAAAAGTATGGGTTACTTGCAAAACAGCAGTATGGTTTTCGTAAAAAACGTTCTTGCGTCCATGCTATTATTAAAATAACAGATTTCATGCGTAAGACTGTTGACAAAAAATGTTATGGTTTAGCATTATATGTTGATTTTAAAAAAGCTTTTGATACAGTTGACCATGCTATACTCCTAGATAAATTAGATCGATTGGGTTTTCGAGGAAAGTTTCATTTACTTTTGAAAGACTATCTCTCCAAAAGGTATCAATATGTTGAAACAAACGGAAAACAATCCAAAATGCTTGAAATTAAATGTGGCGTGCCCCAAGGGTCAATACTTGAACCTCTCCTTTTTCTTTAATATTTTAATGATTTTCTCGATTTTCTTAGAACTAGTGAGGTGGCCTTTTTCGCAGATGGCACAACAATTTTAAATTCGGCAAAAAATTCAAATTTTGCCGAACAGTTTTGTGATGATGTAAAGCGTATAGATGACTGGTGTGGCAGCAATAAATTAACTGTGCATCCGTCGAAGTGTAAACTTCAGCAATTTGGTAAGAAGCATATTGAATTGAAAGAGATCAAATTAGGTGGTGAGAAATTGGACTACACGACCAACTTCAAATATCTTGGAGTCTTGCTTGATTTCAGTGATCAAATTGAAAGTGTGTGTACTAAGCTAAGGAAGTTTAACGGAATCATGTACCGTGCACGAACTTGTTTTTATAAATATCATCTTTTACGTTTCTATTTTTCTTATATAATTCCAATTATGTCTTACGGACTCATAGCATGGGACTCATGGGTGTGGCGCAAAAAGTAATATGGATAAAATTTATTTAGTACAGAAAAAGATTTTGAGGACTATATTTTTTAAACGTAAATACAAACATATTACGAACGTGTTCATCGAATATAATATTCACACCGTTTTTGATTTTTTTTATTCAGATTTTTTATGAAACCTTTCGACAACTAAGAAATGAGTCACCTTTGAAATTCTTGATTAGAGATAAATCTTCAACCATGAAAACGCGATCTAAATCTAAGGGTTTGTTAATTTTGCCAGCTCTTAGGACTACGAAAATGAAAAACTCTGTTTCTTTGATAGTCATCAATGCGTATAGTTTTTTGATTGACAACAAAATAATCCCTAATAACCTTAACGTAATGACTGAAGTTGGGTTCAAGTCTTTCTTTAAAAAATTCAGTAGGCTTTACATAATAGACAATGAAAGTATGTTTTCGCTGTTTTACCATCGGTAACTCCTAATTTCAGTGCCCTACCGTTTGTTTCTAGGTAACCTAAAGGAATGCTACTCGAAAGGTTGAATTACCTGTATAGCAGTCCTGATGTAGATTTATTTAACCTGTTTGATCAAAATGATGTGTGTCAAAATTTCGTCTGCATCAAATTCAAATTCAATTCAACACTGCAGTTTAGCCTTCAACTGCCGCTGCCGGACTCAGATTACAGGCCAGAGATATACAAGCTGGTATATTCGTAGAATTACTATACCACCCTCCCATCCCTGTGTCAAATTAGAACATGAAATTCGACGCCGAAATAACCCTACAAGTGATTGGAATCGACCAAACCAAGTACCCGCACCTAGCTGGTAACATTTTCTTCCGAACAATGAAAGCTGAAGACAGGTTTGCCATAGCCAAAAATCTGATTGGAGGAGACTTCATTGCAGACTTCACTACAAGGTGCTTTGCGATTTTTGACTACTCGAAGATCAATTTCGCAAGTGAAAACGACCATTTTCTTTGTGCCAGAATCTAACTTCATGACGAAAGCAAAAAACGGGCAAGGGTGAATCAAAAACGGGCAAATTTCAGTGCTGGGAAAGTTGGGGAACTCGAAAGAGGAGTGTTACTTGAGCCACCAGCATTCTTCTAAAGTTCAGAGCAAGGCGGAGCAGGATTTCTCTCTCGGTTGAGGGCCAACTAAATACAACCGGTGACCGTTTTATTTCAGTTGAAGAGCTTTATTTGTGTGAACAAATTTAACAACTTGATTTTACTGTATAGCTGCTGGATAGCACTTTTTTTTGATAGAAATTCTCTCAATAATAAAATGAACACCTCAAAAGCCCTCATTTCAATTTTGCTTTTGATTAGCTTGTGATGCTTAGAAATGAAAATATAATTTACGTTAGCACTTTTTTTTTATAAAACTGATGAAAACAATAACTCAGAAGTTTCTTCTTCACCTAATCCAGGTCTGTGAACTTTTTCAAGAAATTCTGTCCACAAGCACTGCAAAAAATTTTAATCCCTAACTCACGTTTTTCTTTTGTCGTTGTAATTATTTTTGACATGAATGTCTACATGAAAAAAAGGTCAATGAGAATTAATTATGAAGTGAAAAATTAGATTAGGAATTTGACTTTGCGTATCAGCATTTGCTTATAAATGTACCCAAAGCCAAGTAGTTCAAATTTTTTTCTTTTTACGCGGATTAATTATATCGCGGGTAAATTAACCGCAGTAACAGTTTTTGTTATACATGAAGTGTTCTTATAGTTGGAACAAAATTTATAGTTTGCATATACTCAAAAGGTGTTGATTATCATTTCTATTTGATTGGCAGCTTCAAGGTGCTACCGCCTCAAGAGCCCTCCTTTTAGTTAAGCGTACAAAAGGTGTAGATTTTGACGGTCAGATTTGCAAATTTAATTACGTTAGCACTTCGTTCACAAAACTAATGAAAATAACTGCAGTAATTAAGAAAGAAACGTTTCGTATGCATCTGGAAACTCTTCAAGATTGTCCAAAAGGGGGCCAGTTGCTGAATTGCACCTTCACAGCTGATTGAGAATAATTTAAAGCAAAAAAATTGAGTTAATTAAAAATGTGTTTAATTTTTGTACTATCAATTTGGATCAAATAATTTTTGCTGTTTTCTGTTCAACAATCAGTTTCTTGGCTTCGATCTAAAATATCAGCTACAGTTTTGATTCAATCAATCTGCACCAGTTTTTGATTTTGTCCACAAGCCAAAAATGAGAGATAAAAATTTTGGCCGTTTGAGGGGAGTTATTTCGCTCCTCATTTGTCGTTTTGCTTTTATGGCTTCTCTCTATGTCCTTTCCGTGGAGTCGTCGTACAAAGGAGAACCTTTTCTCTATGGCTTCGGACCGAGCTCCGGGGATCAGTACATTGCGAAAGGCGACGACATCTGCTCCGAGAAAGAGTTGTCGTTCGGCGGGTCCTGTTTCATGCTGAAGGAGAAACGAGTGTGTCACATGCATGCGTGTGTTGACGGAACCCTGAACTTGGTCGACGCTACCAACTTCAATGACAACAGCAACCTGGAAGGCGACACCACTGACTTCGCCGGCAATCCGAAACTGGCCAATCGGATTGCAATTGCGATGACCGACGCAGACACCGAGGACAGACTTCTTGACTACATGTGTCGCCCCAGTCAACGATCGTACTACTACTCAAGTCTCGGATACGATATTGAGAACGCCTGTGATTTCTACAGTTCCAGTAACGGCTTTGACTATTACTACACTAATTTGGCTATTCCCTTTTCACAGTATAACCCCGAGAACTATCGTTTAGTTTATCAGTGGAATTATTATTTGTCTTATGTATATTGGACCGACGTGGACATTCAGTTTGATGACGACTTGACACTGCTCTTGATGGGAGTCGACGACACCAAGTACCCGAACTTAGCCGGAAACGTCTTCTTCCGCAAACTCGACACCAAGGCCAACTTCGACACGGCGAATGAGCTGATCGGAGGAGACTTCGACGCCAAATTTGGCTTTGTAGTAACCTACTACAAGATCCAAGAGGCCAACATTCCGCTGACTTCCTTCAACAGCTACCAGTTTGTTTTGGTGTGTGACAACAGTGAGACGCCCTTCACTCCTGATGATGACATGTGCTATGCGATCTTCGACTACTTCGAGATCCAATTCGGAAGCTCCACAGGGAACTTCCTCTACGCCGGCTTCTACCTCAGTGAAGAAGAGCCCATGGGGTATAAACGCGTGCGGAGAACTGCTCCACAGGATATTGGTACAGAATAGCTTCTTCTTTTGATCACGCGCGCACGCACACACACACGCACACACACACACACACACACACACACACACGCACACGCAAACGCACTTAAATGATAATAATAAATGTGGTTTCTGCAATTCGCAGAGGATCTATGAAAGGCTATCCAGCCAGTCTAAGCATAGTCCGTTTCTCTTATATCCCCATATCCCCATATTTCAGACTGAGATATTTTGTTGAGCGACGCTCTTTTTTGCAACTCAAGGTCGTTTTTTTTTGCATCTGAAACTTTCACGTGGTACCAGGCGCGGATCTAGGAGTTTCTCGAGGGGGGAGGGGCATGTTTAATGCTCAATTTTCACAAACTACAAACAATTTGATGAAATTCTATTTATTTTGGTAAAATCAAACAATTGATCCAAAATAAATAGACTTTTTAGAAGATAGTTTTCGTCTGAAGCAGTTCCCTTAAAGTATTTTTGTTGCAGAACAAATTTATGTAGACCCAATTACATCGTCTCATCAGAGAAATGGTTATGAGCAAATCTGTTTTCAATCGTTGGATCTGTCTTGTTGGTGAGCCTGATAAGAGAACCTACCTCGCAGTCCTAATGTAGCGGGAAAACAGAAGCGGTAAAGACCTAAAAAAATCTCGAAACATTTTTACTGCATATAACTCTTAGCTTGTTTGATTATTTCCAATAGATATTTCCCCATTGCTCCACAGTCTTCTCGAAATATTAATTCCCTCTTTTTTCAACAGAAGATACGTTTACGCTCTGATATTATATACACTCCTTAGCTTCTTGGATAATTTTCAATAGATATTTCTTATTGCTCGACACTGTCTTCTCGAAATATTAACTTCTTCAGTTTTCCAACAGAAAATACATTACAGCTCTGACTCTTCAGCCAAATTTTTGTAAGTTTTTTTCCTAATTGCAATCCATCACTCACAGAAGGAGCGCAGTTAATGATGGGGGGGGGGGGGGGGGTAAACGATGGGCAAAACAAACGGGCAGGGGCAAAGCCTTTTTCTCAGCGAAACTTCACAAGAATATTTTTAGTTCTGGAATAATCTAGAACTTCTTAAAAGTTTATCTCGATTCAGATAAGGTCAACTTGAATTACCTTCAATGGCAGACAGTACCGTCGAAGTTTACCGCCGTAAGCTTCAATGGCAGACAGTACCGTCGAAATTTGCCGCTGTAAGCTTCAATGGCGGACAGTACTGTTGTGAGTCTGTCCATTACTGTTTATACCTAAACGAGCGAAGTAAATCCACCAGCCTTCCTTCTTTTGTCGCGAAACATCGAAAACTTAACTTCAAAACTTGCCATAATTTTTCTAACTGTTTGAAGGATACTGGAAAATAAGCTTGAATGCAAGCTTTTATCAGTAATTTCGGAGATTGGATTCAAGCTATAAACACAGTGAAAAGTTTTTTCGCTCGATGAGATGGCTTGATTAATTAACATTTTTCGAACCAACTCACGATATGAAAAAACTGCAAACCAATGTTTCATTGCTCAATGAACTTGATCAAATTTTTTGGAACAATTCGATCAGTCCTGGAAACAACTGAACAACTGGTGTTTATTACAAATTTAAAAATGAAATGGGACTTGGCGCATTTGCTTTAAAAAGCCTAATTTATTTGCAAACTGATTCAAGCGATGAATGAACAAAACTTTTCATCTTTTGATCTATCAAAATACAAGTTTTTTTTTTACTTTTTTTGCATGGCTTGAATAAAAAATTGACTTGCTGCATGAGAAATTCAGTATCAAGGTCAATATAATGTCGGGGTTTGTTATTGCTATTTTAGCTGTTTTTATTTAGCTAAATATTGGACTTGCTTTTTTTGAATCCTAATTTTTTTCCGAAATTGGTCTTGAGGTAACGCAGATTCCTTCGCACCTTGAGCTTGAGGGAGGGATTCCCGACTGGTTGTTTTTTTAGCATGCATGAAATTGATTTTTTTTTCCGGAAAAAAATATGTCGATAGACTTTCAATTGTCTGTTAATATTTTTTTGTCTCAAATGCAGCAAATATTTCTTGTTTTACCAGTTACAAGTTTTGATGAATTAATCATGCATTTTATGATTTTATCAACCCTGACAGTAAACTTTTGTCTTTTTTCTTGCTAAAAAGCTTTTTGTTGGCCTAAATATATCCAGCTTATGTTTATTTTTATCAGATTAGTTAACTTTTTTTTGTGTTTGAAAAACCATTTTTTGTTAACTCTTCTTTTCCCTGTCGTGGCTCATTGAAATCAAAAACGTTTTTAATCTCTGATCCGATTGGAAAATAAAAACACAGAGCTTTTTGGATTTTTCCTCGATTTACAAATGGCTTCCTTAGTCGTCTCCTGGGCAACTTCTTGCATGTGAGCCATTGTTTTTTTGCCTTTTCTCAGCTTTTTTGAGCTTTTTTGGCATTTCTAACAAAAATGTGAAATTTTGTCGTCTATTTTTAAAATTATTTTGAAATTTTTCTAAGAAAAAAAACCTTTTTAAAATAGAAATCAGATTTCTTTGCTGTTTTTGTTAACGTGTCTTTTCCTGCTTTAAATTGTCTCGAGTCCCGTGAAACAAAAGTAGGGCAAACTATCATTTCTTTTGATTAGAACGAAAAGTTTAAAAACAGTTGATTTTGGAGTTTTGCTTGAAGTTTTGATTCTTGATCGTTTGCTAAGAAAACGAAAAACGAGAGCTGGTCTCGTATACATATTTATATATGATATATATTTCCGCTGATTGTCTGTATAAACTCTGCAATGCAAAACTTTTTTCTTAAAATTTGTAATTTTTTATCATACTATCTGCTAGATTAAGAGATGACAAGACATTATGACGACAAATAAGCGCTTTTACAAGTAAAATGAGCAGTTCAAAATTGAGTGGTTTAATTTTCCAGAAAATAAATTTGAAGAATTGCGTGTAGCTTCGTTCTAAAGTCCCACCAAAAGCGGTTGTCATTCTAACAGTTGTCGTCTTTTTGGCCCGAAACCTATCTCTTGAATCGGAAATTCTGTGAAACTGGGCTACACCTCGGTGCATTTTAACTCTTTATATACTTAAAGATCTAAGTTTTATTTTTCTATACAAAATCAGTTCTCTGCTCATGATACAGATTTCAAGAAAAAAGAATTACAAAATTAAATATATATTTTATTTTCATTAGTCCAGTTGCTCAAAAATTTTTGAAATGGAGATTGGCTTTTGATTTTACAGAATATAAATTTTTTTTAACTATAACAGACAGTTAGGCTAGTTAAAATTCTCACAAAATCTTCATTAGGCGGAAAGAATCCATCATATTTTTGCGCTAACAAACAAACCGCATCATCCCCCAACAAAACAAAATTCTAAAACAACCCGGGTCCAGATTTTCGCTACCAAAAATTTGGATAGTTGGAGCTACCGGCAAAAGTATCAAAAAGTTTTCATTGCTACTTCGGAGGACAAGAGTAGAAAAAAATTATTTAGCTCTTTTTTGACTACCTTGTGAAATTGTTTAGAAGGATTGCGATTGTTTAGGATGACTCAATCACCTTTTTGATTTATTACTGTTTAATTTCACGGTTTGGAAGGTTCTCTTGCGGCAAATAAGCCTTTTCTTCGTTCTCAGTTTCTCACAATTCAAAGAGTATCATTTTAACTACTGATTTTTTTTTTACTTCTTTTTGTATTTGCCTTTAGCTCGATGGAAACGAAACGTAGCTGCTTGAAAAATGATTGAACCTCTGTTTTCTAATGCAAAGTTCTTACCACTTGAAAAAAAAAACATTTCGTTTGTTAACCTTTTTTTAACTGAAACAAGGTTGAGACATTACTTTAAGCAATGCATTTTTTTCTACATCCGATCTGGACATTCAGCTGAAGAGTTGCTTCGTTTCACTGAAGCGTTGTCTTTTTTTGTTTCGTTGTCACCGTATCTCTTCTTGCTGCTCTAGCTTTTCGTAGAGCTACGGTCTCTTTTCATGATTGAAACGATGATTCTTCCTTGAACAATGGATTAAGCAAAACTTTGGGAAGTAATACCCGAAAAAAATACCCGTGAAAATGAGGCCCCTTGTGACTGCAAAATTTTAAATTGTGTGTTTACCAAAGTTAGACTATATAATTGAAAAAAAAGGGAACGAAAACCAGTAATTACCCAGGTCGAGGTTTCTGGGTGTTTTTCCTTTATAAAAAAAACGCAGTTTTCATTGTAGTTGCTCCTTATGTTTTCAATCACTCCTGCAATTTGTAATTCCACTAACTTTGATTTTGTATATATCCTTTTTTAAATTTTTTTGCAGAAAAAATTTTCGGCCCACTTGATTTTGGCTTACTAACTCAAATAATAATTTTAATCAGCTATCTAGCCTATTTTTGGGTGGTTTGAGGGAACCAAAAATTGCATGTTTTCCCCGGACTGCACAAACGTTAAAAATTTCAGACTCGATTTTACAGTTCAAAATTTTTCATGTCTTTATTTTTTTCGCTCTAATATTTTTGAATTTTCCTTAAACGGCGTCGATCGTGTTTCTGGACGTGTTTTCAGCCAATAAAACATTAATTCAGAAAACATTTTAAAAAATTATGGAAGAAACTTTTTTCGAAAATTTTCCCGTTTTCTTTGGATGAAGTTGATTCCCTTCTTTTACTGTCTTCTAGCTAACAAAGCTAATTTTATGGTTTTACAAGTAATGCAAAGCTCTGCTTCCTCTCTGTGTTAAAATTTTTATCTAATCGGTTTCTTTTTGCTCGTTTTTTGTACCTGCTACAACTTCAGGCAAGACTTTTTTGATTCAAACAAAACTGTTTGTAAGATTTGTGTGTCTTGTTTTCGTCGAAGAAGTTTTTATCAGTAAAGTTACTTTGTGACAGTTTGTGTCACAGGTGGAATCCGTTTACCAAACAATTCAAATTGTTTTTTTTCTGAAGCAAAAGCTTAATTATTTTTTAGTAAGTAATTGCTTAGTTTTTGAAATGTAGGCAAAAAAAAATATTCAGGAAATTTTTTTTCTCTGCATCGAATTTGCAATTTCTGTTGGAGAACTTTTTTCTTTTCGCATTGAATCGTTTTCATCGACTGATAGTTTTTGTTTTTTTTTGTCTCTGTTTTGCCTTTCTCTCTCATATCCTAGAGCTTTAGTTTACTTTTTGAGGCACCATTGTTCAGACCACAAAAAGTCCCAAAAAGTCATGCAAGTCATAAGAAACTGAGCAACAGCAGTTCTTCGTGAAGAACTGAACAGTTCTTAACTTGGTCCTTCCCCCTTGAATAAATCGTTTGAACTTTCCCTAACCGATGAAGCAAGGTTGTGGTAGTCTCTGCAGTTTGGCTGGACCAAAAGAAATGAATTCTTTGTAGAATCGAAGCATTTTGCTGTTGCGAATTAAAATTTGGTGTTCAGTCATTTTTGCTCACGAACAGAGCTAATTTAGGAAAAAAACACGCAATAATTTTTAAATTAGAGCTAAGAAAATTCTTAATTTCCGATTAACAGTTTCAAGTTTTAGTGCAGTTAAAAGTCCTTGTATTTTGTTATGAAATTAAAACAACATCTTCAAATTTAGTTATCACATTGTAACAAAAAATGCAATCTTGACTATTTGCACGATAGAATTATTTTGAATTGTGAAAGTAAAGGAAGCTTATTCATAGAGCGATTAGAAACGTTTACAAGTTTATAATGAAAAGGGCTGAAAAAGCCAAAATTCAAAATTTTCATAAACTTAGTGGAAAAATTTCAGCGAAGTTTTTTTAGACGCAATTTTTATTCGTCAGTTGATCCAAAAAAATGAACATTTAGAGTGATCGGTTAATTTGAGGACACTTTTGAGCGAAATTTTCTCTCGTAACATAGCATTTTCGAGCGGAGTTTTTGTAGCCCGCAATCAGAAGTGCAGAAAAAGCGAAAATTCCGTCCGCTAATTTTAAGACATACTTGAGATGAATTTTTCAGCTAGTATTGTTCATGAGATGGGCAAAAACTAATAAAGTTCGGAATTTTTGCTGGATTTCTGGCTTTTTGGGGAGAAATTCTATAAGCTGATTTTTTTTTATGAAGAGCGAAAACTTTGGAGCAAAAAGTGGAGTGCAACTACTACCTGTGTTCACTTGAGATGTTTCCTGCTGATTCTGAACTTTACTTAGAATTTTGAGAAAATTTCGTCCTTTCTAACAAAAAAAGAAACAGCTCAAAAGCCAAAAGACTTATACCGAAAGCCAGAAGACAATAGCTAAAGTCAACAGTCAAGCAACATCGACGAGTAACGGTTTTTTGAAAAAAATCATCGCAATTGCCAGAAATTGAAAAACGAATGATTAATTAATTCAATCTCTTCAATTTAAAAAGTCTAACCAAATGAACCTATATTTTTTATGCTGCGAATAAAATTGAAAAGTCGTACGATACAAAACTGCCATAAGGATTCATTAGCTGCTTTTTAAGCAAAATGTTTAATTACTACAATAAATCTGATTTCCAAGATAAACTCATCAACCGGGTCGAGTAACTGCAATGTAACCTTAACTGGCGGATCTATTTAACTTTTTCATTGTTTCATCTGATGAACTTTATGGTGAACAAATCTCAGCTCGTTACTCTTTAGACGAGCTGTACGAGTTGCCCTACTCGAGGACCTCTTCTGCCTACAAACTGACCGAGGAGAGCAACACGAACATGCCTGGCGTGTGGATCTACGAGGTGGTGCAGAACTACAACGAGAATGGCGACGACATCTCCATCAAGGGGGACCCCTACACCGCTACTCCTTCGAGGACCTATGTCCAGGGGCTACCATGCCCGTGGATACCATCTCTATGTTCTACGATCAAACAACAGACTTCGAACTGCAACCCTGCTCGGAGAAGCTTAAGTCCTGGAAGTCGATTGAAATCCGATTTGTTGGAACTTTTGAGGTGGACGTAGACACATACTATGACGCTGCGAACTCAAAAATTGAGTTTGAGTTTCCTCAGATTTGGGGCGTGAACGAACCAGCGAAGGTGATGCTGGTGCTTGATCATGTGCCTATGGAAACTGGACTGACCGTGGAGTTCACGTCACCTCTTCAAGAGGCATCTGCTTCTGATGATGTTGTCCTCCTGGAGGTGGTGAAGACAGATACGACACTGGAGCTCACTTGGCCTGGTCTTAGTATTGGCAGTACTGGCCCAGATTTGGAACTATTTCCAGTCGAATCAGTTTCAGCCCCAGGTATGTCGCTTTTTTTCCTCGCTGTATTCCAATCCCATGAAGATTCTTGCTAATAATGAAAACAAAAAAAAATTGAAACCAATAAGAATCGAATCTCGTTTTGTATCAGCTGGGTAGTGTGACACATTTCAAGTCAAAACTGGAGGAAAGTTTTCATTTCAATTCAAAATACTCTGAGAAGGAGCCAAATGGTTCTGGTTACCATTCGAACCATGGCCTTAGTTAACTTTTCCTTGGAAGGTATCCAATAAAAAAATGCAAGGGACCGAGCGTGGTATTATACTTTCATAATACCGTTTTATTTTTTGAACTGTTTTGTGAGTATTGAGAGAATAACGGGGCTTAAGGTGTGGCAAGTGAGGGGGACGAGGGACTCTTAAGTTTGATTTTATTTTCAAATTTTAATTTGATTTTATTACTCAATACAAGAGCAGATCCAGAATTTTTTCCCTATTTTTTGTTAAGTCGACAAAAATGTTCGGCCAAAAGGTAGACCTTCGAAAACAACAGGCCATAAAGCGAATATTTATTTGAAAAATTGTGACCAAAAAATTGCGTTTTTGGTGTAATCGTTTCTCTCAAAGTTACTATATATTGGAGCTAAAGATGCTTTCGGAAAACTAACCGACTGGAACCTAATTTTGTAAATTATTACCAAAGGAGTGTTAAACACTCTCCAAATCTGCTTCATTTTAGAAAAAAAATTCAGAAAAACAATCATACAATTACACAGGATGGTTTTATCTGAAATTGCGTTGTATCTTTTGTTATTTTTTCTATCTTTAAATCAATTTTCATAGATTTGGACAAATCGGGATACTCACTCTTGTCGGCTTTCGACATGGGGAGTCTTAGTGAAGGCGAGAGTTCGGACACATATACCGAGTTCAGTGCCGGCTCTCTTTCATCAGACCTGGGGACATTCTCAGTGGTCAAAATTACCAACACGTCTGGCAACGATAGAGGTAAGATTGTAGCTCAAAATAACTAGCAAATGACCTTAGCTCATGAGTTTAAAAATAAATTTATACCAATAATGAAACAAATACATTGTTTTGAATAACATCAAGAGTTGCATCATTTTTTGAATATTCGAAAATGAATTTATCCTGAAAGGAAAAATTTACAGATGCTTTTATTGTTCCGACCATTGAAAAAAAAGAAGAATTTTGTATTCGGTAAGTTTTGGTTTTTTTATATACCACAATTCATAATCAGAATGGGCCAAGTGATATATAATATTAAAACCATTTCAGTCGTGTTTCGAACGACATATAAATTGTGCGCGTCAATTTCCACGAATTGTAGAAAGATTAGATTTCAGACAGATTGAAGTAACGAGCATTTTCTCAGTAAAATAGCTCTCAAAAATTTGTAATATAACGATTTTTTACATACTTCAACATCGGTAACATCGGCCATAAAAACTGCTTAACTCAAAGCAAGCTGCAAAAATGGCCAGTATTTGTCCTTGAGACAAATTGCTCTTTTTAAAGGTAAGCCTTAATCAAGGCTGAACCAAATAAGAGCGAAAAGACGGTCAAAATAGGTTTAGAGGGGGGGGGGATCGACCATGGTTACGGAGCGTCCCATCAAGTTCGGGGCATATTTGAGTTCTAGAAAGGAAATAACCTAGGCGGGATTTGCACCGGCGCCGAGCCCGCCGGGACGCACCCTGTATACGCTCGATACTGTCCTATATGCATTTACATTTTGGTTCAATTTTGTGCATTCATACTCTCGCATTTATACTCTCATGCATTTATACTCTCGCGTACTTTTGCGCTGCAACATTCTCCACCCCTAAGCAACGAAGAACGGGAGCGAGCTTTACGGCCGGGCGGGTCAGTTCGCTCGCAACGGTCTTTATGTCGGCGGATCTCGCACATCCGTCCTTGCCATAGTGCAGTCTTAGGATACGTGCGAGTGGATAATGTCCACGTGGAGTGTCAGGCTCTATGACACAAACCAAGTCGCCGGCTTTCAACTTAATGTCTGACTGGTTGTGCCATTTTGCACTCCTATTGAGGGAAGGGACGTATTCCCGCATCCACCGTGTCCATATTGTGTTAGCGTATGATTGCGCTCTGGCAAACCGCTTCTTATGGTGGAAGTTTTTTTCGAAACTTAGCGACGGAAAACTCGCTGCGTGTTGACCAAGGATAAAATAATTCGGAGTCAATGCCTCTAGATCTAGCGGATTGGAACTAACGGCTGTTATCGGTCTAGCGTTAAGTCATTGCTCAACAAGGCACAGCGTGGTTCTTAGATCCATCTCAGTTACTCTTCTGTTGCCTAGGATGTCATACAAAACGCGCTTGACACTCCAAACTAATCACTCCCAGTAGCCACCATGGTGCGGTGCGCTGGGTGGATTGACTTTGCACTTGATCCTTTTCTGAACAAAAACAGCGGGTGCGAGCTTGTTCCAACTCTCAACGCTGTGCTGAGAGCTCTTTCTGAGCGCCAACAAAATTCGTGCCGTTGTCGGACATGATGGTAGTTGGAGTACCGCGACGTGCAATAAACCTCTCCATGCCCATCACACAAGAGCTTGTGTCGAGCGAGGGGACCACTTCAATGTGCACCGCTCTAGTGGTGAGACAGGTGAACAAAAAACCCCACCTCTTTTCCGTACTTCTCCGGATTGGAACTAGGAACGGCTCAAAGAAGTTGACACCTGTGTAAGAGAAAGGACGTTACTTGTAACCCAGCCTTTCAATGGGCAGATCAGCCATAATATGAGTTACGGTTTGCGCTTTGCGTTTTCGGCACACAACGCAACTATTTTCATTGTTTCGCCTTAATTATCGCAAATTTAACACAACGTATTTCAAATTAACCACCGCACGCATGTAATCTAAGCCTTGATGGAAATTCCTAACGTGCAAGTGTTTAACCAATAACCGAATAACCGCGTGACGTGCATCAAGTATAATCGGATGCTTGCTATCGAAATCGGAGTTAACCAAGCGGCTGATGCGCCCAGTCGAGCGAAGGATGCCAGCTGGTCCAATGAACGGCGAACACTTGGCGATCCGACTATTCCACGTGATAACTTTACCGGATCTTAGTAGTTTTAGCTCACCCTGGGACAGGTAAATGAGCTTCTGTTCAGCAATATCAATTTCACACAGGTCTGTTATTTGGACCGGAATACTATAATACTCGACAGGAAATGTTTATGGGATGGCAGCCATCTTAACAAAAAAGCTACTGTGCGTTTGTATTTTACAATTGAATTGAATCTCTCCCATTTTCCGAGGGGAAGATGTTTTTCTGTCAAAATATGGACGACAAATTTGACAAATTTTCCAGACAAAGGTCGATATAACATGATAGTCCTTTGAGTCTTTTTTATCAATAACCCTTGTATCGGGCTTGAACGGCCAATCAGTCGTTCTCAGTATACTAGGGTCATTAACGCAGCTGCTTTCCTTGAGGGCTGCCGAAGAAATCCCTCGTGTACCGGTATCAGCTGGGTTATCACCACTAAGTATGTGATGCCACTGATCAGTGGTGATGGACTCCAGAATCTCACCAGTGCGATTACCAACAAAAACGGGTAGTTTATTACAAGAGTTAAGCCACTGAAGAACAGTGGTACTATCTGTTACATGAAAAGATCCGTAACTTTGAAAGTAAGACCTTTCAAAATTTCTTTTTGTAAGCGGGTTGCAAGAAGAGCCGCTTGAAGCTCTAATTTTGGAATAGATAGCGCTTTCATAGGCGCAACGCGGGCTTTGCCAAACACAAAGGCTAATTCGGTCTGATGCAAGCTAGCAAGTCGAGCAAGAAGGAAAGCGACGGCACAGAAAACATCCTGCAAACTATCACCGAACATGTGAAGTTCTATTCGGTCGAACGGTTCAGTGAAATAGCTACGAGGTATTGTCAGAGAACCTAACAAATGAAGACCTGAGTGCCACTCAAGGAACTGCTTTTTGATTTCCTCTGGCAGAGCATCGTCCTATTTTTGACCGCTGATTCGCCAGGTATCTTTTAATAGAAGGCGAGCCTTCACGGTATACGGAGCCACTAATCCAATTGGGTCAAAAACAGAGGAAACAAAACTCAACACGGTACACTGGTTGATTGCTTTGTCTAGTGGACGATCAACCCCTCAACTAACGACAAAGGTATATTTTACGTGATCCCACTTAAGACCGAGAACATGCGACGACTAGTCTGGACTCGTACAAATATCTTTAACAGAGGAATTGGACTCAAAGTTGTCCGGATCAAGAGCGGTTGTTACGTCGGGCACGTTGCTGACAAATTTTGTTTGATGAAACCCACCTATTTTAAGAAACGAGACTAAGTCCCTACCTAATTTCAAGGCTTCAACCCTTTTTTGAAAAGAATCCAGATACTCATCCATATAAAACTTCTGGACAACAGCCAAAGCAGCTTCGGGGTACTCAGCTTGATGATCCGATGCAGTCTTCTGCAAAGCACAATTAGCACAAGTCGGCGAGTCACGGGCACCAAAAGTGTGACGCGTATATTGGTGAACTACCAAACTTGATGTGGGGTCCTCCCGCCACAAAAAACGAAGAGAAGGTTGATCTTCTTCACGGACTGCAAACTGTAAAATATCCCTTCAATGTCAGCTGAAACGGCGTATTTCTGCTGACGGGATCTTAAAAGTACGAAAATGAGGTTTTGAAAGAGATCCGGGCCAACCAACAGAGATTTGTTCAAGGAAGCGCCATAGCACTTCGATGCCCCACTGAAGACTCGGCGCACCTTACCGGGTTTGTTCGGGTTCAACACCGGGTGACGCGAAAGATACCAATCACGATCGGCCCGTGGTTTGGGATCGTCTGCTTTAACGGTTATGACATATCCTTTTTGTATATCTTCTCTAATTGTTTCGGCGTACTTCTCACGGAGCGACGGATCCTTACTTAGCCTCCTTTCCAAAGACTTTAATTGAGCTATTGGGGAGGAAAAATAGTTATTCGGTAAAGTACCACATTATCGTTCCAAAGCATTGGTACAATGTACCTCTCACCAAGTGAAAGGTGTCATTTTTCAAAACGGACAAAGCGCGTTTGTTGGCAGCTGAACGGGCATCAACTTGCATGAAGGCTCCATATGACTCCAACTCATACCAAGTTTTAATTTTGTCCGCAAGAGACATGTCTTCGATAACACACTTAAAGCAAGACGAGTTTGACTTAAAAGACGGCGGTAACGGGCCACTTGAAACCCAACCTATCGGAAGTCGTACGGCGCACGGTGAAATAGAGTCCTCCCCCAGAAGGTACTCAACGGGTCTTATGGCATGGTGGAAATCCTGTCCAACAATTATTTCGTCTTCCTCATACTTATAACGTATAGGTTTTATCGGAGCCAACTGCAGGTATTTTTCCTGTAATTCAGGAATACTTATTCGATCCGATCCAATGCGATTATGATCCTTAACATTAGCTCGAAAAGAAAATGAAAATTCACTATTATTTGTTTCGGCGGAAACTTGAAAACTTACTTGATGAGTTTTCATCAAGCTCGTGGAATTGAATCCATTTATGGTGAGGTTAACGTGAGTGCCAACCAAATGGAGACGTTTTACGAGATCGGCGGATAACCATGAGTGCGTGCAAGCACTATCGCAAAGAGCTAGGGCATTAGTAATTGTCGCATCCGAAAAGACGGCGAGTGATGCAACCGGCAGGAGGTTTTTAGTGGACTCCTGGCTATGAATATCGCCGACGGCAGGGTTATTCGATACATGTTTATTGTTTGCGTTACCTGACGCTGGGAAAATTTTAGTATCCTTAGGAGGAAAAATTTTCTCAGCTCCATGTAAGAGCACGTTGTGCGTGCTTTCACAATCTGGCTTGGGGCATTTTCTGGCCTTGCTACAATCACGAAAACTGTGATTGCTCTGTAAACACGCAAAGCAAAGTTTTTGTTCGGCTACATATTTCGCCCGTTGTGTAGCGTTTTTCTTTTTGAGTACGGCGCAAATCCAAAGAGCGTGTTGACCTTTACATACACAACATGGAGGGAACTTTTTGTTTTCCTTAGTCTTATCACTAACCTTTGCGTTACTAGCAAACACTTTCGTACCTACTTTTTGCTTCACTGGCTCTTCAGACTTACCCTTAGAATTAATTGTTTTTAGCCTCTCATGACCCTCCACTTTTTCTTTAAGCCATTCGTTGAAACCTAGCAGAGTTGGTCGATGCCACTGGCGTCTTACGGTTTGCATTGACCATGCTTCCCTAGGGTTTGGGGGAAGCTTACCCATAGCCTGATTCAGTAACTTAACACTTTTCAGGTCTAGAGACTTAAATATGGCAACCAATCCAGAAATTGTAGAAGAAAAGCCAATTACATTTGCCGAGTTAAGCATTTTCAGCGATGGAAAATTACTCAATTTATCTAGAAGAGTCCCTACTACAGCATGCGGCTGCCCGAATTTTCTTTGAAGAGTTGCTAATGCGTCTTTATATAGTACTCCGCTATAGCTATACTCAGCGATTGGGGATTTTGCTTTACCCACTACGAGCGTTTTCAGATAGGTTAGCTTTTCATCGTCATTGAGTATGGCTGAATCGATCGTCGATATGAACTTCCCAAACCACACATTCCAATTAAGTGGGTTGCCATCGAACTGGGTCAGCTTCCACTCAGCGAGATGATCTTTTAGGCTGTGCATGAGTATATTAACCAACTCTCGTGTCGAAAGTGGACGCTCGACGTCTGCACCAGGTGAATTACCGGGAGTTGGCGCTGAGTAACTCGAAGAATTACCGTGATAATCAGGAACGAACGGTTGATTAGCAAGTGATAAATTTTCAGGCTGCGCAAAGAACACAGTCCCTCCACTTGTATAAGGAACAAAGTTATTCGCAGGAACAATCGGAGTTACTGCGGAAAAAACAGTTGTCGAAGGAACGTAGTGTTGTTGAGCTGACGTTAAAGGGGCAGCAACAGCTGGTCTCCACAAACTACTATAAGGATTATAGTGGTCACTTGAAAAGTTATAACTACTGACGGGAACACCCATATGTTGTTGTGATGGGATTACAGGTGCTTGGTAGCCAGCTACTACTGATCCTGTAGTTTGATGACTTAAAGAAACCTGATTAATTGTTCTTGATGCAGGAACGAATGGTGCTACAACAGAAGGAACGTCTGCAGATGTTGTCGGAGCAAAATAGTTTTCAGAAGTAACCGGGACTGACCCTGTGTTTGGATTAACTAGCACTGGATGAGTGAACAAAAAAGTTTGCTGAGGCAAATTATTAGAAACAGGTTGAATGACCTGCTGTAACCCTACTGGATTGTTAACGGAAATCTGCGATTCGACCAAATTCGACAAATTATGTCGTTGTCCGTGAATGTGGTTACTGAAATACAATTCTGGATCACTAGAAGCTGCCTGGCCATTATTCACTCCTGTAAAACTTGACGAGACCATGTAATTTGTTGATGCAGGATAAGTTTTCTCAGGAGCTGTCGAATGAACGTGCTGCTCTTGATTGGAAACTACAACAGAGTCAGGTTGATTTTGTTCGACAGATTCAACCCAGTGACGCGTACGATTGTTAGTTGCGGAGAGATTCGAGTTAAACCACTTTCCTCAGCATTCTCGCTGATTTCCGACAACTCATCTTCTAACTCAAGCCGTTTCAACTCAATTTCTGCCATTTTTTTCCTGTGTTCATCAGCCAATTCTTCCAACTCTTAATTGCCTTGTTGTTCTAAAAAATATTGTTTTATCTTGTTTTGCTGCTCTTTCAGTCTTAATGACACCTTTGCCTGCCTCTCAAGTTCCTCTTGTTGTTTCTTTAAAATCATTATATTAACACAGTCCCTCCACTTGTATAGGGAACAAAGTTATTCGCAGGAACAATCGGAGTTACTGCGGAAAAACAGTTGTCGAAGGAACGTAGTGTTGTTGAGCTGACATTAAAGGGGCAGCAACAGCTGGTCTCCACAAACTACTATAAGGATTATAGTGGTCACTTGAAAAGTTATAAATACTAACGGGAACACCCTTTTTTTTTTCTCAGAAAGTGTTTTCGACGGAGCGGCGGTATAACGACTAGAATTCTGAGAACCCGATTGCTGAAGTCGGCTGCTTCGGTGTGACAACTTAGAGCGGGTATCTGTTTTATGCGACTGTGGTTTTTAACATTTTTCGGAATGATGTTTAATTTTTGAGCTGCTATCTATGTTGTCCGGCTCTGTTACCACCTCAAACTTTGTTTTATATGTGATAGCTCCTGCAAAACTTTATCGTTGCTTTGAGTCAACTCATGAAGCCACATGTCCTGTGCCGGCATCAATTCGTCGGGGTTGGCACGTTTTGCAGCCATATCAATCAACTCATTATTTACCTCGACCGCTTGTTCTATATAGTTCCTACAATTTTCAATATATGTATCAATTGTTGAGCAACGACTCTGAATCTCTATGTATTCCAAAATTATTTCGTGGCATTTATAAAGTTCGTTTTCGAGATTGCTACGTTTCACAAACAAGTTCCTAATTTTCTTCTGAAACTTAACTTCCATGCTTAATAATTTCAGAAGTAAACGACTCTCAGAAAATACTTTATAGTCACTCAAGTAAATTCACGAAATATTCTAATACATCAATAACTTTAAAGTGGGAGTAACTTGAAGTTTTAACGCGTTAAGTCTAACGTGAATCGCCCTACAATTTTTAGGCGACAAACGGTTCCGCTTCTTCTTAGCTTTCAGTGTACTTAGGTCAACACTGTATCGTCTAAGTAACAACAAAGTCTTCAACTCAAGGGAAGGGGGCGGGTGCAGCTCTTTATAATTTATACTTTTCGATAAGTATTTGGTCTTTGTTTTTCGCTTTGAGATAAAATCCTCAACTATGTTAAGAACGAGAAAACTTGTCTTTTTCAACTCGTTTTCTGTATTGTCCGTACCGTTGCAGCGACAGTATACAATAGCGGTAATATTCTCTTTGTATCTCAAAAGAAGGCTCTTAAGTTGGTCAGTACTCAAACTACGGTTGTTGTTACTGCGGTGCTTACTAATGGAGTTATTTATGGCGCCGTGCCAAATAACTAGATCGTTCCAATTCGACAAAAAAGGATGCAGATAGTATTGTATAGTTTTCTGCGAGTCCCTGGCGTTGAAATTAAAGCTTAAACCGGGCTTTGTGAAACAAGTCTCTTTCACGCGCTTTTGAGACGGTGCGGACAGTTTACGGAGCGCGTGGTCTTGAGAACTGGCCCCTAGTATGAACACCATACGCTATGAGCCCTTATTCGCGACGGTAGTTACCAATGGGGATGGGAATTGAGTAGGTCGGTTGAACTCCAACAACCATGCGGAGGAAAAATGAGGCTGAACAAATTCAACTTAACCTGCTTAATATCACTGTAGCTGACCACTTAACATTACTGTGACAAAACAGAATCAACGCGTGAGCTGGTAAACAGGTGCGTTGGAGAGGGCAACTTAAGTTTTAGTTAGCCAAAGAGATGGGGAATCAGGAAAATTGGTTGAATTGCAACAACCACGCGGAAGAAACCTGAGGATGAAAAAACTCAACATAACTTGCCTGATACTGCCTGCCCAGACCACTTAACATAAGTTGGAATCGGATGAATAAGCGAATTTAGGGACTTTATGTCGTAGTTTTTTTTCTACAGTTTTTGATTTTTTTGTGTAGTTTTAGCGACCAAAAGTAACGATTATCAAAAATTTCCTACAAAATTGACGGTTCGAGAGCTCGATTCCAAAATTTATTCAAAAACAATGATCTAGTACTTCTGTCTATGTTCCGTTTTTCTGGATTTTCAATCCGTTCACAATTAACAAAAAGAATGTGGTATCGGGAAAGTTATCACTTTTAGCTTGCTTTGGGTTGGGATAAACAATAACACATCGTACGTAATTTTTTTGCAAAGAGTGGTTTCAAAAAAAAAACTAGGCGAGTCTTACAGTTTTGGAGATTGGGCGATCACCGGTTTCGGGTTGTCAGATTTTTGGTCAGCTGCAGAAAAAATCTCTAGTAATAACTTTTCAAACTCACTCAAAACGTCTGTAGTTGACCCCCTGTCTGATGTTTTGGATATCTGAAAAGGCCTCGTTCCCGTCTGGATTTTCGCCTTGTCGGCCAGCTGCAAAATTTAACAACTTTTCATCCAATTAGACACTTTTCCGCCAAACGCCAACTTTGAGGACTTTCAGCCAATTCGGTTAGCTGCACACTGTGCCAACTCTCTTTCAGCCGACTGAGCACTGTGACAATTTTCGGCCAACTGAGCACTTGGCGTTTTCGGCCAACAGCACAACTTCACTCTGTTTTGGCCAACTCACTCTGTTCCGGCCAACTCACCCTGTTTCGGCCAACTTCACGCTCTTTCGGCTTTCGTCCCTTGTGCTCTTCGTGTCCCTTGGGGGGCGCCAAAATGTGCGCGTCAATCTCCACGAATTGTAAAAAGATTAGATTTCAGACAGATTGAATTAACGAGCATTTTCCCTCGAAAGTTTGTAATATAACGATTTTTTACATAATTCAACATCGGTAACATCGGCCATAAAAACTGCACAACTCAAAGCAAGCTGCAAAAATGGCCAGTATTTGTCCTTGCGACAAATTGCTCTTTTTAAAGGTCAGTCTTAATCAAGGCTGAACCAAATTAGAGCGAAAAAACGGTTAAATTAGGTTCATTTTCGAACCTAGTTACGGAGTGTCCCATCAAGTTCGGGGCATATTTGAGTTCTAGAAAAGAAATGACCTAGGCGGGATTTGCATTTATGCTCTCGCTTACGTTTGCGCTGCAACATGTATATTTCTAGAAAATTTTCCCAGTGTCGAGAAAAAACCCGTTTCAAACTTTTATTTTTGGTCTAATTTTGAGCGAACGAAAAAACTGCGAGCAGGCAGGGGCGGATCTAGGATTTTCTCGAGGGGGGGGGATTTGCAAAAAAATTTCAAAAATTTTGTCGACTTTTTTTTAGGCGACCAAATTGATTTTCTGAGCTCTCCTGAAGCACTAAAAAGAACCTGTTTTGGCCAAAATTTCTGCCCCGCAGGCAAAATTTTTGAAAAACAAGCCAAAAAAGGCGTTTTTCGGCACTTTTTGGAAAATTTTGATGAAAAAGTCGCGCGCGCTCCCCCATCAAAATTAGTATATATTGGCGCCGAAGGCGCTGTAGAAAAATTTTAGGGTCGATCGGCCAAAAATCTATTTCTTAAAAAGTACCAAAGGGGAACTCTTTGGGTCGGCAGGGGGTCGAATCACTGAGAGGGAGCGTCCGCTCCCCCCCCCCCAAAATCCGCCCCTGCGAGCAGGCTTATTTTGTGTTTCAACCAAAAAACCAGTACCCATCAATAATCATCGGAATGATTGGAGTGATATATCATATTAAAACTTTTTAAGTTTTGATTCGAACGAAATTTTAAAGTTTCCACAAAGTTGTCCAAGTGTCAAGAAACACTGCTTCTTGACACTTTGAGTTTCTAGTAACGGTATGAGCGAGTACAGCGAGCAAGCAGGATTATTATTTTGGAGGGTTTTGAAGCACCGTTTTCGGAAAGCGCTGTTCTGGGATTTGAAAACTTCAAAAACTGAAAAAAAAACTTTTCACACTTCCCCAACTCTTCTACACTGCCCTTCCCCCCTAAATTTCCGCACCTGCTTTAGTCAGATCCTTTTGTTCTCTATCCGTACAAAAAACGACACTAATTGAAAAAGAATATCGATGATCAGAATATTCTGTGCTACTGCTACTTGCACAGCAATCAGCTATCCTTGTTATTTTTTTGAAGTTAATGCGCCCAAATTGGTGTACTTAATTAGTTTAATTTGAAATCTTGAAGTCTATATTTTCTGTATTGTGAGTTTGAAGACTTTTGAGATTGGCAAAGTGTTGTGCGAATGCTTTTCCTTCCTCAGGGATTTCACCTGTGGCCTCACACTTTGGTAGTCATCGCAAAAAAATTTAGTAACTTGAAAGTGAGAGAGCGCTACGAAAAGAATGCCATTTATAAGTAAAAAAAAAAACTCTCAAGAAAGGGCCAAAAGACGAAAGTAGGGTTTTTTGTAGTGTTTTGAGTCCTAGGAAAGTCAATTTGGTGCACCTAAAAAGTGTCGACAAAATTTGGGTTTACGGAATTGGTATTCTGAGATCTGCCAACACACTAAAATGGCCTTTTTTGCCAAAAAAATGTTGCTAAGTTTTGGAACAAAAAAAAACTGGCTTAAAATGAAGTTTTAGTGAACTTTTTGAACTTTTTTGGGGCAAATTTTATCCTCTACTTAAGTGCATATTGGCACCGACCAACATCGTATAAATTAAGTGTATATTTTGCACCGACCAACATCGTATAAATTAAGTGTATATTAAGTATGTCGTTAAGTATTAGCAAAAGGGGTGGGTACCTATTGTGTGTTGTGTGGTTGGGGGGTCGACTCTCTGAGGGAAAAAATCCCCCCTTCAATCCGCTGGACTGGCTCATTGTACCATTTTATGCCAAGTCACCATTGATAGTCTTTATCTTAAGAGTTCAGTTAATATTTCGTGGATTACACTCAAATAATGGATTAGGGTGTTCAATGGTCATGCAACCGATTACTAACGAGTAAGTTTGGCGGTGTTCCGATTGTTGCCTTATTTACAGTGCTTGCAACTTCCATTCCCGTCGTTGGGGTTCTGGAGACAACATGCGACACTTGGGACCAAGTCGAGTCGCTGAGGGATCTGACTATGTGTGCAGATAAACTGGAGTCTAACTACGCCTGCCCGACGGGAGAGGGCAACGAGACAGACGCTTCATGGGCCGAATCAGAAGTGTCTCAAGTAAGGATTACAAATCATTCTTTTTTCTTGTATTTTAACTCTTTGGCTCTTTTACCATTTCACCTAACCATATTTTTTCTCGAAAAATTTTCTGCCAATGCAGTTTATGAAAAACAAGACACACCAATCCGAAATCAGAACTCATTATTGTGAATAAACTACACGGCAAAACTTTTTTTCGAAATTTTAACAGACCACTGCTTCAATATAATTAATATGATTGCTGACAGGGAGCCCAGGGATGGTACTACGACCTCTGTTGCAACCAAGAGGGAAATCAAAATGCCAACTCAGAGAAGGTCCGCAAAGCGGGATACTGCGAACCTAGTCAATGCACCTTCAACCTGGGATCGGTTGAATTCTGCATCCGGTCTCCCAGTGTCCCATGTGAGGATGACGTAACTGGATCGAGACATTACGTAACCAACCAATGTTGCTACAACGCAGATGGAGATCTTCTGAGAACCAAAAGCGAAGGTGCGGGAAGTATGTCTCTTCAACCTGGAACCATTGGAAACATTTTTGCGCACTACGATATGGATCTGAAGCCATACAATGATTGTTGCAACGCTAATGGTGATGTCGACGAAATTCACGAAGACTGCAGCATCTACGAAACGCACCGACCGACTATTTTGGGAACCTACAAAGCTAGTGTTACTGCAACTGCGCAGTTTGACCCTCACTTTTCAACTTCAGATGGCTTAGTGTACTCCTACATGGGTCTAGGTGTCTACACATACTTGCTGACTAACCACAGTCATCCAGTGAACTTCCAAATTAGTACCCGTAAATTTGGAGGAGGTACTATGATATCTGGGTTTGCATTGACCTATGACGTCATCAAGATCGAATGCTATCGCGCTGATTCTGGTGAAACTCACTTTTTCATCAATGGGGAAGACTTCTCGGCCGAGACGATGACACCATACACAAAACATGGAGTGTATGTTGAGCTGTTGGAGAAAGGAATGAAACTGAACATCCAGGAACTGCAGCTGATTCTCAACGTGTACTACGTGCCTGGGAGGAACTTCATAGCTATATATACCACACTGCCCGAGTCTTTCCTTGGAATGACAAAGGGTCTGATCGGTTTTTATGACGGAGACTCCTCCAACGACTTCACCGCTGAAGGTCATTCCCCATTAGCGTTATTTTAAAGATATTTGACTCTTTTTCTTTTCCCTTCACTTGCGAATTTTATTATGTAATTTTTCCGTTTACTTTGTCCGACTGTTACAAAAATTGGCATGACTAACTAGATCATGACAAAAAATTTGGTCTTGATACTTATCCTTGTGCCAACCCTCGTTACACCATAAAAGTGATGCTTATTTGAAGTAAAAAGTGCTAGATATTTCACCAAACTCTTGAGGAAAACTACAAACCTTCCGAAATTGTTACAAAAAAAACGCAAGTCAACCTCAAAACACACTTTATTTTTCCGACCACTCCATATGTTCTCCGACGCTCTCGCCACCTGAAAACTCGAAACTCGACACCCTCGCCACCCGAAAACCCCTCCTGTAGCACTATTTTAGACAACGTTTTGCCTCTTTAGGGAAATCTACTTTTTGGTCTCTGAATTCACAAGTTCTTTTGATGGCAAGATAAAATAATCTTGAGAAGTCAACAAAATTTTCAAGAACTTTTAAGCATCCTGCCCGAAACTCCTAGACTTGCTTCCAATTTTATGTGTGTTAGATATAAGATAGGCTTACATCTCAAAAAGTTCCAAACCTGTATTCTAAAGGACTTGAAGAACCTAAATTATTATTTTAGACGGTTCTGTCTTGCATCCGAACACAGACAACGCAGTGCTGCACGAGTTGATGGGAGACTCGTGGAAGGTGACGGAGCAATCTGATTGGCTGTTCGAGCAGACTGTGTTGCTGATTGAGGAGGACTTGAACGAGGGCCCGATGGAGGTGCCAACGTACACTGTGCCATCTGGAGTGGCTGCTACCATCACCCAGGTCAGAAATCGCACCATCTTGTTTTATACTCAGCTCACTCACCCTCGAGCACCTTGTCTTGTCATGTCTTTTCCCATTTACGCCCTGAAGTCTTGATTTTGGAGTTTCGGAGCTAGCCACCATTTCCTAGTCATACGTCTGGCTAAGTTGTTTGTCGTTACCTGTGTTCCACATCCCGTGCAACTGACCTTAGACTTTAGGCCCGTGGAGCAGTTTGTGGTAATGCTGATGTCGTCCTGGTTTCGACTTCTACAAATCTTGAAAAGGTTTTTCAGTTGATACCGTCGACTTTTACCTCTACTCGCCTGCTTACCGCCTCCTGTTTCCGACCGTGTACCACTACTATTTCTTCCCAGTCAAGCAGCTGTTTGTGCCGTTCGAATGCAAATGTTGCCGGCGTTAGTCCATTCCTCTCCGGCTTCTTGGACTAATCTCTGCCAGAAGCTAATTAAGAGGTTTCTCACTTTTCCTGATTTTGTCTGGACTTGAGCCCAGTTCCTTAGCGCGATCATGTTGACATTCCGGTGGTCTGGAATACGGCGGATGTGACCAAGTCTTTGGAATACTCTTATTTCAATTTTTGTTCGGATACTTTCTATGCCTAGCTTCTTCTAAATTTGAAAGCTGTTCACACTTCTGTCCTGTATTTTGAGCAGCGCGCCTGCCTTTCCGTTGCTCCACAAGAAGCGGTAGTCGCACATATCTGCTACACTTTGCAGCTTTTCAAGGTCAGTTGCTGACCACAATCTCAATTTTGACCGATTAGCATTGAGGCCTCTATGACTCCTTGAACGGTTAGGGTTTTTGTGCGCCTGGATAAGGTTAATTTCCGGAGCCATTACTTAACTTTATACCAAGCTTGGAAGCTCTGTTTTATCCGTCTGCTTTTCCTATGAGGATACCTAGCATTATTAATTCCTAGATCTTTTGTTTTCCGAAAACGCATTTTTCGCTTTCTCGTCTTGAAATGTTTTCTCAAACTCTTACAAGATTTTTTTAAACAACCTTTTTGCCCTGTTCAAGTTCGCTAGCCCATCCGATAAGGGATGATTCATCGGCAAAGAGGGACTAGGCGATCCTGATTTCTTCTGTGGTGCTGATTCTAAGTCCTGCTCTTTCTGCCGTATAACCAGATCAAACCTTATTCATGATTGTTCTTCTCTGCTAGAGTTCTCCTATTTTCAGTTGTTCTTTTTATAGCTTCCGAGTGTTATATGTTAAAATGTATCGTTGACGTGGTGCAGCCTTCTCTTAATCCTCGTTGAGGAGTCAAGAGCTCACTCATACCCTCACATTTTTTCACCCAATATTGGGTTTGTTCATGCAGGCCTTTAAGCTCACTCAAAACTGTTTCCGGACTTTTTAAGTTCTGCAGTTTTACCCCTAAAATTACCCTGCTATTTCTAGGATGAGCCTTCGTTAAGTCTAAGAAAACTGCTATGGCCCTTTTCATCGCTGAGTCTCCGTTCGGTTCAAACACTCTGCCTGTTTCTTTGTCAATACGGATATATGGTTGGGTAGCGTCGGCCGTTGACTTGCCTCACTTGTTACGTTTTAGCTCTCTTCCTGCACCTTCATTGTTTCCGCTCATTTTCAAAGCCTGGAGGCAAAAACTCGTGCAATGATTCGGCTGGTTAGCGACTGAAGGCATGCCCCACGGTAGTTGTTGAATTCGCTCCTCACTCCTTGTTTGTTCAGAGGAATCAGCCACCCTTCTTTCGGTTCTTTCGGCGAGATGTCTGGAACCGATATAAGAATGTTGATGATACATTCGTAAACTGCGTCCTTTACACCGTCTGATACAGCTCCCCGATGTACTGTCCTTTATCGGGTCGAGCTCTCTTTCTATACTTTTTCTGGGTTATTGGCGCTTCTAGAGCAATTGCTGCTTCCACAAAGATCGCAACGTTCTTGGGTTTTGGTCATCAAGGCCCTTCTAACTAATTCTACGTGGAGATTCTTCATAAGAAGCTTTTTATCTCTCTTTTTTGGTTATCTAGCCATAGATTCAGGGTGCTCTTCCGTTTTACCTCGCATGCATGTTTACTCTCCTAAGCGATGATTTGCATTATCTGTTGCCACTTGATCTTGGTCCCAAGGTCTGATGTCCATTTGTCAGCAGCCTCTCGATATTCTCTCTGCACAATTTCGTTTCTTAGATTCTCCTAGTTCACTAGGGGTTTCTTGGCAGTTTAGGCCACCGTCTCACCGGTTCGTGATTCAGGGTCATGCACTTTGGTAGATGATCCTTCAACCCAACATTATCTTTCCTCGTCCAGACATTCCTTATGACCCAGCTCCTCTTGTCCTGTCGGATAGAGAAATCATCTAGTTCATACCAAGAAACAGTACTAGATTTTTTCCAAGTTCTTCTTTTCCATTGGCTGAAAAATGAGTTATCCCAACACCTATAGTTGGCATGGCACCAGTTGGCGAGGTCGTTACCGGAAGTATTTTTTCTTCCTTTACCAAAAACCCAATTCCTGATCTACTGCCCTGTTGTCGGTATTTCCTACCAAAGAGTTAATGTCTCCTCCGATTTTTTGGGCAACACTTTTCTTGATATTGATCCTGGCCCAAATTGATATTACCCAAACTCCATAGCGGTTGGTACAGGGCCACAAATTAAGGGTGCTTACTTCGACTGAGCAGCAATATTTTCCACAATCTCTTAAATATCCTAGCTCCCTACGGACGTTCGCCCAACCGTCTCCGTTCCTTAGGAGGGTGCCGCTTAGCTGCCCGTGGACAAGCACGCCGTAGAAATCTTTGGTTTTGTCCATTTCGTCCCCAGTTCCTCCTCCTTTAATTCTGAAGTACAATTTCGGTCTGGCGTCATGAGATGTATCGAAGAATTTCTGTAAATCTGTTTCTATTCGGGAATATCACTCTTGCATAAAATTATCCAAACAATCTTGTTTTTATGCTTTTGTAGAATTGCCGCTCTCTGTGTTCACTTGCCGTCGCGCCTCCCTTGCCGTTGTTTCCGTATAGCGATCCGCTCACGTTTCCTCCGTTCCTTTTGCTCGTATCCTGTTGTTACAGAGATGAAGTTTGTGGTAGCACAACAGCTATTTTGGAATACTCTGCTCCAGCGTCCGTTTCCCCCCAGGTCGTTGCAGTTTCATTGCGTCCAACCTTGACAGCCGATACACGTGGCAGCCCAGTCCCTTCTCGTCAGCTTTTCTAGTGCATCCGTGCACCGCCAGGGCCCACTGGGCCGGGCTTATTTCAACGTCAAACCTCAAGTTCAAAAACACCAGTTATGTTCGGTGCCTCTCCTCTCCTTTTGTCGCCTGATTTGTCCAATTGCGGTCAGCTGCGCCGCAACTGGTTTCATAGGAGGGTATCTGCCCGACAGTGCGGCCTATATAGGCTAATGACACTGACGAGCCCATTCCCCCCATTTGTCTCGATTTTTGTTCCTCCTCCATCTCTGATGGGTTCCGTGCTTCATTCCGCATGCTGCTTCATTCCGCTTGCAGCGCTTTATTCCACTTGCAGGATTTTTCATTCAGTTTGCATATTTTAAACTCAATTTAGAACCATGTTTGCTTTTTTTGGCACATATTAACCCGACACTGGTACCATGGCAATCAGTTTGGAAATTGCTCGAGTATAAATAAACCAAGCTCTTTTCTAGTTCCCTTCTTTCAAATTCACTTTTGAATCCTTATTGTGCTGACTTTTTGCAAAAAAAAAGAGACAAAATATTTGCGCTCGGAGTGCTTTTTTTTCAGAAGAAGTTCGACATTTCAACTAGCCATTTTTGAATCATTCAAAATGTTTTGTTGTTTTGAGCCTAAGTTTGAAAAGGAATTTTACTTTTGATCTTTTTTTTTGAAAAAAAATGTGGGTTTAAAAATTGCTATTTTGGCCAATTTGGCACAATGAACGCTATATGTATTTCGCGCTATTAACGGGTAAGCGGAGATTTAATCAGTGACAGAAATCGTTCCAAATAAGTTGATGGAAGCTGATTTGGCATAATTGATTTGTTACTAGGAGCGAGTTCTATCACTTTGTACTTATATGGCCGGTGCGAGGAAGGTTCTCACGAAAGTATTAAGTGTAGAGAAAAAAATTCGTTTTTTTTATAACATTTGAATTTTTCTTGTTATTTTTGCTCCACAGACCTTAAAAGGCAGTCAAAACATTCAGGGCTTCGCCCTGATACGAGGAGTCTTGTTTAACGTTGTCATAATGCAATGAAATTGGGTATGGTGAACAAGCTGACTACTGTGCACAGATTTGTTCTTCATACTTCGCATTGTAACTTCACATAGTTAACCGTTATAACATTTAAGTAATATAAGCCACCGAACGCCCATGGATCATAATCGATTAAATTGTCATAATATGGTCAGCATCTATAAAATGACCAAATAATCGGTTATAATCCATTAAAAATGGATTATAATCCTAATATTTTTTATCCCAATAAAATCCATTATAATCGATTATAATGGATTTTTTCGAGGGGGTTATTCATGAAATTTACAATTTTGTTCAAAATTATCTCATTTCCTGTTTAGTGTAGTTGCTACGTGTTATGTTTCATAAAATGATACATTTAAGAAAAAAATTTATATATTTTTTGTCTCAACTTTTTCTAATTCATCGCAATTTAACACTTCATTTTACCCCCGCCCCCCAGCCAGTTAAGCCCCCAGTACCCAGTATACTACCACCCACCAGTCTAATATCCCCCCAGTTTACCCCTCCCACCATTTACAAAATTAATATATAACATTTATAAAGTGTCGACTTAAGAGAAGTACTCAATGGTGAGAAAAAAGATACAACATTTGTTTTGTTCAGACGACCATTTCAGAAGGTGGAAAGCAACTATGTTCTAAGTAGTCCTTTTCTCAATTTTTATCACCTCAAAAATGCGGGTCAAAATTGATATCAAACTAAAACCCGGCTGTTTCCAGCTACCCCCCATCCCATTTCAAATTTTCTGTTGTTATGATTTTTTAAGTGCTCTCGAGAAAAATTGTTTTAGTGTCGTGAAGAACTGGTCTACATTTTTTGGTGTTCAGACTAATTTAGACAAAAACTGATAAGAGGCTTACCGCCATTAAATTTTTCATTTATTTAGTACGAACAATATTTACGTTAAAAAGCGACGCTGACTCTCACTATTGCTCTTTTCCATCTAATTCAGCCGCCAATTAAAGGAAAAAACCGCAACGCAGGAAAAACGAAAGATGGAACGTGAACAAACGAATTTTATTTAATTCCATTTTTTAAATTTGTTTTGATAAATCAATGCGATTGCAACATTCTGACGTTTTGCACAGCAACCATCTATATTTTGTTCAATTATACTTGCAAAAGCAAAAATCTGGTAATCAGAAGCTAGAATGTTTTTCCGTAAGCAACTTTTCATAAAAGAAATTGATGAAACTGAACTTGCTTTAATATTGAACTTAACAATTTACAAGATTTTTCCCGCATAGTGCTTTTGTACCATATGGATTGGGGCTCCAGTCCCAGTAGGATCTGAAGTTTTTTTAGCATGCATAAAGTTGAACGTTTTTTTTTTTGGTATAAATTGAATTGTGGGCTCTTCTTGGTCTGCTGAGGTTTTGTTGTACTATAAGCGTGTATAATGGTAGTTATAAAGGCCGTTTATTGTAGTTTCAGTTGGGACTTGAATTGTTAAAAAAAATTATATCAAATTCTTAGTTGGCTGGACTGGTCTCTGCTCAAGACTCTCGGCTTTGTTTCACTTTGTAAGTTTTGTTCCGTTGCCACTTAAAATTAAATTATCTTGCCTGGTCTCCTTGCCTAAAACTTCTGTTTTATAGAAACAGGTATTAAGAAAATGTATGAGATGGGGTTTTTGTTATTTATATTCTTCGAGAAGCTTTGGAAAATTTGTAACTTCATGCCAAAAATTTAATTTTTCTGAAACTCTTTTCTACCTATTTTCAAAAACAGGTATGAATAAAGACCACCTACTCCTCTGCGCACCTCCATAATTCGCGAGGTTCCTTTTGCTTTACCTCACTGCCAACAGCCTTCAACAAGTTTTTGAGAAAAATGTTTGATACATATTTTTGGATTTTCTTAAAAACTAGCCTCCCAAATCTAAATCTTTGGATTCAATGGATATAACGGGTTGTGGAAAATTTTCCTGTTTGAGCGGCTACGGCCAAAGTTTTTTACACAAAATTTTATGGCTCTCAGACTAGTTAAATTTTTGATTTTAGACCATTTTTTGATTATTTTTGACGTTTCTCGAAAACTGCTCTCACAAATCTGAGATTGCAGAATAAAAAGAGATAACAGTTGCTGAGAGACCCCCTGCAATAGCGGCCGCTCAAATTTTTTCACGCAAAAATTTGTTTTTCTCTGAATTGTTCTCGATAATTATCCTGCCAAGTCTGATATCAAAGGTTTAATCGAAACAAAAGGTTGTTGAAAATAGCCGTTAAAATTAGCTACACCAATTTTTTAGAAAACAATTATGGCTTTCCAAAACTTTTGAAATTTTGACCGTCTTCTGAAAGTTTCGGCCGTTTTCTACAGGTTTTTTTGACTCTGCTTAAAAACTGCCCTTTCAATTAAGTTTCATCGAAATAGCCGGTTGCGAGAATTTTTTTTAGCAGAAGAGTGGCGACTCCTGATTTTTGTGTCTGGCAATTGTTAGGTCTTTGAGAACATTCCAGTAATCTCAAAAATTTTAAGTCTTCACAATTTTGTAAATAGCGAAACAATTAAGGTTTCGGGTAGAGTCTATAATTTGATATCACGCATTTGATACCGCGTCAGTACTGCAAATTCAAAAAATATCAAACACGTACCTCTAGCCTTAGCTGGGCACCTAGTTATCTTTTATTGAAACTAATGACAATTTTAACGAAAAATAATATCTTTCAATTTTATGAAAAAAATGCTTCTCATACAATTTCATATGCAAAATGCTTATCGTATAGTTTTTTAAAAGCTTTATGGAGTTGTACGAAATTGTTGAATAAGCTTTTTTCCATAATGAAAATTGTATGACAAGCAGTTCTGGTCGACCCCGTTTGTTTGGAGTTTTTTTTCTTGTTTTTTTTTTCTTAATTGTTAATGTAGAAAGCCAGTTTAACCAATACTAACTACGCGAGAGAGTTATAAACTAAGCGAAGAAATGCTATAAATTGACATCGAAAAAACCCTAGATCAGCCTCTGGGTAAATTGTGGCTACGGTTTGTACTTTCCAATAAGCATGATGATATTTCAGTCTTTCTGTGGAGACAACTACAACTGTATTTTGGATGTGTACTTGACCAATGACTCATCACTTGGAGCTGACTACACTGCAGCTTCCGAGTCCAACTTCCCAGGCACCAAAGCCGCTATCTTCACCCGGAGGTCACACGAGGTCAACGCACCTCCGCAGTCACCGATTACCACGACGCCATCACTCTCCGAAACGCACTCGGCAGAAGGATGGTTGCTGTTTGCCCTTTTGATTGGGGCGAAGTTGGCTGTGTAACGTGTAAAATTATATTTATCCATTGAAGTTTTTTTTTTAAATTTCCTTCCGCAGTTTTGTAACATTTTGAACATCATGTTTAACGATCTCAGGATTGCTTGCTCATTCTTATCGCGGATGTTTCTGTAGCGGAAAAAGATTTCACAGAAGTTTCATTTTCTTTGTCTGAAATCGACGAAATTCTGTTACTCGGATAACTTTAGAGTTTTATTTGGATCTCTCTTTAGAAACAAAACTCTTTCTCGTTGCATTCTTTTTGACAAGAATTACTGAATTTGCTTTGGTTTCAACCAGCGCGCTTGTGACATTTTCTCGCGTTAAACCACCAGATAACTAAATCTCGCCTTAAATAATCATTATACAGTTGGTCCAAATCAGTTCTGAACAACAATTGATTTCAGTAAAGAGCGTTTAAAAAGACAAAATATCTTGAATTCAGAACTGGTGGACAAAGCATTCGAAAAATTGTTTTATTTTAGCGATAGAAAATTAAATCTTCTAGCTGCGGTTGTAACCAAGAACTACAAAAAATAGCGAAAAGCGACTTATTGCAAATCATTGTACCCAGTTGCTGTGCAAGTAGCACTTGATTTTCCTATCACGTCATTGTTTATAAAAATTTATCGAGTTAATTAAAATTTCTTTCGTTTTCCCAGATAAAAAGAGAGATGCGCCTAAGATTATATTCAACAAGGAAAACCGGTCACTGAGTAGCATGTTCCGACCATAGTATTAAATAATACAACATAAAAATTTTTTTTCAAATTAGTTTTTTTTCGTTGTGATGTGATAAAAAGAGCTGCACGAAAAAATAGATAGTAAACAATTTCGACAGTCATAGTAAAAACAAAACAAATTGGAAAGCTATTTTTGTAGAAAAATGACTAGACGATTGAAAAAAAAATCCAAAAAAAAACTTTCAAAAAACTTTCTTTTCACTTTTTCTTGCAACTTTTGATTTTTTATGATTTTTGATTCCAAAAAGACGCTAAAGCACTCAAAAAAATAAAATTACTCGGGTAAAACTAAGTTTTTACGTTTTAATCATTGCTATTTCAAACCGGTTAAAAATTGGGACGTTTTTTTTTGAAAGTAAATTCTGTTCGAATCACAACTGTAAGGGCTTAAATATGAGATACCAATCAACTTTCTCCGATGATTATTTGTGCTGGGTAACTTTGCGTGGAAAAAACTAAAACGCTCCAGAGTAAAAAGTTCCTCCCCATTTTTCAAATGGTTGGATCAGGGGCGGATTTAGGGGGGGGGGGCGGACGCCTCTCCCCTCAGGAATTCGAACCCCTGCCAACACAAAGGGTCCCCCCTTTGGTACTTTTTAAGAAATCCATTTTTGGCCGACCGACCCTACAACTTTTCTAAAGGCGCCTTCGGTGCCAATATATACTAGTTTTGAGGGGGAACGCGCGCCAAAAAAACGCGTTTTTTTTGTCAAATTTTTCCAAAAAGTGCCCAAAAACGGTTTTTTTGACCTGTTTTTTCAAAAAATTGCCTGCGGCCCAGAAAATTTGGCCAAAACAGGGTCTTTTTACTGCTTTGGGAGAGCTCTGAAAATCAATCTGATTGACCTAAAAAAAAAAAGGTCGTCAAAATTTTCGAAAATTTTTTGAAAGTCCGCCCCTCCTCAAGAAAATCATAGATCAAGAAGCAAAAACAAATAATGATTTTTTTTTCATCTTTTTACCTTTTTCCTGCTGGTGGCTGAGGAGTCTGAAGTCTGAAAATATCACAGAAACCTTCATTCACAATTTTTTTTTATCTTTGGCTGGATTAATCTCTTTCTTTTGTTTTTCCGTTTTTCTCCTTTTTCTAGTCTCAATCTGCGACTTTTTCTTCTCCTGTAGCCTCTAGGGCAGGTATTTTGGCACGTACTGAAATATGTGATGAAAAAAATTAAGGGACAAGCAAAATATTGTAGTTTCCAAAAATTATCATACCTAATCTGGGAGATTTTCAAAGTTTGGACCCTCAAACAGCTCACAAAGGCAAAAAAAATTTTGGGTTCAGTTTCCGCTGCGGAATCGACACAATTTTTCTTGGGCCAACCCTTGTTTTTTTAACTACAAGGGTTCCGTCTTCTGAGACTCGACAATTTGGGTACGAAGGATATCATCTGCGCTAAAAGCAGCTCGCGAGCTATCACCTCATAAATAGAGCCCACACTGATCGAACCAGTAACTGAACCATGAAAAGGGACTCACTATTTCTTCTAGGATGAACAGTCTTGGTTGATACTCAATGAAATGCTTCAGGGGCGCTTCTGAGGGCTTCCAACTCAAAATTAATGAGCAAACAGCGCCCATATTTGAGGAGGTTTACCAAATTTTAGCATATTCTTCGTTTATTATCGCCACTTTCGAATGAACCCAAGTAATCATCCATGTAAAACAACCGTATCACTGCTCAAGTTATTTCAGAAAATTTCAACTTTGTCCTTGACTATTTAATGAAGCAAAAATTTTACGAAACATGATGAACCCGCAAGCACCAAGAATTTTGCAAAACTGCTTGATTCGATAAGGCATCTGCTTGATTTGAAAAAACATAATTAAGATTGTAAACGAAAAATTCCTTTCTTAATCTACACTTTGGTGAAATTGATTCAAAAAATAATCCTTGTCTAGAAGATAAAATGTGACAAACTATGGAAAGATTTCTACAAAAAGACAAACTTTTTTGATTTTCTCAATTCTTTAATTTAAAATAACAGATATCAAAAAATTTAATTTCCAGAAAACGAGCGTTTCCGCTACAACGAACATTATCAAATATGTACCACTCAGGTTCAAATACTTTAAACTGAAAAAAAATTCAAGAATAAACGGGTTAAGATGAACATTTTTTTAAGTTTTGCAGAGTATAATTTAATCGGACTTTCCCCTTTTCAAGTTCGGATTATTTACGTTTTTTCAAAATAAAGAAAATTGAGAATCAATGAGAAACATTGCTCTATGTTTTTTAAATGAGCAAAATTATCTGTCTTTTTTCATTGAAAATTCGGTTTAATTTCGCGAAATCAAGCGTAATCAAGGAAGTCTACGACCTGATTGCAGAGATCCACTTCCGTAGTTTTTGTCGGGTTGAAAAACTGAGCCAAATATTGCGCATCAGACAAACACTGATTCAGAGAACTGTCAATATTGCAATCTTTGGGTTATTTGCAGAGGATAGAAATCTTTTAGTTCTATATATTGCTTCAACTTGACTGTTGGGGAAGACCGACTTACTTTTATCGGAAATAAACAAGTCACATTGAGGAAGATGCTCAATGCCACTAATTACTGATACTAGATTTTAAGTTTCCTCAGAATCTGATTCTATCGTGTCACTATGTTGAAATGATTAATCTGAGGGGTGAGGGGTGGGAGGTTGAAAACCTTCACTGAAAGGCAACAATTTGCTCGACATGCATATGAAGGAGTTGGTTTTTTTTTGAATCTCCTTTCAAACTACTGTCCGAACTCTGAATAAGGAGTTTTTGTGTTTTCTGAAAACAAACACCACTCCGCGTGATATCTTTGGTGTGTTTTCTATGTATTTTACAGTTTTTCCATTCATAAAAATTTCGAAAATGAAAAAAAAACCTCGACCTCCAACATTCTGAAGGATTGCATTCGCGAATTGTATGACCAGTCACGTAAAAGATTTTCTTGAGTTTCATTTTGAATAGTCTTTCTCAGTACAGCTCGCTCGGTGTTAGCGTTTTCACGTGAATCAATGATTGTGCAGCTGATGATTTTTTTGTGCTCTAATTATTGCGACCCGGTTGTTGGAAATTTTTCACTGGGTCTAGGTTGTTATAAACAAATGGCAGAATTCCGTGCACCAATTCCAGTAGATATTATTAGAGTTTTTTAGATCCCATTGGCAATTCAAATTTGCCCAACAGTAGCAGTCCATGACACTTTATGCTCGAGTTTATGATTGAGATAACTATTCTGACTATGGGGGAGCGATAACCGTCAAAATTTGAATTTTTGCGTTCTCTGTGTGTAGATAGTTTGCAAATCGTAAAATCTGTTCTCATATTTGTTGGAAATTGCTAAATTTTCTGATATGAATGGCGAAATTAGTTCAACTACCTAAAAATTCTTAATTTCCTCTTTTTTTATGAGAAATTGCTCATCAGTATTGGTTAAAAAATCAACTTTTTCATTTTCTCCAGTATTTGAGTCAACCAGAATTACATATTGTGTTGGAATTTGTGAGACTCACAAACTGTTCATCTGACACTGTTTGCTTAGGGCACTGAGCCCGATTCGTTACCGTTTATCTTCTCAGTCTCACTTCTAATTTAGTTTAAATTTAGTTTTTAAAAATCGGCACAAATATTTTTTTTGTGAAAAAGTGAACAGCAGAAGTCACCTTTATTGAACTACTTTTGTATTCTTTATGCTGATCAGATAGATTTAAATCATCTTTTTGTTCATAAATTCGGACCAGGTTTTCAATGCTAACTTTTAATTAACTAAAGTGATTAATTTATTTTTCAAAGTTTTCTAATGCGCATTTTGACATATTAACTAGATATTTAAGTTAAATTCCGTGAAGACAGGAGACAAAAAGTTTCCAGTCTTGTATGTTGAGAATTTTTCCAGAAAAAAACAGAGTAGGGCACTCAAAAATTAAATGCTCAAATGTCTCCTGGGATAAATCACAGTTGTGGCTGCTACTTGTACTCAATCACTTCAGGTGGAATCTGCGTGCATTAACCAGAAAAACATGAAATGACATTTTTATCCACACATCAAGTCTAGGTAGACACCAAATCTTTTTGGTAAACTGAATCAGGTTATGGGCCTCCCAGCCCATTCATTTAATTGAGTTGTGGACTCGTAATAACGGATAATTTCTGTATGTACTATTCAATACTAGAAATGAATGAATGCCACACGAATTTAAGTGATTTCAAATGATCAGATTTTCAATGTACTGCTTGCTATCAGGTAAGTTTTTCCATAAGTCAAACCAGCCAAAAACCAGTTTGTTCTTGATGAGCTTAAAATTGAAAGTAAATATTCATCATCATGAAACTTATTAATTTGTACCGTTTGTTCCTTAAACCGATACTGCCATTAAAAACGCTGTGATATAACACTTCTTTTCGAATATCAAGGTTTTCACTGTTTCGGTTCTTCAGCTGATTATTTAAAGTTCCAGACATGAATTAACTGAAACTAAATCTACCTTTATATGTCGCGCAACATCAAAAAGTTTTGGCAGAACTTAAACTGAGAGCGTGAGAGCTTATGCACGCAAAGATTTGCTTAAAGAAAGAAGGCCTTTTGTTGTCTTATTTGCTCCAGTAACAAGTCTATTACATTGTCTTTTTAACGCAAAAAACATAACAGAACCTAAACCCAAAAAACATAACAGAAAAACATTTTGGCTTGATCAACATCCTTGAATGGCGATAGATCAAGGGCACATGAAAAATTTTACTTCTTTGAGTTGTAGCTGTGTTTGCTCGCAGTAATTTTAGGCGAATTATAAAACTCTTTCAAAGTCTTTAATTGTTATAAAGCATGTGTTGTCATCTGCATAACAAACTATTTTTGGATTAAATTCATCGAAAGATTCATTTTTTTTTTACTTTGCCTGAATTGCTGTACAAATGATCCTAAGAGCAAAATGAAACAAAGCAGATAAAAAACCTTTGCCTAAAACCGGGATAACTTACAAATTGGATGTCAGGAGCCCGTTAGTTTGAATTATTGTTTTTGTGTTCAGGTATAAATTTTTATTGGCTTTAACTGCAAAAGAATCCAGATTTAAACCATCAAGAAGACCAAGGAGAAGCGATATATTGACTCTGTCTAAAGCTTTTGAAAATTTTTTACTACACAATCTCTTTTTTTTGCTAGTTTTTTATGAATAATTGACTTTTCCAGTTTTCGTAGAGCTGTATGCATCTTGGTGTCCTTTGATAATCTCCCACCAATTTTTTTGAAGTGTTCGCGTATAACATGTGAAAAGACTTCAGCATCATTTTTCATAGGTTTTCGAAGGACTCATGGGCTGAAAACCTTGCATCAAAATTGCATTTTAAATTTTTGCAAAAGTTTTATTACTACGGGAAAAAAACTTGCAGGATACTGGCAAGTGAAAGTGTAAAAAGTGAAGTCTTTCGCCAAAGTACTCTTATATTCATCAATAAAAATCCTTCCTGTATAAGCCAGATGTAAGTCCATTTCTTCCTGGAGCCTTTTCATGTGCAGTTTATCATTCGCATTTCATTCACTTTTCACCCTTTCTCCTCTTCTTCTCTTTTTCAACGAAAGAGGTAACTCTGCAATTTGAAACAGACACTAGTTAGTTTAAATACAAATCAGTGTAAAATTTTTGAATTCCGAAAAAGAAGGTCTTCGTGTGTTGTGAAAATGGTACCTCCTTTTTGCATTGGTTTTTTCTTAAAATAGAAGAATTTTTTGAATTCCCTTGGTTCAAAATTTTTTGCTTTTCCAACGTTCTGTAGTTGCCCAAGTGAAATTTTCAAATGTTGTCAGCGTTGCAAATTTTTCTAGAAATGATTAACTTACGTAATAGTTTTTTGTGATGGTTCATTATCAAAACTTCATGAAGTTCACTTTCTTTTTTTTTGTCTTGAATGTATTTCACCAGATCTCGAAAAGCAATTTTGAGATTTTCTTAAGCGCCAGAAGAATCCATGAAAATTTTTTTTTAATTTCCTTTGATGAGATCCGTGTTATCATCTAAAACTGTTTCGTTTGATTTCCAGTAGCTAGGTCCTATTTTCATTGCAAACTGTGGTCTTTTGGAAGCATGCAAAGAAAGATGATCGGGTAATAATGTCTGAATGTATGAAATAGAATCATCATCGCTTTGGAAATTTAGAACTAATACTTTCAGCTTTTGTGTCTTAAGGAGTAAAATCACGACGTTCCTTTTATTCTGCGAAGTCTAAGAATGGAATTTTAGCTAAAATTTGGTGCTTCAGCGTTTTGAATTTCTTAACTCTAGCATCTTTTGGACTCAGTAAGGCTGAGCTCTTGCTGTCAACATATAGAAGAGCATTTAAATCTCCACTCATGTTTTCTGGATTCAAAAAATTATTGGCAAAAATTTATTCTATTGAAGTGAACCTGACTATTTCAAATCCAATAGATGATACAAGTTTTTCTAAATGTAACAAGATTAGCTGAACAAATACACATTAGTCCGCTGGCATTGTTTGCAGCTGGAACAAAATCCAAAAATAGATCATATTTTTCAAGCAGACTACGGTGTAAGCCATCAATTGTTGAAAAATTTGCTTCTTGAGGCATGAGTACAAAAATGGTGCTCTTCTGTAAAAAACGATTGTTCAGAATGGGGAGTAATTTTGCAAGATTACCCAAACCAAAATCTTTTTGAGTCACTTTCAACCCCGGTTTAATCTGTGCAGGTGTTACTTTTTTCAATATGGTTGGCTTTGATCCCAACCACCTGACTCTCTTACTTCTATCCACATTAATCTTTATTCTCCCATATCTAGAAAATTTCGAGAATTTTGATTGGATAATGTGATGAAGGGACTCTTGACTGTAACCTCTGTTAATATGACAAATGCGTTTAGTGAGAATGAATATGGTAATTTTGCCAGTTTTTGTATTTGATCATCAGTGGGGCAATCTTATTATAATAACATACTGTTTTTCCTTTTGGTTTTTAGAGAGAATTGAGATTAGATGGGATGATTTTTCTGGCTGTTAAAATCAATTTTTTGGTTATCTTCAAACGTTGAGTCAATCACAACTTCATGTTGTATTGGGATGGGTTATTCTCATTAAATGTTCGTCTGACACTGTTTCCTAGGGCACTAAGCCCACTTCGTTACGCTTCATTTTTTCACTTTTCAGTTTTTTTTATTCCTATTGAATTACTAAAAATTGGTACAAAAATTGTTTTCGTCAAAAAGTAAACAGCAGAACTCATTTTAAATTCAGAACATTTATATTTCTACATATTTTCTAATTTAATTTTATTCAGTTTAGAGCTTTATAATTGTCGAAAACAATTCATCGAGTTAGTATCCTAATTTTTGATAACGAAACTGTTTGTAACTTATTAAAAGCTCGTCTGGATAGTCTCTGAATTGTTCTTGTACATTTTTTGTTCGACCTGATACTGATTAAGTGAGTACCATGGTTCGCAAATTGTTTTTCGTTCTGTCCTTGACTTGCGCGTTACAAACAAAATTTTACTACCGGATACAAAGTATCCTGGAACACTTGAACTATCTATTTTCTAATTTTTAGCAGTTTTTCTTCAATATACATTACTTTTACCGGATACCGGGTATTCTGGCTTTTTGCTGATATCTAACATATGCGTGGTAGTTGGTATCAGAAGGAGAGCATTTTTTTGTATTTTTTTTACTTCCCATGACAAAAAAATTTGCAAATTGATTTTCCATGACGTCGATGTTTTTGAGTATGCGCAACAAATAACCGCAGCATTATACTTAAGCTTTGCAATGTTTGTTGATACAAAAAATCACGCCAATTGTTTATCTGTAATATTTTTTTGAAGGTTGAAGCGAAGGACAACTGAAAATTAGGTGATCAAAAGTTTTGCATTCTAAGTTACAAACAAAATATTCGGGCTCATTCACAAAAAAAAACAACCGTTTTTTTCGATCTTTAAAAACAATGTACGCGAACTTATTAGGATTTTTTTTCTCACACATCGAACCTTGAATTTTTCCAAACTTTGCCTGTAGAAAAAAAATCCACTTTTCTTTTGAACAGAGATAACCATTTGCAGCAAACTGCAAACGGGAAATTGGAGCTTGATAAAAACTACAGTTTTTTTAGCAGAAAAAATAAACATCTGGCAATTTTTTCTACATTCGAAAAATTAAATGGCTGTTTGTAACACTTGAAAATAAACCAATATCACTAGAATCTATTTTATTTGAGATTTTTGTGTTTCTCAAAAAGTTTTCGATTTTTTCTTTTAGAAATTACAGTCTGTTGGTAACAAACTGTTTTGATCTAACATAACCGAGGCAAAAGAATTAGTAGTTTTATGACTTTAAAGTTTGAGATGTAGGCATGGTTAGCTTACCTCTTCATCGAAAATTGGCTGTTATGAAATTTCTTTCCTTATACGAGTCTTTTGGATTCTTTCGTTTCTGCATCTAATACATTTTGGCACTTACTAATGGTTTTCAAACAAATTTTAGTATGACGAGCCATATGAAAAAATCTGCAAAAAATTGGACTGTCAATATAATTGACTTGGCAATGTTAAAATTGACGTCAATATTAAAATTTTTAGATTAAAAAAAACAGTGATGTTTTTGAATTTGAGAAGTCAACAAAAAGTCAATATTCTCGACTTTTTCGAAAGAAAAAGACATCAAGTTTTTTTTCTTGATTGTTTTATAGGATGATAAATCAGGTATAAAAGCATTTTGCTTTTACTGATAATAGGCGTCATTTGAGTTTCGATTCAGCAAAAAAACCCGTCAATACATCGGATTTTGATGAGGCAATTTATGTCGTCTGCATATGAAACTAGTTCGGGGCTTATTAACCTGAAACCTTCATTTTCTTCTTTAGATTCAACGAAGTAAATAAAAATTAACGGAAAAAATGCGGAAAGGGGGCAACCTTGACGCACGCCGCGATGAACTTTGAAGCTGGCTGATATAAAACCGTTCATCTCAAATACTGCTTTCGATTCTATATAGAAACTTTCAATAGCTCCAATGGAAAACTCATCAAGGTTTAACCCTTTCAAATTTTTGATGAAAATAGATCTGTCAGCTCTGTCAAATGGTTTAGAAAATTCTCCTTTGACTGCGCATGAAAATCGGTTAGCAAATTGTTCTGGAATAATAGCTTTTTTAAGTTTCATATTGTTGTGTGCATTTGTCTTCCGGGAAAATAGCATGCTGATGGTTTTTACAACTTTGCAAAGGTCTTTTTAATTTCTATTACAAATTACATGGGCAAACATTTTTGCGTCGGTATTGTTGAGACTAATCGGTCAAAAATCTTGTGCTGCTATGGTCTTTCAGATTTCGGATGCAGTTTGATTATTGAAAAAAATAAACTACTTGGGATTTTTCCACCTTGAACAAAGTGATTGAAATTTTGAGCTAAAATTGAACAAAATGCTTCAGTTAAATTTTTGTATAGCCAAGATGTAAGGCCGTCTGGTCCAGGCCAGGCCAGTTTTTCAGATTATTTATAGCCAAGTGAGTTTCATCTTCTGTAAAGTAAATATAGCCATCTTTCTAATTTTTTTCTAGTTTATTTTTTGATATAAACGTCATTAGTAGCTGATCGGAGTCTGTTGTAAAATTATTTGAAAAATAAATTCGAAATTGATAAAAATATCCTCATACATGTGTTAAATGTTCTGATCCACTTGATTGAATCAACTATGTTCTTTGAGGTCAAGTGACTACAAAAAATTGGCACACGCTCAACAGTATATCGGAGAGATTTCTGAAAATTTCAATGCTCTCGGATATTTGATATTTTTGATAATTTTCAACTAAACTCGGATTCGGCTCTTTTCCGCTGTGAATGCAATCTCTGAGAAATTTTTTTTGATGTTTCAACTTATTGAGTTCTTTCTGATTGAAACGCTTTTTGTTCTATTGAATAAACTTCCAAAGGTCACAAAAATTATGCTTAAAGTATTCGTAACCATTTGGTGGGTCATTTCAAAAAAAATTTTAAGATCTTTACGAATCAAATTGGCGCTGTTTGTTAAAATTTCGCCACTTAATTTCCAGTAACTAGGGCCGCGCTGATACAAGTTTGAGAGCTTAAAAAAACGTGTAGGAGCAAATGATCATAAATTTGTATTTGAGTGCTTTGCATAGAGTCATACTTTCCATAGATTTCGAAGTTCATAAAAACATTATCTAAGCGAAAAAGTTATAATTTTTTCTATCAAATTGCATATAATCATGAAAATCATTCTTAAGTGCGAAATCAACAAACCAAAACAATCAAGAACTTGTTCTTTGAGTTGGGTAAATTGTTTTATACGTGCATCATTTAACTTATGTAATGAAGAACTGTTAAAATTGTCATAATTCAGTGCTTTGAAATCATCATTCAAATGGGTCTCAGTATCCCCAGACCACCAGGTCACTCCTAAACACAGGGCTACTACTTATTTATTATATCACTATTGTTTTCGTTCAGTAGATAAAAATCATCATTCCCATTGGAGATGTAGCAACCCCTTCCATCAACTCCTAGCTTTCTTTTCATTATCTGAAAACAAATTTAGATTTTTTAAATTCAATTCAGGACAATCTAGGAAGCTAAAAATTTGTTAAAATAGAGAGTTACACTCTCCTTCCCGAGACCCTCACGGGTTCTGGAATCCGGAAGAAGAGCGGTCTTGTCGTCCTTCCGGAAGGCTAGTGGAATCGTCCCAATAGCCATCCTGTTTCTCGGGAAACGTTCGGTAACAGACAGTAAAACGGACAATCTTCCCAGTCCAATGTTTTAAAAAAATCGATGCATTTTGGCGCCGTTATGGTCGAATGTCACAAGTTTGCTGCCATTACAACCCTTATCGCTTGTTTTTCATTGTTTAACGTCATTGTTTTTCTTGTCGCTGACATTACTGGAGCTTATTGGTCTGTTCATTTCCTATGTTGCACCAACCATCGTGATGACTTTTTTCTTGGTTTTGAAAGATCTTGCTTTTTGACATTCATGTAGTGAAGTTTATGAAACGAGGTTTCTACACCATCCCATATTTTAAAGCCTTTCATTCTCGATTAATAAGACCTTCAGCTTTTTTCTTTGTTCTTCGGTTTGTTTTTAAACTTCTAAAATTGATCTTCCTGTATAAACATGGTGACCCGGTTCAGTTAGATTACAGGTCTCATTTTGGATTATAGGGCTATGAATTATGTCTTCCGGTTTTTGGAGAATTAATTTTGCCTGGATATCTTTGCACGCATAAGGCAAATTCGACAGTTTTGGCAAAATTAAGTCAAATGTTCGTGGGTCTATGAGACCTTGGAAAGCATCCCGTGGGAAATACCGTCCTGTTAATTAGAATGATTCCTTCGCTTTTGATGCTGGTTAAAAATAGCTGTTCTTCGGTGGGAGCAATAACGGTATTTGTCCGAAATGCAGTTTGCGATCATCTTTTGTCACATTTATTGTTTCTGAGATTTTCATCTTCTGTTGCATTGCTGTGGGGAATTGTTTCAGCATATTGGAAGCCCAACTTTGATATGCCTCAGCCAAACTTTCGGCTCTCTTGACAATTTCTTTCGTGAATGGTGGGATGATTTTGATTATTTAAATTTGTTTTGTTTCTTCCGTCGCTTTCTTTCCTTTTAGCGCATTTCTCAAATTAGTTTCCGTTTAAATCAGCACTTCATGGTTAATTGGTAGCTGAGATCTCGCCAGTTGTTGTTGACTCATGACTTAGTTTTTTTGTTTCAAAATGCAGATATCAGAAGGCAAAAATCTTTCATAATCAGTATGTACTTCAAATAACATCATATTTATCGAAAATAACTCATCGAATTAGTTACGTAAATGTTGACACAAGAAACACCTTCTAAATTGTTAAGAGCTTGTCTAGATAGTTTTTGAACTGTTTCAAACGGATACTGCGTGTCCTGATCGGCAAACTGTTTTTTTTTGTTTGTCCCCTGTCTTGTGATTAAAATACATTTTGTAGTACCGGATACAGAGTATCCTGGTACGCTTGAAATGAATCTACCTTCTACTTCTTAGCAGTTTTTGTTCAATTGACATTACTTTTACCGGATACCGGGTATCCTGGTTTGTTGCTGAAGTCTACCATATCCTTGGCAGTTTTATCAGAAGGAGCAATTTGTATTTCGTATCTTCCCTACTTCCCCTGACACAAATGTTTGCAAGTTGATTTTCCATGACGTCGATGATTTTGAATATGCACCACGAATAACCGCAACCACATACTTAAGCCTTGAAATGTTGGTTGATACAAAAACTTCACGCCAATTGTTAATCTGTAATGTGTTTCTTGAAGTTTGAAGCGAAGGACAACTGAAAATTAGGTGTTCGAATGTTTGGCATTCTAAATTACAATAGAAAAATTTGGGGGCATTCTCAAGAAATAAAAACCACCGCTTTTCTCGATCTTTAAAAACAGCGTACGCAAATTTGTAAAGAAAATGTTTTTCCCATACATCAAGCATTGAATTTTTCTAAATTTTGCCTGTAAATTTTATCAAATCTTCTTCTGAACGGTTTGCAGCAAAACACAAGCGCGAAGCTGCAGCTCAAAGAAAACTACAGTTTTGTAAGCAGAAATAATAAACCTCTCGCGATTTTGTCTGCAGTTTTATAATTAAACGGCTATTTGTAACGTTTGAAATTATCGCAAAATCACTCGAATTTATTTCAATAGAGATATTCGTATTTCTCAACAAGTTTTTGAAATCTTTCGAGAAAATAAATTCTGTGGATAATATACTCTTTTGATCTGACATATCGAAAGCAAAGAAATCGATAACTTTCAGACTGAAATGTTTGAGTTGAATCTTTTTTTTTTCAAAATGTACATTAAATTTTTTTAGTTGAGTGTTTCATAATCAATATGTACATCAAATAACATCATATTTATCGAAAACAACTCATCGCGTTAGTAACCTAAATGTACACACATGAAACACCTTCTAAATTGTTGACAGCTCGTCTAGATAGTTCTGAACTGTTTCTGTACATTTTTTGTTCAAACGGATACTGGGTGTCCTGATCGGCAAACTGTTTTTGTTCTTTCTGTGACTTGTGCTTAAAATACAATTTTTAGTACCGGATACAGAGTGTCCTGGTGCGCTTGATATATTTACCTTCTACTTTTTAGTAGTTTTTGTTCAATTGACATTACTTTTACCGGATACCGGGTATCCTGAATTGTTGCTGAAGTCTAACATATCCTTGTAGTTTATATCAGAAGGAGCAAATTGTATTTTTTATCTTCAATACTTCCCATGACACAAATGTTTGCAAGATGATTTTCCATGACGTCGATGATTTTGAATATGCACCATGAATAACCACAAAAACATAGTTAAGCCTTACAATGTTGGTTGATACAAAAACGTCACGCCGATTGTTATTCTGTAATATGTTTCTTGAAGTTTGAAGCGAAGGACAACTGAAAATTAGGAGTTCGAATGTTTCGCATTCTAAACTACAATAGAACAATTCGGGGGCATTCTCAAGAAATAAAAACCACCGCTTTTTTCGATCTTTAAAAACAGCGTACGCAAATTTGTAAAGAAAAGTTTTTCATATACATCAAGCATTGAATTTTTCCAAATTTTGCCTGTAAATTTTATCAATTCTTCTTCTGAACAGAGATAACGGTTTGCAGCAAAACACAAGCGGGAAGCTGCAGCTAGAAGAAAACTACAGTTTTGTAAGCAGAAATAATAAACCTCTCGCGATTTTGTCTGCAGTTTTATAATTAAACGGCTATTTGTAACGTTTGAAAATATCGCAAAATAACTCGAATTTATTTCAATAGAGATGTTCGTATTTCTCAATAAATTTTTGATTTCTTTTGGGAAAGTAAATTCTGTTGATAATATACTCTTTTGATCTGACATATCGAAAGCAAAGAAATCGATAACATTCAGACTGAAATGTTTGTGTTGAATTTTTTTTTCCAAAATGTAAATTAAATTTTTTTAGTTGAGAGTTTCATAATCAATATGTACATCAAATAACATCATATTTATCGAAAACAACTCATCGAGTTAGTAAACTAAATGTAAACACATGAAACACCTTCTAAATTGTTGACAGCTTGTTCAGATAGTTTCTGAACTGTTTCTGTACATTTTTTTGTTCAAACGGATACTGGGTGTCCTGATCGGCAAACTGTTTTTGTTCTTTTTGTGACTTGTGCATAAAATACATTTTAAGTGCCGGATACAGAGTATCCTGGTACGCGTGATATATCTACCTTCTACTTTTTAGTAGTTTTTGTTCAATTGACATTACTTTTACCGGATACCGGGTATCCTGGTTTGTTGCTGAAGTCTAACATATCCTTGTAGTTTATATCAGAAGGAGCAAATTGTATTTTTTATCTTCAATACTTCCCATGACACAAATGTTTGCAAGATGATTTTCCATGACGTCGATGATTTTGAATATGCACCACGAATAACCGCAACAACATACTTAAGCCTTACAATGTTGGTTGATACAAAAACGTCACGCCGATTGTTATTCTGTAAAATGTTTCTTGAAGGTTGTAGCGAGGGACAACTGAAAATTAGGTGTTCGAATGTTTCGCATTCTAAATTACAATAGTAACATTCGGGGGCATTCTCAAGAAATAGAAACCACCGCTTTTCTCGATCTATAAAAACAGCGTACGCAAATTTATAAAGAAAGATTTTCTCATACATCAAGCATTGAGTTTTTCCAAATTTCGCCTGTAAGGTTAATCAATTCTTCTTCTGAACAGAGGTAACGGTTTGCAGCAAAACACAATTGGGAAATTGCTGCTCGATGAAAACTACAGTTTTGTAAGCAGAAATAATAGCATCTCGCGATTTTGTCTGTATTTTTATAATTAAACGGCTATTGGTAATGTTTGAAATTTTTGCAAAGTCACTCGAACTTATTTCAATAGAGATATTCGTATTTTTCAACAAATTTTTGAATTCTTTCGGGGAAATAAATTCAGTTGGTAACAAACTATTTTGATTTGACATATCAGAAATAAAGAAATCGATAATTTTCAGACTAAAAAGTTTAAATTGTAGGCATGGTAAGCCTACCCCACCATCTAAGATGGGGTGATATAAAACTTCTTTCCTTATGTCGAGTCTGCTTGATTTTTTCAATTCTGTATTTAATAATTCTTGGCATTTTTTAACAGTATTCAAGTTAAATGTAGTATGACGAGCCAAATGAAAAAATTTAGGGAGAACATAAACTGACAGTGTTAATGACTTGGCCCTCAAAGATTTACTTAGTGAAATTAACCCGCGATGTTTTTGAATTTGAGAACTCTTTAATTCTTCAATATTTTGAACTTTTTGGGAAGTGTAAAACAAGACACCAAGTATTTTTGTTTCCTCCCTTGTTTTAAGGGTGATAAATCAGGTATGGAACGCACTTCACTTTCACTTATGTGAATCATCATTTGGGTTTGTTCGCAAAATGTATCGATTAAGCGAAACAACCTGTCAATACATCGGATTTTGATAAGGCAAGTTATGTCGACTGCATATGAAACTAGTTTGGGGCACAATTACCCGAAAACTTCAATTGCTTCTGTAGATTCAATTGCTTGAAGAAGGGGTTCGTTCAATAAAAACTATGAAGAAAAATGCGGAAAGAGCGGAACCTTGTCTCACACCGCGATAAATTTTGAACCTGGCTGATAAAAAATCATTTATCTCAATTACTGCTTTTGAGTCTAAATACAAAGTTTCAATAGCTCTAACTGAAAACTCATCAAGGTTTAACCCTTTCAAAATTTTGATGAGAAGTGACCTGTCAACTCTGTCAAATGCTTTAGAAAAGTCTAATTTTACACTACAAGAACTTCGGTTAGCCATTCTTTCTGGAGTAATCGCTTTTTTCAACTTTTGTGTTGCTGTGTGCAATTGTCTTCCAGGCAAATACGCGTGCTGATGATTTTTTACAACTTTGCAAAGGCCTTTTTTAATACTATTACAGACTAAATGGGCCAAGATTTTCGCGTATTCATGAGGCTGATGGAGCGAAAATCTTTTACTGCTATGGCAATTTCAGATTTCGGGAGCAGTTTGATTATTGCTAAATAAAAACTGTTTTGGAAGTTTTCCACCTTGAACAAAATGATTAAAAACTTCAGCTAAATTGAACAAAACTCGTCCGTGAAAGTCTTATATAGCTGAGATGTAAGGCCGTCTGGTCCAGGTGAGCTTTTCAAATTCGATTTGTTTATAGCCAAGTGAATTTCATCTTCTGTAAAGTAATTATAGCCATCGTTCTCATTATTTTCGAGTTTAATTTTTGATAAAAATATCATTAGTAGTTGATCGGAGTCTGTTGTAGAGATATTTGAAAAAATATTTGAAAATACGTTCGAAGTTGATTAAGAATATCCTTATCCGTACGATAAACGTTCTGATCCACTTGAATTCGCTTGATTGAGTTAATTATGTTCTTCGAGGTCTATTGACTACAAAATTTGGGCACACCCTCAAAAGTATAGCTGAGAATTTTCTGAAGTTTTCGATAATCTGAAAAATCTTCTTCCTTGGAAACTTTTTGAAGATGTTCCAGCACCAAATGATATTTTTCAATCAACCTTTTCGGACCTTTTCCGCTGTTAATGCAGTCTCTGAGAAAATTTTCGTGATACTTCAATATATTAAGTTCTTTCTGATCTACACGCTTTTTGTTCTCATGAATAAACCTCAGAAGGTCACAAAAATTGTGCTTAAAATTTTTGTAACTACTTGGTGATTCATTTTCAGAAAAGTTTTTTAGATCTTCGCCAACTAAGCTGGCGTTGTTTCTTAAAATTTTTTTCATTTAATTTGCAGTAACTGGGGCCGCGCTGATACAAGTTAGATGGCTTAACAAAAACGTGTAAGAGCAAGTTATCAGAAATTGATATTTGAGTGCTTTGCATAGAGTTATACTCTGTTTCGAATTTCATAAAAACATAATCTATGCGCGCAAAAATTTTATGTTGTTTGTCATAATGTGTATAATCGCAAAAATCATTCTTTAGTGCAAAATCAACAAAACCAAAACAATCAAGAATTTGTTCTTTGAATTGGGTAAATCGTTTGATACGTGCATCATTTAACTTAAGTATTAAAGAACTGTTAATATTGTCATAACTCAGCGCATTAAAATCACCCATCATGATAATTTTCGATTTTTTAGGTAAAAATCTGATGCTTATTATCAGGGAATTCAAAGTTGCTTGGAATGATATTGGGTTCGCATAAACGTTGATAACAAACCAATCAAGTTTGACAAACTTTAACAATTGAAAACCTGTACTTGAAGCAATTCTTTTTGCAGTGCTCAAATTTGATGACCATAACGTTAAGAAACCACCAGAATTATTTGAGCCCGGTATGAAATCGAATAACACATTGTTTTTATCCAGTAAACCCAATCTATATGTTTGTAAGTTTTGATATTTTTGCTTGCTGAATGCACAAAATGAAACTGGGCGAATTTTTTAAAACTTGGCGTTTTTTGATAAGTGACTGTAATTTAGCTGGATTTCCTATGCTTAAAATATTAACGGCAAAAATATCTGGTTTTTCGCACATAGAAATTTTGCTAAAACTTCCCTCCAAACAATTCTTCTCCGTTATTTTGTTATTTTTAAATTTCATTTTAGACCCTTTCTTCCGTGTTAAAACTGACCAAGAGGTTGGTCGAGTTTCACGCTCTCTTTTTGTAAGCATTTATCCGTCAGAGGAACATTTTTGTTTGTTATTTTTGATATTTAATTTGTCTTTTTTTCTTTTGCAGAGTAAGAATGAAATCTACGACCTGATTGTTGAGAACCTCATCCTTTTGTTTTTCTTCGCTTGGAGTTGCTGCACCGTTTGTTTTAGATTCATTAATTAAAACTCTAGATGGTGGTGTTTCGACAATCTTAACTTCTTCATTTTCGGTACCATTACAAAACTTATCGCTTGTTGTTTCGTCATAGTTTTTCTGGTCGCTGGCATTATTGGAGCTTGGTTTTTGTGGGTACGGATTATTTGGATCATTGGTTATTTGGTTTCCTATGTTGCACCAATCATCGTGATGACTTTTTTGTTGGCGTCCAGACATCTTAAGTTTTTGACATTCATGTAGTGAAGGTATGTGAAACGAGATTTCTACACCTTACCACATTTTGAAGCTATCCATTCTCGATTTGTAAGACCAGTCCGTCAGCTTTTTCTCTTGTTCTTCGTTTTGTATTTCATCTTCTAAAATTGCTTTCCTGTGTAAACATACTGACACGGTTCAGTTACGATACAGTTCTCACGTTGGAATATGGGGCTATGAATTATGTCTCCAGGCAATTGGAGAATTAATTTCGCTTCGATATCGTTGCATACATATTTGATTTTGGCTAGTTTAGGGTAAAATGTTCTTGGGTCTATGAGACCTTGGAAAGCAGCCCATGGGAAATACCGTCCTGTTAAGTAGAATGATTCCTTCGCTTTTGATGCTAGTTATGAATTGCTCTGCTTCGGGGGGAGCAATAACTGTCAGTGTATGACGTTTGTGGTCATCTTTTGAAGAAGAAGAAGAAGAAGAAGAAGAAAGAACACCTGAATTACTATACAATAAAAGCCGAGGCATCAGTATAGCAAGGTGTAAATAATAAAGTTGGTTAAAATTGATTGGTTACATCAAACAAAAACACAACATCAGAAAACAAGCAATAAACAAAACAAAACAAAACAAAATAAATTCGGTTACAGTTCAGAAATGGGTTGATTAAAATATATGAAGTTACGGATACTAAAAAAACATCAGTTTTAGGAATTAAGAACGAGCTGGTATTAAAACTTTACAAACAATTTTACAGATAGTCCAAACATACAGCGTATATACAGAGTATATACAGGTTCTCCTTCAAACAATTAGTGAAAAATTAAACTAAATTAAAATATATAGAACTAGCAAAAACGGAAATCAGGTCACGTTTTTGTATTTGTACATATTGGATTGTTTCTCAATTCACTCACGTAAAATTCTTTCAATTATTTCTTGAATCCTGTTCTCAATTTTTCTAAATTGCGCAAAATTATGGGCAGTGAATTCCATTTTTTAGAAGTCAAATGAAAAAATGATTTTTGTAGAGAAGCGGTTGAACAATGTTTGTCAAAAATAAATTGTTTCTTTCTTTTTTTGAGCCTATAATTGGCAGTCGGTAGTCTCAATGTATTTTGAAAAGCCTTCTTTTTGTTTGTAAGATATTGGTATAAGTATGTTATACACATTAACTCAATTCTTTTCTCGATTCCAATGAACGATTTGCTAATGCGAAGAAGGGAAGAAGATTTAAATTTCGATCTGAAATATGTTCTTTTTAACGCCCAGTTCAACTGTTTCTCTAGAGATAGCATCAAAGTAGAATTAATTTGTATTAAAAATACTGCTGAATAATCTAAATATGATAAAACAAGACAATGAAGCAAGGCAACTAATGATAATGTCGTCAGTTGTTGTCCAATTGTATCTATAGTTTTAATTCCTTGTGCCATTTTTTGGTGAATTGTTTTGATTTGAGCATGAAAAGATAAATTTTAATCAAGACTTGCATTCTGATTTTTTTTGGCTACATAATGCCCATTAATTACTTTTGTATCAGTATCAACATTTTTGCTATCATTTTTTTGACAAAATGTTATAAATTCCGATTTAGATGCATTCAGATTCAATTGATTCTCTGCAAAAAATTCCGTTCGATTTTTGAGTGATTTTTGCAATCGATTCAAAGCATCCTCAGAAATTATAGAAGAGGAAAAAACCATACAGTCGTCAGCATATTGAACTAAAGTACAACCTTCATATAATCGCTCTTGTATGTCATTAACATATAAATTGAACAACAACGGACTAAGTACCGTTCCTTATGGGACGCCTCGTTTGATTTCAATCCAGTCTGAAAAGATTCCATTGACGTTTACTCTTTGAATACGTTTGTTTAGGAAGCTAGCAATTAAAGCATTTGCTCCATTTGAAAAACCGAGAGAAAGCATTTTTTCAATTAAAACTTCATGCGAAATAGAATCAAAAACCTTGGACAGATCTAATAAAGCTGCATGCACGATTTTTTTTGAGTCTATTTGATTTCGAATACTTTCTGTCACATAAACAAGAGCATCTTGTGTTGAAATGTTTTTGCGAAATCCGAATTGAAATTGTGTCATTATTTGAAAATGTTCTGTTATTTGGGCATGCAAAATTTTTTCAAAAATTTTAGAAAAAGCACAAGTTATTGATATTGGCCAATAATTTTTTGGCATCCATTGGGTCATCCTTTTCAAACAAAGGGATTACGTGTGCTTTTTTCAGTTCGATCGGGAAAATGTTCTCATCTAAGCAAGTATTTATGACAAAAGTTAAATGTGGAACTATAACTGATTGACCGTCAATGATTGCTCAAGCAGGTACGGTACAAGGTCCGAGTGGTTTTCTGACATTGATTTTTTGAACTATATCAAAGCATTGCTTCTTTGTAATGTGTTAAAAATGGAAAGGCGCAGATTCAGAGGCAGATTTGTTGTAATTCGGAGGCTTTTTAGCGCCAAAAAATTCGCCTAAGTTTGATTACGTAAAAACTTTGACCAATTATCGCTTGTGCTTTGACTGCGGTATGATCTGAGTGAATTTTGTTTCTTAATCAACAATTGCTGACATTCTGAATCGAACCATTCCGTTTTCAACACATTTTTTGGTTTAAAATTACGAACAAATTTTTTATCGATAGGAGCATGCTGCTGAAGAGCACTAGAAATTAAATAAATCATCGTCGAGAACATGTTTTGTGCGTCTGTACATTGATATAAGAGATACCAAGGAAGAGCGGAGAAATTATTGCAAAAATCATTTTTCTGATAATTTCTTTATTGAAAGTCGAAACTATCCTTGGTAAACTTTTCCCCTATTTTTTATCCGTCAAAATAAATGAAGCAAAATGGTCGGTTTTATATGGTGTATCAAAACAAAATTCAGTGCCGTTTGTTTCATAGTCACTGATAATGTAGTCGATATGAGTTTTAGTTGAGGAACTAATTCTGGTCTCATCGTTTGGACAAAAAACCTTCAATCCATATGAAATAATTATAGAATCTAAATTTTCTTTTTCTTTGCTATCCAGGTAATTTATGTTATAATCACCCAGAAGCGTAATTTTATTAGAAACTGAAAATGCATTTTCTATGTTAAGCGTTAATTGTTCCAAAAAATTAATAAAATTTGATCTGCTTGGATTATAATACAAGTTAACTAACCTTTTTTTTTTACTGGAAATGTTAAATGTAGATTTGCACTCAACCCACACTGACTCATTTTTTTCTTTATCAAATAAATTTAAATCAGGCCTCAATTTCGAAGCCAATTTGACTGGTATATATATAACAAAACGCCACCGCCTTCTTTTTTTACCGCTGATTGCCTGTCATATCTGAACATGGCATGCGTTCTAGGGTGGAGATTCCATAAATTGTCACTATCTTCTTTTTTAAGCCACGTTTCATAAGTTCCTATAATTGTATTTTCACCCATATCATCGAGAAATTTTTTCAATTGCATTCGTGCGTCTGTACATTGATATAAGAGATACCAAGGAAGAGCGGAGAGTGTATTGCAAAATTCATTTTTCTGATAATTGTTCTTATTGAAAGTCGAAATTATCCTTGGTAAATTTTTGCCGCATTTTATATCCGTCAAAATAAATGAAGCAAAATGGTCGGTTTTATATGGTGTATCAAAACAAAATTCAATGCCGTTTGTTTCATAGTCACTGATAATATAGTCGATATGAGTTTTAGTTGAGGAACTAATTCTGGTCTCATCGTTTGGACAAAAAACCTTCAATCCATATGAAATAATTATAGAATCTAAATTTTCTTTTTCTTTGCTATCCAGGTAATTTATGTTATAATCACCCAGAAGCGTAATGTTATTAGAAACTGAAAATGCATTATCTATGTTAAGCGTTAATTGTTCCAAAAAATCAATAAAGTTTGATCTGCTTGGATTATAACACAAATTAACTATCCTTTTTTCTTTACTGGAAATGTTAAATGTAGATTTGCACTCAACCCACGCTGACTCATTTTTTTCTTTATCAAATAAATTTAAATCAAGCCTCAATTTCGGAGCCAATTTGACTGGTATATATAACAAAACGCCACCGCCTTTCTTTTGTACCGCTGATTGCCTATCATATCTGAACATCGCATGCGTTCGAGGGTGGAGATTCCATAAATTGTCACCATCTTCTTTTTTAAGCCACGTTTCATAAATTCCTATAATTGTATTTTCGCCCATATCATCAAGAAATTTTTTCAATTGCATCCGTGCGACTGTACATTGATATAAGAGATACCAAGGAAGAGCGGAGAGTGTATTGCAAAATTCAATTTTCTGATAATTTTTTTATTGAAAGTCGAAATTATCCTCGGTAAACTTTTGCCGCATTTTATTTTTGAGTCACAGTTATTTTTGAGATTGTCATCTTCTGTTGCATTGTTGTGGGGAGATGTTTAAGTATATCGGAAGCACAACTTCAGTATGCCTGCGCCAGATTTTCAGCTGACTTTACAATTTCTCTCGAGAATGGGGTGATGATTTTGATTATTTGGATTTGTTTTGTTTCTGTCGTCGATTTGTTCGCTGTTAGCGCATTTCTTAATTTTGTCTCCGTTTCAATCAGCACTTCATGAGTAAATGGTAGTTGAAATTCCGTCAGTTGTTGTTGACTCATGACTTGGTTTTACTCAATGGGGGCAAAAAAGCCTTCACCCGGAGATATACTTGAAAAAAATTAGATTTTTCTCTTTCAAAATGTAGTTATCAGAAGGCAAAAACATCTATCTCAGCGTTATTGTTTTTTACCATTTTGTTTATGATTGATTCGAATTGAAGTGAGTTTCAAAAAGCAGCCCATGGAAAATACCGCCCTGTTAAGCAGAAAGATTCCTTCGCTTTTGATGCTAGTTATAAATTGCTCTGCTTCGGTGGGAGCAATAACTGACAGTGTATGACGTTTGCAGTCATCTTTCGAAGAAGAAGAAGAGGAAAAAGAAAGAACACCTGAATTACTATACAATAAAAGCCGAGGCATCCGTTTGCAAAGTGTAAATAATAAAGTTGGTTAAAATTCATTGGTTACATCAAACAAAAACACAACATCAGAAAACAAGCAATTAACAAAACAAAACAAAACAAAACAAGTTCAGTTACAGTTCAGAAATGGGTTGATTAAAATATATGAAATTACGGATACTAAAAAAACATCCGTTTTAAGAATTAAGAAGGAGCTGGTATTAAAACTTTACAAACAATTTTACAGATAGTCCAAACATACAGCGTATATACAGATTCTCTTTCAAACAATGTGTGAAAAATTAAACTAAATTAAATTATATAGAACTAGCAAAAACGGAAATCACGCCACGTATTTGTATTTGTACATATTGGATTGTTTCTCAATTCACTCACGTAAAATTCTTTCAATTTTTTCTTGAATCCTTTTCTCGATTTTTCTAAATTGCGCAATATTATGGCCAGTGAATTCCGTTTTTTAGAAGTCAAATGAAAAAATGATTTTTGTAGAGAAGCGTTCGAACAATGTTTGTCAAAAATAATTTGTTTGTTTCTTTTGTTGAGCCTATAATTGGCAGTCGGTAGTCTCAATGTTTTTTGGAAAGGCTTCTTTTTGTTTGTAAGATATTGGTATAAGTATGTTATACACTTTAACTCAATTCTTTTTTCGATTCCAATGAACGATTTGCTGATGCGAAGAAGGGAAGAAGATTTAAATTTCGATCTGAAATATGTTCTTTTTAACGCCCAGTTCAACTGTTTCTCTAGAGATAGCATCAAAGTAGCATTCATTTGTATTGAAAATACTGCTGAATAATCCAAATGTGATAAAACAAGACAATGAAGCAAGGCAACTAATGCTAATGTCGGCAGTTGTTGTCCAATTGTATCTATAATTTTAATTCCTTGTGCCATTTTTTGGAGAAATGTTTTGATTTGAGCATGAAAAGATAAACTTGAATCAAGACTTGCATTCTGATTTTTTGACTACATAATTCATATTAATTACTATTGTATCAGTATCTACATTTTTGCTATCATGTTTTTGACAAAATGTTATAAATTCCGATTTAGATGAATTCAGATTCAATTGATTCTCTGCAAAAAATTCCGTTAGATTATTGAGTGATTTTTGCAATCGATTCAAAGCATCCTCAGAAATTAAAGAAGAGGAAAAAACCATACAGTCGTCAGCATATTGAGCTAAAGTACAACCTTCATATAATCGCTCTTGTATGTCATTAACATATAAATTGAACAACAACGGACTAAGTACCGTTCCTTGTGGGACACCTCGTTTGATTTCAATCCAATCTGAAAAGATTCCATTGACGTTTGCTTTGAATACGTTTGCTTAGGAAGCTAGCAATTAAAGCATTTGCTCCATTTGAAAAACCGAGAGAAAGCATTTTTTCAATTAAAACTTCATGCGAAATAGAATCAAAAGCCTTGGACAGATCTAATAAAGCTGCATGCACGATTTTTTTTGAATCTATTTGATTTCGAATACTTTCTGTCACATAAACAAGAGCATCTTGTGTTGAAATGTTTTTGCGAAATCCGAATTGAAATTGTGTCATTATTTGAAATTTGTCAAGATGTTCTGTTATTTGGGCATGCAAAATTTTTTCAAAAATTTTAGAAAAAGCACAAGTTATTGATATTGGCCAATAATTGTTTGCATCCATTGGGTCATCCTTTTCAAACAAAGGGGTTACGTGTGCTTTTTTCAGTTCGATCGGGAAAATGTTCTCATCTAAACAAGTATTTATGACAAAAGTTAAATGTGGAAGTATAACTGATTGACCGTCAATGATTGCCCAAGCAGGTACGGTACAAGGTCCGAGTGGTTTTCTGACATTGATTTTTTGAACTATATCAAAGCATTGCTTCACTGTAATGTGTTAAAAATGGAAAGGCGCAGATTCAGAGGCAGATTTGTTGTAATTCGGAGGATTTTAAGCGCCGAAAAATTCGCCTAAGTTTGAAAAATATAATTTAAATGATTGGCAATTTTTTTGTCTTGGGTTATCATTTCACTGAAGGAATTTCTTTGAGCTCTAATTCGATTGTTGCCAGAACATGTACCTCTAACTTGGTTAATATATTTCCATTTTTGTTGGATAGTGCTGAGAAGTGAAAAACAATTTTTTGAATGATCGAGTTGTTTACTTATAATCAATTGGCTCATTTGATTACGTAAAAACTGGTACTTCGACTAATTATCGCTTGTGCTTTGACTGCGATATGATCTGAGTGAATTCTGTTTCTTAATCAACAATTGCTGACATTCTGAATCGAACCATTCCGTTTTCAACACATTTTTTGGTTTAAAATTACGAACAAATTTTTTTCGATAGGAGCATGCTGCTGAAGAGCACTAGAAATTAAATAAATCATCGTCGAGAACATGTTTTGTGCGTCTGTACATTGATATAAGAGATACCAAGGAAGAGCGGAGAGTGTATTGCAAAAATCATTTTTCTGATAATTTCTTTATTGAAAGTCGAAATTATCCTTGGTAAACTTTTGCCGCATTTTATATCCGTCAAATTGAATGAAGCAAAATGGTCGGTTTTATATGGTGTATCAAAACAAAATTCAGTGCCGTTTGTTTCATAGTCACTGATAATGTAGTCGATATGAGTTTTAGTTGAGGAACTAATTCTGGTTTCATCGTTTGGACAAAAAACCTTCAATCCATATGAAATAATTATAGAATCTAAATTTTCTTTTTCTTTGCTATCCAGGTAACTTATGTTATAATCACCCAGAAGCGTAATTTTATTAGAAACTGAAAATGCATTTTCTATGTTAAGCGTTAATTGTTCCAAAAAATCAATAAAGTTTGATCTGTTTGGATTATAATACAAATTAACTAACATTTTTTCTTTACTGGAAATGTTAAATGTAGATTTGCACTCAACCCACACTGACTCATATTTTTCTTTATCAAATAAATTTAAATCAGGCCTCAATTTCGGAGCCAATTTGACTGGTATATATAACAAAACGCCACCGCCTTTCTTTTCTACCGCTGATTGCCTATCATATCTGAGCATCGCATGCGTTCTAGGGTGGAGATTCCTTAAATTGTCACTATCTTCTTTTTTAAGCCACGTTTCATAAATTCCTATAATTGTATTTCGCCCATATCATCGAGAAATTTTTTCAATTGCATTCGTGCGCCTGTACATTGATATAAGAGATACCAAGGAAGAGCGGAGAGTGTATTGCAAAATTCATTTTTCTGATAATTTCTTTATTGAAAGTCGAAATTATCCTCGGTAAACTTTTGCCTCATTTTATTTTTGAGTCACAGTTATTTTTGAGATTGTCATCTTCTGTTGCATTGTTGTGGGGAGATGTTTAAGTATATCGGAAGCACAACTTCAGTATGCCTACGCCAGATTTTCAGCTGACTTTACAATTTCTCTCGAGAATGGTGTGCCAGTCGGTCATATTTGGAAGTTTGACCTTGAGAGAAGCAAAAAACACTTGATTTTGGAGTGAAATTTAATTTTTCAAAATTTCGAATGGAACCTGTCATGCACGATTTTCTCGCGAGAACTGAAAATCAGAAAAAGAGATCAGAACAGTTGAATAACAATCGCGGGAAAGTTGCTAGAAAAATCGGTGGGAAATTGCTATTCGCAATTTCAATAGCAATAATAACCTAGAGTAGAGCTGTCCCATCTGAAACAGAGACGAGAGCATTCCCACGAATTGGATTGTTACGATTGGAATACTATTATTGACTGGACTAGAGTGAACCTTCGGTGGAAAGGTGGACAGCTTGAGTGTCCCAATGGTTCACGAGAACTTGCAGTCTAGAGTAAAAACTTGTTCTTGTTGTTAAAACTGACTAACATTAAACTCATATTAGTTACTTTATTAATTCTTGAGTTGTTTACCGACTTATTTACTTCCTGGTTCTTGAGCGTGCTACAATGTGAGTACTTAATTTAAATTCCTAGAGTGTGTTTTATAATTGTTATGTTGAGGTAAGGCGAGTTTTAGGTTGATCCATCTGAAATGGATCAGAGTTACACTGTCTAATAAAAAGTAACTTAACGGATTGTTCCAACCCGGTTTTTAACGGCGTTCATGTATTTTGGGTATCTAGAGACCTAAGTATGGGGACGTTTCTAATTCTAGAGTGGGGGGATATTTTAGTAGTAGCCTTTAAGCTGTAACGGGCCGTAGTCTCATGTCACAAGCGAACCGAACTGGCTCCGACCGTTCTTGAGGTGGAAAAACACAAGAGATAGTGTCCCTGACCCTTGAGCCAGTGGTTATAGGGCCTATTTTTCTTAAGCCTCATGTGTGACTACAGTAGACGAATGTTACATAGTGTTTTTATGGCGCTCCTGGGTGTTTACGACATCAAGACTACGGAGTCGAACCCACTTGAGACAGCTTCGGGCTGAATGCCCATTCTAGAGTACCGGCGGTACGGTTCGACAGGAACGTGCAAACCTTCCGGTTGTACCGTGATAGCTTTTTAAGAAAACTCGAGAAAATTTCCTGGTACGCTCTCCGAACGAGGCTTAGCTAACCGAGTAAAGGGGGGCAACTAGGGGGACAAAAACACGAGCAAAAAGACAAAAAGCAAAACAAAAACCAAAAAAGAAAAGAAAAAGGAACAAAAACCATAAAACGAAAAAAGACAGTGACTTTGACACCAGATCAGTTGGATCAAACCTTTATATTAATTAAATAGTATACCCATACTGTTTTATAAGTTCGATCGTTTCGATCAACCTAGCAATTTAACCCAGTAACCGTAATAAAGTGCCGGAAGTGGGGCGTCGTCAAGGGCTTTCAGATAGCTTGGAACTTAGCTGGACCAATAGGAGACTTGACTGGAAGAGGTGACCAGCCGAGTGGGAAAGTGGTTCAGGGACACTTGAGCTGAACCAATAGGAGACTTGACTGGAAGAGGTGACCAGCCGAGTGGGAAAGTGGTTCAGGGACACTTGAGCTGAACCAATAGGAGACTGGACTGGAACAGGTGACCAGTCGAGTGGGAAAGCAGCCAAGAAGGATTTGGCAATTCTCGAGTTCTCAAGTTGGGCAGAACGGGTATCGTTAGAATCCACATTACATTATAGGAGATAAGTGTAAAATTGGATAAGCGAAATCCCCCAGTTTTGAGGAACGTTTTTACTTGAGCAGGCCTGGAAACAGGTCTACGGTTTTCTCTTGAGAGGTTTAGCACCCGGTGCTTAAAGTAATTTTTAGGCTTAAGAAAGGGGGCTAGAAAGGGGGGAGGTTAGAAGGGGGACTGGTTAAGTTAGAGGTTGGCGGTTGTAAATTGTAAAAAGGGGGAAATTAGAGTAACTAATTAGTCGACATCGTTGACTTAGTTACATTAGAAATTAACACGCGTTGGTAATATTAGGTGGAGATCCAAAATTCAACTCGAGTTAAGACTGGTACGCTGGTTGGTTTGGTAGGGGGGACCGGATATAAACAGCTTTTGTGAAACCCCATAAGATCACTAGTGGGGGGAGGAAAACGCGTGGCAATTAGGTACCAGACATTTTTTTCGACGAAAGGTAGACATTGGTCACCTTTGAATTTCAGGTGGGCTCATTTTTCTGTTTTTATTATTTTTCTTACTTAGATTTTTGTTGCATTTTAGTGAGGATTTGTGTTTGGTTTTATACGAACAGGTGATCACAAGATACCTGCGCACCTACATTGAAATAGAAACAACCAAAAAGAAGAGGGGGGTCAGCATTTGGCTTTTAAGAGAGGGTTTTTGGGAAAATTTTACTAGAGCTTGAGTGGTGGTACAAGGTACGGTGATTCAAGAAGACCCTACAACGAGGAAGACACTCCGTGACGAGTCTTGGGACAGTACCGAAGAAGTCTTGGGACAGAGCAGTCTTGGGACAGTGGTCTTGGGACAGGGTCTTGGGACAGTGGTCTTGGGACAGGGTCTTGGGACAGTGGTCTTGGGACAGGGTCTTGGGACAGTGGTCTTGGGACAGTGGTCTTGGGACAGTGGTCTTGGGACAGGGTCTTGGGACAGTGGTCTTGGGACGGGGTCTTGGGACAGTGGTCTTGGGACAAGGGTCTTGGGACAGGGTCTTGGGACAGTGGTCTTGGGACAGTGGTCTTGGGACAGGGTCTTGGGACAGGGTCTTGGGACAGTGGTCTTGGGACAGGGTCTTGGGACAGTGGTCTTGGGACAGGGTCTTGGGACAGTGGTCTTGGGACAGTGGTCTTGGGACAAGGGTCTTGGGACACTAGTCTTGGGACACTAGCCTTGGGACACTGGTCTTGGGACACTGGTCTTGGGACAGTAGTCTTGGGACACTAGCCTTGGGACAGTAGTCTTGGGACACCAGCCTTGGGACACTGGTCTTGGGACACTACCCTTGGGACACTAGTCTTGGGACAGTAGTCTTGGGACAGTAGTCTTGGGACAGTAGTCTTGGGACACTAGCCTTGGGACACTAGTCTTGGGACACTAGCCTTGGGACACTGGTCTTGGGACACTGCCCTTGGGACACTAGTCTTGGGACAGTAGTCTTGGGACAGTAGTCTTGGGACACTAGCGGAGAGTACTGTGATAGTGACGAATAGTCTTGGGACGGTATAAAAATTGAAGTAGAATCACAACAAGTGTGTCTTAAGACAGAATAAGACAAATCGAAATAGGTACGGTTAAGACCAAATTAAGGAAAGTTTTTCGGAGGTTTAAGAAAGAGAATTGGATAAGGTTTTTAACACGTTGTACAGAATTTGTTACCACAAAAAATATTTTTTTTTATCCTTAGAACAGAATCGTGTATATAATAAAATTGTAAATAGGAGCAGTTGTAAATAGAAATAATGAGGCGGAGTAGGGTACCGGTGCTCGAAAAAAGGTCAAGTGGATCAAACACGAAATATAATTCATCGCTGCGCGGAACGACATCAACGGGCCCAAAGATAACGAAGACGAACTTTTCAGTTAACATGGTCAGCACAAGGAGTACAGCGGAGAACAGGGCGAAAGAGGGCACGGAAGGGGAGCGAGTAGAACCCACCATCGAGATTGATCTAGAGACACCCGATCAAAGTGTGGATGAAACAAGGAAGATGGCGACAGAGTCAACTCCAATGCCCAATGCAGAGGAACCGAACCAGAAACCCATAGAGTTCTCACCGATAGATGACGCGGAAGATGCAATAGGCAACACCGAAGAAACGGTGAAAGAAGACTCTCAAGTAAAGAGGACATCTTTTACGGAAAAATTGGGAATAATGTTCGGAATAAAAACAAAAGAAAACGTGACTGAAGAACCAAAAGCAGAAAGAGCACGAACATTTGGGACAGTGAGCACGAAGACCTCAGAAGCCAATCCAAGAGAGGAACAAGCTAAAGCAGAGGCTACGGCCGAAGAGAGACCGACAGCTGACCATGAAGAGACTACCATTGAGCTGGGTGACTTGTTGGCGAAATTAAATCAGATTGACAAAAGACTTAAGCACAGTGAAGAAGACAGAGAGGTGATAAAAAAGGAGATAAGATACAACAAGCACGAGTATCTAGACAGTTATTTTAACCTAGCTAAGGCAACAGATGAGAGACTCAAGGAAATGTCAGATAAGGTAGAAGCCACCAATGAAGAACGAGAAAAGAACATCAAAACAGACATGCAACAGTTGAAGAACCGATATGATGATGTCAACAGCCAATTAGGGAGCCTGGAAAGGAGAATGGACACAATGAGCAAGAGTCAAGCCGAGAGTTCGTGTGCAATACAGGCGAAGTTGGATGCAATCTTGAGAGGTTCCACTCCACAAGAAAGACCGGCAGCGGATCGTACGCAAAGCACCAGAGTTGACTTTGTAGAACCACAAAGGAACAAACGGCAATCGACACCGTTGCCCTTAACCAGGGATGCGATAAGCATAGCACCAACAGCTGCGAAAACAATAATGAAGAATGGAACGTCGAATACAACGACTGCTCCGGGAGATTCAACAGCTAACAGCAACACAGGACCGGATGCTATGACATGGGCCAGCACTTGGGAGATGATGAACAGGACTCTAGAGGCCTTCGCCACGAGGAACACTGACTCGAGCGACAGGAGAGAGGGAAAATCAAGAAAGACATTCAAGAAGCCAAAAGAATTCAAGGACGACTCCGATGGATGCATTGACACTTGGGTGGAAGTGATGAGATTACATCTAGAACAAGACAACTTGAGTGACGAAAGACAAGCATGTACAGCCATACTGAGCAACTTGGAAGGAACGGCATTAAAATGCGTGGTCGCAAAGAAGGAGGAAGAACGCGACACCGCGGACAAGATCTTCGAGATATTGCTGAATCGATTCGGGTCAGGCATGAAGGGTCACCAAGCGATGATGCGATTTGAAAAGAGAAGGCAGAGGGACGACGAGTCAATAGATCGGTTCCTAGATGACCTCGAGAGCTTGAGAAGGAGGAGTGACCCAGAGGAGTCGACAAATAGACGGAACTTTAGCATTGCCTCGAAGTTCATCGATGGGGTGAAAAGTGATGACTTAAGGACAATGTTAGCAACATACTACACATTGTCGAAGGACAGCGCACCCACCCCAGAGGAAATGAGACAGAAATCAAGAGAATACATGCTGATGAAACCTAAGAAGTACTCATATTCTGAAAACAGGAACACGCAAGGGGGAAGCCAACCCCAGAGGTCATCATGGTACAAACCTAGAGATGATATGGACAAGCGCAGATCATGCGCGAACTGCGGGTCAGCGGATCATCATGACAAGGCTGACTGCACAACGTACAAACAAGGCATGAAGAGCCTAGGTTATGCACCGGATGAGGAGGATATGAGTCAGATGGAGGAACACGAGTACTATAATGGCTTAATCATCAAGATAGGCGCCAGATGCTTCTTCTGTAACCAGGAGGGGCACTTCAGAATGGATTGTCCCTTGTTCTGGGAAGCGGTCAAGGACCAGAATCACCCCAAACATAAGTTGGCATTAGCGGCGGTGCAGAATCAGCGGAACAGGCAAAACGAGTTTGAATCTAGGAACTTGGGGGCACCAAACACCGAATTGCCGACGAAGACAGTGAAAGCTGTTACACATGTTAGCGGTGCGTTAGAGTCCGCGGCCGGAAGCTCTCTAGAGATAAATTATGAGAAAGCGGCGACGGAAGCAATTGCCAAAGTGAAACAAGATCTGGCTGCGAAAGAAATAGAGCAACGACTAAAGTTGGAGATCGAAAGACAGAATTTTAACGAAGCATTAACCGGATCGAACTCAATACCAGAGGCTAGAACGGGCTCAATGAAGACCGGGAATTGTAACACCGTGAAAATGGTGACAGGTAAACCTTTTGGAATATCGAAAATCGGAGCAAGAATAATGTCGATAATCACAGTGGGCGGACACGAGGTAACCAGAAACTTGAGCGAGCCGAGCGACCAGACGATAATGCACATTGACGTGTATGCAGACTACTTGAGTGGAATAAGTCCACAAACGACTTCTAGAGCGCTCAGGGCACTACTCACGAGAGGGGGCAGCAAATCGGTACGTGTTGATAATAGGTACACTGAAGCTTATGGTCCACACGAGGTCATGCTAAATATAGATGGAATCAACATCTATACCAAGACGATGATAACATGCGACGAAGACCTAATTGGACAAATCTATGTAGGGAAAGAAGAATTGAAAGTAAGATCGATTGGACACTGTGCTATGCTCGAAGAAGATGCAATGCACATCGGGACGGAAGCAGACGTGACAGGGCACGTGCTAGACATAAATGGCAAAAAGACTCAGTTACGTGGATTACTCGACACGGGAGCAGTCTTGAGCGTCATACCAATCGAAACATGGGAAAAGATGGGCTTTGACAAAGGTGACTTGATAGATTCGAGAATACGGCTGTCAGCTGCAAACAAAGGGGCCCTTCGGGTGTTGGGCAGGACGCCGATAATAGCCCTCAATTTGGGGGAACGTAACCTGTGGATGAGCTTCATCGTGGTAGAAAACCTAGATGAATCTGACCAATTCATTTTGGGCAGAGACTTCATCAGGAATTTCGACGTAACGATTGATCTAAATAATGCAATGTTCAGGATACGGAACCCGGATAGGAGGTACGCAATCAAACCGGTAAATTTAATAATGGCGAATGAAAACAAAGCACCGGTATTCTTGAGTAGGAGAGTGAGGTTAAAAGCTAATGAAGCGGCAATCGTAAGCTTGAGGATGAAAAATTATAATGAACTAAGTGACAACAAGCAAGTGTGTATAGTTCCGAATCCCAATAGTCAAAGCGCTGCTGTTTTAGGAAGATCATTTTCGATAACGAAGAGCGGCCTCTGCGTCAGTGTCTTGTTGAATACCCTTGATATACCGATCACCAGACAGAGAGGGAGGAAGCTGGGATATGCTTTACCAGTTAAAACTCGATACGAAACAACTCAAAACAAAATGAAGTTGTTGATTGTCCTAATCACAGGGACAAAATTTGTATCTTGAGACGATTGCAGAGAATAAAAGATTCTTCAGGTCTTATCAAATCACTTAAGTCAGAAACGGACGATGGGCTTTCGAGCTGTTCGAACTTTCCAGAGCGACCCACGCTAGATGAAATGCAAACAGATAAACCGGTTCTGCCGGAGATTGAACATTTAAGGGGCAAACTGAAAGATGAACAGCTCGAAGCTATCAAGGACGTACTAGAGCGGAACGAGGAGGTTTTTTCAAGGCATAAGGCGGATATCGGGTGTTGTAATTTTGTTGAACATGAAATAGAACTTGAGGAAAACGCGGTGCCACACAGGGAGGGGGCGAGGCGCATGACCCCACACAAATCGGACGCGTGTAGAAAAGAGATCGAGACGTTACTAGAGTATGACATGATAGAACCATCCAAGTCACCGTGGGCGTGTGGAGTAGTGATGGCCAAAAAGAAAGGCGACCAGTTGAGGTTTTGTTGTGACTTTCGATACCTGAACTCCGTCACGGTGAAAGATGCCTATCCCATACCTAGGATTGATGAGAGCCTCTCGAAGTTAGGTGATGCAAAATTTTTTACGACTCTTGATTTAGGCTCAGCCTTTTGGCAAGTACCACTAAGGAAGCAGGACAGGGACAAGACAGGGTTTGCCTGCGAGTTGGGTCTGTTTCAATGGAAACGGATGCCGTTTGGACTCTGCAATGCAACAGCCACGTTTCAGCGGCTGATGGCACACGCGTTGATAGGCGTGACGAAGAAGTACGGCAACCTGGTAATGTGCTACGTGGACGACGTGGTAATAGCAACGCCAACACTAGAAGACCACATCGAGAGGCTTGACGAGGTGTTCGCGTGCATGAAAAGATCGGGGCTGAAGTGTAAACCATCAAAGTGCGAGATACTCAAGGACTCGATTAAATACTTGGGCAGGATGGTAGATAAACACGGTATCAGACCTGACCCAGACGCCGTGGAAGCAGTCCTAACCTGGAAATCACCGAAGACGGAGCACCAGCTGATGAGCTTCCTGGGTTTCGCCAACTATTATAGAGAATTCATCAAGGGCTATGCGGACAAGGTATACCCGATGCAACAATTAATGAGACATAAGGGCAAGAAGTTCACGTGGAACAACGCGGCAGAAGAGTCATTCCAGAGAATAAAGAAAGAGCTGTGTGAGGCACCAGTACTGGGTATGCCGACTGAGAAGGGGATGTACGTGCTAGACACGGATGCGTCAGTAGTCGCTATTTCTGGGATTCTCCATCAAGAACAAGAATGGAATGGGAAGACAGTCTTGAGACCAATAGCATACGGGAGCAAGGTCCTAAGTGACACAGAAATGAAGTACGGAGCACCGAAAGCAGAGATGTTCGCGGTGGTCACCTTTGTCGAAAAATACAGAGCATACTTAGGCAGTGAGCCCTTCAAGCTGCGAGTCGACAACCGAGCACTAAGCTGGCTGAAAACGTACTCAATGGACCAGAGCTATATTGGGAGGTGGATAGTTCGCTTGGATGGATACAACATGATAATTGAGCACAGAACACGGGATAAACATCAAAATGCTGACAGCTTGAGTAAGAAGACGGAGTTCTACGAGAGGCAAGAACAAAGAGAGGCGGACAGACCTGAGATCAAAGACGGCTTCTCCTTCATGGACAAAGAAACGTACGACAGTCTTCCACTCACGAGATGGCTGGACAAATCAGGCAAACCGATTGAAGATCATCCCGAATTGCCGAAAGAGCCTCTTGAAAAGACCATCTTGAAGAAAAGCAGAGGGATTCCGATAGGAATAATGCTCAAGTCCAAGATCGTGAGGGAAACACTTAAGGCAAAAGGTTATGATCTCATCCAGGTAGAGGAGGGAACGGTCCGAATAGATGAAGACTTAATGAGGTTGCTTGAGAAACTATCAGATGACAAGCCCGTGATCCAAGGGAAAGGTCAGGAGGCACAGGAACTAACCATACTTCGGAGAGAAGAAACAGTGAACAATACTGACGTCTCAAAAGGAAGCATCACTGACAGCAAGGAAGTTGTGCGATCACTAGTTGAAAAAATCCCCGAAAAAATTCTGGAACAGACAAAAGTCAGGGATAAGAAAGTAACATTCAGAGAAGAAGTTGAACACCTGGGACTAGATCAAGAGTCCGGGGAGTGGTCCAGATTCATGGAAGAAGACGAAACCGGAGAAGGGAAATTGTCCGGGGAGCGTGAAGAATGGGATGAAGACTCGGATGAGAGCAGCGAAGACCAAGACAGTCTATGCATGATACTGGCGGAAGAGAAGATAAGACAGCACGACAGGGAATTACAGACGGATCCATCTTCAGGGACGTACAATCTGGAAATACAAGAGGTACGAGGTGGTGAAGAGCTCGAGAAAATAGCAGTTTCAAGAAAACCACTAAGGGAACTATCGTGCAACTCAAACGTCAGAACGAATCTGGTACCAGAAGACGACATGAAAATCGTGAAAAGGATGATATGTGTGAAGCTGAGCGATGACATCCACAACCCTGGTGAAATGAAAGGACAGATCATGGCGCTAAAGGAGCACGTTAAGGCGAGATACAGGCTGTCTGACCTAATAAGGGCCCAGAAGAATGACAAAATGACAAGTAACCTCTCCAAATGGATCCATTCGGGAGTCAAGGAGAAGGGGGAACTTGAGGAAGACAGCTACAAGATCTTGAGCCAGTTCTACAAAGAAAAGAGAGATTTACTTTATCACACAGCTGAAGGGGTGGTAGCGTGCAAGAGAAGAGATGAGGAAAAAATATTACACAAACACAACCTCATCATACTACCACAATTGTACCAAACGGAGGTGCTTTTCAGATCACACGACCAGATGGGCCACCAGGGGATAGATAAAGTACAACAAAGGATACTTCACAGGTTTGATTGGCCGGGAATGAGAAAAGCTTGCGAGAGATGGGTGAATGCCTGCCTAGCATGCCTTCAAGTAAAAGACCCAAGGAAGATGAAGTTTCCCCTCAAGTCTGTCGAAAGTTCGGAATTCAATGAAGTGGTGCAGATAGACCATCAGAAAATCTGCTTGACGGAGTCGGGTTATAACCAAATACTAGTTATAATAGATCACTTCACCAAGTTGGCGGAAGCGGTTCCGTGCCAGACAGCCTCGGCAGAGGAGACATGTGATCACCTGATAACGCATTGGATATCGCGGTATGGTTGTCCAATGACTTTCCAGTCGGACAACGGCAAGGCTTTTGTGGGGGACTTGACAAAAGAATTGATGAAGAGATCACACATTGCTCAAGCGCACTCGACGACCTATCATCCACAGACCAATGGGTTGGTAGAGAGACAGAACAGGACACTGGTCAACATGCTCAGGGTGTACTGCTCGAGATACATGACGGACTGGGACAAATACCTGCCACAGGTAGTAGGAGCCTATAATAGTACTCAGCACTCAACGACGGGTATCAGTCCTTTCATGATGTTGACAGGCAGGGAAAGGGCAATGCCTATAACATTCTTCTACCCGGAGTACGAGGGGAAGAGGACGTCACCTCAAGCATACGTGAAGGAAGCGATCAAAAGACAACAAGAGCTAAACGAGCTATGTCGGAGAAACACGGCGCAAGCGCAAATGAGGCAACGCAAGAAATATGACGAAAAGATACTAAGAGCAAAGCCATACGAAGTGGGCCAATACGTGTGGGTCTTCCAAAATGTCATACCGCCCAAGGGAACAAAGAAACTACTCAAGAAATGGAGAGGACCGTTCATGATTACGGAAGTACATCAACAAGGACGGTTCTATCGCTTGAGTACAGGGCGAGCAGCACATTACGAAAATCTGAAGCCTCATGTCCCGTCCCCGGAGGACTGGTGCCTACCAAAAGACATGGAAGGTCTTGAGTACCTGGTGGTGGAACCAGCGTGCGAGGTGAATGAGAAAGGCACTAGAGAGAAAAATGATGGTAATGAGAACTTGAGTTTGGACGACAACGAAAAGATAGAAGTGGAGTCGGATGCAGGTTCATTTGTAGAAGAAGACTGGAACGACCCAGAGCAAAACGAGGTACCGAAGTGGATGGAGCCGGATCGACCAACACCACCGGAAACCAGGACTGGCAATCGTAAACGAACAGGTATGAGGTACAATAGGTACGGGGATGACTTCTTGATCGATAAGATACAGCCAGACAAGTTGGGCGATGAACTACTAAGCGCAGGCGAACTGGAAGCCGAAGAGGAATGGCAGGTCATTGACGATGGTGGACATTATCCGCAGGATGATTACTCGACGCCAGAATTGGAGACGGATCTCGAGCAGAGTGAAATAGAAAGGAGGGGGAACACGAACTTGAGGATTCTAGAGTGGATGCGTGATGTCAAAGACGAGAGCCGCGAAGGACAAAGCATTCAGCAAATCGATGTATCAGCAGCAAATTACATGAAGAAAGAGGACCCTCTTTTCGGATGGACAGCAACAGACAGGCCACTGGACATCCCCAAGGACAATTCAGACCCGACTACATCGACGGGGACGTCGATAAATATTTTTGTCCGGGGAGTGGGGGTAGGACTTACCCACACCGAAAATTTGATGATAAAGAAGCTCAAGGAAGTGAGGGAAACAAGCGGATTGGAACTGGAGGAAGAAGAACCAGAGCCTACCATAGGAAGGAATTTCAAAACGAAATTCGAAATACCCAATGAATACTCAGAGAACATCATGATAACGGATAGCGACTTCATCCTGTCAAACAGGACCAGCGCGATCTGCATCACGGCGGACATGAGTTTCAAATCAAGATTGGAGGCTGACTTCAAAAGAGAGTACCAGAACGTAGAGTTTCTGTTCAGACAGAGGCCAGGACTGGGAGGCATAGCAGCGCTTCCACCGTCAGTGGCACAAGTCCCGGGCAAATACCTCTGCTTCCTAGTAACGAGAGTCAACGACAGAAACACAATTGATCCCGAACACGTGATATTGGCACTGACAGGACTACGTGACTTCATGATTGAAAGAGGAATAGTGGAGGTCTCGATGCCGGTGTACGACCCAAACAGGGGCAAACTGAGCTCGAGGGAATTGTACGCTATCCTACATGTGGTCTTTGCAGAAACAGAGATAATGGTGCATCTTCACAAGAAGTACTACTTGAGCATCGCCTGAGTCGGGTACATGGAGGTATCAGGTCGGGTGTGAGGGAGGAGTCTTGAGTTAGGTACTGGGGTGCGGCGCAGGTAAAGGGATCTTAAGATGTGATTGGCATGACAATTGAAGTTTTGGACAGAAAGAATAATGGAAATAGACGCGGTGGAAAAAGAGGGGCCGAGCCTGGGCCTGATTCTTGAGAAAACACCAGAGGTGATAAGCATACCGCGCTCAAACAAGAGAGTTGAAGTGAACATGGGCGGTGGAAATGGCTTGTTAACCATGAACTTGGGAGTGATATGGAAGCTACTAAGACCCTCCTGGTGTCCACATCCCCATGCAAGTCTAATCGAGGAAACCACAGAGCGAGTGAGGTTAGCACCAACGGAAGATGAAGATCTGGCGAAGTTGAGTGTGCTACATAAGCTAATCACGCCCCAGATGCAAGAGCCAAGCGAAAGGACGAGCGACCCCGGGTCAGCAAAGAAATTGGAGCCGGGTAGCTGTCTGGATTCGACGTGTGGGAACGGAGAGCACATCTGCGATGGACGGTCATACGTCAGAATACTGTCGTTTCAAAAAGAAGACCTGGTCACTTGGTTCGAAGACATCACAGAAAGGGAGAAAAGTGAAGTGCAAATAACAGCGGAATGTTACGCGAGAACCACGGTGAATATAGCGACAGCTCTCGGATTCTTCTCGAGAATGTGTGGTCTGCAGGCACTGGAGAGACTGGAGTCTGAACATCATTTAGTGACGGCGTTGAGCGTGGAATCATGGCCCGGGGTGTTGCAGGTGACTCAAAAACACATCCGGAGCTGGAAGGTTGGTCTTGAGGCGGAAATGGGATTTCCCATGAGCGAAGCTTATGGCTTGCCATTGAACGCGAAATCGCTGATAGGGTCAATGATGGCCAACTTGTGCGGAAGTCACTACCCGCTACACATGGCGATGGTGGAAGTGTCCAGCCAGAGAATACTGGTGGACAAGGCCTTCTCAGTGCCCAAGTGCGTGAGGTTGGCTCGGATGTCGCATCACTCGCACAAGTTGTTGAGAAAAATCAAAGGGACAGTACCAAAAGAATTGAGAGATGACTTAAGCGAAATCTGGGGAGAAGATCTTCTGAAGTTGGAAAGAGAAAACACAAGCGATCACGAGAGACAAAACGTGATCGGGAAACCTGTGGGAAGTACTCCGAACCTGGAAGACAACGACACGATGCACGAGAAAATGATGGAGCTTGAGCCTCTCTTGGAAGCCTCAGGGGAGCGTAATCTCAGGAGCATTGAGATCTCTCATGGGGAATGCCCATGCCACTGTTTGGCACAAACGGTGTGGTATCCAGATCACAAGAACCTTTGCCTGGTGTGGGATGTGGAAGAGATTCGGTCGATCGGACTACCGGATCACCGGCAGAAGGTGACGCTCTTAGTAGTGAGTACGATGTTAGCTCTGAGATGGATAGAAGAGAATATAACGAAGTATCGGGAGGCGACGACGCCAACGGCTGAGTCAATATACGCGATAGACTACAGCAGGAGACTCGAGTTGTTTGAGACTGCGTGCAAAGTATTCGCCATACCGACGGAAGTCAGGTACGTATGGAGTCGCTTGAGGTACTTTCCATGGTTTCGGGCGACACTGACGTCTTGGTTGTACATGACAACGAAAGATCACATGAGAAAACATCAAAAAAAGTATCGACAGTTCCAGGCCGAGATTGGGCCGGAAGCTTTCAAGAGACCCCTGCTAACCCATCGTAATGCGATCACGACGGGATGGAAAAGAGTGGGTAAGATGTCTAGAGACAATACCAAAGCGAGGGAGTCGATACTAGAGGAAGACCTGGCGAAGAACGTGAGCTTGAGCCTGCACAACTCCTTTTGCTTGAACCGAGAAGCTAGGGTGAAGGCACTACCCAACCAAGCAAAGAGATTGCAGGAGCAGAGAGAATGGATGCGATCCTATGAACAGCTGAAGGCTTGGGAGGAGATTGTGATTAGTTCCGATGATGAAGAGGAACTGTTGAGACAGTTTGCCGCATCTAGCACTTCAGGATGCAGTACCTCCAAGGCGAAGAGCACGAGATGAATGGTCAAATCGGATGGATCTTGAGTCTTGAGAGGGAAGGGGGGCTTGAGCGTGGATCCGAGTGAAACTTGGATTCACGAAAAAGAAATTTTAACAAAGCAAATATTGTTACTAATATACTATATTTATTATATAAATCGAAATGCTGCATGACAATTTCCTGATTGAATAGGACAAAAGAGATTTTAAAATGATTGGCTTGAAAAGCGAAAATTCAAGGGTGCAGGTATATGCAGATTTTGGTTGCTGTTTAGCAATAGTGTGAAAATTTTAAATGGCTGTGAATTTTGGGGTGTAGATAAGCTTAAATCTGCTGCAAACTTCTGTAAATGACCACTGGCACTGTATCCTGAGCAACACTCGGTTTTTCTGGGACTCACTGGCAGAAGACAGCGCGCGATGAGGACATCGATCTCGAGTCCGGGGAGTATGTGCCAGTCGGTCATATTTGGAAGTTTGACCTTGAGAGAAGCAAAAAACACTTGATTTTGGAGTGAAATTTAATTTTTCAAAATTTCGAATGGATGTGACATTCGACCAGAATGGCCAAAATGCAGTCTCTGCAGAATTCGGTATTTTAGCAGCAAGCCTTCCGAATTGGCGATTTAGAACGGATAAGGACGTTATTTGAACGATTAGCCAAACGGTGAAGGCTAGAAGATTCTGGAATTCTAATTTTTAAAAATTCGAATTATGACGTCATATTTCTGAGAAACGTCAGAAACGGCCATTTTTAGCTAAAAGAGCAAGAAAAAACAGAACAACTTTTATCTGCGATTACGAACAGTACGAAATCGAGACTAAAAAACTACAACGAACTACCGAACAGCAGAGGACGTTCCGAGTTGCAACTATTGTGCTGTTACAATAGTTGCGGGGCCGTTGCGAGCAACGGTGAAGGGTAAAACCCAGCCTTCCGAGTTATTGTGAACTGGATATTAAGAAGCTTGATTCACCGGATTCAAGAATCCGGAAGGGTCTCGGGACGTGGACTTTTATGAACTTATATTGAATTTTAGTATCCGTCATGTCCTGACTTGAATTTAATTAAGATCTTAATTCGTTTTGACAAGAATGAGGAGCTAGAAGTAGGGGGGAAAGGGTTGATCCATCTTCGATGGAGATGATGATTTTTATCTACTGAACAAAAACAATAGTAATATAATAAGTAGTAGCCCTGTTTTTAGGAGTGACCTCGTGGTCTGGGGATACTGAGACCCAGCCATGAGCTCACTAATTTTGCATGTAATCTAGTTAATTTGAGCGTTCTGGTCGAAGCCGGAGAACAGTAACGTTTTTGTCAGCCTGATGTAGGAAAGACCACCGAAAAGTACTGGCTTGGTAGAGACGGTGAAAAACATGCAAAGCTCTGTTTAGACGCTAGCCAGTCGTCTTAAGACTTAGTTTTGTTATCCGTCGATATGTATCTTCCGGGCGAATGTTACATGTATGTTTTTATGGCGCTCCTGGGTGTTATTCTTTTTTAACATCATGACCGGCAGAACCGTTAACGAGCATTCCGCGCCGAGCGGATGCTCACATTAACGCCCTTATTAGGCCTAAACCGCCGGGGCGGAAGGGTAGTTCGGAACGCGGAAGCCTTCCGGATTGCCGTGAATAGTTTTTTAACCTAGTTAAGACCGAAAATTCACGAACCAGGAAGGGTGGGGGGAATCGCGAACCCCTCATCCCCTGAGTGGTTTGTGACCAAAAACACTTAAAGATATAAGCAAAACCAAACAAAAAATAGTATAGTATCCAAGAAAAACAAAAAACATAAAAAATAACCGAAAAAACCAAAAACAGTAAAAAAGTAAAAAATCAGTAGAAATCATCCCCCCAGACAAGATGTGATTCAACCCCCCCGTTTGTTGTTGATAGATATATTGTTGTTACAGGCATTTATATCAGTCAGGATCGTTAAGATCATTTTTGTAGCCCGTTTGTGGGGCTTGTACTGTAGGGTTATTTGAGCATTTAAGCACGTTAATGATAAATTGCGCCCAATCCGGAAGGGTCAGCTGATTTGCGCTCAATTCGGAAGGGTCCGGGGTGAAGACCGATCCGGCAAGCAGTACAGGGAACAACAGGAAGAGGCTCAACGACAACTACAATCGACTGTTGGGTATCGTTAACAAGTTTTGTATCCCTTTTGGTACAAAAAGTAAGATAGTAATCTGTGGGGGGCTCGACAGTGCTGCACTGTAGTGACCCTTCACCGAACTGCGAATATCCGAGTTAAGCACCTTAATTCGGATAATAAACAAACCCGGAGGGGTATAGTATTACTAATATTATTATTTATATAGCCTATATTAATAGTCTTATATCGTTTTTCAGTGAAAAACAACGAAAACAGACCGGTTTTTAGGGTCAAAATAGCGATATTTTGATCCCCCCACAAGTCGCGATTTTTGAGATATCGATATTTTTTGAAACGGAAAAAAGCGCTAAGTTAGTGTGTTACATCGTGACTGCACTACTGTAATAAGTAGAACCGGTTAACTTTAGTTCGGAAGTGGTTAGAACTAGTTTGGTACCAAAAACCAAAAAATTTTCCCATTTTTTGATAGTAAGAAACACTATAAAATCAGAAAATTTTTTGAAATCTTTGAGTTAGGACAGTAAAAATAGTTGTTCGGACAACGTCCACTAGTGAATCTACGAGTTTTAAAACCCGCTACCCGAAAGCCTTCCGGGTTGCAGAGAAATCGAACATAACGTGTTTGATTTGGTGGATTCATCAATCCGGAGGGGTCCAGGTAGCATAGTTTTTCGCAAATTTTTTCTACAAAAGCGTTTTAGATCGGGTCTTTTGCATTGAACTAGAAGAGTATAGGCCTTCTGAGCTCAGATCAATAATTTTTAGGTCGAAAGGACCAGATTTGCGGAAAAAGTTAGGCGGAACCTATAAGAGAGAAAATTTTTGAGTTTGGAAAAAAGACGTTTTGGTTAATAACTTTGGAACTACTGATCATATCGAGTTGATCTTGGTACCAATAGATCAGAAAGTAGCTGAGCTTACTAATAGGATCAGAAATTTTTCGGAAAAGCGAGAGAGAAAATTTTTTGAGATTGTTTTTAGCAAATTACACAAATCCGGAGGGGTACACCCTTCACGTTTTACAAATTTTTCTGAAAAGCCCTTATACCCTTACCAAAAGGTAATAGCGGTTGAGTAAAGTAACTTTAGGCCATTCTATACGTAGAGGGAGGGCTAAAGTCACCGCAAAAGCTTAACCGAGCCAAAGTTAGGCCAGCGACAAGACCCTTCACCGTTAGTGTGAATTGTCAAATAAGAGGCTTAACTTCAATCCGGAGGGGTCTAGGAAAGGACCCTATACCCTTCCCAGTTAATTAAAACAGCATAATTGCATCGGAGAACGTATTCGGAGGGGTATAGGTTGAAAAAAGGAAATCTCCTAAAAGCTACTTTTACAAAATCGGAGGGCTCCCAATCCGGAGGGGTCGAAGTTTTTTCAAGAGGGATCCGAATCCGGAGGGGTCTTATTTGAGCTAATTCGGAGGGGTCCAAATCCGGAGGGGTCTACTATTAACTAACTCGGAGGGGTCCCAATCCGGAGGGGTCTATATTCTGACAGTCCGGAAGGGTCCTATTTGTGCCAATCCGGAGGGGTATTATTTTATTAAGGACTTAGGTAAACGAAAGAAAGACTAAAGAGCGAGAGGTATTAGGTTATTAATACACAGGCTAGGTATCAGTGACTGCACTGGTAACTTGCCTCTCAAAAAGAACCAGACTAATACAAAACAGGTCCGAACTCGGATATTCGCGACACTAAGTCTAAATTAAAAAGAGCGTGACTCATTGGTGTGGATTGAAACATAATACGTTTTTGGGGAAAGTGACTGCCCTGAGGATTTTAGTAGGTCTAGCTCGGGCAGTCCGAAGGCAGATAGGTAACACAGTACTCGGTGGGTGCAATAGACGCCCACTTGAGAAAATAACTGCCTTCAAAGTTTTGTCTGTTTGGTGCAGCACCAAGCAGGGAAAGCTTTTTCTTTAAAAGACAAGTTCGACTATTGTACTGCAACCGACTAAGAGTACAAGACACATACGTTTTTTTAATATACACATTCATATTGTGTCAATATATATATATATTTTTTTTTTGTTGTTTTTGATTTTAAATCAACCTAAACTGTGCTTGATTGGGTAGTGACTACACTATCTTTTAAATTGACTGATAACATCATATTGTGCTAGTTTCCAGATCTTTGGACCGATAATCGGCTAGTGTGAATAAATTTTATACAAACTGTACGCTGACAACATACAGGGATTCGTGGTCACTATTTAATAGAATCGGGTGAAATTTATTGTGTTGTGTCATTATTATTGTGAATAAAACTATAAGGTCTCTAGCAATTGAGTCAAGAGTAGGCATAGGAAGGGACAAATAAAGAATGAGTTTAGACAAGTCAAGGATACCAAAACGAGGTAATAGCTCTAGGAAATTCATACCTGAAAAGCAAAGAAAAACGATGACCGATCCTTTTGTGGATTGGATCAAGCGAACCCGGTCCGATAAAAAGGGGACGGTTTCAGGCAGAATGGTTGAAACGAGAAGTCAAAAGACCTCAGAAGAGCGAAGAGAACTGTTAGAAGTGGAGGTCAATACGGACCATACCATGAACGACAACCAGGGAGTAAATGGACTGGAAGGGAGAGGCAGAAGGCTGGCGAGTGAATCTACTCCGGTAGAACAAGGCCATGATTTTGCCACTTCCACCGGGACGTTGGATCGAGAGGAGATGTCGGAACTGTCCGACATCTCAACTGAAGTAACGGCAACTAGAAGATCTCCGACAGACAACACTATGATGGCAAGCGGAACTGGAAAACAAACAACCTCATCATCGTTCTCAGAAAGAATGAAGAACACCTTCGGAAACATCTTTCCATTCAGCATGGGAGGAGGAGCAGGAAACGATGGGGAGTCCCAGGAGGAAGAGGATGAAGAGGAGCAAGGGGACTTTGGATCTCAAGTCAGTCTCAATAGTTCGATCCAGGAGAGTGAGGCACACGTCGGAAGAGAGACTGGAACTATGGATAAATTTGGTGTAGTGACAACGATAAGCAAAGAGGCAAACACACCAGGCCAGTCAAAAGACTTCGCGATTAGGACAAGTTCAGAGCCACAAACTGGAGAGAGTAGAACCGGAGGGCTAGGCAACGCGTTAGCGGATCCTGAAATAGATAATGATAAAACGTCAAGACAGAGAGTCAGGGCCCGGATCTCTACCAGCACGAAGCTACCTGGGACCGACAGAGTTACACCACCACATGTGACGCCACTCATGGATAACGGGGCGGCACTAGAGGAAGCCTTAAACAACATAGTGGGCAGTTTAGGAGAACAAAATGAACAGATGTCGATAAGGATGAGTGAACTGGAAAGAGCAGTTCACATTGAAAGAGAAAGTCTGCGGGAAGAAATAAACCGCAACAGACAAGAAGTTGACAGAAGCGAAAAATGCTTGAAAGAAAGAACAGACGAACATATGACGAGGAACTTGTCGCGAATGACAAGAGAGGCGGAACAGAGGGAGTTACGCTTAAGAGCCGACATGGAGAAGTTAAGAATTCAGCAAGAGCAGTCTCTTGGGTCTCTTGACACAAAGATAGACGCGATGATGGAGAGGCGAACGCAGGCTATCATGGATAGGTTGGACGGGCTACTAAGCAGCAAGAGTGGACCAAAAGAAGGAGAGCCGAACTCGGGAGGTCCCAGCAGGGAACCGAGGGTGAACTTCAATGAACATCAAAGGAGGAAGACAAATGGATCCACTAGAGGCAGGGGCAGTTCATCAGGCTATGCCACAAGGGGTAATACAGCATGGGGCCCGAACAGTAGAGCAAGTTCAACGGGGAACAGACAAACCTCGAACGAACGACCAACGCAAAGCACACATGCGACCGGGAGAAGCGATTCTGGCAACATGGGGCATACAAGCCCGAGGAGGAGTCACATGGGCCAAGCGGGAAACGCTCATGGTGATTCGGATTGTAGGGATGTACCGCACACAGAGCCTTCGACAAGGTGTGAGGACACTCAGGCGGGACACTCAAGGGATGCTACGGCAATGGCCACAGCATTTGAACCCCTGAACAGGTCTTTGGAGACGTTCCTGACGAGGTTATCTAGAACCAATGAACGCAGTGAAAAGTCCAGAAGAGTCTTTAAGAAACCAAGATGCTACAAAGACGAATCTGATGGCTGTATTGATACCTGGATAGAGGTAATGAAGCTGCATTTCGAGGAAGAAGACTTGTCTGAGAGACAGGAATGCAGCGCGCTCACCAGCAATTTAGAAGGGACAGCCCTGAACTGTGTCATGGCCAAGAAACAGTATCAACGTGACACTGCTGAGAAAATCTTCGAAATTTTATTAAACCGTTTCGGATCAGGGGTGCAGGGGCACCAGGCGATGATGCGCTTCGAGAAACGGAGGCAGCGGGAAGATGAAACTATAGACAAGTTTCTCGATGATTTGGAAATGCTGAGAAGACGCAGCCAACCGGATGAGTCAAATCGAAGGATGAACCTGGCCGTAGCCTCAAAATTCATCGATGGTGTGAAAAACGATGAACTTCGTACGATGCTAGCAACGCATTACACACCACTATCAACTAATGCGCCAACACCGGAGGAGTTGAGACTCAAATCGAAAGAGTATCTATTGCTGAAACCTCCTTCGAGATCTGGATATTACAAGAACAATTATGGCAATTTTAACAACGGACCAGCGAGCCAAGGGAACAATTGGTACAAACCGAGGGACGATATGGACAAGAGACGCTCTTGTGCTAATTGTAGTTCAACAGACCATCATGTGTCAGCATGCCCAGCTTATAAACAAGGCATGAAAGCCATAGGCTTTAGCCTCGAGGACGAAGATGCGTCAGAGTTGGAACATGAGGATTTCATGAGAGGAGTAATTGCGAAATTCGGCCCGAGATGTTTCTTTTGCAACTTGGAAGGTCATTTTAAATCAGACTGTCCACAATTCTGGGATGCAGTGGCAGACATCAAGCATCCAAGGCATGAAGAAGCTTTATCAGGAGTGAAAGCGAGCAAGGCTCGACTTTTAAACGAAGCAGAGGCACGCAGGAAGGACAAACCTCAAGAGCTGGCGGCAAAGAAAATGCAAGCGGTAACAGGAGAAGCATGTGAACCGGAACCAGCAACTGCGGCCGATGACTTCAATATCGATTATAAGGCAGCCGCAAAGGATGCTCTAAATAGAGTACAACAGGAACTGGTGACGAAAGAGATCGAACAAAGAGTGAAACTTGAACTGGAAAATGAAAAGCTTCAGGAGCAACTGAATACCTTCGAAGCAACGGAGTTCGAGGAGACGAAAACACCAAGCAGTTTAGATATGAAACTTAAAGTGATCTCCGGTAAGAGGTTCGGCATGGCGCCGCAAGGAAAGAAGATACAGTCGATAATCTCAGTGGCTGGACACCAGGTAATAAGAAATTTGAGTGAACCATCAGAGTTCACTTTAATGCATTTGGACACATATGCAGATTATCTGAGGCAGGTGGAGCCACGCACTGAGTCGAGAGCTGTGCGAGCACTACTAACGACGGGTGGCCCTCGCATGAAGAAACTTCATGGACGCTACTTGGAGGTCTATGGGCCGTATCAAATAATGCTGAACGTGGATGGAATCAGCATCTACACCAGGACTTACATAACAACAGATGATGACCAAATGGGGCAGATCTATTTGGGTGAAGAGGAACTCAAAGTCCGCAGGATAGGCCATGACGCCATGATGGAACAAGACGCGGTACATATTGGATATGAAGCAGATGTGACAGCACACCTGCTTGACACCAACGGAACAAAAATCGGAGTCACAGGGCTTCTGGACACAGGCGCGGTGGTGAGCGTGATGCCGATAAAAACCTGGGAGAGAATGGGCTTCACGCGGGGAGATCTGATTCCTACGAATCTCCGACTAGCCGCTGCAAATCGAGGAGCAATCTACGTAGCCGGAAGAACACCGGTGACGGTCCTTCACATGGGAGGACGGAACCTTTGGATGAGCTTCCTGGTGGTAGAGAATCTGGACGACGCCGACCAATTCATCTTGGGCAGAGATTTTGTCAGGAACTTTGACGTGATGATTGACTTAAACAACGGTCTAATACGGATTAGAAACCCGGACCGAAAGTATGTTAAGAGACCCATTAATAGGATAATAACAGATGAAAATAAGGTACCAGTTTTTTTGGATAGAAAAGTAAAGTTACAACCAGGACAAGCTGTAGTAGCGATTTTTAGAATGAGAAATTTAAATTCGTTAAGTGATAGTAAACAGGTTTGCTTAGTACCGAATCCAAATAGTCAGAGTTCGGTGATTTTAGGCCGGAGCTTCTCGGTAACGCGAAACGGACTGTGTGTCAGTGTGTTGTTGAACACACTGGACACCACGGTTTCAATCCAGCGTGGAAAGAAGCTTGGTTACGCATTGCCGATGAGGACCGACTATGAAGAGACACAAAACTTGAAGAAATATAGTGTGAAAGACTGTCCTTATCATGCAAATAAAGATAAAATTTTAAAGAGGATTGATGAATTAAAATCTATTCGTAAATTGTTTTCAATGAAATCCGAAACGGACGACGGCTTATCAAGCTGCTCGAATTTTCCGGAACGCCCCTCGTCATATGAACTAGATTCTGACAAACCGGTTTTGCCAGAAATAGAACATTTAAAAGGAAAAATAGGTGAGGGAGATTTTGAAAAATTGCGGGACCTCCTAGATCGGAACGCCGAAGTATTTTCAAAACATAAGGCGGACATCGGTTGCTGTAATTTCGTCGAACACGAAATCGAACTAGAAGAGGGCGCCGTTCCCCATAGGGAAGGCGCAAGGCGAATGACGCCACATAAATCGGAAGCGTGCCGAGCGGAAATAGAAATGTTGCTTGAATACGACATGATAGAACCCTCGAAATCACCATGGGCTTGCGGAGTAGTAATGGCGAAAAAGAAAGGGGGGCAGCTTAGATTTTGTTGCGACTTTCGTTACTTGAACGCGGTAACGATTAAAGATGCGTACCCGATACCGCGAATAGACGAGAGCCTATCCAAACTTGGTGATGCAAAGTTCTTCACCACATTGGACTTGGGTTCTGCCTTCTGGCAGGTTCCTCTGCGAAAGAAGGACAGGGAGAAAACAGGATTCGCGTGCGAATTGGGGTTGTACCAGTGGAAGAGGATGCCCTTCGGCTTGTGCAATGCGACAGCAACCTTTCAAAGGCTGATGGCTCAGGCTTTGACAGGAGTGACCAAAAAGTACGGGAATCTCTTGATGTGCTACGTGGACGACGTAGTCATAGCGACACCAACCCTGGAGGATCACATTGATCGACTCGATGAGGTCTTCGGATGTATGAAAAGAGCAGGCTTGAAATGCAAACCATCGAAATGTGAAATCCTTAGGGATTCGATCAAGTACCTGGGGAGAATGGTGGACCGGCATGGTGTGAGGCCAGATCCAGAAGCAGTAGAGGCTGTGCTGACATGGAAAGCTCCTAGAACGGACACACAGCTCATGAGCTTCCTAGGGTTTGCCAATTACTACCGAGAATTCATAAAAGGATACGCGGACAAGGTGTACCCGATGCAGAAGCTGATGCGCAACAAAGGGAAAAAGTTCGAATGGAATGATGAGGCACAAGTTGCTTTCGAGAACATAAAGCGGGAACTGTGCGAAGCGCCAGTGCTGGGCATGCCTACAGAAAAGGGCATGTATGTCCTTGACACAGACGCATCGGTAGTGGCCATCTCAGGAATATTGCATCAGGAGCAAGAATGGAACGGAAGAACAGTCCTCCGTCCCATTGCATACGGCAGCAAGGTCTTGAGTGACACAGAGATGAAATATGGCGCACCGAAAGCAGAGATGTTTGCAGTAGTCACCTTCGTGGAAAAGTACCGTGCATACTTGGGGAGCGCTCCCTTCAAGTTACGCGTGGACAACAGAGCGTTATCCTGGTTGAAGACCTACTCGATGGATCAGAGTTATATTGGTAGATGGATAGGATGTGCCAATCCGGAGGGGTATTATTTTATTAAGGACTTAGGTAAACGAAAGAAAGACTAAAGAGCGAGAGGTATTAGGTTATTAATACACAGGCTAGGTATCAGTGACTGCACTGGTAACTTGCCTCTCAAAAAGAACCAGACTAATACAAAACAGGTCCGAACTCGGATATTCGCGACACTAAGTCTAAATTAAAAAGAGCGTGACTCATTGGTGTGGATTGAAACATAATACGTTTTTGGGGAAAGTGACTGCCCTGAGGATTTTAGTAGGTCTAGCTCGGGCAGTCCGAAGGCAGATAGGTAACACAGTACTCGGTGGGTGCAATAGACGCCCACTTGAGAAAATAACTGCCTTCAAAGTTTTGTCTGTTTGGTGCAGCACCAAGCAGGGAAAGCTTTTTCTTTAAAAGACAAGTTCGACTATTGTACTGCAACCGACTAAGAGTACAAGACACATACGTTTTTTTAATATACACATTCATATTGTGTCAATATATATATATATTTTTTTTGTTGTTTTTGATTTTAAATCAACCTAAACTGTGCTTGATTGGGTAGTGACTACACTATCTTTTAAATTGACTGATAACATCATATTGTGCTAGTTTCCAGATCTTTGGACCGATAATCGGCTAGTGTGAATAAATTTTATACAAACTGTACGCTGACAACATACAGGGATTCGTGGTCACTATTTAATAGAATCGGGTGAAATTTATTGTGTTGTGTCATTATTATTGTGAATAAAACTATAAGGTCTCTAGCAATTGAGTCAAGAGTAGGCATAGGAAGGGACAAATAAAGAATGAGTTTAGACAAGTCAAGGATACCAAAACGAGGTAATAGCTCTAGGAAATTCATACCTGAAAAGCAAAGAAAAACGATGACCGATCCTTTTGTGGATTGGATCAAGCGAACCCGGTCCGATAAAAAGGGGACGGTTTCAGGCAGAATGGTTGAAACGAGAAGTCAAAAGACCTCAGAAGAGCGAAGAGAACTGTTAGAAGTGGAGGTCAATACGGACCATACCATGAACGACAACCAGGGAGTAAATGGACTGGAAGGGAGAGGCAGAAGGCTGGCGAGTGAATCTACTCCGGTAGAACAAGGCCATGATTTTGCCACTTCCACCGGGACGTTGGATCGAGAGGAGATGTCGGAACTGTCCGACATCTCAACTGAAGTAACGGCAACTAGAAGATCTCCGACAGACAACACTATGATGGCAAGCGGAACTGGAAAACAAACAACCTCATCATCGTTCTCAGAAAGAATGAAGAACACCTTCGGAAACATCTTTCCATTCAGCATGGGAGGAGGAGCAGGAAACGATGGGGAGTCCCAGGAGGAAGAGGATGAAGAGGAGCAAGGGGACTTTGGATCTCAAGTCAGTCTCAATAGTTCGATCCAGGAGAGTGAGGCACACGTCGGAAGAGAGACTGGAACTATGGATAAATTTGGTGTAGTGACAACGATAAGCAAAGAGGCAAACACACCAGGCCAGTCAAAAGACTTCGCGATTAGGACAAGTTCAGAGCCACAAACTGGAGAGAGTAGAACCGGAGGGCTAGGCAACGCGTTAGCGGATCCTGAAATAGATAATGATAAAACGTCAAGACAGAGAGTCAGGGCCCGGATCTCTACCAGCACGAAGCTACCTGGGACCGACAGAGTTACACCACCACATGTGACGCCACTCATGGATAACGGGGCGGCACTAGAGGAAGCCTTAAACAACATAGTGGGCAGTTTAGGAGAACAAAATGAACAGATGTCGATAAGGATGAGTGAACTGGAAAGAGCAGTTCACATTGAAAGAGAAAGTCTGCGGGAAGAAATAAACCGCAACAGACAAGAAGTTGACAGAAGCGAAAAACGCTTGAAAGAAAGAACAGACGAACATATGACGAGGAACTTGTCGCGAATGACAAGAGAGGCGGAACAGAGGGAGTTACGCTTAAGAGCCGACATGGAGAAGTTAAGAATTCAGCAAGAGCAGTCTCTTGGGTCTCTTGACACAAAGATAGACGCGATGATGGAGAGGCGAACGCAGGCTATCATGGATAGGTTGGACGGGCTACTAAGCAGCAAGAGTGGACCAAAAGAAGGAGAGCCGAACTCGGGAGGTCCCAGCAGGGAACCGAGGGTGAACTTCAATGAACATCAAAGGAGGAAGACAAATGGATCCACTAGAGGCAGGGGCAGTTCATCAGGCTATGCCACAAGGGGTAATACAGCATGGGGCCCGAACAGTAGAGCAAGTTCAACGGGGAACAGACAAACCTCGAACGAACGACCAACGCAAAGCACACATGCGACCGGGAGAAGCGATTCTGGCAACATGGGGCATACAAGCCCGAGGAGGAGTCACATGGGCCAAGCGGGAAACGCTCATGGTGATTCGGATTGTAGGGATGTACCGCACACAGAGCCTTCGACAAGGTGTGAGGACACTCAGGCGGGACACTCAAGGGATGCTACGGCAATGGCCACAGCATTTGAACCCCTGAACAGGTCTTTGGAGACGTTCCTGACGAGGTTATCTAGAACCAATGAACGCAGTGAAAAGTCCAGAAGAGTCTTTAAGAAACCAAGATGCTACAAAGACGAATCTGATGGCTGTATTGATACCTGGATAGAGGTAATGAAGCTGCATTTCGAGGAAGAAGACTTGTCTGAGAGACAGGAATGCAGCGCGCTCACCAGCAACTTAGAAGGGACAGCCCTGAACTGTGTCATGGCCAAGAAACAGTATCAACGTGACACTGCTGAGAAAATCTTCGAAATTTTATTAAACCGTTTCGGATCAGGGGTGCAGGGGCACCAGGCGATGATGCGCTTCGAGAAACGGAGGCAGCGGGAAGATGAAACTATAGACAAGTTTCTCGATGATTTGGAAATGCTGAGAAGACGCAGCCAACCGGATGAGTCAAATCGAAGGATGAACCTGGCCGTAGCCTCAAAATTCATCGATGGTGTGAAAAACGATGAACTTCGTACGATGCTAGCAACGCATTACACACCACTATCAACTAATGCGCCAACACCGGAGGAGTTGAGACTCAAATCGAAAGAGTATCTATTGCTGAAACCTCCTTCGAGATCTGGATATTACAAGAACAATTATGGCAATTTTAACAACGGACCAGCGAGCCAAGGGAACAATTGGTACAAACCGAGGGACGATATGGACAAGAGACGCTCTTGTGCTAATTGTAGTTCAACAGACCATCATGTGTCAGCATGCCCAGCTTATAAACAAGGCATGAAAGCAATAGGCTTTAGCCTCGAGGACGAAGATGCGTCAGAGTTGGAACATGAGGATTTCATGAGAGGAGTAATTGCGAAATTCGGCCCGAGATGTTTCTTTTGCAACTTGGAAGGTCATTTTAAATCAGACTGTCCACAATTCTGGGATGCAGTGGCAGACATCAAGCATCCAAGGCATGAAGAAGCTTTATCAGGAGTGAAAGCGAGCAAGGCTCGACTTTTAAACGAAGCAGAGGCACGCAGGAAGGACAAACCTCAAGAGCTGGCGGCAAAGAAAATGCAAGCGGTAACAGGAGAAGCATGTGAACCGGAACCAGCAACTGCGGCCGATGACTTCAATATCGATTATAAGGCAGCCGCAAAGGATGCTCTAAATAGAGTACAACAGGAACTGGTGACGAAAGAGATCGAACAAAGAGTGAAACTTGAACTGGAAAATGAAAAGCTTCAGGAGCAACTGAATACCTTCGAAGCAACGGAGTTCGAGGAGACGAAAACACCAAGCAGTTTAGATATGAAACTTAAAGTGATCTCCGGTAAGAGGTTCGGCATGGCGCCGCAAGGAAAGAAGATACAGTCGATAATCTCAGTGGCTGGACACCAGATAATAAGAAATTTGAGTGAACCATCAGAGTTCACTTTAATGCATTTGGACACATATGCAGATTATCTGAGGCAGGTGGAGCCACGCACTGAGTCGAGAGCTGTGCGAGCACTACTAACGACGGGTGGCCCTCGCATGAAGAAACTTCATGGACGCTACTTGGAGGTCTATGGGCCGTATCAAATAATGCTGAACGTGGATGGAATCAGCATCTACACCAGGACTTACATAACAACAGATGATGACCAAATGGGGCAGATCTATTTGGGTGAAGAGGAACTCAAAGTCCGCAGGATAGGCCATGACGCCATGATGGAACAAGACGCGGTACATATTGGATATGAAGCAGATGTGACAGCACACCTGCTTGACACCAACGGAACAAAAATCGGAGTCACAGGGCTTCTGGACACAGGCGCGGTGGTGAGCGTGATGCCGATAAAAACCTGGGAGAGAATGGGCTTCACGCGGGGAGATCTGATTCCTACGAATCTCCGACTAGCCGCTGCAAATCGAGGAGCAATCTACGTAGCCGGAAGAACACCGGTGACGGTCCTTCACATGGGAGGACGGAACCTTTGGATGAGCTTCCTGGTGGTAGAGAATCTGGACGACGCCGACCAATTCATCTTGGGCAGAGATTTTGTCAGGAACTTTGACGTGATGATTGACTTAAACAACGGTCTAATACGGATTAGAAACCCGGACCGAAAGTATGTTAAGAGACCCATTAATAGGATAATAACAGATGAAAATAAGGTACCAGTTTTTTTGGATAGAAAAGTAAAGTTACAACCAGGACAAGCTGTAGTAGCGATTTTTAGAATGAGAAATTTAAATTCGTTAAGTGGATAGTAAACAGGTTTGCTTAGTACCGAATCCAAATAGTCAGAGTTCGGTGATTTTAGGCCGGAGCTTCTCGGTAACGCGAAACGGACTGTGTGTCAGTGTGTTGTTGAACACACTGGACACCACGGTTTCAATCCAGCGTGGAAAGAAGCTTGGTTACGCATTGCCGATGAGGACCGACTATGAAGAGACACAAAACTTGAAGAAATATAGTGTGAAAGACTGTCCTTATCATGCAAATAAAGATAAAATTTTAAAGAGGATTGATGAATTAAAATCTATTCGTAAATTGTTTTCAATGAAATCCGAAACGGACGACGGCTTATCAAGCTGCTCGAATTTTCCGGAACGCCCCTCGTCATATGAACTAGATTCTGACAAACCGGTTTTGCCAGAAATAGAACATTTAAAAGGAAAAATAGGTGAGGGAGATTTTGAAAAATTGCGGGACCTCCTAGATCGGAACGCCGAAGTATTTTCAAAACATAAGGCGGACATCGGTTGCTGTAATTTCGTCGAACACGAAATCGAAACTAGATTAGAAGAGGGCGCCGTTCCCCATAGGGAAGGCGCAAGGCGAATGACGCCACATAAATCGGAAGCGTGCCGAGCGGAAATAGAAATGTTGCTTGAATACGACATGATAGAACCCTCGAAATCACCATGGGCTTGCGGAGTAGTAATGGCGAAAAAGAAAGGGGGGCAGCTTAGATTTTGTTGCGACTTTCGTTACTTGAACGCGGTAACGATTAAAGATGCGTACCCGATACCGCGAATAGACGAGAGCCTATCCAAACTTGGTGATGCAAAGTTCTTCACCACATTGGACTTGGGTTCTGCCTTCTGGCAGGTTCCTCTGCGAAAGAAGGACAGGGAGAAAACAGGATTCGCGTGCGAATTGGGGTTGTACCAGTGGAAGAGGATGCCCTTCGGCTTGTGCAATGCGACAGCAACCTTTCAAAGGCTGATGGCTCAGGCTTTGACAGGAGTGACCAAAAAGTACGGGAATCTCTTGATGTGCTACGTGGACGACGTAGTCATAGCGACACCAACCCTGGAGGATCACATTGATCGACTCGATGAGGTCTTCGGATGTATGAAAAGAGCAGGCTTGAAATGCAAACCATCGAAATGTGAAATCCTTAGGGATTCGATCAAGTACCTGGGGAGAATGGTGGACCGGCATGGTGTGAGGCCAGATCCAGAAGCAGTAGAGGCTGTGCTGACATGGAAAGCTCCTAGAACGGACACACAGCTCATGAGCTTCCTAGGGTTTGCCAATTACTACCGAGAATTCATGAAAGGATACGCGGACAAGGTGTACCCGATGCAGAAGCTGATGCGCAACAAAGGGAAAAAGTTCGAATGGAATGATGAGGCACAAGTTGCTTTCGAGAACATAAAGCGGGAACTGTGCGAAGCGCCAGTGCTGGGCATGCCTACAGAAAAGGGCATGTATGTCCTTGACACAGACGCATCGGTAGTGGCCATCTCAGGAATATTGCATCAGGAGCAAGAATGGAACGGAAGAACAGTCCTCCGTCCCATTGCATACGGCAGCAAGGTCTTGAGTGACACAGAGATGAAATATGGCGCACCGAAAGCAGAGATGTTTGCAGTAGTCACCTTCGTGGAAAAGTACCGTGCATACTTGGGGAGCGCTCCCTTCAAGTTACGCGTGGACAACAGTCCTGGTTGAAGACCTACTCGATGGATCAGAGTTATATTGGTAGATGGATAGGATGTGCCAATCCGGAGGGGTATTATTTTATTAAGGACTTAGGTAAACGAAAGAAAGACTAAAGAGCGAGAGGTATTAGGTTATTAATACACAGGCTAGGTATCAGTGACTGCACTGGTAACTTGCTTCTCAAAAAGAACCAGACTAATACAAAACAGGTCCGAACTCGGATATTCGCGACACTAAGTCTAAATTAAAAAGAGCGTGACTCATTGGTGTGGATTGAAACATAATACGTTTTTGGGGAAAGTGACTGCCCTGAGGATTTTAGTAGGTCTAGCTCGGGCAGTCCGAAGGCAGATAGGTAACACAGTACTCGGTGGGTGCAATAGACGCCCACTTGAGAAAATAACTGCCTTCAAAGTTTTGTCTGTTTGGTGCAGCACCAAGCAGGGAAAGCTTTTTCTTTAAAAGACAAGTTCGACTATTGTACTGCAACCGACTAAGAGTACAAGACACATACGTTTTTTTAATATACACATTCATATTGTGTCAATATATATATATATTTTTTTTTTGTTGTTTTTGATTTTAAATCAACCTAAACTGTGCTTGATTGGGTAGTGACTACACTATCTTTTAAATTGACTGATAACATCATATTGTGCTAGTTTCCAGATCTTTGGACCGATAATCGGCTAGTGTGAATAAATTTTATACAAACTGTACGCTGACAACATACAGGGATTCGTGGTCACTATTTAATAGAATCGGGTGAAATTTATTGTGTTGTGTCATTATTATTGTGAATAAAACTATAAGGTCTCTAGCAATTGAGTCAAGAGTAGGCATAGGAAGGGACAAATAAAGAATGAGTTTAGACAAGTCAAGGATACCAAAACGAGGTAATAGCTCTAGGAAATTCATACCTGAAAAGCAAAGAAAAACGATGACCGATCCTTTTGTGGATTGGATCAAGCGAACCCGGTCCGATAAAAAGGGGACGGTTTCAGGCAGAATGGTTGAAACGAGAAGTCAAAAGACCTCAGAAGAGCGAAGAGAACTGTTAGAAGTGGAGGTCAATACGGACCATACCATGAACGACAACCAGGGAGTAAATGGACTGGAAGGGAGAGGCAGAAGGCTGGCGAGTGAATCTACTCCGGTAGAACAAGGCCATGATTTTGCCACTTCCACCGGGACGTTGGATCGAGAGGAGATGTCGGAACTGTCCGACATCTCAACTGAAGTAACGGCAACTAGAAGATCTCCGACAGACAACACTATGATGGCAAGCGGAACTGGAAAACAAACAACCTCATCATCGTTCTCAGAAAGAATGAAGAACACCTTCGGAAACATCTTTCCATTCAGCATGGGAGGAGGAGCAGGAAACGATGGGGAGTCCCAGGAGGAAGAGGATGAAGAGGAGCAAGGGGACTTTGGATCTCAAGTCAGTCTCAATAGTTCGATCCAGGAGAGTGAGGCACACGTCGGAAGAGAGACTGGAACTATGGATAAATTTGGTGTAGTGACAACGATAAGCAAAGAGGCAAACACACCAGGCCAGTCAAAAGACTTCGCGATTAGGACAAGTTCAGAGCCACAAACTGGAGAGAGTAGAACCGGAGGGCTAGGCAACGCGTTAGCGGATCCTGAAATAGATAATGATAAAACGTCAAGACAGAGAGTCAGGGCCCGGATCTCTACCAGCACGAAGCTACCTGGGACCGACAGAGTTACACCACCACATGTGACGCCACTCATGGATAACGGGGCGGCACTAGAGGAAGCCTTAAACAACATAGTGGGCAGTTTAGGAGAACAAAATGAACAGATGTCGATAAGGATGAGTGAACTGGAAAGAGCAGTTCACATTGAAAGAGAAAGTCTGCGGGAAGAAATAAACCGCAACAGACAAGAAGTTGACAGAAGCGAAAAACGCTTGAAAGAAAGAACAGACGAACATATGACGAGGAACTTGTCGCGAATGACAAGAGAGGCGGAACAGAGGGAGTTACGCTTAAGAGCCGACATGGAGAAGTTAAGAATTCAGCAAGAGCAGTCTCTTGGGTCTCTTGACACAAAGATAGACGCGATGATGGAGAGGCGAACGCAGGCTATCATGGATAGGTTGGACGGGCTACTAAGCAGCAAGAGTGGACCAAAAGAAGGAGAGCCGAACTCGGGAGGTCCCAGCAGGGAACCGAGGGTGAACTTCAATGAACATCAAAGGAGGAAGACAAATGGATCCACTAGAGGCAGGGGCAGTTCATCAGGCTATGCCACAAGGGGTAATACAGCATGGGGCCCGAACAGTAGAGCAAGTTCAACGGGGAACAGACAAACCTCGAACGAACGACCAACGCAAAGCACACATGCGACCGGGAGAAGCGATTCTGGCAACATGGGGCATACAAGCCCGAGGAGGAGTCACATGGGCCAAGCGGGAAACGCTCATGGTGATTCGGATTGTAGGGATGTACCGCACACAGAGCCTTCGACAAGGTGTGAGGACACTCAGGCGGGACACTCAAGGGATGCTACGGCAATGGCCACAGCATTTGAAACCCTGAACAGGTCTTTGGAGACGTTCCTGACGAGGTTATCTAGAACCAATGAACGCAGTGAAAAGTCCAGAAGAGTCTTTAAGAAACCAAGATGCTACAAAGACGAATCTGATGGCTGTATTGATACCTGGATAGAGGTAATGAAGCTGCATTTTGAGGAAGAAGACTTGTCTGAGAGACAGGAATGCAGCGCGCTCACCAGCAACTTAGAAGGGACAGCCCTGAACTGTGTCATGGCCAAGAAACAGTATCAACGTGACACTGCTGAGAAAATCTTCGAAATTTTATTAAACCGTTTCGGATCAGGGGTGCAGGGGCACCAGGCGATGATGCGCTTCGAGAAACGGAGGCAGCGGGAAGATGAAACTATAGACAAGTTTCTCGATGATTTGGAAATGCTGAGAAGACGCAGCCAACCGGATGAGTCAAATCGAAGGATGAACCTGGCCGTAGCCTCAAAATTCATCGATGGTGTGAAAAACGATGAACTTCGTACGATGCTAGCAACGCATTACACACCACTATCAACTAATGCGCCAACACCGGAGGAGTTGAGACTCAAATCGAAAGAGTATCTATTGCTGAAACCTCCTTCGAGATCTGGATATTACAAGAACAATTATGGCAATTTTAACAACGGACCAGCGAGCCAAGGGAACAATTGGTACAAACCGAGGGACGATATGGACAAGAGACGCTCTTGTGCTAATTGTAGTTCAACAGACCATCATGTGTCAGCATGCCCAGCTTATAAACAAGGCATGAAAGCAATAGGCTTTAGCCTCGAGGACGAAGATGCGTCAGAGTTGGAACATGAGGATTTCATGAGAGGAGTAATTGCGAAATTCGGCCCGAGATGTTTCTTTTGCAACTTGGAAGGTCATTTTAAATCAGACTGTCCACAATTCTGGGATGCAGTGGCAGACATCAAGCATCCAAGGCATGAAGAAGCTTTATCAGGAGTGAAAGCGAGCAAGGCTCGACTTTTAAACGAAGCAGAGGCACGCAGGAAGGACAAACCTCAAGAGCTGGCGGCAAAGAAAATGCAAGCGGTAACAGGAGAAGCATGTGAACCGGAACCAGCAACTGCGGCCGATGACTTCAATATCGATTATAAGGCAGCCGCAAAGGATGCTCTAAATAGAGTACAACAGGAACTGGTGACGAAAGAGATCGAACAAAGAGTGAAACTTGAACTGGAAAATGAAAAGCTTCAGGAGCAACTGAATACCTTCGAAGCAACGGAGTTCGAGGAGACGAAAACACCAAGCAGTTTAGATATGAAACTTAAAGTGATCTCCGGTAAGAGGTTCGGCATGGCGCCGCAAGGAAAGAAGATACAGTCGATAATCTCAGTGGCTGGACACCAGGTAATAAGAAATTTGAGTGAACCATCAGAGTTCACTTTAATGCATTTGGACACATATGCAGATTATCTGAGGCAGGTGGAGCCACGCACTGAGTCGAGAGCTGTGCGAGCACTACTAACGACGGGTGGCCCTCGCATGAAGAAACTTCATGGACGCTACTTGGAGGTCTATGGGCCGTATCAAATAATGCTGAACGTGGATGGAATCAGCATCTACACCAGGACTTACATAACAACAGATGATGACCAAATGGGGCAGATCTATTTGGGTGAAGAGGAACTCAAAGTCCGCAGGATAGGCCATGACGCCATGATGGAACAAGACGCGGTACATATTGGATATGAAGCAGATGTGACAGCACACCTGCTTGACACCAACGGAACAAAAATCGGAGTCACAGGGCTTCTGGACACAGGCGCGGTGGTGAGCGTGATGCCGATAAAAACCTGGGAGAGAATGGGCTTCACGCGGGGAGATCTGATTCCTACGAATCTCCGACTAGCCGCTGCAAATCGAGGAGCAATCTACGTAGCCGGAAGAACACCGGTGACGGTCCTTCACATGGGAGGACGGAACCTTTGGATGAGCTTCCTGGTGGTAGAGAATCTGGACGACGCCGACCAATTCATCTTGGGCAGAGATTTTGTCAGGAACTTTGACGTGATGATTGACTTAAACAACGGTCTAATACGGATTAGAAACCCGGACCGAAAGTATGTTAAGAGACCCATTAATAGGATAATAACAGATGAAAATAAGGTACCAGTTTTTTTGGATAGAAAAGTAAAGTTACAACCAGGACAAGCTGTAGTAGCGATTTTTAGAATGAGAAATTTAAATTCGTTAAGTGATAGTAAACAGGTTTGCTTAGTACCGAATCCAAATAGTCAGAGTTCGGTGATTTTAGGCCGGAGCTTCTCGGTAACGCGAAACGGACTGTGTGTCAGTGTGTTGTTGAACACACTGGACACCACGGTTTCAATCCAGCGTGGAAAGAAGCTTGGTTACGCATTGCCGATGAGGACCGACTATGAAGAGACACAAAACTTGAAGAAATATAGTGTGAAAGACTGTCCTTATCATGCAAATAAAGATAAAATTTTAAAGAGGATTGATGAATTAAAATCTATTCGTAAATTGTTTTCAATGAAATCCGAAACGGACGACGGCTTATCAAGCTGCTCGAATTTTCCGGAACGCCCCTCGTCATATGAACTAGATTCTGACAAACCGGTTTTGCCAGAAATAGAACATTTAAAAGGAAAAATAGGTGAGGGAGATTTTGAAAAATTGCGGGACCTCCTAGATCGGAACGCCGAAGTATTTTCAAAACATAAGGCGGACATCGGTTGCTGTAATTTCGTCGAACACGAAATCGAACTAGAAGAGGGCGCCGTTCCCCATAGGGAAGGCGCAAGGCGAATGACGCCACATAAATCGGAAGCGTGCCGAGCGGAAATAGAAATGTTGCTTGAATACGACATGATAGAACCCTCGAAATCACCATGGGCTTGCGGAGTAGTAATGGCGAAAAAGAAAGGGGGGCAGCTTAGATTTTGTTGCGACTTTCGTTACTTGAACGCGGTAACGATTAAAGATGCGTACCCGATACCGCGAATAGACGAGAGCCTATCCAAACTTGGTGATGCAAAGTTCTTCACCACATTGGACTTGGGTTCTGCCTTCTGGCAGGTTCCTCTGCGAAAGAAGGACAGGGAGAAAACAGGATTCGCGTGCGAATTGGGGTTGTACCAGTGGAAGAGGATGCCCTTCGGCTTGTGCAATGCGACAGCAACCTTTCAAAGGCTGATGGCTCAGGCTTTGACAGGAGTGACCAAAAAGTACGGGAATCTCTTGATGTGCTACGTGGACGACGTAGTCATAGCGACACCAACCCTGGAGGATCACATTGATCGACTCGATGAGGTCTTCGGATGTATGAAAAGAGCAGGCTTGAAATGCAAACCATCGAAATGTGAAATCCTTAGGGATTCGATCAAGTACCTGGGGAGAATGGTGGACCGGCATGGTGTGAGGCCAGATCCAGAAGCAGTAGAGGCTGTGCTGACATGGAAAGCTCCTAGAACGGACACACAGCTCATGAGCTTCCTAGGGTTTGCCAATTACTACCGAGAATTCATAAAAGGATACGCGGACAAGGTGTACCCGATGCAGAAGCTGATGCGCAACAAAGGGAAAAAGTTCGAATGGAATGATGAGGCACAAGTTGCTTTCGAGAACATAAAGCGGGAACTGTGCGAAGCGCCAGTGCTGGGCATGCCTACAGAAAAGGGCATGTATGTCCTTGACACAGACGCATCGGTAGTGGCCATCTCAGGAATATTGCATCAGGAGCAAGAATGGAACGGAAGAACAGTCCTCCGTCCCATTGCATACGGCAGCAAGGTCTTGAGTGACACAGAGATGAAATATGGCGCACCGAAAGCAGAGATGTTTGCAGTAGTCACCTTCGTGGAAAAGTACCGTGCATACTTGGGGAGCGCTCCCTTCAAGTTACGCGTGGACAACAGAGCGTTATCCTGGTTGAAGACCTACTCGATGGATCAGAGTTATATTGGTAGATGGATAGTCAGATTGGATGGCTACCATATGATAATCGAACATAGGATGCGTGATAAACATCAGAATGCTGACAGTCTCAGCAAGAAAACTGAGTTCTATGAAAGATTGGAGCAGAAGCAGGCCAATCAGGCGGAAGTAAAGGAGGGATTCTCGTTTCTGGACAAAGAAACTTATGAAGCGCTTCCCTTAACGAGATGGTTGGATAAGTCTGGACATCCAATTCCAGGGCATCCTGAGTTACCTGTAGAGAAAGCAGCTGAGATAAAGATCCTGTCCAAGGAGGATCCAGTCCCCTTAGATTTGTTGCTGCGCTCGAACCTGGTCCAGCAAGAACTCTCTCGCATGAATATAAACAGCCTCTCATTATTGGATAAAACGGTGCAAGTCACACCACAAGTAATGCGGATGCTGGGTGGATTGTTAGAAAGAGAAGTGACCAGAGATGACCCCGAGTGGACAGCAGCAGCGGCATCGCTGACAATCAGTGAGAAGGTGAAGATCGTGCCGTCCAGACGACAACACGAAGAGAACAAGAGGGATTGTAGGACAATAGTTCAGCAACTAGTATCCTCAATACCCCAAGAGATTTTAACCAGTACTTTTTACGGACAGAAAGGACAGGAGAGCGGCAGGCAAAAGAAAACTGTCACTTTTGTAGACCGGGATAAAGACGGTGAAGTTGTAGAACAAAATCTGCTGCAAGACTATTTGTCCGGGGAGAAGGATGAGGAGAAAAACCAGCGATCACAAGATCAACACCCGGGACAAGGAAATTTGTCCGGGGAGTCCGAGATAGACGAGAAAATTCCTGATGAGAAACAGGACCTAGAGAACAAAGTTTTGTCCGGGGAGTTCAGATGGATGCGAAGGAAATACGGACATGATCTGGAGGAGCGTGCAGTCTCCGGCACAACACCTTCGACGGATGATAAGTCAGAAAGCTCGAGAATGAACACCTATTCAGACAGGGATTCGACCTCGGGATCAGAACTGTCAGAACTGGCGATACACACGCTACTAGTGGAAACTCGGGCGAGAAACCTGGACAGAGAGGTGTACCAGGATCCTGACAGTGATCGCTACCTAATACCAAGCGAAAGAGTCTTTGACAACGCAGCGGATGACTTAGAAACGATAGCGGTATCGAAACGTTCGATAAGCCTGTTGCCGCAGAAAGAGGTAGTCAGGACTGATCTTCAGCCGTTTCAACAAGAAACACAACCGTTGGCGAAGATTTGGTGCGTTAAGATGGAAGAAGACACACATCAGCCCAACGAGCTGAACAGTCAGATGAGAATCATGAAGACGTACTTGAAGGCGAGATACAGACTCTCGGACCTTCTAAGGGCGCAGAGAAATGATCGCATGACAAGCAACCTAAAAAGGTGGATAGAAAACGGTGCACCTGACAAAGGTGACCTGGAAGAAGACAGCTATAGGATCCTGAGACAATACTTCATGCAGAAGGAGGGGAGATTATATCTGAACAAGGACGGGATCGTGGCTTGCAGGAGAAGAGAAGAAGACAAGGTCTTATACAAATATAACGCGATAGTGTTGCCGCAACTCTATCAGACAGAACTATTATTCAGGTCGCATGATCAGATGGGCCATCAAGGGATCGACAAAGTGTATCAGAGGATCCTGAAGCGCTTTGAGTGGCCTGGGATGAAAAAGGCATGCGAGAAATGGGTGACAGCATGTCTGTCATGCCAACAGGTCAAGGATCCTAGGAAGTTGCGATTTCCTTTACAATCAATTGAGTCGTCTGAATTCAACGAGGTGGTGCAGATAGATCACCAGAAGATATGCATGACAGACAGCGGTTACAACCAAGTCTTGGTCATGATAGATCACTTCACGAAGTATGCAGAGGCCGTGCCCTGCATAACTGCCTCAGCGGAAGAGACATGCGACCACCTGATCAATTCGTGGATAGCAAGACACGGATGTCCAATGACGTTTCAATCGGACAATGGAACGGCTTTCGTAGGCGAGCTTACGAAAGAGCTTATGAGACGGTCACAGGTCGCTCAGGCTCACTCCACGACATACCACCCTCAGACGAATGGCTTAGTGGAAAGACAGAATAGGACGTTAGTATCGATGCTGAGAGTATACTGTTCCAGGTATATGACCGATTGGGACAGATACCTTCCACAGGTGATGGGAGCTTATAATAGCACGCAACACTCCACCACTGGAGTCAGTCCACACATGATGCTGACGGGACACGAGAAATCTTTACCCTTGACATTCTTCTACCCAGAGTATGAGGGAAAGAAAACATCCCCACAGGTCTACGTAAGGGATGTGATCAGACGCCAACAGGAGTTGAACGACTTGTGTAGACGAAACACTCAGCAGGCACAGGCAAGGCAGAGGAAAAGATTCGACAAGAAAGCAGCTGGTGCAAAGGCTTACTCGGTGGGAGACTACGTATGGGTATTTCAGAACGTTATACCACCGAAAGGGACAAAAAAGCTTCTGAAGAAGTGGAGGGGACCCTTCATGATTACAGAGGTGCACCAAGAGGGACGCTTTTATAGACTGAGTACTGGACGAGCCGCCCACTACGAGAACATCAAGCCACACAATCCATCGACAGAAGACTGGTGTATACCTGCAGACATGGAAGAAGGGGATTATCTAATGATGGATCCTGCTTGTGAGGTCAATGAAAAAGGCACCAGGGAGAAGAACGATGGAAACGAAGTCGTAGAGGAAGGTACGGATACACCATTGGACCTGGATCCAAACGAACAGATCGAAGCGGACGATGAAACCTTGCCCTACGCAGAGGAAGATTGGCAGGATTCCGAACAGACAGAGGTTCCCAAGAACATGGAACCAGATCTTCCGTTCACGATGCAGACTCGTCAGAAAGACGGGACGAGACTAAGAAAGAAATACAATCCTTACGGTGACGACTTTGTAGTGGATAGGATAGATCTAAAGAAAATAGTGGAGGAAGTAGTGGGTTTAGAGGAAATAACAGTGTCACAGGACATTGACATAGTCGATGATCACAACGATGAGTGGGTTGACGACTGGTCGAAACCCGAGGTGGAGTTCGACGATGAGCAACAGCAGTCAAATGAACAAGACCTGACGAACCTGCGTGTCTTAGAGTGGCTGAACGAAATGACATCAGACCCTGAAAAGACCAGCGTTACGATTCAAGACGTAGATCGCGAAAGCGCGAAATACATTAAGACCGAACGAGATGATCCTTCCTGGGCTGCCCAGGAAGGACAACTTCTCATTCCAGCTTCTAATCTTGACTTAATACCCGGTATGCGATCGACGGGGACGCCGATGGATATTTTTGTCCGGGGAGTGGGGGTAGGACTTACCCACACTGAAAACTTGATAATAAAAAAATTGAGAATAGCAAGAGAAACAGGAAACTTAGAAGCAGAAACAGGTGAAGAACCTAAGAAACCTGACATAGGCAGGGTAGTTGAGTCATATTTTAATTTACCAAATGAATATTCTAGTAACATAATACTAACAGACAGTGATTTCATACTCACAAACAGAACATGTGCGGTAGCTATCACCGCAGACATGAGTTTTAGGACGGCGCTAGCGGCAGATTTTAAGAGGGAATACAAAAACGTGGAATTCCTTTGGAAGCAAAGACCAGGGATAGGGGGCGTAGCAGCCTTACCCCCGGCGGTGTCGCAAATACCGGGAAAGTACTTATGCTTCCTGGTAACGAGGGCGACAGAGAAGCAACACGTGGACCCAGAAAATCTAGTCTTGTCTTTGACGAGGCTGAGGGACTTCCTTGTGGAAATGGACGTGAAGGAGCTTTCGCTTCCAGTGTACGATCCAAATAGAGGAAGACTGCATCCTCGGGAATTGTACGCGCTTGTACACGTGATATTCTCTGATACGAACATACAAGTATATCTACATAAGAAATATTACTTAAGTATAGGCTGAGTGATGAGCGAGAGGGTGTTAGGCCAAAGACCGAGTTACATGTAATATGTGATATGTGTGTCATGTTATGTTATGTTATGTTATGTGTTAGGTTATTAAGATCATGGGTAAGTAGGGGTTAGTGACCATGAACAACTAAATGACGATCTTGGGAATAGATCCAAAGTTTGGACTGTCCAATCTTAGGTCGAATTCCAAAATTTTAGAAACCAATTGATTTTAATAAATTTTAGGATAAATATCTTTTTATCTGAACTGTCTTTAAGAAAATTTTAACGATGTATGTTAGGGTGAAATTGACAAGTGTGACATTCGTGATTTCTTTTCTAGATCCTGATTGATCATTTAATTGCTCACTTGAGTCAAAACTTGAAATCGAAATCAAATCAAACTTGGAAAGAACAGTATGGACAATTTCAACCTGGATGAATTGATGGACCTGGCAGAGGCATATGTAGGACCGATGGTAGATGCGATCTATCGTCGGCTGATCGAACGAGACTTCGCTCTGGAGGACCCAGAGGTGGTCATGTTGCTGACCGCCCTGATTAACATCTTGGGGCACGACAACCGTGGGGACCGCCCCACGGAAGTCCTGTTGATGGCAGCATATGGAGAAAGAGGAGTACTAGACCGCCCGAACATGAGAGTGATGAGGTGGAGAAACGGGGCTCTCTCAGGGAGTGACTTGGCGAATGAGCCTGGGTTGGGAAGTTCTAGGACTTACCAACCAGGTGAGATGCCAATGCCCTCCAAGCCCAAACCTGGGCTGACGAGAATGCATCAGGAGATGAACAGTGAGGCGACCTCGTCTGGTTCACCACTGAGAGTAGCTGTGCCACCAAAAGGGGCGAGAGTAACACAGAAGGTTCAGACGAACCAAACCATACAAGATCTGGACGAGATGAACGATCAGTTGAGAAGTACGAAGAAGGAGTTAGACGATATGACGAAGACCATGCTGGCGATGGAGGAAGACCGGGACATGTGGAGAAAGTTGTTTGAAGACTGCAACAAAAAGCAGGGTCAAGAGATCGAACGCTTAAGGCAGGAATACAAAGAGCGATCGGAGCAGGTGGCGTTGACGACGTCCATTGAGAAAGTGATACCTGCAAGGGATATTCCTCGTGGGCAGTCCCCGATGGAGCTCTTGACACCTCGAGAAATGAGTCAAACAACGGAGACACGGCTTCCAGCAGAGACGAACCGAGTAACAATCCCGGATCCTAGTGACACCTTGGGTGATCCCGTCGTAGAACAGACAGTGAGAAAACTGATAGAGACCGCTGGACGATTGGTCGCTAACAAGAATGCACCAGGTTCCGGGGTGACTGCACCCTATGGAACGATTGACGATACGGGCAGAGTACAACTCTCCCAGACAATAATCAGACAAGGGATAAGTGACGTGACGCCACTCAGGGGGAGTTCGAAGATCACAGAGAGAAAAGTAAGGAAGATGCCAGCGAAGAAAGTGTCTCGTGTAATGGACGTGCAGAAGAATAATCAATTAAAGCATAATTTCACGGGAGTTCCGGAGACAGATCCGAGAGCCTGCTTCAATCGAGCTACCTGGAGCCCGGCTGTGAACCTGCAGCAACCACCACTCGGGACATCTCACCTGATATTGGGAGACAGCTTAGTCCGAGTGCTAACGAATTTGAGGACCTCATGGGTCACCACGGTGATGGCCTTTGGAGGCGCGACAATTGCCCAATTATACCGGATGGTGGAGCTGATGAATCCCGGGAGGATACCCAGTGTGATGATATTAGTTGGGACGAATGATATCTCCAGAGGATCAGACGAGCAGGAAGCACAGTGGGAATCAATGATGGTGTGTTTGTTCACCACTCTCTGGCAGAAGTTCAGTTGCGCGGTACTGACCGTTTGCACGGTGCCAATGAACGCTAGAAACCTGACAGCATCAGGAAGAAGGCACAACGAGGGAGTCATGAGATGGAACAACATCATAAGAAACCTAGCAAATCGAAATGCCGGAAGAATGATCCTTATGGACATTGAACACGAATTGAGAGCCATGGAGCAAGCCAGACTGACTTCGGATGGCATCCACTTTGACACCATCGAGGGACAAGCTTGGTTGAATCGAGTCTTCCAAGAACGGTTGGACGAGTTAGAAGCAGAACTCTCTGACACAGGAGTACTGAAGGAAGAGGGAACGGTGAATGATACGGTGATCACTACCTTTGTGCCTCCTAACCTGGAAACGCGTTTGGGTACAGTCCCAGCCGCAATAAATTACCGGCAACAAAGCTCCAGCGAATCAGGTCGAAGAACTGACGTGCAGGATCGGTTGGGAGAAGCACCGACGAGGAGGACAATTCATCCTAGGAGAAGGATAGGACCCGTCAACCAACCAAACGAAGGAGTAGCAGGCACGTCCAGATCAGACACTAGATCGGAGACAACGAGTAGCTGTCGAGAAGAGAGACCGAACAGAGGCTCATTGTTATGGTCTAGACCCATGCCGTCTCCCTGGCACATATACAAAGAAGAACTGATGAAGCTGGACCTGCAGAAAGTAAGCTTCATCGAAGATGCAAGGAGGATGCTAAATGGAGCGACGCTATCCGTCAGCAGATTATACTCAATAACCGGCGTAGACTGGTTGATAGCCACTAGCATAAATTTCAGCTCCACGACAGCCTTAAGATTTGCTGACTTGGAAGGACTGCCCTCCAATAACACAATGGGACCTGTGAATGCAAGACCGTTGCAGGATGTCAGATTGAACCATGAGGAGAGGAATCGTAAGGAAAGGCCAGGAAGATTCCTGACGGCGAGAGCGCCAATTGGACAACACGTGAAGATATTCAAGCAACTGACGACACCACCTAGTCATGTGAAGGAGAGAGTATACCCAAAACAAGTGAACCAAGATGGTGATGCCCAGAGATATGGCGGATTGACAGCAATAAAGAAAGATGAGAGCATCTTCGCCGCCTACGACAAAGCAGAAATGAGAAAGGCCAAGATCATGGTAGTAGCGAATTCAGAGTTCGTGTACACCTCTAAGTCTTTGTTTTGGCCGGACGTCATAATGCTGGCCGCAGTTGACCTAGACCTATTGCAATCAGTGTCATTGGCTATAGGGGTACAGAGGCAGACGGAGATGAACCCGATAACGATTGTGTTTGCTGGCATCAATGACCATCTACACAGTAGAGGTTTTCTGAGCAGGCTCAGAGATCCTGCAACAGCAGAAAACGCAGTATGGCCCGCGATAAAAGACATCCTGGAGTCAATGGGTGAAGTGGTAGACGCGACAAAGGAGGGAACATTCAACAAAGTGGCGTTGAGAGTAGTATTTGCGTTGTCTCCGGGATATGCATATCTCCCGGATGGACTGAAATTTGTGTATGCAATGGTAACCTTACTTTCGGAGGGAAAATATGATGTGATCATATCAGCCCCGAATCGCATGATAGAAATGGAGAACCTGAGGCCACTTAAGGCTGAACTGCCTGCAGTATGGTCAGATATCTCAAACGCGATGAGAGGGTTCAAGGACCACGCGCTACACATGTTGGTGTTGGACGAAGTGCTGGGGTTGGAACTGTCCAACTTCAGTCGGCAACTCAAACTGAAACCAGGAATAGATGACGACCATCGAGTGATTACGGCAATGTCCAACGACTTGTGGTTCCGAGCAATGGAAGTGGCGAGTGAAGACACGAGAAGAAAGAATTCACTGGAGACGAGAGCTCATCTGGAAGCGATGGTGCTGAGAACCAAGCCGGAAGCAAACCAGTGGCTACACCTGAATCCGAGAGTAGCGGCATTGGGTGCAGATGCTTTTCAGCAAGGCCCAGTAATGATCACTAAGATGTACGCCTACTTGTTGAAGGAGGTGAACCTGGCGGAAAATGCCGGAGAAAAGACAGCTGAGTTCGTGAACAGAATGTGTCAGATTACTCCGGAAACCTTCTGGACCCAGGAAGTGAAAGGACAGGAGGGATTTGAAAGGACAGACAGCATGCTAGAAGGGTTGGGAGCCGGATGGACCGCGTCCTTCTTGGCAAAAGTCTACCCGAAAGTCTCGCACTACTTGATAAAGGAATTCCTCCAAGCGGTAGTGAAAGTATCGATAGTGGAATTAATAGCCCTGTTTGTAACATTTGGAGCGGAGAATTTCGTGAAAGGACCGGTGATACTGCTTACGGATGGAATACAGAACCTGCGACTAGATGGACTTTTGACGTTGATCGCAATTACCCACGGAAACTTGGGAGGGCTGATGAAACTGGCACGTTGTCCAGAGCAGATGACAGAGAGAGTGAGGAATCTGGATATGAAGAAATCCACAGACTCGTGGAACAAAATAAGAGACCTGAGACACACTCTTATCCAGTATCTCTTGCAGCAAAATCGCTTTGGAACCGGAGAAGACGAGACAATTGAAAGAGAGGAAGATGTTAGACGACATGTTGGAGGCATGCCGCTGTTAACAGATTTGAGCTTAGCTATGAGAATCGATCCCTTGGCACTGATCAGAGGAGTCACGGAGTTCGTGACAGTGATCTATGGACCAGCAGTCACCTTTGCGTTCCCTGACGTTAAAGTGGAAGCATATAGGAGGTCGGTGTTGCACCTGAACCTCATATCGGCAGTGGACGGTAGTACACTGAACTGGTGTGAGCAGCACGCATTGCGAGAGCTCATGAGTGAAGATCTGTTATTTGCGAAAATATCGGAGCCGGAGATGACAGTCATCAATTTTGACGATCACTTCTGTGACCGCATGGGAGAAGTAGAAAGAGGGCACATCGAGGTGTTTCCAAAGCTTTGGAATCTGAGGCCCTATGACAAAACGAATGGCGAAATGACCAGAGTGCCTCGTCTCACAGCAGCGTATCACAAGGTGAGAGAAGAGACGAAGGACTGGGGCGATTACAAGAAGCTACCCGAAGCAATCCCCGAATTCCCTCTGATAAGAAGGATGTTGCTCGGAGCAGTCTCCGTAGTACAAACTCCTAGGTTGAGAGCATTCGAAACCAATAAAAGGAGAGTAGGGAATTTCTCGGCGACGATGGATCCATACTTCGTGGGGAGAAATGCCGCCGTGTTACAGTACACACGATTTGCGTACACGGATCAAGCGACGAGAAGGCGAATAAGCAGCGCCGCTACTCCCAAGCCTGAAGGATTTGATGAGGAATGGAGACGACTAGGCTCAGCTCCAATGAGGATGAGAGGCAGGACTGAATTGCCTGAAGCCTCAGTAATCCTGACTAGTGTGAGAAAAGAGATGAAAGTTGCGGGAATATTGCAGACGAGAATTTTCCTAGCACCCTTCGGCTGCGAAGAAACTAAAGTGGTCCATGGAGAAGAGGAAGATAAATCAGCCGGTACATTGCTCATACCGAGATTCCAGGAAGAAGCTGATGATGACAAACAAGGACCATCGAACTCGAATGGGGACAAGTCAGAAGGAGATGACGGACAGGGTGGAAACCGTCAGACGGAAGAACCCATGCAACAAGATCAAGCTGGTGGGGAGGACGACAGGGCATCGACAGGAGGAACATCCAGCCTGGATTTCAATATCTTCAGTGATCTTGAGAATAATGCAGACACGTTGGAAACGACTGAGCCAGCGGATGAAGGCATCTCGACACTGGAACCTCCGTCAGCCTTTGAGGAGATGAAACGGAATTTGCCGGAGAGCAGCTCTCCTGGCAATACAAGAAATAACGATCAGAGAATCCTCATGGAATCACCTCGGAGGAGAAGAATAGAGGCCTCAGCCAGAGTACCTTTCTTGGGAACGCTACCCGAAGAAGAATGGGAAGTACATCACCGAGACCACGAGAGTAGGACGGGATGTAAGCTGGACAGAGTGGCGTTCATGGAAGAAGTCTGGACTGTGATTCAGAGCTATGGGACCCAGTCCATTCTCAAAACAGGTCTCAATCAACCCTTGGTGAGAGAAGTACTTGACAAGCTTGATGAGTGTGAAGGGAGACTGAGTGAGTTATTGATCGACTCAGCCACTGATGAGAGTGAAGCGAATTCTCCCATCAAGATGACACCGCAGGACAATGAAGGAGAGGTGGTGTACCTGTCAAGGACCAGGAGAGGAACGATGCGATCGAAAATGGTGATTGATAAAATCAATGCGATGAAAATGAAGTTAGGCAGCAGAGTGATGCCGAGGAGGATTGGAAAGACGAAAGTGGATTCGGAAATATCGATGAAGGCTGGTAACTCAGCGAAAAGAAAACGAGTTGAGGAAGTCATGGATTTGGGACAAGGTGATTACCAATTGTCTGGCACAGATAGAATATTAACTGATATAGCGATGGTGCCACCCATTCTCATGGCTGGGTTAAAGTCAACCGGTTATAAATCCAAAAGGAGTGACCGCACTCTGACTGGAGCGACTTTAGAAATGGAAATACTCAGTCAATGTGGAGAGAGTAAAATGAGGGACTTCAAGCCATCTCCCATGAATCATGGAAAGGGAAGTGTTGCAGGACAACTAACACCAGTGGAATACAACAGACTGACAGTGTCTGAGACAGTGTCGATAGATGAACCCACCGGTGGATACATGGAGATGTTGGAATACCGAAACTCGGCTAGAGGGCATGTAATGGCCCTGGAAGAAGAAAAAGCCATGGAGGGTTATCTGGAAACAATGTTGCAAGGCACCACCCTCAAGCAGAAGGCGTACGGAACTTTGGCGTCGTCTGACGTACAGGCGGAGACGATCGAGCAGTTGGTGAGCCTTCCATGGAAAGCAGTAGTATTGAGGTATTTCGAAGAGGAAATGAGGACTACGCCAAGAATACATGCTCTCGTGGCAGTACCTTACGTAAGGACAGAATTACAACTCAGGCTCGCCTGGTGCATGATGGGACTGACTAGCGAAGAATATGATTCGGGAGAAAGGAAGAGATCAAAGGAGGAAAAAGTTTTCCTTATGACGAATCTGAGGGATCTGATAGTCCAGGAGGGAGCAGCAGTAGCGTGTGCAAAGCGGAGAGACGCTCTCTGTTTCATTCGATTCCTGATAGAGCAGATTTCAGTACCTGCATTAAGCACTTGTGTTAAAATGTTGAAGGAAGGCGATGAGCGAACGAAAGCCATGTTCTTACTAGCAATGCTGGATATGCAGCAAAGTAAACCGATGAGGGTGAACATGAAAGAACCTGAAGAACTGGAACCCATGAAAAAGATAGACGAGATCAGGAGATTCTCAAACAAGGAGTTGAGGCTCACTAAAGAATCTATGGGAGCATTGCCAAAATCCAGTGAATACTGTGGACCGATCAAGAAGAAGTCCTATAGCTATGTGTCCGGGATTATAGGGATAGCATACAATCCTTTCCTGAGTGAAGACATACGTGATTGCTTCTTTGATTTTGAGCAGGCGGTGTTACTAAGATTCTGGACGTCCAGAATTGTGACGACTAAGAGCGTTAACAATCCACAGGCCAAATTGGGATTGGTCTTGGAAGAAGAGGTGACTGCACCTTCAGTGCCAAAATCCGACAAGAGAGTGGAATTTGGGTTGGGGTTCTCAGATGAATTACTGAGAACGAGCTTGATGGCAGTGTGGGAATTGATGAAGCCATCGTGGTGTCCTAGTCCCAACGCTGACTCAATATTACGGGCGACACAGGACGTACAGAGGGAACTGAATGTGGACTGTAACCTGCGTGACCTCAACATCATATATAATGTGATGATAACAGCCTCTAAGAGCAACGGAGAAGATAGAGTGGAGTTGCCTGGCTGGGGACCAGAAGACTGGGTCAAACCTGGTAGCTGTCTGGCGGAAGTCTGTGGACTAGAGGGTCACGTTTGTGGAAGTCTAGACTGTGTGAAAACCCTGGAGAAACAACACAAGCAGTTGACGGTATTGTTTGAAAATGTAGTGATGAAAGCAAGAACGGAAACGGAACTGATAGCAGATTGCCATGGAGGAACCGATGTGAATCTAGTGACAGCACTAGGATTCTACAGCATGTTTGGTTCTTTAGAGTCACTATTGAATCTAGAACAGAAACATGAGATGGTCACAGCCATCAGCGTAGAGGTATTCCCAGGAGTTCTGCAGACTGAGCAGAAGTATATAGGAAAATGGAGGGAAGCAATCGAAACGGAGATGAACATCAGACACAGCGAAACTTATTGTAGACCATCAGGAGCACGATATTTGGTGGGTTCAACGTTGGCTCCAATGTGCAAGAGCAGATACCCTGTACATTTCGTGGCTGTGGACGTGAAGAGCACAAGAACGATCGTGGATCAAGCTTTTTCAGTGCCGAAGTGCGTGAGGTTGGCAAGAATGTCTGAAAAGTCTTACGAGTTACTGTGTAAGATTTTCTCAGCAGTTCCAGAAAGAACCAAAGAAGAGTTGGAGTCAATACTAGGAAAGAAATTCATGGGATATGTGAGCGGGAACTTCAGTGACTTTGAAAAACAGAAACAGAGAGGATCAACTGTCACAGATTACAATGCAGTAGATGAGAATGATGAAATCCACCGAGTGATGATGGAAGTGGAACCATTGCTGGAAGCTTCGGGAAAACGTAATTGGAGGAGCATCATGTTGACGCATGATGAGTTTCCTTGCCACTGCTTGCTGCAGACCTGGTGGTATCCCAAGCGTAGTAATCTGGTGTTGATCTGGGACTCTGGAGAGCTGCTCTCCATGGGTTTACCAGATTCATCACAGCCCATAACAATAGTGATAGTGGGAGTTATGATGGCGATACGATGGCTGGAAGCTTATGTGAGAGAAAATAATAGACAGGAAGCACCGACGAGAGAACAATTGCAGAAATTAGATTGTCTAAAAGATTTAGATCTTTTTGAGACAATGTGCAAAGTTCTAAACATTCCGATGGAAGTGAAGAAGATATGGGCAAGAAAACGATTGATGCCATGGTTCAGAGCTAACATGACTGCATGGTTGTACGAGTATGCGAAAAAGCATATGTCGAAACATGGCAGAGTGTACAGTGAATATCAGCTGGACATTGGGGCAGGAGCTTTCAAGCGAGCTTTCGTGACCCATCGGAATGCAGTGACCACCGCTGTGAAAAGAATTTCCAGGACGAGCGAGCGTAGTGGAAATGAGAAGGCAGAGATGCTGAAAGAAGATTTGGAGAGAAACGTGACGTTGTGTCTCCACAACAGCTTCTGTAGAAACAGAGAATCAAACGTGGATCCCCTACCTTGCTGTAAACAGAGGGTGGAAGAGCAGAAGTGTTGGAGGACGGCTTCCAACAGCGTCAGGATAGTCAATGACGTGCTACAAGACACGGAGACCGAGAGTGCAGAGTCAGCGTCACAGGAGGAGGAAATGGAGCATTGATGAATGGTCGAGAAAACAAGAGGCAACAAGAAAGAAAATTAGAAGAATTTAGAAGTTTTAGAACTTCTAAACGACGAAAAAAGAAGAGAACAAAGGGATGATGAAGAAAAGTTAAAACTCAAAATTGTTTTATGTGTGTGAAAAACTCAAATGAGAAACCAAGCAACCAAGTTGTAATTGAAAACTGAAACATTTAAATTGAGTTTGGAAATTGTTGCATTTATAAATTTGCATTTTGGTTTTAGTTGAAGTGGCTTTAGAGACACTCACTTATTATTTATTTAGAAAGGCTTGAGGGAAGAGTATATTTAAATATTCCAGCCTGCATGATTGTTTTTAATCACTTAGGAAGACTGATCACTTTGTGGTGACATGAAAAACTTGAGTAACTTCTTGAGGAGGGAGGTTGTTGCATTGTTCTTTCTAACCACAAAGTTCCTTAGTTTTAATATTCAGGACAATAAACAAGCAAGGTTTCCGAAGGGAAGGAGCATAGTAGGATAATTTTAGCTTGTTGGTTGGCAGGACTGTCCTGCAAGCCAACACCTTTTAAATCTAGGAGAAAAAGTTTCAATCGGGATATTGACACTGGAAGTCAGAAAATATGTTTTATCTTAAGTCATATCCTCAATGTGCAGATTAATGAAAGAATTTGAAGGCTATAGTGATGTAGGATGATGCCATTTATATTCTGCAGTGAGTCGATGTGACGTAGGTAAAAGTAATTTCGTGCATTTTGTAAATTCTGTTCGATGACACTGTAACCACTTAGAACATTGCGCGATTCAATGAGGACATTGACCGGACTGTCCGGGGAGTATGTGACATTCGACCAGAATGGCCAAAATGCAGTCTCTGCAGAATTCGGTATTTTAGCAGCAAGCCTTCCGAATTGGCGATTTAGAACGGATAAGGACGTTATTTGAACGATTAGCCAAACGGTGAAGGCTAGAAGATTCTGGAATTCTAATTTTTAAAAATTCGAATTATGACGTCATATTTCTGAGAAACGTCAGAAACGGCCATTTTTAGCTAAAAGAGCAAGAAAAAACAGAACAACTTTTATCTGCGATTACGAACAGTACGAAATCGAGACTAAAAAACTACAACGAACTACCGAACAGCAGAGGACGTTCCGAGTTGCAACTATTGTGCTGTTACAATAGTTGCGGGGCCGTTGCGAGCAACGGTGAAGGGTAAAACCCAGCCTTCCGAGTTATTGTGAACTGGATATTAAGAAGCTTGATTCACCGGATTCAAGAATCCGGAAGGGTCTCGGGACGTGGACTTTTATGAACTTATATTGAATTTTAGTATCCGTCATGTCCTGACTTGAATTTAATTAAGATCTTAATTCGTTTTGACAAGAATGAGGAGCTAGAAGTAGGGGGGAAAGGGTTGATCCATCTTCGATGGAGATGATGATTTTTATCTACTGAACAAAAACAATAGTAATATAATAAGTAGTAGCCCTGTTTTTAGGAGTGACCTCGTGGTCTGGGGATACTGAGACCCAGCCATGAGCTCACTAATTTTGCATGTAATCTAGTTAATTTGAGCGTTCTGGTCGAAGCCGGAGAACAGTAACGTTTTTGTCAGCCTGATGTAGGAAAGACCACCGAAAAGTACTGGCTTGGTAGAGACGGTGAAAAACATGCAAAGCTCTGTTTAGACGCTAGCCAGTCGTCTTAAGACTTAGTTTTGTTATCCGTCGATATGTATCTTCCGGGCGAATGTTACAGGAACCTGTCATGCACGATTTTCTCGCGAGAACTGAAAATCAGAAAAAGAGATCAGAACAGTTGAATAACAATCGCGGGAAAGTTGCTAGAAAAATCGGTGGGAAATTGCTATTCGCAATTTCAATAGCAATAATAACCTAGAGTAGAGCTGTCCCATCTGAAACAGAGACGAGAGCATTCCCACGAATTGGATTGTTACGATTGGAATACTATTATTGACTGGACTAGAGTGAACCTTCGGTGGAAAGGTGGACAGCTTGAGTGTCCCAATGGTTCACGAGAACTTGCAGTCTAGAGTAAAAACTTGTTCTTGTTGTTAAAACTGACTAACATTAAACTCATATTAGTTACTTTATTAATTCTTGAGTTGTTTACCGACTTATTTACTTCCTGGTTCTTGAGCGTGCTACAATGTGAGTACTTAATTTAAATTCCTAGAGTGTGTTTTATAATTGTTATGTTGAGGTAAGGCGAGTTTTAGGTTGATCCATCTGAAATGGATCAGAGTTACACTGTCTAATAAAAAGTAACTTAACGGATTGTTCCAACCCGGTTTTTAACGGCGTTCATGTATTTTGGGTATCTAGAGACCTAAGTATGGGGACGTTTCTAATTCTAGAGTGGGGGGATATTTTAGTAGTAGCCTTTAAGCTGTAACGGGCCGTAGTCTCATGTCACAAGCGAACCGAACTGGCTCCGACCGTTCTTGAGGTGGAAAAACACAAGAGATAGTGTCCCTGACCCTTGAGCCAGTGGTTATAGGGCCTATTTTTCTTAAGCCTCATGTGTGACTACAGTAGACGAATGTTACATGGGGGGATGATTTTGATTATTTGGATTTGTTTTGTTTCTGTCGTCGATTTGTTTGCTGTTAGCCCATTTCTTAATTTTGTCTCCGTTTCAATCAGCACTTCATGAGTAAATGGTAGTTGAAATTCCGTCAGTTGTTGTTGACTCATGACTTGGTTTTACTCAATGGGGGCAAAAAAGCCTTCACCCGGAGATATACTTGAAAAAAATTAGATTTTTCTCTTTCAAAATGTAGTAATCAGAAGGCAAAAACATCTATCTCAGCGTTATTGTTTTTTACCATTTTGTTTATGAATGATTCGAATTAAAGGGAGTTTCAAAATGACATGAGAGCGTTAAAAAAAAACAATTATCTTATAGTTTTTTGATGCCATTTAATCAACTTTTCATTTTGTTTTAATTAATATATTTACTAATAATGTTTGAAATCAGTAGAAAATTTTAGAGATCTACTTTAAGAATTGATGTATGCAAAGTTAGCGGCTCAAAAAAATGAAATTGATAGGAAAATTATCTCGTTTTCGTGTGATTTGTAAAATAATTTATTAATTATTTTTTAAAGTTTTTTACGACCTTACCTTTGATACATACAACGGTTCTAGATGCGGAATGATTTGGAACTTTTGATTTGTAATTTTCTAAGCCTACAAAGATCGTAATTTTCAGCTTAATTGTTTTAGTTTTGGTTTGCTATATGTTATGGGACAGATAGAAATATGCAACCTAAGAGATAGTAACATTTAGAATCGTCAATCTAATTGAAATTAATCTATTTTTTTAAAGGCTCTCCAATTGAAATTAATAAACTTTTATTAAATTGAGGAAATTCTTAAACTTTTTTTTCAAATCAATGTTAAACATAACATGATGTTAGTTTTCAATTTATGTCTAATTTGCTCATATCATTTGAAACCATGGCGATTGTCATGCTTGTTTTATTGATTAGTCCATATATTTCAATCTTTTTTCTTCTGCGCTTTAAATTTTTCCGCTCTTGAACCGTTCTGCCCTGTGTACCCTTCCTAGCCGGCAGTATTAGTTAATTTCTTTTGTGTACAAACTTTAATGATTATGTTCATGAGCCCAAAAAGGAAAAGTTTTAGCCTCGCTAAAAGTATGATTTTGGTGCTTGGCGAACTTTTAGTTTTGATTAATAGTCTCCTGCAGTTAGGTTCACTCTATAATTTTCTTTTTTTTTAAAAAAAAAAAACGTTTGTCAAACAATCGATCTTTGTGAAAAAAGTCCCTCCCCGCATTTCAGTAAATTGCAATCACCCCCCATTAAATAGTTCAGAGAGGCAAATAGACATGCAGTGTCAAAGCATGAATGTGCGCATAACTCGATGAAGTGCTTAATTCAGTATTAACAAAATATGAATGCTTTTTTATGAATGCAGTAATGATTAGGGAAAGCATATCGATTATCTCAAACTCAAATAAAACCGACAAACTGCAATCAAATAAGCGGCGACATGTACACGATATAGAGCTGAATTCGGTTGTTTTCCACCATCGACTGCGAAATCGAGTTTCAAATTGACGTCAATAAGATTGAATGACATCTCAAACCAATGTCGTTTTAATTATAGTTTTTTGGGGGATTACGCTTTTATAGTTTGAACTGCATCGAGAAGTTCACAACGTTTTCAGCGTCTAGAAAAACAACTTGAAGTTTTTACTTTTAGGTTGGATCAAGTCGAATCACAGAGAGTTGCCCTTTCTCATCTGAAGCAAGAATTATCAATTTCTCGCGGGAATGAAAAGTTATTGTTTAAGATTTTCGCTCTGAAAATGCAATAAATTTTTGTGAAGATTCGAAAAAAAATTTTGAATGGAGAAAATTCAAATGTTCTTTGTTTTTGTTGAAAAATTATATTCATTTGAACAAATTTTTGCTTTCTCTCAACAACCTCCTAATCTTATTGTTTTGTTGCATCTTAAAATAGATGGTAGTTCATGTACGGGGTCTCAAAGGCCAATGGGTTGCAAAATAAGGCCCACTTTTTTGGGGCTTACGCCATCCAGCAGGATTGTGGCAGCTAATGAAGAGATATATTTTTCGGAATTTCAGATCGTCACATCTTATCAACTTATCTAGAAGTTCTTTGCTTTTTCAGATACGAAATGCCAGAAGAACCAAAAACAGTTAAAGTTTACGCTAGAATCCGACCCACAGATAACTTCGCCTATGAAAACGTTGTTTTGAACTCGGATGGAAAGGTTTGAAGATTTGTTTTTGAACATATGACATCAAAAGATGTAAAACCGCAATTCCTTTTCTTCCTGCACTTCAATACTTTTTCTATGTACTCATTGGTCACGATAGACTTTTTGAGCGATTTGCACTGCAGTCCGGTACTTTTGCTCCATTATTTATATTTAAATAGCGCCATTTTGGAAATATATTTGTATTTTTTTTAATGAGCTCATTAATGTGGTTGCTGTCAAATCTCGATATCTTTCAGTTTTTGTCTGTACACTAGGAAAATACTGAAATGATGGGTTTTTAGGATCAGAGTGAAAGGACAAATTTAAAATAATTGCGAGAGTAAGTGCCTTGTAATAGGTTACAAAAAAAAACAACAAAAAAAATTCTTTTCCCCCGTTAGATGTTTTGTTCATGGAATTCGCACTTACGCAGGTTGCACGTTACACATTACCTTATTATTGAATCCAATTAATTTTCTGCTAAAATGCGCAGTTGTTGTAGAGGAAAAATTGTTGTAGAGGAAAAAGTAGAGGACTTGTCTGCTGTGTGTACATAATTCGAGATCCTGTCAGGTCTTTTCGCAAATTACCTTTGAAGGTTTTTCCAAATTTTAATTAGAAATATTGTATTTCAAATCTGTCTAATGGTTTTCGCCTCAAACATGAACGGATTCGTTTCCGAGATTTGTGCTTCTATTTTACTACAAGTTCTGAACTGAAGATGGCTCAGAAATTGTGTCCAGGTTTTTAACAATTATGGATCAACCCAGATTGTTTGGAAATATTTATTCTGACCACGCCCTCTTTAGGGCTGGAAAAAGCTATGTGTTAGTTGGGTGTTGCAATCTAGTAATATACTTTTTTTCTCTACTTGTTAACAGAATAGGCAGTTTAGTAGGAGAGGTAATTTTGACTGCTGACAAATAGGTTTCTTGTTTCTTGTTTGAAAAAGTTTTTTTTGTTTGGCTTCAAAAATGTTCCGATCACACTAATATAAGAAAAAAATCAAAGATGAAGAAGTCATTCATTATCAAAAATACGTTTTTATTTTTTTCCAGTAATTTTTTCATTTTTTTTTCATAGTTTTATTTTTGTTTGTATTTTCACGTAGAACTAGCATCGCAAAATAAATGTTTTGTGTGACTGTTAAAACTGGATATAATGCAAACATGTATATTTAAGACACAACATCATCTGAAATAGTCATCACTGATGTTACTGCAATTAACAAAACTTATTTACACATTCTAACACTGCACGGAAATGATAAATTTAAGAAATGTATGAATGAGATGCAAAATTAACCCACCTCAAGTGTTACATTACTGGAGAGCGCAGGGACACCAGCAAATGAAAACATTATGCAGAGCTCTAACACATTGTGATTTGTGTTTCCTACAGTGAAACACACAACGCATATGAAGTGATTAGCTGTTAAAATAGGATGAAAGCACACACAAATGAATACATTATACACATGACGAACACCACAACAAGTACTACACACATTACACACTGTGCGAAGCAGTTTTCAACAAGTTTATGAGGTTTTGCTCCATTCCCGACTTCTTTGTCAGACAATCGGCATATTGGCGAGTCGTTGGCACACAATTGACGCGGGAGACTTCACCAGACTGCAGAAGCTCCTGGATAGAACTGATTTCCACGCGCAAGCGTTTTTCTAGGACAGTTTTTGATGAGTACAACGACTCAAAAAGCTGTTTGCTGTCGACATAACCGTTGATTCTTAGTTTCAAACCTGTGATGAACTCGAGTATCTGTGCTAAAAAAATAGTTGCATCGAGTCCATCTTGCAGGTCCAAAGTCTCTGCTGCTAGGGTGCTTCTGGCAATTCGCTCAATCTTTCTAGACGCCCAAGCAAGAGGGTGGCATTTTCTCGTCTCGGGATTTGCCAGTATGGTCAAAAAACCTCCTTGAGACCCACCGTCACCCAAATTTTGAAATGAGGCATCCGTGAACACTTCAAGAACGAGGTTTTCAGGCTCTCCAAGCATGGGAAACGCTAGAGTCATATCTTTGGAATACTTCAAACGCCTGAGACACTTGTTTGCGACTCTGAGCCTCTCTGTATCTACGTTTCTGATGTCGCATGCTAGTGAGTAGGCGTAAAAACTCAAATCTGGTCTCGTTTGACCAGCAGTCCATTGCAATTGACCTATGGCGCCCCTGAAATTGGAAATTTCGTCTTCAGTTAGAGGTCTATTGTGCTTTGGATAACTCTAGTCGGTTATCTCGATTTCCTCGATGAAAGTACGCTGATCTATGGTAAGACAATCCTTCACGGGGTCTTTCTGTATGTTAATACCTATGAACTTCAACGGGCAAGTGGAGTGTTTTCCGACTGTGAAACCGCTGTCCAACTTCGGCATCACTTCTTCCACAAAACTCCGCGTTCCGGCAAAAAGAAAATCATTGACATGAAGTATGACTAGGCCGCTCAGTACTTTTGCATCTTGATATATGAAGAGCGCAGGCTCAAACGGACATCTGGCAAAGCCAAGATCACACATTTCCGAGCTCACCCGAATAAACCACTTCTTCGAAACGTCTTGTAATTCGTATACGGGTTTCAAAAGTTTCCAGAGCACATTTCTACTGTATTTCACTTCTTTGGGAGGTCTGATAAACAAGGGTCTCTACAGGCTTCCGCCTTGTAGAAATGCGGCTTTCACATCAATTGAATGGGGAATCCAGTTATGCAGGCTAGCAACTGAGATAAAGACTTTCACCAGTTCTTTGGCAACCACCGGCGATTGCGTCTCATATTTCGGCAGTTTTTCCCCTTCAAATCCTCTCACTACTAATCTAGCTTTTGGATTGAAGGAACCGTCATCATTCTGACGCATCGATAAAACCCATCTTGTGGACATCAAGGGTTTCCCCGCGTTCTGGACTTCCATGTACACATCTCAATTCTTCTACGACTCCAACTCTTTCAATTTCGCAGTTTCGAATGTTTCTTCGCTGTTAGAGGAATCTGAGACAAAAAATTCTTTCGCGACAGTCTTATCGGTTGTTCCATTGACTTCACCGACACGTTCCCAAGATGACACATCTGTGGAAAAGTCAATTTTTCCTAAAGAACCCGCGAGATGAAGGGTTTTCTCGTACTGTATGTTCCAGCAGTTCTTGTATCTGCCCTTAGCTTTTCCTGCAGGTCCCAAAATCTTCACTTGATACTTCTCTCCGGCAAGCTCCGAACTTTTAGCGGTGAACTTGACTGTTTGATGTCGTTTAGGTCGTTTTTCTGTTAGGTTCTCGAATCCTCTCCTAAAATCAGTTACGGAATCGCCATTTGTGGTCTCAGTTTGAACAGAAGCCTCACCTAAGTCAGCAGACTCACAGAATTCTGGTTGTTCCGCCTGGAATTCAGCAGGTTCGTCAGCTTCACGTAATTTGTTTTCCTCGATAGTCTGATGGTCAACAGACTCTTCAGTTTCAGGTTTTTTGGAGTTATTTTCCGTATTCTCCTGTTTCTCATCTCGTGAGAGAACAACATCGCTTCCTTCTATGGCCTGTACGTCTGTGGAATGCACTCTGGGAACTTGACCTCCTTGTCTCAGAAACACGATACTGCTGTCTACGCCGGTGACACTCGCAGGACCATGCCACTTTTTGTCAACAGAGCGCCTAAAAAACACTTTTTCTCCGTAAGAAACTTGGCGTTCTTGTTTTCTGACGTTGTGTCTTAATGCTCTTCTAATTTTCTCGCAAGACTCGGACTTCAGGTACTCTATTCTTGTTTTGTGGAGCAAAACAATATGGTCTGCAACAGTTTTTGAAAATACATAGCCTTCTAGAGCTCGCAGCTTGTTGTCGATATTCACGGGGATTAGAGGGCTTCTCTTCATCACAATTTGGGTCGGCGTATAACCATGGTTGTTATAGAGGCTGTTCTTAGCGAAGCAACTGTACGATAGACAGTTCTCAATGTCAAGGTTTGGGTGATCAATCCTGACTTTTTCAAGGATATGCGATAGTGTATCATTCTGGCGTTCACAGATCCCGTTGCTGAAAGGCGAATAGGCCGCGGTGGTTTTTACAACTAGATTGAAATTTTCACACAGACTTCGCATTATCTCATTGCTGAATTCTCCTCCGTTATCAGTCACAATTGCATGTTCTGGGGAACGAAATAAGCCAATCCAATGCTTCAAAAACATATGAGCAATAACTTCAGCTTTTTTGATCTGACAGGAACAGCAACACTGAATTTCGCAAATGTGCAGATGATATGAAGATACCAGAGACCTTTTTTGATTTCATGAAGGTCCATATCCACACACACCATTGAACCTAGTACTATTGGGTAAACCCACATCTGGTTTCGGTGGTCTTTTAGCTGTCGTTCTGCATATCTCACAGTCTGAAACAAACTTTTCGATATCATTTCTGGGAACCTCGTGACCCGCATTTCTGAGCAGTAGCTATAAAGCATTTGCCGAACAGTGTGCAAACTGTAGATGCAATTTCTTGACGTCAATTTTGTCTGTTTCACCTCTTGTTGTCACCAAAACACTGTTCACGCTACCTGGCTGCAACAAACGTAACAAATAGTGTGCAGAAACAGTGGTTTCCAGCTTGATACGTTTACCAAACACTGTCAACGTATCACTTGCTAGATTCAACAGAAAACCAGCTTTCTTCATGGCTTTTTTACTCAGAAGAAGAGGAAGACTCCCGTCAATCGCATCACAGGTAATCGTACAGTTTCTTCCAGCAATGACAACAGTAATTGTTACTTCCATCACAGCTGGTTGTTTTTTCATGTTCCCGAACATTATTTGTGTCCGGCTATCCCGTGATTGGACCTGTTTCCTCTGTTCTTCAGTCAAAGAACTCAGAAAAACATCAAGCCAAGAAACACTACAACTGCTGTTGTTACAGGCGGTATCAATAACTGCTTGGTTTTTGCAATCAGCGAGAAGACTGTTACCAGTAGCTAAAGCAATTGTGACATATGATTCACGTTCTCAACTGAAGCTCGTTTTCAACTGAAGAACACTGAAAAGCCTGTTCATCTTTTCTGTCATCATTTTTCTCGTTGTCGGGGCAATCTTTGACTCAGTGAAAAATTGAGCCACAGTGGGCGCATCTAGACGTTTTTCCGTACTCATTCTTCGGATTTACACGTTTTGAGACACCGGATGCTGTTTTTTTGTTCTGATAGCTCGATTTCGGATTTTTATGTCTACTTTTTGTCATAAAGGCTTCACTTTTGATAATCAAATCGTCATTGTTTCTCGCGTTCTCTGTGATTGCACTAAAAATCCGTCTCATCGAAACTTTCACTTCTTCAAATTTCAGCGTTTTAGCGGATGTAAATCTCATCTGTTTCTCTTTTGCATCAATGCCACTGCCTGCCAGAAGTATACAGCCAAGAATCTCTTCTGGTAACGCCATTTTAAGGCTTTATACTTGCGACATTTTATACTTGCGCTCGAACTCCAGAATAAAGTCCAACACAGACAAACTTCTTAAGGCTTTATACTTGCGACATTTTATACTTGCGCTCGAACTCCAGAATAAAGTCCAACACAGACAAACTTCTTCTTTGGAATTTCTCGAACTCCATTTACGTGGCAAACGAGCTGTCAACAGTTTCCTGGCGAAAACTGTTATCTAGAACTTTGAAAAGTTCATCAAGAACATTGTCAGAGTTCAGAACTTCAATGTCAATTTCTGTTGCGACTTCTCGATACTTGTCAGTTAACGATAGTGTTACAGCTAACGCTTGCTTCTTCTTTGGAGCTCTGTTACTCTCTGCCAAATCTCGATTTCACGCCTCCATGAGTCATAGGACGTGTCTGGCCCAAGAAGAGGTGGTTTGTACGTCGCTGTCATGCTGCTACCATCGTTAAAACTGGATATAATGAAAACATGTATATTTAAGACACAGCATCATCTGAAATAGTCATCACTGATGTTACTGCAATTAACAAAACTTAGTTACACATTCTAACATGACTGTTTTTGGTCTATTTTAACTTTCAATTTAAAAAAATTTCCTTTGATTTTTGGAATTTTTCGTAGGATCGGGATTAACGCTAATATTTAAACTGTTTCATCCGTCGGATCCTGTTTTCTCATCTTTTGAAGGTTTAGTTCTGAGAGTAATGAAATGACGTTTAATTTTTTGGTAATTTGATAGATTTTTCCTAAAAACTGTCAATGAGCTGTGTCAATCAACACATTGTTATTTTAAAATAGTTTTCTCTACTCGACTTATAAATAAGATTTGTAAACATCAGTTGTAAAGAACTTTGTATTCGGGTTTGTTTTTTTTGTTTCACGCAAAGTTAGGTATCACAAATATTTTTTTGAATGAGTCGATTGCTATTTCAAATTAAAGCACTTTCACTCGTGATTCGAATAACATCAAAAAAAATAAAAGTTGTCCCAGTGTCAAGAAAAACTGGTGAAAAATGTTTGAGTTTTACTTCTATATTTACGCGTTCATTTAGTTTTTTGAACACATATGACATAGAAATGACCATTCGAAGAAAAAAATTTTTTTTTGTAGTTTTTAAGAATGTGATCGAAACATTCTGTACTACTTGCACAGCAACCGGCTATCTTTATTTTTTCTCGCTTTTTGTGTTTGTCTGTATACGTAGAGTTTCTTTTTAGTCGTCGGGATTTTTCTCGTCGATTGTATAAGTTGATTTTCGAGTTAAGGTTGTCTTTTTTAGATTTTGGTAATTTTGAGCTCCATGCTAAAATTTAGCAATATCGCAACTACTATAGTAAATTACCACCATTATTGTCATTTTTTTCTTGTTTGACTTATAATGATTATGTAGGCATTAGATAATATAGTAAGAGAAGGGTAAAAAGTTCTGTTTTCCCTACATAATCGTATTTAACTTTTTTTTGTTCCGATCATTGAAAATGGGAAGGAATTTTTTTCGGATGTGTTTCCTTATATTAAAGCCCTTCCACTTGTAAATTGAACGACATTTAAAAAGTTTAAAGTCATTTTTTAAGTTTGCCAAGAAAAACCACGTTGAAACGTTTGATTTCAACGTTTGAAACGTTTGAAACGTTATATTAGCTTATTTATGCTTAGCTTAAGCCTTAAAACTTCGTTTCACTCGAGTTAAGTTAGCTGTATGAGTTTTTAGCGCGATTTGTGGAATCAAAAATTTCGAAAAATTAAAAAAGTATCAGAAAAAATTGGAATTTTTTTGTTATACTTCTCTAATTGTTTTCGAATTTGCTTGTTTTACTATGAATGACGAACATTCCTAAATTCTAGTTTTGCGTTCAGATCTTTTTATCACGCCACGCAGAAAAGAAATGACACTAATTTGAAAAAAATTTTGTTTTGTATTTTTTTAAGACTATGGTTGGAGCATTCTGTGTTACTTGCGCATTAACCGGCTATCCTCGTTTAAATATCCGTTTAGTTGAACTTTATCAGTTTTGATTTTGGGTGGATGTTTAAAGTTTTTGGTTCTGAAAACCTCGTATTTTTCAAGCAGGTTTTTTGTTTTAAAAGGTCTTTTGTTGTTTGGCTTCAAAAATGATCCGATCACACTAATATAAGAAGAAAAAAAAATAAAGAAGACATTCAAAATAAAAAATACGTTTTATTTTTTTCAGTTTTTTTTTATTTTTCGACAAAGTTTTATTTTGTTTGTTAAAAAATGTAAGAATGAAGAGTTGAGTTACGATAGCTATTGTAGCTTTAAATTTTTAGTAGACAATTATGTTGATTTTGTTAGAATCCGAATCATGACGGAAAGGGCTTTACTATGTTACTACAGTTGACTCCCCTTCCTTTACTTAGTCAAAACTCGGCTATAAAAAAGCACACTGTAAGTCATAGTTTTTTGCTACTTCGTGAAGTGGTCAGAATTATAAGGAAAATGTTACAATGTATTTGGTCGAATATTTTTGTGAAGCTCTTTTTAGCCTCAAAGCAAAAAAAAATTCCGTCTGAAAATTTATCGTTTTGATCACCGAAAGTGGTCCGAAGAAAAGCATGAATTGCGCTTTTGATATTGCAGACTATCGACATCCATGGGCGTCCGAGTGACAAGGGTGGCTTCGTGAACAACCAGATTTCGGACTGGTCCTTCAAACTGGATGGAGTATTCCACGATGTCAGCCAGGATTTACTATACGAAGTGACAGTGAAAGAAGTTGTTTCACGTGCATTCGCAGGATACAATGGTGTGTTTCTCTGTGTTTTAGTCTGCTCAACAGTTTTTATTTGACTTTGTTACATTTTTTTCTATTTATGAATTAATTTAGCCATAACAGTTTTTGATTTATAATTTTGATTTTGATTAATTACTCTGGTGTTTATTGGAAATTGTTATATGATTCGATGGCCACATCATGATTTAATTGGATAATTGAATGGACTACCTGAACGTTGATACTTGCAAGAAAAAGCGGTTGGACCAGAAGTACACATAGAGTAACTTATCAGTAATTCTGCTAAGATAAATTTCGAAAATGAGCAAAGGGGTCCGCAAAAATCTATTCTTTTTAATTCTGCGGAAGTCTTAATGAGTAGTCTATATAATTCTTTTTTGTTATGAGACTTGTTTAATAATTTTACATTTTATTCTTACTATTTAAACTGGAGATTTTTTTCAGGCACCATTCTTAGTTATGGTCAGACAGGTTCTGGGAAGACGTTCACAATGACAGGGGCCAATGAAACGTTCCAGAATCGGGGAATCATTCCAAGAGCCATCCAGCAAGTGTTTCGGGAAATAGGAGACATGCCAGACTATGCAATCAACATTAAGGTTTGATACATTTTTGTTTTCAACTTCTAGTGGATTTTATGCGAGTCATCAGATCCCGTGAAAAATCACCTTAGAAGCTTTCTTGATATTATAAAATGATATAATAATATTCTGTGACCTGATTGATAAAAGCTTCAAACCAAAAGACCCTCAATATAATTTGAAATGCGTTTTTCGGGATTACTTGTCCAATAATATTGAAACTGTTTATTTGCGCGAGACAAAACTAGCTTAGGATTTGCTAAAATATTTGCGGAGAACAGTTGGCTGTACCTTAAATTGTGCCCCTACATCTATAATTTTTTTATGCTTTTTTGAATGATGCTCAAACTTTTCTGCAATCGAAGTCTTCTTCGAATGTTCTTATAAATGTAACCTAATTTATCAGGTGTCTTATCTGGAGATTTACAACGAGGGCCTTTTCGACCTGCTAGCTGGGACTTCGGGAGGGAGACAGCAGCCGATGACCATCATGGAAGACGAGTTCGGTATCAAAGTAGTCGGCCTCACGCAACACATTGCCAACAACGAGGAAGAAGCCTTGAATCTCGTGTTCGAGGTGGGTCATATATTAGCATTTTTGATCTTGTTATCTTAATTGGTAAAGTTCAGCTAGCGCGGATCAAATCCTGAACTAAATTCACAAGTAGGCAGACTTGTTTAGATTTGATGTGTGCTATGGTGACGCTATATTAGACGCTAAATCTCTCTTCTGTTTTGTTTCTTTATTTGTTTTTTTTCTTCTTTTTAGTTCGTGTCGCTTAATTGCGTCTGTCTATACTATTTGTCAGCACTTGGTAATCCATTCGCGATTTGGGCTGCAATTTTTCAATTTCATCTATTTCTACATTTTTTCCGAGATAAATGTTTTTTTTTTGTAAAGTCATCTTATTAGGGAAATATATATAACTTGTTCCCATCTTGTTTCGTGATTAGGGGCAATGTTTTGGGATGAACGTGAACGAATAAATTTTGTTTGTTTCCAGGGAGAGACAACCCGGGCTATAGCGGCGCACCAGATGAACAAACACTCCTCCAGATCCCATGTCATATTCACCATTGTAGTGGAGGTATCAAGTCAAAGCCAATATCTTACGAACTTTCTAACTTAAGTTAAAAATCTTTAGAACGACTTAAAACAAGATATTAAAGATGAACCGAAATAATTCTCTTTTTCGCAATGGTTAATGAGATGATCAAGTGTATCAAAAACAAAACTATTTGAATGATTTTTTCAATTCTGCAAGAGAACTTTCGGAATTTCAAATGTATCAATAGCTACAGCTCTTTTAAATGTCTATATCTTTTTTAAGTTATTAGAAAGCGCAAGATTCTTAGCTCTTATTCTTAAGTTTGTCAGTTTATTTAAGTTTTTAAGTCGAAAAAATATTAAGCTTCAATGATTTTGGAAAAACTGGACAAACACCATGGGGTTATTATACTAGGCAAGATGCCGAACAGAGTCGTCTACAAGTTACACCGTGTCCAAGTTGAACTTCGTGGACCTCGCGGGATCCGAGAGACTTGGGAAGACCTCGTCTCAGGGGAGGACTCAGAACGAGGCCACGTACATCAACAAGAGTCTCACCTTCCTCGAGCAGACTATAATGGCTCTCACTGACAAAAAGAGAGAACACATTCCCTTCAGACAGAGCAAACTCACACATGTTCTCAAGGATTCTATCGGTCAGTTTATTATCTAGTTTAGTAAAATTATTTTGTAAAATTGGTGTCAGAAGCTGTGTATTAGATTTACTTGGTTATAGTGATTACCAAGTTTTTTTAGTCATTTCCAAATACGTTCTATAAATTTTCGTCTAATTTATTTTTGATTTTTTTTTCAAATAATCTTATTGATTTTTTAATAACGCTTGCTAATCGCAAGCGTAAAGATCTAGGCAAGTTGTTCTGCTGTTTGATTGAAATCTTTATAAAATTTGAATAGTTCTAATGAGATACCCCTGAGTTTTTGAGCACGTGGCTATTTATTTTTTACTTGCACAGGCGGCAACTGTCAGACCGTGATGTTTGCAACTGTGTGGGGGGAGGATAATCAGTTAGAGGAGACGGTTTCCACTCTCAGATTCGGAACCCGGATGATGCGAGTGCCGATCGCGGTGGCCGCCAACCAGGTGCAGGACCCCACTGCCATGGTCAGACAACTCGAGAAGGAGGTCAGTCTTAGTTCGATTTTCTTTCACATTGAGTTTCTTTTCTCTTTATTCCCCTCCTTTTATTAGGAGTCGATGAACGTAGTTCAGACTCTTATATAGGTCGCGATGATTTTTTTTCTTTTTTTCGCGGTTTGACTTTTGTTTCTTTTTAAGGTCACTTCCTTTCTTTTTTTGAAAGGAAGGCAAACTCCACTATCGAACAGCGAAAGTGTAATGGCAAAAAAAAACGTGGATGACTTCTAATTTCGAAAATGGAATTTAATTTTCAGATATCCCAGCGGAATAAAACGTTTATCTATAGATCCATTTTCTCAAATTTCAAATTGAGTTAATTTTTTATCAAAAAAGTGTCTATTATAAATTTTTCTTGAAATTAGAAGCGCTTTAAGGCCATGTATTTTTCTTTGAAATTTGAAAAATTGAAGTTTTTAGAAAGAAAAAACAAATTAACACTTTTTCTGTCTCTTTTCCAACTGTCAGTTAGCTAGATTTATAGTATTTTTCTTCTATTCCTTCTCTTATTTATTAGTATATTCTTCATAACTAAATCCCAGAGTTTAAAAGAAGTTACTTTAACAGCTGGATTGCGAAACTGGAAAAGACTGGATGTTTTGTTTCCTCCAGGTGCGTACTCTTAAGCAGGAGTTGACTATGCACGACACTCTGAACAACAAGGGGGGTCAGAACTACGACGCCATCACAGACTCCCAGATGGGGGAGATCCAGAGACAGGTGAAGGGATTCCTGTCCGGCTCAGTGGATACTGTGGACATCGTCAATGTGCGACAGATCCAGACTGTGTTCGGAGTATTCCGACAATTCTACAGGTGCGAAAAGCGAACTCTCAAATAATTGTAATGGTTCTTTTTCGGATGCGTTACTAAATGGGCTCGTTATTTCTTGCAGTGGTACTTCGTTAGAAATTTTGTAATTCTTAAACCTCTATTAGTGTATTTCACGTTCCCAAAACGAAATAAAATGGACTTTTTTGATATTTTATGCCTCTAAAACATTAATTTCAGAAAAAATACGAATTCAAGAATTCCTGAGTACCTTTGATCGGTGCGAATACTTAGCAAGACTGTCCTTATCAGGGTAAGGCCCTGAGTGTTCTGACTGCCTTTTAAGGTCTATGGGGCAGTGATCACACGAAAAAATTTAAAGGTAACGAAATAAAATGGAAAAAAAATTGTTTGTACAAAAAAAACCACCACGAGAACAAACATTCCGTTACTTTCGCTATGAAAGTCGAAACTATTGTGATTGTCAATCTTAAGGTTATTTATGTAATCCTGTTTTTTTGTAGGAGTCTAGAAAAAGACGTAGAGCAAAAATTAAAAGAAAAATACGAACTCACAGAGAAACAAGGCCAAGGTTCCGGAACTGCCGGTGAGCCCTCTGCGGGTGCACGAAAAGGCAGTGGCACGTCTCAAGAAGTGAGGCTTGTGGGTGAGTTGGACGGACAGGGTTTCTCTGTGGGTTTCGCTCCGCCGAGTAGCAAGCCACAGAATTCCAGCGTGGTGGAGCAGAAGAAAATTGAGTTGTCCAGTGGAAATCAAGGAACTGGTCCAGCCAAGAAGAAACAAAACAAGACGAGGTAACTTCTGTTTGCTAATTAGAAACAAACTGTGCTTCACTCTACGCGCGGGGTTATTTTGGTATCAGCGGGGTGGCGGGGTCGATATCGAAATTTATACTGAGCCACTGATTGATTATTACAGATATTTTTGCCTGTGAGATCGAAAATCGATTATTTCTCATAATGCAAAAATTCTTGCTTTTTATCTAGGGGTTGGCAATGATAAGTTTTAGGGATTTTTATAAGGATATTCAGATGGATACTTTAGGAAATGTTTATTTACCCAACAACCGATCCAAGTTTGGTATCATTACTGAATTCTTAGATTTTTTCAATTGTTGTCAATCAAAATAAACTGAGCTCGAGGGAGTGCTATCTAAAATCTCAATTTACAGCTGAATTTTTTTTCAAAAACTTTCCAAGTACTTTTCTATCAAAAAATTTGCAAATCTGGCTCTGAAAAGTGCGTTCTTGATTGAAACCAGGTTATGGGCGATGCTCAAAAATGTGCAAAAAAGTTTGTTACATTTTTTAGATCGAATAAATTGATTTTCATAGCTCTCAGATAACACTATAAATTTTTTGAACCACAGGCATATATTTGAAAAACAGGCCAAAAACGAAGTTTTTTCTGTGCATGGTCTCCCCTCATAATTATTAAATATACGCAACAAAGGTGACTGGAGAACAAAAACTTGAAGATTAGTTAGCGAAAAATAGATGCCAAAAAAATAGCAAATAGGGGACCTTTTTAGAGAGCTTGGGATCGAATCCCTGATGTTCGCATAAAAATTAGAAGTTTTGTGTCTGTTTCTGATGTTTAAGTACTTTTCCAGCTGTTTAAACCAATGGTGAGAAATTCCGTAAAAGTTAGATCTAAATTTTTTAAGCTAGATCGTGTGAAGTTTTGCTGTTTGAGGTGATCGTTTTAAACACACTATAATTTCTATATCAGATTGAAATAATTTCAAGTTTTATTCTGAAGTGGGATTCTCAAACAGTAAGTATCATAACTGCATTGCATTCTCCTTGGTTGTTACGCAGTCGGTTAAGTTTATTTGGCAGCTTTATTTTTGATGATGAACGTTTTGTCCGTATCCTCACGTGATTTACTGTAGCAATACCTTGCGATGGATTGAACATCAAAAACTGTAAAGTTTAATGAGAAGTTTTTAATGTTTGAGGAAAAAAGTATTTGTATAAAAAATTAATATGGAACTAAGCGACTATCATAACAATGCTAAAAGTACATGTTATCCTGTTTTGTTTTCTTATTGCACTCAATATTCAGTTTGATTTAAAACGCTCCTTATTTTATTTTCATTCGTGCTTAAACGTAATCTGGTATTTATTTAGTCCGAGAAGTAGTCACGACGTCTCGCCCAGTCGTGCGGGATCCCTCTCTCAAACTGCGGGTGGGGATGGAAAAGATGGGGCTGCTGGGTTGTCCCAAACGGGAGAGCGTCCCGCGACACCTCCACCCAGACATTTGGCCTTCGAAGATTTCAAGAAGGATGAGGGCGCCCAGCTAAACAAGATACTCAATGATAACAAAGGTAGTTAAACTAATTTTTAACCTTAGTTTTCGGTTTATGCTTTTGTTTTTGGTCGTGGTTTATCTTAATCAAGTCTGCTTGTGGACGATGAAAGTTGAGCGGGTTCAAAATAGTTTCATAAAAATTTAATCATGTGCGGATTCAGAGTGAGGCAGATATGGATGCGGATTCCTTAATCAGGAGTGTTCGTTGTAAGAAGGATAACTGCTTGAGCAAGCAGGTCGACATACACTAGTAAACGCGTTTGTTCACATTGAAGTAATTCTGTTCCCATTTTGATTGAAACATTGCCATTTATTTTTGTATCGCGTTGTGTGGAGCTGCGCGTCGCCTCTGTGCATAGTGAGCTTTCAGTTGAAGGTTAATGGCCATTACCATCTGATGTGATTGTTTGTTTGTTTTAGAAGTGTTGAAGAGTAAGATTAACCAGAGTAGGGAGATTGCGAATCAGATTAACGAGGTGAAGAGACGAATGGACCAGACCAAACACGACCTCAACCACATCGCCCAGGAGAGGGAGAACCTAGGTAGGGTATAGAGTCAGGCACTCACGTTTATAACCAAAGTAAGAAATTATAACGCATACTTTTTTGTGACATATGGTCAATCAAATTTTTCAGCCAACCCAAATCCCCTGAATTGTCTAAAAGTGAATGACAAAATTCTTCTAGTATTTCAAGTTCTTATTTCCGATTGGCTCAAACAACTGTCTCTCCTTTCTCCGTCTATCATTCAATCTTTGTGGCATGCGAAGTGTCGTGGATGATAATTTCATATAAAATTGAGGCTTCTTATCTGCAAGTAAGAACACAATCGTGAAAGTGTTACAAGCTATTGATAGCGCAAACCTCTATTGAGAACTTGATTAAAGAACACATTAAATTACATTTTCTATTTTCCCTGGGTAAATTTTCGCCTGACTTTAAATAAGTTCCTCCATCTGCACCCCCAACTGAACAAGGTCACAAGCGATGGTTTTGACTATCAAAGCATTTTAAATATTCAAACGAAATTAAAGTTTCCCACCGGGAACTCGTCTACCTGTTCGAGGTAGCAGCGGAGGCCATAGAGCCACGTTCTGCACTAATTTGCCTGAATGTACGCACGCGGATAACGCCATCATGACTTGGTGGCTTGGGCATTGGCGAGTATCGATGCTTCACACAGCAGTGATTGAGCTGTGGCTTCTTAACAGAGCTCTGATAAGAGCAGAGTGGACATCGTAGCACCTCATTACCTGTGCTAATGTCTTGGTTTAATGCGAAGGTTAGTCGCCTCACTAGAAGGGCTAAGTCTTTTGGTTCTGATGCTCTGATCAGTTTCACATGCGCGTGGCAATTTTGCATGTGCTTAGTGCATCGACTGACTTAGAGACATATGTCTTATTACAGTCCGGTAAGGGGCAGTCAAAAATGTTTTTTTTTAAGTTGTAAATTGCATCAGTTTTCTTCCTTTTTATCTAGGAGGTTTCCAGGGTCTGGAGGAGGGAAATGGAGACGGGTTGCAGGTTGTTGAGGAGGGGGAGTACGCGTTGATTCTCCGACTGAAAGATCTCAAGAGGGAGTACAGAGAGCACTACTCGGAACTGCAGAGGGTCCGATCAGAAGTCCAGTACTGCCAGAGACTCGTCGACCAGTGCAGACAGCGACTCATATCAGGTATGAAAATAACTTTTAAAAAATTGTTTTTTATTTTGTCAAACAGCTCACTACAATCGGAGCGTCTCTTAACTCTTGGAATCGAAAGAACGTGTAAAACGCATATAATAAGTTTTAAAGACCAAACTGTTTTTTTTTTACTTTTTCAAGCGTATGAGACTAAAATTCATGTACCCGATTAGTTGTCAACATTGACTCAAATGAGTTTATTTACGCTTTTTCAAATGTCTGTTAGCTTTGTTTATTGCCTCAGCTTGGTTGAGAAATATGTTACAAACAAATGCTTAAATCGATTTCCGATCTGACCTGGAAAAATGTCAAATAGTTTGGTTGCATTTAGGCACATCTTTATGATCATGTTGTCCTTAATCAGGCGCTGACTCTTAAATTTGAAACTTAAACATGGCATATTTAACTTTTGATTGAAGATTGTTCTGATAGTTAATAGCATCAGTCATGTACTAATTAAGTAATATCGTTAAAAAAATCAGCTGGTGATTTAATATTAAATTTGTGTCTAGATTTTGACGCGTGGTACTTACAGAGCTACTTGGGTCCCAATGTGGACTTCACCCCGACTGTGCAGACTAGCTATGGACAGGCACAGGCCACCACCATCTCCAACATACACGTCAGACATACATGCTAACTTTATACACTTTCTTTCATTTCAAATTTTTCTTTTTCATTTCATGAGTTTATTTTCTTCGGACAGTTTTGGTTGAATTCTATCTATTCAATTTAACACATATGGTTCTAATTAATGATTGACGTTACTATCAAGCCAAAACTTTAAATTACATCCAATAAAACAAGTCCAAAATTTGAACCTACTGTTCCACAAAGATTAAGATTTAACGACACAGTTCGTAATTTTTTCAGTGGGATCTTTCATCTGAGCGAGTAAAGTTCTTTTTGTGTCGGGTTCTGAAAATTAAGCTGATTTTCGGACAGATGATGAGTCTCGTCTCGAATTTGACCTGTTGCGACCTTGTGACCTTTTTCACATGGATAAAAACAGAGAATCTATGTTTACTTGCTTTCGATTCTATTCTCAACCTCGACCTGACTTGACCTTGTGTTTTGTCTAGGAGGACAAGGGGGAGAAATTGGAGAGGGCGCAGACTCAGGTGATGATGGAGGATGACCCCGAGAGCTTCAGCTACCACCGTGCCAAACGAACCTCCATACGCAAGGTAAACAAAGATAGTCGGTTGTCGTTTTGGTGTCTTTTTGTCCGTAGTTTTATAATATGATCTAAAGGAAAGTCTTAAACTAAAAGTATAATCCACAGTCCAAGTAAAGAAGAGCAAATGGGACAACAGTTTTTCGAAAAATGATAAGAAAAGGAAAACAAAAGAAAACCAAAAACTTAAAAAAAACTCTTTTTTTTTGCAGGAATTTTTAAAAGTTTTTTTTTTCAAAAAAAAATAAAAAAAATTCAAGAACTTACTGGATTAACACTAAAGTTTAAGGCTTGAATAGAAGTTTTACAGCTTAATCTTCTATAATCAGCCTGCTCGCTCACTCTACTTGCTCGAAATTCAATAATAACATTTTAAATCAGTTTTTCTCAACGCTGAGACTTTTTGAATTTTTTAAATTTGGTAAGAATCGCAATTAAAAAGGCTTTAATCATCTCACTCAACCCATTCGAACGATTATTTGTGTTTGCTGATTTTGCGTGGAAAACCAACAAAAATTAAACACACTCGAATATGAAGTTCCCATTTTCAAGGGTCGGAACAACAAACAGCACTCACTGGCGCACAACTTAAACAAAGTCACAGATCAAATAGCATTAAGTTTTGTATGATAAGCAATTAACTGGTAAAAAAAAGCCTTTTCAAACAAATAACGAAATGTCTAAAAGGTCTTGTTAGCTTCATTTTAAGTTCCTTTCTAATTGACCTTAATGTTTTTTTAAGAATAGCTCTTACAAAGTTCTAAGATTTGGTTAATATTGCTAATATTGACTGACAAAGTTGAATTTTCAAAATTCCGCAAATAATCTTGTAGTTTCAATTATTTTTTATTAGTGCCACACAGCAAATGCGAAAAAGGTTTGAATTGCTTCCCTCTTGAACACTGGCAGTTTCTGACACAGATAATCTATCATAGTCTCTTTCCCACATTTGAACCCAGTTGTCCCCTTGGAGGTGTGTGTTGTTTTGTAGCTAAAAACCGTAAAAAAATATGTCGGAAAATTGAACCAAATTTGACGAAAATGCTGAAACAAACCATTGAAAAATCTCAAATTTTCATCTGTTGCATGTGAGCAACTGCAAACGTTTCAGAAAATTTCTGGCAAAATTCTTCGGAAATTTTAAAAAATTTGTCTTTTTATACTTTGAATCTTCTGTTAGGGCTAGCCCATTAGCTGTAAATGATATCTGCTTTCTATTTTTAGTGTTCAGATTCTTTTTGCAATATAGTGATATTTTTTCACGTGTAAAATCTCCCACAGATCAATTTAATGAAAAAGCAATTGGCGTAATTTCGAAAATTTCTGCAACATTCTGCATGCAAAATCTTTTTTTTTTCAGGTAGAACCGATGTTTTGAAGTCAGTTGACAAATCAAAAGAAATCACAAATTGCCAAAATTTAGGAACTGCCTTTTTAATTACATTTTTCTGTCTGATTTCTGCCATTTTCTAGACGTCAAATTTTCTAACGTTGAAATATCAATTCTGTTATTAGTACAACCAGAGTAAGACTCAGAACCAGACTGTGCACAATGACGGACTCATTATGCCAGTGAAGAAGCCAACCCAGATGATCCTCACAGCACCCTACTGACCCCAGTAGACCTCAGTTGACCCCCGCGTATAACAGTCACGTGGCATTCATTGTAGCATCAGAAGATCTGAGTTTAAAAATACGAAGAATTTGAACTTAATTAATCGTGTCTAGCAAGGAAACTAAATTGATCAGTGCTTTGAATAATCATATCAGGAAATCCATAAAATTTTTCCATTTTGGACATTTTAATTCAATTTAGCTGTCATGATAAACGTTGAATTCTAGTTGCAATTATCTTTCGATCGGCGAAACTTCAAAAACGCAATTCATATTTGGCAACGCATTTAGGCCAATGCATTACTCACTAATTCTAAAGTTGAGCGTCTTCATTCACTCGAAAAATCTAAATAGCACGGTCAGAAAATATGCAAGGTAATAGCAAAAAATATTTTATCTCTAATGGTAATGAAATCTACAGCGTTTCATTACAAAAATGAGACTTAGGTAGGGGGTGTACCTAGAATTTTCTCGAGGACTCATCTTGTATTGCTAAAAAGAATTGTTGATCCTATATTTGGTTCGAACAAACAAGCATTATTTTTTGCCGAATTTTAATTTATAACACCAAAAAACCAGGTTACAGAAAAACAACGACATTGAACACATTTCAAAATACTGTTTGTTGCTCGCTGGCTTTATATCGGTCAATAGTACAAATTTTTTTCCGCTGATCTCGACACTGAGAAAATCTTCGTCAAATTTTTAGTTACTGATTGAATGACGATTGGAAAGGTTTTACTACGATATCACTCACCCAATTTAATGACTATTTGTGGAACCTGATTTTATTTGGAAAAAATTAACAAATAAGAAACAAACCCCCTGTTTAATCTTATATTGATCATTTTTTGATCAGGTATTTGTAATGATTCCAACTTTCGAAGAAAATGACAGAATATTTGTGCTCGCGTAGTTTTTTTCAGACATTTTTCAACTTTTAGTCCATTTGGCTGAAATTTTTTGAAGTCATCATGACAATGTTGATGCAGTGAGCTCAAAATTGAAAAAAATATATCACCTCTGCTTGATCTTCTTACGTCTGGGGTTTAAAACTTGGCATTTCGACATAAAAGTTTGAGCTATATTGCATTAACGCGTAGCGTAAGCAATAAGTTAATCCGACTTAGACATTCTTTCAAAAATGGATTGGATTCCCCGGAAGTTTTTCCAGTTACCCTGGAAACGCAGTCGGAACACTCTAAGTTTTGGCCTAATTCGAAGATTTTTTTGGTTTTATTGCAAGTTCAAAATAGTTGCTCTTCAAACAAAAGATGCTCAAAGAAGAAGTTATTCAAGACTTGAACATACGTGGTATAAATTGGTTCAGTGTTTGGTGGCAAAGTGCTCATTATTTGCTGGCCCTTTTACTATAATCACGATCTGTAGCATTGGAAATTTCATAACATCTGTTCACTGCTTTGTTTGAGGCAAGTGTTCGTGAACAATGAAGCGCTTGTGGCTGAGTGATTAGTGCGTGAGATTTTAATACTCTCTATCGCCGTAGGTCTTTGATGGAATCCGAGACCTAACTGAAATTTTAAAAAATTCTAGGCTTATTTCTACTTTTCTTCTTGAGCTTTATACAGCTGATTTTTGTCATGTTCTCGCTAGTGTCTGCGAAGCACCACTTCGCCTCTGTGTAAACCCATAAACTGATATCTTATAGCGAGTAGAATTAATGAATTATTTTGCTGGTGTAATTCATTATTTTGCTGGTGTTGACCTATTGCGTTTGTGTGTCGGAAGCATTGAGAAATATTTCTACAATTCTCAAACTTTTCCACATGCATTGCGATCGACCTTCTTTCGCATCAAATGTTATGGCTCCTTGTGACATCTCCTCGCCAGGCGTTCTGCCCACAAATTTTTTAAAAATGAATTAAACATCCCTTATGCACTTAAGGCTGACTTATTTGGTGAGGTAATCTCCAGCCTATAAAGTTTTTTCCGAAAAAAATTTAATTATAAGAGATATTTTTTGGGCGGAGAAGTTTCTGTGAGCTACAGAGGCTTCCAACCTCTCTAATTGAACTTTAATATTTTCCTAATTTTTTTAACCACATATGAAAACCGTTTTGAAAAATGACTAAAAAAATTTTGTTTTTATTTTTTTAGACCACCAAAGGCCTAAACCAGAAGTTAATTTTTTTAACATATCGCAGCAATCGAACTGTGATTGGAATCTTCAAAGACGTTTGTATATAAAAAAACTGCTTTCAATTCGTTATTAGAACGCTTGAATTATACGTGCAAAAAGTTTCTAGCGGCGTCGAAAATTTTTTTGTTTGGGAATTTTGTAATTTGAGGAATGATCAGCCGGATATGCTTCAAACAGTAGACCAATGTTTTTGTCGGAAATGTTTTGGCAAATCGCTTACTACTGCGATAAAATTATTAACTACTTCAGTTTCACGCAATTAATCAATGCTTTAACTGAACAGAGGTTGTTCAAAGCATTTAAATCTGTGTGCAGAATGCCTGACGAGGAGAGGTCACAAGAAGCCATAAATTATAATGCGGAGGGATGCCATAGAAGGGCTCCGAACCCACCGCGCAGGTGGATGTGATGACATACCCCCTGAGCTCTACAAAGGCGGTGGAGAAACGTTCGTTGGCCTAATAGAACTGCCACTGGACAGCATATGGAGAACAAAACAAATCCCGGAAAATGGAGGGTATCAATCCTCCTGTCATTCCACAAGAAGTGCGACTCACAAGTATGCGCCAACTATCGTGGGATATCGCTGCTTTGCATAGCTTTCAAGGCCCTGGAAACAATATTGCTGGCATGACTTACCGAAGCATACGAGCCCCACACCCGAGACAATCAGGCGGAGTTTAAAAAAAGAAAAGCTGTCGCGATCGAGCCTTCGCTCTCCGACAGATCCCGGAGCAACGAAATGAGTACATCATATCAACGGTTATGGTAGTTATCAGTTACCGATTTCAAAGCTGCCTTCGACAGCGTCAAGCAAGAGAGATGCCATCTGGCAGCTTCTCGAGAATCAAGGCCTACCATGCAAACTACTCAACATCATAAAAAAATTGTACACGGACACCCCCAGCTGGGTGAAAAAGAACGGCATGCTTTCTGATCTCTTCCTCGTCAACTCAGACTGGGCCTTGAACTTCTTATCGACTGGGCCTTGAATTGTGCAACAGACGGTACAAACAATGGAATCACGCTGCAAACAGTCATCTCCGATCTGGATTTTGCAGATGACATCTGCCTACTAGAGGACAACGCCGCTTATGCACAATCCCTACAAAAGAAAACGGTCGACGGCGCAAAAGAAGTCGGCCTCTTTGTCAATGCCAGCAGGACCAAGTGCACATTTGACCTAACTGACCCAGTTGTGCTGTTCCTCGACAGTTTACCGCTTGAAAATGTCACTGAGTTCGTCTACCTCGGAAGTCGGATACCGTCCGACGGTAAAATAGCAACAGAAAAATGAAACAAAATCGCACGCGCCACTGCCAATAGCTCTAGATTAGCAAAACTCGGGAAGAACAAGGAAACGACGAGAAACACGAAGAACAAAGTATAAAAGGCCTGCGTAAAGAGCGCTCTGTTATATGCTGTGGAAGCATGGACTGTCAAAAAATCTGACCTTCAAGACTTGAGTAATGGGAAATAAGATGCGCAAGATGCTACCTCGGAGCAGGCCCTGATCAAGAGGCCTCCGCAGTCCGCGCAGCTGCAGACCTTGGAACATCCCTGCACTCTCAGCTGCGAAAGATGCGACTAAGATGATGTGGCCATTTACTTCAAATGGGCGAAGAACGAGTAACTCGAGAAGCATTAATGTTTGAAAAAGCTCAGTCATGGAAACCGGGTGGCCTCAGAACAACATGGAGAATGAACGTCCGAGAATGAGGCACGATATTTGGAAAAAGGCGTGGAAAGATATAAGCTACGAATTGGCGTGTGCTACGAATTCGCGAATAAACTACGAATTCGCGAATTTGAGTGCTTAGTTTTTGGAAATTTGCCTCTCATTTTGAGATGATTGGCTGAAAATGAGGCAATGTAATATATAACATCTGTGGAACAATTCAAAGATGCGGTTTCGCAACTGGTGCATAAATCTCACACTCGCGCACCCAAAAATTTGCACCAGCTGTTTGATGCAGCTTGAAGCTGTGCACTTTTTAAAATAAATGTGTATGAAACGTTTTTAACCAAAAAACATGTTTTCTTTTAAAAAAAATTATAAAGAATTGACTATTCGAAGTCAAAACTACTAAGACTACTATTTGGATTGCCACAAAGTTTTGCAGTAACAGCAGAAATATTTTTGGCTCCATGAAAATTACTCAAAAAACGTCAAATGTAAGTAAATCAGTTTGAACTAAGAGTTATTGAACGTCTAATTGTTTGCCAGCTGATTGTAAAATGGTTAGCAAATATACTAACTGATCAAAGTCCACCAAGCGAGAATGGAGATTTTAACTTACCAAGAGTGCAACCAAACCGTGAAAGAAAAAGTAAAACTATGGACTATGCGGACATACATACAATCATGGCCATATCTCAGTTTCAAAAACAGACAGAAATTACCTGTTTTTTATCTCTACGTTTTCTTACTTGCACTAAATATTTATTTTGTGGTAGAGCTGAACATGTTGTCGTCAATCATTAGTGCCTATTTAGGCTTACAAGCGTACACTTACGTATCTACGATCATTTATGCGTACTTGCAATTTCTTGGTGGCCACCCGGAAAACTATGTCGAAGATTTCGATGAGTATTTTGCGCGGGATTACAACGAGCTTTTTATTTGTGCCGACGACAATAATAACCTTCTCGGCTGTGTAGCTATGACAAAACAGACTTCCGAGTATTCTTCTATGGAACTTCGTCGAATGCGAGTTGACCGAAAAAGCCGAGGGACTGGACTAGCGACCAGACTCGTGGAAAAAGCCGAAGAGTTTGCGAGGAGTCGCGGAGAATCACGAATTGAACTTGCGACAACTTGTGATCAAGTCGCAGCGCTGAATGTGTACAAACGACATGGATTTAAAGTTACAAAAGTGGAGCCAGGGGGTCGAATTGGATTTCTTCCCGGCATCGGTTTCGATATGGCTTATCTGGCGAAGGATCTGAACTAATAAACTATGTATACTCTCAAAAAAGATATGTAAATAGATATATTTTAAATTTTATAACTAAGAAACACGACACAACATCTTATTTACGCTCAATTACAAGTGGCACTTACTTATCCAAGATTTTGCTGAAGTAAAAAAGTAACATGAAAACTAACGCACTATTTTTAGGTCTAATTGGAAACTATTGTTCTTCGTTATTTTTCCAATTTTTCTTAATAAAGAGCCGAGAAGATAGTTTGAGATTTCAAAATTGAAAAAAAATAGGTGCCTGTTAGAATGCGGGCTAGAAAAATGAAAATTTTGATCAATTGAACGAAGGGTTTTACTGACAATTTTACTTTGGTAAAAAAAGGTGTTTGATCAAAACGTGCAGTTTACTCAACCAAAAAGAAAAACCTAAAGCTAAAAGGATTTCAATGAAAAGCCAACAAGTTTTTGAAAACATTTGGTTGCTGAATTTTCTTTCTCAATTTTATTAGTAAATTAAAGTATACTTGAAAGCTCTAAAACTTTCTTGAGTTTTTGATTTCATGGATTGTGGTGCACGGAATACTTAGGTGAAGCTTGTGCCCTCGATAATACGCCGGGCTAATTTTTTTAACCAGGACATCCTTTTATGAAAACAAAAAAAGTGGAGACCACTCAAATCAAGGCGAAACCCTGAACGTTTTGATTACCCTTTGTATTTGACGGAAATTTTTTTTTGAAAAACTTGTTTAAAAAAGTAAAAACTTAAATTTAATGGACCACACTCCATGTTAAAAAATGTTGTCTTTTGCGTCTAGTAATGTAGTATTCACCCGCACCGGATTTCCATGGATAAAAATCGATTGTATTGAGTTTTCATGGTCTGTCTCAATAAACTTTGATAATAATCGATTATAATCAATTAAAAATGGATTATAATGAAACTATTTTTCTATCAATAAAATCCGAATATAATCGATTATAATCGGTTATTTTTGAAAGAAAAGGAAACTTGTTTTCGAGGCAAAATAATCCATTATAATCAATTATAATAGATTGTAATGGATTTTTTCGAGAGGTTAGTCATGAAATACACAACTTTTTTTTTCAAAGTTATCGCATTTCCTGTTTAGTGCAGTTGCTACGTATTAGGTTTTTAGGCTTCATAAAATGTTGCATTTCACTTTTCAATCTTTATAACTTGGTCTTATATAAACCGTTTACCCCTGCCCTGTTTACCACTCCCCTTTTCTCCCTGTATACACCCCCAGCCCCACTTTTCCTCCCTGTTTACACCCCCCCCCGTTTACCCCCCCCCCCCACCCACCTCCCTGCCAGTTTACCACAACCGCCTTTCGCATTCGCCCCCCCCCCTTTATGGGGGTTTATTTATTGGTAGACTTTAAAGGAGGGCCCCCCCGGTCCACCCCCCCCCCCACCCCACCCAGGTTTCCCAGTTTACCCCCCCCCCAGTTTGGGGGCAAAGTGGGTGTGGGGGTTAATTCGAGTAGGTTTAGATTGCAAGTAGGCCGTGAGTAACGCAGAAATGTTGCAAGTTTTGCAAATGATTTTGCAAAAAGTATAGATTATAATCCGTTATAATCAATTATAATGGATTTTAATGGATTGTGTTTTTACGAAAATAATCGATTATAATGACAATATAATCGAATACGTGGTCCAAAGTTGCCACAATAATGAATTATAATGACAGTATTTTAGACAACATTTTCCAATTATAATCGATTATTATCCATGGAACTCCGGTGCGGGCAATAAGAAAAATTATTGTTTTTACAGTTGACGCTTTATCAGCAGTAAATATCACACTATTAAAGCTCCAAATTGACGCCCCACAACCTAATAGAAAAATAATTGCGGTGCATTCTCTGCTTTGTAAGCATTGTCTGCATTGTAAGCATTCTCTTTTAATTGTTCATATGCAAGTTTAGTAATATACAAAAATGCGGAATCCGCTTACAATTTGCGGAATCCACTTGCAGTTGTGGAATCCAGAACAACCAGCTATATTTGCTTGTTGCAGAATCCGCAACAAAACAAATGTGCCGACAAAATTTACGTTACAGGTATTTGTACGCGGAATCCACTGAAATTTTGTTAATGGAATCCACTTGCTTTTTGGAACATGTTTAAATATTAGTTTCTGGAACCCAGGAACACACAGACACAAAATTGTGCGCCTACCCAGAGCACAGTTTGACCGCGTAATGTTGGGCTGTTAGAAGGCTCGCTCGCACTTAGAAAAACAACTGTGTAACACGTTCATTCTCTTAAATAGTTCTTTGTTCTCTTTCAAATAGCCAATATTGCTATATGGACCGCCAAGATCAGAGGTCTAGACTTGGTCACAGCCAAGTTATCAAAGTCTTAATCTATAACAATTAGCATCCCCGTCCTTTATCAATTCAACATGTAATAATAATGTAGGGTATCAAATTGCGCCGTATTACTTGCTGGCGACGAAAACTAAGGCGTTTTAATTGACTTTCAGAAAAAAAATTGAACATTTCACACTTGATTGTTCAGCGGGCATGTAAAAGTTCAAGGCCCAACAGTACTCAATGTCTCGCATTATTTTTTAATCTGTTGTCTTCTTTTCTTTCTCCATCAGCTCTTTCCTTCCCTCTCCTGCCTCGTGCTCGTTCACTTTCCTTTTGCTCAGATGACCACACCGTCTCCTCGCTACTTAGTTACATCGTTAATTTCGGGTCTACTTCGTTTCATCACTCGCTTACTTTGGGTCTAGTGTGTTCTCCATTAACCCAATTGAAGCATACAGGCTAACTGCTGCCCCTAGCGCAATGTCACTTATCAAATCCACGTGTCTCAAATTTCCCGATTCAATCCTTTACATTCAATCTCTGACGCTCATAGTTTTCGTCAGACAGTTGGCATTCACCATTGTAGTTGGAATGTAATTGAAGTTGAGCCCTTCAAAGTTGACTGTTGATCGGACCACCGCAATATCCTGTCCTGGCAGTGCAGCTTCAAATGATGTTAAACCTCAGCAAGTCTACAATTGATTTCAATGATTTGCTATCCGTATGCACGGTAATTTGGTCAAACTTTTTTTCTGGCCTAAGTCGTAGATTATTGTCTTCCCATACAAACTTTCCTCGGTGGTCAGTCTGGCTGCAAAAGCTACTGCTCCAAAGATATCCATACGAGTTCAAAGATATCCATATGACTGGTAATGATTTACAATACCTTAAAATGTCTTTCGTTCAAACCACCCCATCTTGGCGCAGAAATCATGCACTGAAATCATGCACCTGTCCTCTGTGTCCAAATTTTCATGATCTCGTCCTTAACTTTGTTCTCCACTTGTCAACATTTCTTCGTCGTTTTAGAATCTCACGTTTATTCGTGGTTCTTTTACTGTCACGCGCCATATGCACCGTGGTCTGGGCTGTCTCCAGTCTGATTGGTAAAATCGCGCCGCGTCCACCACGACCGCAAATATTTTTTTTCTAGTTTCGCCGTCTCCGCCTCGTTCTGGAAAGTCGCTCCGTCTCCGCTTTGGTCTGAAAAGTCGCGCCGTTTCCGCCTTGGTCTGGAAAGTCGCGCCGTCTCCGTCTTTGTCTGAAGGGTAGCGCCGTCTCCGCGATAGTCTGGAAAGTTGTACCGTATCTACCTCAGTCGCGAGGAATACAATCTTGGTCGCGCCGTCTCCGCCTTGGTCTGAAAAATCGCGCCGTCTCCATCTTGGTCTGAAGGGTCGCGTCGTCTCCGCCTTGGTCTGAAAAGTCGCGCTGTTTCCGCCTTGGTCTGGAAAGTCGCGCCGTATGCACCGTGGTCCGGACTGTCTCCTCTCTGTCGCGATAAAAATGATTATTGGTAGCGCCGTCTCCTCCTCAGTCTGGAAAGTCGCGCCGTCTCCACCTCGGTCACGAAAGTCTTGAAAGTGCACTTTTTGGTCGCGCTGGCCAAGCCGGTCGCGCCGTTGCTTTTTGAGTCGCGCCGTTTCCTGAGTCGCGCGGTATCCACCATGGTCGCGAAAGTCGCGCCGTCTCTACCTCGGTCGAGAAAGCCCTGAAATTTTTTTTTAAGTCGCGCCATCTTCATGTTGGTTTGGAAAGTCGCGCCGTTTCCATCTAGGTCTGGAAAGTCTGGAAATGGCTAAGTTTGACCGCGCCGGTCACGCTGTTTCCTGAGCCGCAGGGTCGCGCCGTATCCTCCTCGGTCGCGAAAGTCGCGCTTTAGTTTTTCGGTCGCGACAGTCTGGAAATGGCAAATCTATATCTACGTCATCTGTTTGAAGTAGATACTTACCATAAAATTTTTACTTGGGCTCTGTAACTCTATGGTGTAGATTCGGTACTGTTGTGATGGTGCACATATTCCTTTGAGGTAGTGGTCGACAATTTGTCTTTTTGTTTTTACTTCTGGAAATTCTGCTCTGCATGAGCTAATTCTTTTTTCAAATAAATTTGCTATTAAATTTTGACAAAATTTTGCTTGTCCTCTATCATCAGTGAGGGAAATGATGATAAATGGAAGGATGGAGTTTTCATCTTCACTTTCTTCATTTGTACTCATTTTTGTGCTTTATGACTGTTAATTTGAAACTTTCTATGTGTTTTATTGGTTGATTCCAATTGTCTAGTCGTACTGGTTTGTTTTTGTATGAGTTTTTTATTCTCCTTTTTCCTTATTTTGATGAATGTGATGTAGTTTCTGAGTCAGAAAAATATAATGGGTCTTTAACTGGGTAGTTTATATTTTTTGAAATTTTTAATCTATAAAGTTCTTGTAGATGACTTGTTTCTGATTCGGAAAATGCGTTTCTTTGTTTTGAAAATCTTTTTCGTGTAACTTGTCTTTGTTTGCTTAAAATTTTTCGTTTGATTGTTTGTCGTTTGGTTCTAATATATCCTGTTGATTGTCTGTGTGGAGTGATTCCGAGATCATATTTTTCGTTGTTTATTTCACAGTTATGTAATATGATTGTTTATTTTATTCCTAAATTGTCTAGTGACATAGGGTTTAGGATGACGGATGCAATATTTGGATTAGTGATTTTTAAAGTGCTTAAACTATTAGTCTCTACAATTTTTTCGGGTTAGCTAAGCTTGGGTCTTGTTTTTTCAGGGTTGGAGAGAAAAGCATATATCGATTCCGAAGAATGATTGTTACTTTCTCGTGGCTAGTCTAAGTTAAGGTGTAAACTTACTTAATCTTACTTAGGGGCAATGATTGTGATCAACGGTTGGAGAATAGTAAATCGATCCCCAAGGTTCAGGTATAATTAGAACACAATTAGTTCGTTAGATACTATTTTAAACTTACTAAGTTTAAGTAATATCTTGGGTGATGTAAGAGGGGGGGTCAAGTGAAGGATGAATAACCGAAGTTCTTCACTGTTTATCCTAATTAGAATGGTTAATGATATTGAAAAATTTCTGTTAATCCTGGGTCGTAGAAAAGGTTGGATAGTGAATCGACGTTTTAGGTCGTTAGACACTATATTAATGTGTGGGGGAGAACAAAATTGTTCTATTTGATTCAAGGATAAGCCTTGATGATCAAGATATAAATTAATGATATAAAATTGAAATGGTATAAAAATGAAATGGAGATCCAAGAAAAGCCTTGATGATCTATTTAGTTTAAAATGTTTAATTAAGTAAAAGTAAAAATTAGAATAGATTTTTTTAAAGTAATTTAAAGGTTTAATGATAGAAAGGTTTAGTTTTTGATGTTGTTAGTGTTTTATGACTTGCTTGCTATGTTTAGGTGATGAAGCTGAGATGAAGAAATGATTTATATATTACTAACAATTTGTGTATTTACTAACTAATTTTTATTTTTTATTTTCAATAAACATTCTTTTCAGATATCTTTTCAATTTACTTTTACTGCAGTTTTAAGGAAACGATTAGAGATCTTTTTATCAATCGTGATTGTTTAGCGCTTGTGATTATTGGTGAAGAATTTTCTTCAATTAGATTATGTCTGCAAATGAAAATTTAAGTTCATTGCTAATAAAATTCTAATAATAAATGTTTGTGTTGGCTTTTGCCGTACTATCATGAAACTTGTGGGTAAGTTCCGTTGTAGTCGTATATCGTCTTTTGTCCGAGGTCTTCTTCCAATACCAGGGAGTTCTCGTATTTTTCGGAATGATGGCTCTGATCTATTTAGTCGTAGAAACATTTTGATTAAATTATTGTCGTATAACATTTTTGTGAACGTTTTTGTCTAAGCCTAATCTATTTTTGGTTAGTTCTAAGTATTTTATTGCTTAAGGTCTTTATCGAGACTTATGCTCGCACCAGATGAGTTGCGACTTTTAGTCTAACTCATAGAGTATTTTCAGATAAAGTACGACGTCTGCTCGTCACGCAATCTTATTTTCGGCGGGTAGATTCGTGCAACTTCTTAGTCTAATACCGATCTTAATCTTTCTCTTATATCTCTTAGTCTCAAAAGATCTAGAGTATACTGGTTTGTTACGAGTTGGGCTCTTCGAAAAGGCAACTAAGCTGTAAGTTAAATTCAGAATGTTCTGGTGCTGAAACTACAAGTAGTTTCAGCACTTACAAATAAGTGGGTCGTTAGTTAGATGGAGTATGAATGGTTAGTATTCAAAAATTTATAGGGATAGAATATCTAATTTATAACCAATAATAATATACAGTTTGGATCAGATTCCACAAAGTAGCTCTAAATTCACGCCCCACAACTTAATAGAAAAATGATTGCGGTGAAAAAAAATTTTAAAGTTGAGTTTTCATTACGAGGCCAAACTGTGCATTCTCTGCCAATAAGAGCTAAATTTGTCGCTGTTTTGTCCAATATCTCTGGTTAAACACTGTTCCTCTCGGTCAACGCGTATCGCTAGCCAGAATTTTGGCTCCTTCAATCCATCCACTGCGTATTTTTATGTATGCACCCACCCTGTCTTTAGAAATCTATATTCCAGCATTCCCGTTTTTCTCTCTTAGATTGAAGAAATACTGAAGAAATAAGTAGCAGACTGAAGAAAAACGACTGAAGAAATACGTCAGTTTCCAATTCTTTAATGAATACTACATCGGCTCCCCATACCTCGTCACGAGCTTAATTTTTTAGTTTGGTCGCTCGTTGTTACTGATTGCAGTAGGTGTATCTTGCACAGAATCATGATTCTGTATAGCGGATTCTGACAAATTCTAGTCCCCATATGTTTTCAATTTTTGTTGTCTTTTCGCCTGCGCTATGAAACCTGAAATCTCTAATTGTGTCAAGATAGTAGTCGATGTAATTTCTTCCTGCCCATTTTCTCCCGATGTCTCTTCTGTTTGATCGCTATCGTGTTGTCTGTGCCGTGCTTTTTTCTAGACTTCAATTGTTTCCATCTCACCTGTGTTCTCTCCCATTCTTACTGCCATTTTTGTTGTGACCTTGCCTCTTTCTAAATCATGCACCTGTCCTCTGTGTCCAAATTTTCATGATCTCGTCCTTAACTTTGTTCTCCACTTGTCAATATTTCTTCATCGTTTTAGAATCTCACGTTTATTCGTGGTTCTTTTACTGTCACGCGCCATATGCACCGTGGTCTGGGCTGTCTCCAGTCTGATTGGTAAAGTCGCGCCGCGTCCACCACGACCGCAAATAATTTTTTCTAGTTTCGCCGTCTCCGCCTCGTTCTGGAAAGTCGCTCCGTCTCCGCTTTGGTCTGAAAAGTCGCGCCGTTTCCGCCTTGGTCTGGAAAGTCGTGCCGTCTTCGTCTTGGTCTGAAGGGTAGCGCCGTCTCTGCGATTGTCTGGAAAGTTGTACCGTATCTACCTCAATCGCGAGCAATATAATCTTGGTCGCGCCGCCTCCGCCTCGGTCTGAAAAATCGCGCCGTCTCCGTCTTGGTCTGAAGGGTCGCGCTGTCTCCGCTTGGGTTTGGAAAGTCGCGTCGTCTCCGCCTTGGTCTGAAAAATCGCGCCGTTTCGGCCTTGGTCTGGAAAGTCGCGACGTCTCAGTCTTGGTCCTGAAAGTCGCGCGGTATGCACCGTGGTCCGAACTGTCTCCACTCTGAACGCGAAAGTCGCGCCGCTTCCACTACGGTCGCGATAAAAATGATTATTGGTAGCGCCGTCTCCGCCTCGGTCTGGAAAGTCGCGCCGTCTCCACCTCGGTCGCGAAAGTCTTGAAAGTCCACTTTTTGGTCGCGCTGGCCAAGCCGGTTGCGCCGTTGCTTTTTGAGTCGCGCCGTTTCCTGAGTCGCACCGTATCCACCATGGTCGCGAAAGTCGCGCCGTCTCCCCCTCGGTCGAGAAAGCCCTGAAATCTTTTTTTAAAGTCGCGCCGTCTCCATCTAGGTCTGGAAAGTCTGGAAATGGCTAAGTTTGGTCGCGCCGGTCACGCCGTTTCCTGAGCCGCAGGGTCGCGCCTATCCGCCTCGGTCGCGAAAGTCGCGCTTTAGTTTTTCGGTCGCGACAGTCTGGAAATGGCAACTCTTGGTCGCGAGAGTCTAGATGCTTAAACTATTAGTCCTTACAATTTTTTCGGGTTAGCTTAGCTTGGGTCTTGTTTTTTCAGGGTTAGAGAGAAAAGCATATATCGATTCCAAAGAATGATTGTTACCTTCTCGTGGCTAGTCTAAGCTAAGGTGTTAACTTACTTAATCTTACTTAGAGGTAATGATTGTGATCAAGAGTTGGAGAATAGTAAATCGATCCACAAGGTTCAGGTATAATTAGAACACAATTAGTTCGTTAGATACTATTTTAAACTTACTAAGTTTAAATAATATCTTGGGTGATGTAAGAGGGGGGATCAAGTAAAGGATGAATAACCGAAGTTCTTCACTGTTTATCCTAATTAGAATGCTTAATGATATTGAAAAATTTCTGTTAATCCTGGGTCGTAGAAAGGGTTGGATAGTGAATCGACGTTTTAGGTCGTTAGACACTATATTAATGTGTGGGGGAGAACCAAATTGTTCTATTTGATCCAAGGATACGCCTTGATGATCAAGATATAAATTAATGATATAAAATTGAAATGGTATAAAAATGAAATGGAGATCCAAGAAAAGCCTTGATGATCTATTTAGTTTAAAATGTTTAATTAAGTAAAAGTAAAAATTAGAATAGATTTTTTTAAAGTAATTTAAAGGTTTAATGATAGAAAGGTTTAGTTTTTGATGTTGTTAGTGTTTTATGATTTGCTTGCTATGTTTAGGTGATGAAGCTGAGATGAAGAAATGATCTAGATGAAGCTAAGCTAACCCGAAAAAATCGTAAGGACTAATAGTTAACACAATTAGTTCGTTAGATACTATTTTAAACTTACTAAGTTTAAATAATATCTTGGGTGATGTAAGAGGGGGGATCAAGTAAAGGATGAATAACCGAAGTTCTTCACTGTTTATCCTAATTAGAATGCTTAATGATATTGAAAAGTTTCTGTTAATCCTGGGTCGTAGAAAGGGTTGGATAGTGAATCGACGTTTTAGGTCGTTAGACACTATATTAATGTGTGGGGGAGAACCAAATTGTTCTATTTGATCCAAGGATACGCCTTGATGATCAAGATATAAATTAATGATATAAAATTGAAATGGTATAAAAATGAAATGGAGATCCAAGAAAAGCCTTGATGATCTATTTAGTTTAAAATGTTTAATTAAGTAAAAGTAAAAATTAGAATAGATTTTTTTAAAGTAATTTAAAGGTTTAATGATAGAAAGGTTTAGTTTTTGATGTTGTTAGTGTTTTATGACTTGCTTGCTATGTTTAGGTGATGAAGCTGAGATGAAGAAATGATTTATATATTACTAACAATTTGTGTATTTACTAACTAATTTATATTTTTTATTTTCAATAAACATTCTTTTCAGATATCTTTTCAATTTACTTTTACTGCAGTTTTAAGGAAACGATTAGAGATCTTTTTATCAATCGTGATTGTTTAGCGCTTGTGATTATTGGTGAAGAATTTTCTTCAATTAGATTATGTCTGCAAATGAAAATTTAAGTTCATTGCTAATAAAATTCTAATAATAAATGTTTGTGTTGGCTTTTGCCGTACTATCATGAAACTTGTGGGTAAGTTCCGTTGTAGTCGTATATCGTCTTTTGTCCGAGGTCTTCTTCCAATACCAGGGAGTTCTCGTATTTTTCGGAATGATGGCTCTGATCTATTTAGTCGTAGAAACATTTTGATTAAATTATTGTCGTATAACATTTTTGTGAACGTTTTTGTCTAAGCCTAATCTATTTTTGGTTAGTTCTAAGTATTTTATTGCTTAAGGTCTTTATCGAGACTTATGCTCGCACCAGATGAGTTGCGACTTTTAGTCTAACTCATAGAGTATTTTCAGATAAAGTACACCGTCTGCTCGTCACGCAATCTTATTTTCGGCGGGTAGATTCGTGCAACTTCTTAGTCTAATACCGATCTTAATCTTTCTCTTATATCTCTTAGTCTCAAAAGATCTAGAGTATACTGGTTTGTTACGAGTTGGGCTCTTCGAAAAGGCAACTAAGCTGTAAGTTAAATTCAGAATGTTCTGGTGCTGAAACTACAAGTAGTTTCAGCACTTACAAATAAGTGGGTCGTTAGTTAGATGGAGTATGAATGGTTAGTATTCAAAAATTTATAGGGATAGAATATCTAATTTATAACCAATAATAATATACAGTTTGGATGAGATTCCACAAAGTAGCTCTAAATTCACGCCCCACAACTTAATAGAAAAATGATTGCGGTGAAAAAAAATTTTAAAGTTGAGTTTTCATTACGAGGCCAAACTGTGCATTCTCTGCCAATAAGAGCTAAATTTGTCGCTGTTTTGTCCAATATCTCTGGTTAAACACTGTTCCTCTCGGTCAACGCGTATCGCTAGCCAGAATTTTGGCTCCTTCAATCCATCCACTGCGTATTTTTATGTATGCACCCACCCTGTCTTTAGAAATCTATATTCCAGCATTCCCGTTTTTCTCTCTTAGATTGAAGAAATACTGAAGAAATAAGTAGCAGACTGAAGAAAAACGACTGAAGAAATACGTCAGTTTCCAATTCTTTAATGAATACTACATCGGCTCCCCATACCTCGTCACGAGCTTAATTTTTTAGTTTGGTCGCTCGTTGTTACTGATTGCAGTAGGTGTATCTTGCACAGAATCATGATTCTGTATAGCGGATTCTGACAAATTCTAGTCCCCATATGTTTTCAATTTTTGTTGTCTTTTCGCCTGCGCTATGAAACCTGAAATCTCTAATTGTGTCAAGATAGTAGTCGATGTAATTTCTTCCTGCCCATTTTCTCCCGATGTCTCTTCTGTTTGATCGCTATCGTGTTGTCTGTGCCGTGCTTTTTTCTAGACTTCAATTGTTTCCATCTCACCTGTGTTCTCTCCCATTCTTACTGCCATTTTTGTTGTGACCTTGCCTCTTTCTAAATCATGCACCTGTCCTCTGTGTCCAAATTTTCATGATCTCGTCCTTAACTTTGTTCTCCACTTGTCAACATTTCTTCATCGTTCTAGAATCTCACGTTTATTCGTGGTTCTTTTGCTGTCACGCGCCATATGCACCGTGGTCTGGGCTGTCTCCAGTCTGATTGGTAAGGTCGCGCCGCGTCCACCACGACCGCAAAGAGTTTTTTCTAGTTTCGCCGTCTCCGCCTCGTTCTGGAAAGTCGCTCCGTCTCCGCTTTGGTCTGAAAAGTCGGTCCGTTTCCGCCTTGGTCTGGAAAGTCGCGCCGTCTCCGTCTTGGTCTGAAGGATGGCGCCGTCTCCGCGATGGTCTGGAAAGTAGCGCCCTCTCCGCATTGGTCTGAAAAGTCGCGCCGTCTCCGCCTTGGTCTGAAGGGTAGCGCCGTCTCCGCGATGGTCTGGAAAGTTGTACCTTAGCTACCTCAGTCGCGAGGAATATAATCTTGGTCGCGCCGTCTCCGCCTCGGTCTGAAAAATTGCACCGTCTCCGTCTTGGTCTGAAGGGTCGCACCGTCTCCGCGATGGTCTGGAAAGTAGCGCCCTCTCCGCATTGGTCTGAAAAGTCGCGCCGTCTCCGCCTTGGTCTGAAGGGTAGCGCCGTCTCCGCGATGGTCTGGAAAGTTGTACCGTAGCTACCTCAGTCGCGAGGATTATAATCTTGGTCGCGCCGTCTCCAACTCGGTCTGAAAAATCGCGCCGTCTCCGTTTTGGTCTGAAGGGTCGCGCTGTCTCCGCTTTGGTCTGGAAAGTCGCGTCGTCTCCGCCTTGGTCGCGACGAATTGATCCTTAGTCGCGCCGTCTCCGCTTCGGTCTGGAAAGTCGCGCCGTCTCCGCCTTGTTCTGGAAAGTCGCGCCGTATTCACCGTGGTCCGGGCTGTCTCCACTCTGCTTGCTAAAGTCGCGCCGCATCCACCACGGTCGCAAAGACATGTTTCTTAGTCGCGCCATCTCCGCCTCGGTCTGGAAAGTCGCGCCGTCTCCGCCTTGGTCTGAAAAGTCCCGCCGTCTCTACCTTGATCTGGAAAGTCGCGCCGTCTCCACTCTGAACGCGAAAGTCGCGCCGCTTCCACTACGGTCGCGATAAAAATGATTATTGGTAGCGCCGTCTCCGCCTCGGTCTGGAAAGTCGCGCCGTCTCCACCTCGGTGGCGAAAGTCTTGAAAGTGCACTTTTTGGTCGCGCTGGCCCAGCCGGTCGCGCCGTTGCTTTTTGAGTCGCGCCGTTTCCTGAGTCGCGCCGTATCCACCATGGTCGCGAAAGTCGCGCCCTCTCCACCTCGGTCAAGAAAGCCCTGAAATTTTTTTTTAAAGTCGCGCCATCTCCACGTTGGTCTGGAAAGTCGCGCCATTGCCATCTAGGTCTGGAAAGTCTGGAAATGGCTAAGTTTGAGCCGCAGGGTCGCGCCGTATCCGCCTCGGTCGCGAAAGTCGCGCCGTAGTTTTTTGGTCGCGAAAGTCTGGAAATGGCAACTCTTGGTCGGGAGAGTCTGGACATACCAAATATGAGTCGCGATGTTTTGGTCGCGCCACCTCCGCTTCGGTCGCGATAGTCGCGACGGATTATCATGGTGGCAAAAGTCTGGAAATGCCAGGTTTTGGTCGCCAAAGTCTGGACATGCGAAAGTCTGGACATGAGTCTGGGACCTCGACCCGGGTAGTAGCAAGTTCGGTTTCTCATCGATTCTATTCCCTCTTCCTTCTCCTCGTCTTTTGGTGTAACCCTTCAGATCATTCTTCACCCTCTCTACCGAGCATATGTCGCCTTCGTCGTTCACGGCTTGTGCTTTTAGATTGTCTTTGATTACGTCTCTGTCCTTGTCTTTCTTTTCTCTTGTTTGAATTGCTCTAACAGCCTCTATCGTTCTACTTGTTCTAATCACTTCTTTCCTTTTTTCGTTATCTTGTCTTGTCATCCTTTTGCTTCATTGTATCTCAATACATCTGTTCTGATTTTTACTGTGTTGCATGCCACCAAGTCATACTTTTCGATTCATTATTCGATATGCTTCGTCTCGTTTATCATTGGGCGGTGTCCTTATCGTAAATATAAACTGATTTCTTCTCAATACCACCATCTCTCCTTTTCTGTTTTCCGTTTTGATCCTTCGATTCGTGTTCGTTTCTTCTCGTTTCTGTCGTTTCGCTTTCAACCCTATTTTTTTGCTGTTCAGTAACAGCTGGCTAATACAACTAGTAATGTTATTACTAATTATTGAATGAAAAAATCTGTGCTCGAAAACAAGCCTCCTAATCACTTCGCCGCCAAATAGTTTTCGTCGCAAAATTAGATTTTTCTAACTGAACTCGCTTTCTTACATTACGTTCGCTCAAATTATACAAAACTGGTTAAATTCGGATTAGCCTATTTTTCGCGTTTGATTTGTGTCGTGACTCATCAATTTTCGAGCATCATTTTCATATTTAATTAGTGATTTTGAATCGTAAATATTCATTTAAAAACGCCATTATGCCGCTCCAAAACGTCTTTCGATAATGGTGCTTGACCGGCCGTCCTTTTGTTTTTCCACCCAAATCTTTAGGTCAAAAATAGAATCAAATCAAAAACAAATTCCAACCTAGGTCAAGTAAACGTGCTTCACTCTTCTGTCGTCGGGCATACGTATTATATGTCCTAGGCATTCCATACTCCGTTTTTCGATTTTAATTCTGACTGATTTTATTCTGAGTTCTTTCCTTACATTCCATCTGTTTTTGTGTTTTGTTCCATTTCCTTCAGCGGTGGTTGGATTTTGAAACTCCATACATAACGGTAACATTGGTCTACTTTCCTTTGGATTCTGTTTTTTTCTGACACATTCCAGGTACGTACTTGGCAGTTGTACAACATGGTGCTTTCCACTACTGCCTCAACTACACGCGCTTGCGTTCTTTTGGTTAACCTTGAGTTTTTGAGGCGTCTTTTAACCTTTGTCCAAGCTCCCATCCAGCGCTGTAATCGTACTCTTGTGTCTTCAGCTTCTCCCAGCCAAAGGCCCAAGAATCTGGTTCCTACCGCACTGGTTTCACCCAGAGTTATGTTTTCCTCTTTAGATGCGTTTGTCTTCTCTTCGAAGAGGCCCATTACTCTTTTGGTGGTGTCTCTTGCGACATCCACACTTTCCTTGTTACTCAAGATAGTAGTGCCATCAGCGAACAAGGCGTATTTGAGGTCTATATGCTTTGCTTCAGCATTTTGTTTATCTCTCCTTTGTGTCATGCAGGTGTTTCCAGGTATGTAAGTAATTCTTATACCAATGTCTTCCCTTTGTTTTTCTGCTGCTCTTCTTGTGATCTGATTAAATTTGTTGAAACGCATTGGGGAAAAAGGACATACCTCCCTCAATCCTCTTTGAGGTGTCCATTCGGAGCTAACTTCATTATTGTCTTTCACTTATAAGAAGTTACTTCGTGTAGGTCCTTTAATTGTCCTAAAAAATTATCTTCGAACCCAAAACTTTCCAGTATTTTCCACAATAGTGTTCTATTGACTCTTGGATAGGCTTTTCTCAGATCTAATAGATACGCTCGGTCTCTATTCAGACTTTGTGATTCGCATATCCTTCGGTTATCTTCCCGTAGTCTGACCATTATTTGGATGGTGTCGGCTAATACAACTAGTAATGTTATTACTAATTATTGAATGAAAAAATCTCTGCTCGAAAACAAGCCTCCTAATCACTTCGCCGTCAAATAGTTTTCGTCGCAAAATTAGATTTTTCTTACTGAACTCGCTTTCTTACATTACGTTCGCTCAAATTATACAAAACTGGTTAAATTCAGATTAGCACAATTTTCACGTTTGATTTGTGTCGTGACTCATCAATTTTCGAGCATCATTTTCATATTTAATTAGTGATTTTGAATCGTAAATATTCATTTAAAAACGCCATTATGCCGCTCCAAAACGTCTTTCGATAATGGTGCTTGACCGGCCGTCCTTTTGTTTTTCCACCAATTATTTAGGTCAATAATAGAATCAAATCAAAAACAAATTTCAACCTAGGTCATGCAAAGACCTTCCTGGTGTCCAAAGTCGCTTGAATGGAAAGTTATTGCGTCCATAATTTTTACTGGTTTCTGCGAATACAGCATTGCAATGACCGAGAACATCAATCATGTGTGATAAGATGTTCTTTTTGTTTGTTTTTGGGTTTACCCACTCAGCTAGGTCAATCACCACCGATTCATTGGAATTTTTTTCGGTTTTCAAAGTATTCCCAACCTTTATTCTGATTCATACGAGTTGTACAGTTTGTAATTACACATGTTCGATTACTAAATCAACTCTTTTCTTTTCTTCCGACATTTTTTTTCCATGATTCTTGATTTTCCAATAAACTTCTTCAATATTTCTCTACTGGCATCACCAACTTTTTGATGCCAATTTTTTACAGATATCTCGTCATGTCTTGCTTTAATAACTCTTACCATCCAGATTTTTCTTCAAGTCCTCGTATCCTTTTTTCGTTCTTGATTTGTTTTTTCTATCCATGTTAAGCTTTTAATTTCGGGGTCAATCTCTCGCTTTCTTCATTTTAAAGTATTGTTCCGGCGTTATCATCAACGTATTGGGAAAGTCTACATTCGATTTCATTTTTTAATTGCCAGTGATTTCAAAATTTTTACATAAATTTATTAAACTCAAATGTAGGCGAATAAACTTAGCCCCAAAAACATCCCCTCGTCTTAATTTGAACATTATTTTTGTTTCTTCATTCCTGATTTTCATTTGGATCCACTACTCTGAAAATAGCTTCTTTTCTATATTCTCCCATTGTCCAGGTGAACTTGTTGTTTTTGCTGCTCCCGAGATCACTGTAATCTCAACTTCAATTTCTTTACTTTTTTTCTTGGTATGCAATCTCTCTCTGAGGAACTCATCTCTGCTCGGGGGAAGGGGTTGTTACGCCCATTTTTTCTCGCTCGACACACTATTGTATGGCGGGCCAACTTTGTTGACGCTTTAGTTTCTCTGTAGTACGGGCATTCGGCTGTCCTAATGTTTGTCCTTCGTGCGTTTTTCGTGGTTTCTGAGTGTCGCCTCCGTGATACAGATTTTTTCACATATGGGATATGAGAAGGATTTTCATGACTTTTCATGCGTTCTCATGATATGCATTTTTAACTCTCCCATTGATTTGCGCTTCGTGTCGCATATTAGACGATTGTGTGGCTTTGTTACCTTTGTGTTTCCTTGTAGTGTGTTTTGGCTGCGTTCTTCATAATTGTTTCTTTGTTGGCTTTCCCACTTGAAAGTATACTCCGTTCTTTCCCTCATTTTTTTTCCACCGTTTTCTTTCCGCCGTCAGCCTATGAATCTTTTTTCCAATCGATTCCTGCATCTCTTAAAAAAATTTTCCAATATAGTAACGTCTACCTCTTTCTTCTTTTTCGTTTTGGAAGTAGCTCTAACTGTTCCAGCCATCAAAGCATGGCTGTTTTGGTAGGACGCTGTTATCCGGAATCCGGAGGACGTGTCCTATCCTTTTTAAAGATTTTCTTTTCAATTTTCCATCTGATTGTCTTCCCACCCAGTTCGTTTCGTACGTCAAACATGTTAACATGTTTCTTGTGCATTTCATATAGAGGGGGCTTCTTTTTGTTGCTCCATATATGTTGGTCTCTCCATATATGTTTTGATATCTTTATCGTACCACATTCGAGCCGCCCCGCCAAAAAGTAAAGCGCTTTCCAAGTAAAGAATTCTGTGACGGCTTCGCTGTTGAATTTCTCGGCTTCAGTTGTGTCTGTCATTTTGCTCCCTAGGCGCCATTTCCATTCCATTTCTACTGACATGTTGTTCCTTTCGACTGTTTCTTGTTGGTATTTTTCCATAAGCCGCGATACAACTTGGTGGAAAAACTTAAAGAGACAAAGCGAAGTCTAGCAACTTCTTACTGGCTGCGATTCTTGCATCTCCGTCTCTTGATTTCGCGCAGTATGTAGTTGATTCGTGGAGGTCCATGAGATTTGATAAGAAAGCTCCTTCGATATCATAGCGGCGTATTATTTCCCACAGTGCCTTTTTGATAACTCTGGTGCATGTATGCTTTACGGAGGTCCAGCAATCGACCTTATGGGTCCTCTTTTTTCTTCCCTGTTTCTCCTCCCCTTTAATCAAAGTGTCAGTGTCCTCTTGAATCTAGGTTTTGATCTGCGTTGCGTCTGCGGTGAATCTGCTTGATCTAAACCCATTTTGGTTTTCATTTACGAGACCAAGTGTTTCGGCCCAAGCCTTTAAGCGGTCGGTAAGGAGGCGTGCTAGTATGCGGCTAGCCTTAGTGTGCTGACTTACCCCTCTGCAGTTATTTATGTCCTTCTTGTCCCCCTTTTTGAACCGGGCACTATTTTTTTTCAGTTTTGGTTGATGGATTTCATTTTGTCTGCCCTCTGAAAAAACATATATTGGACAAGACGTATAACTCTTCGCCTTAAAACGTAACAGGCTTTTTATTGAAGCATTTTCGAACCCCATTTTTGCCTGGTGCGGACTCTTTTACAGCCTCAATGCGTTCATTAATCTGATGAGGGGTTGGAGGAAATCTTAATTTGCGGTTCTCCGACATTGGGGCAACCGATCCTGTTAGATCTTCCACACCCGCCACTGCTGCCTTAAGGGCCGCCGGACTTACTTAAAACCGATCGTATAAGACCTCTTAAATGTGCTCGTTAGCCACTGCTGCCTTAAGGGCCGCCGGACTTACTTAAAACCGATCGTATAAGACCTCTTAAATGTGCTCGTTAAACTCATCTCCCATTAATGTCGTACCGGAATTGGGCTTGCAATCTATTGATCTCAGTTTTTGCAGTGTCTTATATATGGTGCCCATGTAATTTTTTTGGCTGCGTCTTTGCACTGGTTAATGATAGTTTCGCACCCTTGTTTCTCAAGGCGTTTTAGTTCATTTTTCACGGCTTTTCTGGCTATTTTGAGATCTGCTTTTACGGGTTTGACATTTCCTCCTCTTTGTGATAAGTTATTTGTTTAATAACCAGCCTCGATTTTGTGCTATGCAAGACCTCGGAGTTGTGCTCCTGACCTATTGTCCATGGATTTGCTGTTTGACGTTGGGTTGTCTCACAAATTTCTGTGGCTTTTTCAAACCAAGTCTTTGCATTTTTTCCCAATGTCAATCCTCAATCGCCGTTTTTTTTGTCATTGAACTCTCGGGACCTTCGCGGTAAATGAAAGGCTCACCAATTAATGCGAAGTAACTTGGATGTTTGTCTCTTTTTGGGGTCACTTTTGTTGGTGAATTTTGAAGCTATGGGTTAATGGTCCGATAGGGTCATGTTTTGGATCATTGCCATGTCTTCTATGAACTTGTGGCGTTGTGTTGACTTCATAATGAATCCGTCCATGTTCCTCTATTTTTCATTTTGCAGCCTTTACAGCCCATGCATTTAGCACCTGAAGGTAAGATCTTCTCCAGCTTGGTTGGTTGGTCTTCTCATTCCGAAACCACCGGTTGCACCCGTTTCATTCAACCCTCTACCAATATGTGCGTTATGATCTCCCCTTATTATAAGTATTTCTTCCATAGTGAACTTGGCAGTTTCATTTCCCAGGTCATGGCGGTTTTTGTCTTTGTTTTCCGGACCGTTGGACTGAAGAGGTTGATACACAGCGATGAGAAAACGCTTGTTTATCTTGACTGATACGCTCAGCAAACTTTTTCTTTGATTTCCTTCACGCCATTGTGGCAGAGCCAAGCCGGTAAGCTTGATGCCACATTTTTCGGAGTGTATAGAGTCAATTTGTTTGTTTCCTTTTCCAAGCAAAATGACGCCAAGTATTTCTGATCGAATTTTGGAAATCATTACAACATCCCAGGAGTTTTTAGTATTTTTTATTCATCGGTCTCTAGACTTGCACTGTTTTCCCTCGCACTGAAACGCCTGGTAGATTCAATTTTTTATGCTAATTTCTCTTTGGTGGCTTTGGGAGCTTTTGCTTTGCGAGCCCTGCGTTTTAGCCTGCGGTTTTTTTGTGAACCTCTTCAGGCCTTCTTTGTTTCCCTCTTCTAGTCTTTTTTTTGTGAGAAGAAACAGGATCTTGCGTTGGATCGACGCAAGCCGTTTTGGGCCTAGTTTTCCGGCTATTTCTCTCCTGTTGTAGGTTGCCACAGCTGGATTTTGGTCCTCTTTTTTGGGCGGCCCTCGGTTTTTCGCATTTTCTTCTCTCTGTATCCGTTGTCGTTTGAGGATCCCAGGCGGGGGTGGGTTTTTTTTCCCATTCGTCATAGCCTCTTCTCACTCCTGTGCGAGGTTGACACCGGCGGATAAAACGCGGTAATCCTTGCATTCGTAAGCATATCTGTTCAGTTGGCTGAGGTCCCTAATATCCTTTGTTGTTAGCCCACTGCATTTTTGGTGGATCCATTTGCTGCACCATGTGCATTGGATGATATTCGAGGTCTTTTTTTTGGGTGCCGGACATCAAGCCGACGGGACTTCAAGCCGAATCGTAAAATTAGGGACTTCAAGCCGAAAATTTTCTCATTAAGTCATGAAATAAGATTAATTTGAACACTTTTCTGAAGATTTTCTCATTTTCATGATCTTTAGTCGGTATTTATTAGCGTTTTCATAAAGATTAAAACCTCCAAATGATGCTAAGGAAAGTTGAACAATAAAACACGGTTGAAGGCAAATTTCTTGTTTATAATTTATGCCTTTCAAAAACCGGCAGATATTATTAACGGATGCAATCCTAAGTGATTCATTGTCATAAAAAACGCTGGACTAAACTAGCGTAAGATTTTGAAAAGCAACGTCTTACAGATAAAAAAATATTGATTTGAGGTGCTTGTAAAGTTTAATTATCGGCCTGAAGTCCCTTCGGCTTGAAGTCCCTTCGGCTTGAAGTCCCATCGGCTTGTTGTCCTAGACCCCTTTTTTTGTTGCCTTGTCCGCAGAGGCTGATCGGACCTGGATATAGCTCAACATCTCCAGCTTTTATCAGCGCGCAGATCAGGTATGCTGGTTTCCCTGACCTGCCAGACAAAAACCCGTACTGCCAAACTGCCAAATAGGTGTATGGAAGTCGGAAGTTTCTCAGCGTCTGATATGTACGAGAGATGCTTGGGTTGGCTAGGACCTGGCCGCTCTGTTGTCCACCGGGAGGTTGTGACTTGGATGTTGCCATCTCTTTCGATTTTTCTTCTCCGATGCCCTATCCATGTTCTGCCGCACAACCGTGGTGTGTGCGTATCCGCTTGTACCGCTTGTAGGCCATGAACATATATACAAGACTCGGTAACCAATGTGCACGATCTCTTCTTGCTTTGCTCTTGTGTTTTTCCATCTCTCATGAAGTAACGTAGTGAAGTTTCCATTTCTTTTTTTTTGTTTTCATTTTTTTTCTGGATGAAATATTTCCAAGTTACTCTTCCTTTTGACACATCGACTGAATATTTTGATTGTGTCGTCTTCCATAGTTTCCTTTAAAATAGTTATGTCTCCCTCTTGCCAGATATCCTCTTTTTTGTCCCGTTATTTCATACTGTTGTTTGCAATCCCGCTTCCAATGCTCCATCGACGCACATTGATTGCATCCTTTTTGATTTTGCTGTGATCTTTCTCAATTTTTTTCCCTCGGAAACAGATTTCTTGTTCATTTTGAACTCAAGTTTTGATTAGTTCGGCTCCTTCTTCTATTTTTACCCGTGAGAAAGAATTTCGAAGGGATATTTTTCGACATTGCGAGTCTTCATAAATGCAGTTCAAAAACACCTGGTTTTATGTGATTCTCTGCATTCTTTCCACTACCAATAATTTGAATGTTTTTTTTGGGTTTTTATCTTTATTTGATCCTTCCAAAACTGCAGTGCAAGAAATTTTATCACTCACTGTCAAATCTGAACAACTCATTTGTCTTAGTTTTTGCTTTTCCTTTTAATATGTTCATCTCCTGATACTTCCGGTACCTTCCCAGACCGTTTCAATTCTCTGTAAATCTGTGAAAGTTTCAAGTAAGACTTATTCAAACTCGAAAAAAAATGTTTAAACATGAATTGAAGTTGACTGTGTCTAGAACAACTGCTTGCCTCCTGCTACCTTGTTAAAAGGCCACCTGAAAAGACAACTGTGTTACCCTTTTGTTTTCTTGGATAGTTTTTTTTCGGAATACCAATGTCACTAAAAGACTTTGGCCAATTTTCTAGACTTTGGTTGCAGCCAAGTTATCAGAAAACTTAATTCTCCTTCAAGATGAGCTTCATTTTTTTTCAGAGTGTGCAAGAAATTTCCGCCAAGTTAATCACCTGGCTACATTACGCTAAAACAAACAAATTTTTTTAGCATAAAAAATTTCATAAATTTGTAGTTACTCTAGAAGGACAATGAACGGCTGGTCCTTTAGTTTGACCAATGAGTAAGGCAGAATACATAAAACTTGACTAATGACTGTAGCTTGCATTAAAAAAAAGTTTTCATAAAATTGCTCTAATTTCCAACTCTGTGAATCTGTTTTTCTTTTCTTTCAATAGTTTCTGTGGTGAGCTTTTAAAAGAGATAATTTTATTAGATGACTTTCCTGATATAAGAAATCGAGGCACGTTGTTTCATAATTTTTAAAAATCATAGGTTTTCATTCACAGGCAAAATCTATTCAATTTGATTTAGTTTTCAATGTTGCTGGAAGTTTCTCAAACTAAAAGCTTTATTACCGTTTTTGGTTGTCAAAATTATAAAATCAGTCTATGTTGGAAATAAAAGCAAGCGCCAAAGAGCATAGCTTTTTTGGTCTGCACCTTTTGTCTCGAAAAATTGCATAATTTCGCCAAAGGCAATTATAACATAGATAGCCGTTTATTGTGCAAGTAGCACGAAATGTTCCGACCATAGCCTTAAATAAACACAACAAAAAAGTTTTTTCAACTGCAGTAGTGTGTTCTGCGTGGTGTTATAAAAGGATCCGTACAGAAAACTAAAGCTTAGGTATATTTGACTGTCATCGTAAAAAATAGAAAATGGGAAATTCTTACGATTATTTTGGCAGTTTTTTGGAGCTTTTGACGTTTTTGTTTCCAAAAAGGCGTTAAATACTCAACAAACCAAAAATTGTATTTGAATTTTCTAATGTTTCTCGAATCAGGACTGAAAGGCTCTAAAAACATATATCACTCAACTCTCCCTGATGATTATTTGTGGCAGCTGATATTGCGTGGAAAGCAAAAAAAAAGAAAAACTAAAACAAAAAATAAGAAAAAATTTAAACACACCCATAATTTAATTGCTCCCCATTATCAAAATTCCGGAACAAAAATAACACGATAGCTGAATGTGGTAAGATAAAATCAACAAGAGGCTAGAAAACAGTTATGCAACCAGAAATGAAAGTGGACAGTCAATTTTATTATGCACCAATGAGCGAGCTTAGACGCTACAAGTGATTGCCTTTGTATTCAACCTTGCCAATTTGATTATCAATTACTGTTACAAATTTGTCTTTCAAGTTAAATTTTGCTGAGTTTATTTGGTGTACTGGTTGAAAAATTTTTTCTGGTGTTGAAATTCTTGCTCTACGTATCTGTTGAAAATTTTTGTTAATGATCTCAGTACTGCAGTAAGTGTTTTCATGTGCAGTCTTCTGTGTATGAGGCTTATCTTTACCAATAATGTCCGGATCAAGGTCTGCGACTGCCAGGATTGAGGTGTTTGACTTCAGTTTTGATCGAATATCTTCATCGAATATCTAATAACTTTATATCTTGTTACGACTACTACAACATACAAACTTGGACCTTATTGGATATAATACGAAACAGACTAGAAAACTAAAACGTCCGAGAGCCTTATAAGTCCTATCATTTATTGGAGAAACCCATTAGTATTATTATTATTATTTTTATTATATTATTATTGTGATTGTTATTGTTTTATTATTATAACTATTATTATGATTATTACTATGATTGTTATTATTATGATTATTATGATGATTATTATGATGATTATTATGATTATTATTATGATTATGATTATGATTATTATAGTTAAAGTTAGTGTCGAAACCCAGCCGTGCTCAAAGTCGAAATATGTCGGGCACAGCCAAAAAAATGTATAAACAAATCATGTTGATCTCTCCTAGGTTATTTTTGCTGAATGAGTAAAAAATCAAAAAACGATATTTCATCGATGACTGAGCGTTTTTTTTTCAGTTTTTGAGTTCAAGTCCGGGGTTGCTTTCTCATAGAGTAATTCCGGATAAGTTACACCGTCTGTTCGTCACGCTATCCTATTTTCGAAGGAAAGATTCATGCAACTTCTAACTCTAATACCAACCCTAATCTTACTCTTATATTTCCCAGTCTCAAAAGATATAGTATATACTGGTATTGTTGCAAAAATAAAGTCGAGGAAGAGTTTGCTAGGTTAAATTTATTCTTCACTGGCGGAAACCATTAATAATTTCAACGTTACAAATTATTGTAAGTTTTAGTCATGGATCAAGATTGGTTAGTTCTAAGTATGCTACAGTGATAAAATTTGATAATTTAAATATTTGTTTTGAATTGGTTCCACACATCCGGGGATTAGGAACTTTTTAAATTTTAAATTTGTTTGAATGAATGGATGGAGAAATTTTTCTATTTCTTCTTTAAGTAGATTCTTTGCAAAGAGTGAAGAGAGAAAAAAAATAATTGCTCGTTTTGTGAAATAGTTGTTTTCGTGGAGAAAGACAAGATGTAATTGCTGGTGAAGAAGGAAAAAGTTGCGTATTTTTTAAATGAATTGAGAAATCGTGTCACGGTTGCAGACTGACATACTGATGTGTCATTTTCGTTAAGTAAAGCGAGACTACCTTAAGGTGTACTGGTTGAAAAACTTGGTGTACCGGGTAATAAGGAGGCCAGACTATCCTTATTTCTGAGTTCAAAATCGAATGATTCTTGTTCAATGTTGCAATATTGGCTCTATATTTTATTTCTTGTGAGGGTTTTGACTGCGGCAAGCAGAACCAATATGTTTGCCAATCCAGAGTCGGAATCTCGTCGAGTTTAAATGTCCCTTTTCCTGCTCGTTTTTTTTTGCTCTGAGAAACTTTTTACAGTATATTATACATATATGCACTTTACTAACAACTTCAGTTATCCTTGTTACTAGTTTCAGTTAGTTATGATCTTTGTTAAATATTTTCGCAAAAGCGTTTTTATTCGATCTGTTATTTCAAAGAGTTTCTTACACTAGAGCTACTCTCGCCAAACTTTGTGAGGGTTATATCTTAAGTGCGGATGTAGCGCGGTGGATGAGGCAGGCTATAGAGCATGCTCAGGACGTCCTTTGCTGGTGAGTGAGGCCAGTTCGAGCTATAATTTTTACTGTCTCTTTGAGCAGAGTATATATTTTTGTCTAATCTGTCTTTCATTTTTTAGCAGGTGTTTTCATGTGGTCTAATTAAAGTTTTAAATCAAAGTTCAAATATAATTTTAGTCTGGTATGGTTACCATTAGATTTTCCTGTATATGTGGTCGGTATCATGCTGTTAACAAGTTACGCTGGTTAGTTAAGCTTAGCTTTATTTCCGTCGAACCGGGTTAATGGAAAGTTTGAAACGCGTAAAAGCAAGTGAAAAATGTTATCAGTTACTTTGTCAAACTAGAAACTCATTCATATCTCAAATACTAGAGTGGCGAATAACGTTGAATTGTGTGGAAAAATGGCGTGAAATATTGGCGATTCAAACGATTAATGTGAAAAATAACGATTTATAGCAGACATAAAAAGATTGGTTAAATCTTAGTTTAATACACATTGATAAATCAAAACTTCTTATAGGAAATAATCACAACAGAATAATTGTATTAATTCAAGAGAGCATATGCGTTTTATTGCTCTTTATAAACTTACAACCAACGGTTAGCACTTTTAAGTAAAAATTATTAAGTAAAAAATTTATTACAAAACTTTTTTTTAAATTTTATATATTGTTTTCAGAGGAAATAGTGGTGAAATCTAAAAGGAAATGCTGAGACACTTCTTAATATTTGATAGTAATATATTGGATTTTTAGTAGTGAGGTTTAAAATTTCGTGCATACTGCGGGTCGGGTTCCGAAAAAATTCCATTGATAAAATTAGTTTGTAAGTGCGTTGAAAGTTTTGTAATCATTCGAATAGCTTTTTTAGTACGTAAAAGTGGCCAGAGGAATTCGAATGATTTAACCTTCTTCAGTTACGGCAAATTATTTGTGGTTAGTATTTTCTATTACATTTTACAATTTGCGATTAAGTTCAAAGTTATAAATAAATTCTAAAAGGGTATTTGAAGAGGTTGGATATACTGATGGTGGATGATAATGGAGCGCGAGTCTTCAAGAGATGAGTTATTCATGAGCGGAAAATTAAACACGTTTGGCGGACGAGATCACAGTTTCGGAGGTTGCTGTGAAAGTTAGTTGATTTAATGCAAAATGTGAAGTTAAGAAATCAGGAGGAGGTAAATTTTTTGTGATTGTTTAGCGGTGATTGGGGTTTGAGGATGGTGAGTTATGAAAAAAGGACGTTGGATGAATCAATTGTGTGTGTGGTTGTGTGTATGTTTGGTTTTAATCATGACTTCGCGTGAGCAGTTAATGTCACGCTCCTTAGAAATGAGAAATTAGCCAAAAAAGATCAAGTTTGCTAAGATTTGATTCGTAGGCTTTGGTGTTTTGAATTGTTTGGTCGATAACAAGATGAAACTTCTTCTTATTAAAATCAAAGTCAAATATTTAGTCAGTTTCATTGAAGAATTTTTCGGTTACTTGGGATTTTACTAAGGTGTCTGTGTCATAATGGGAACCTTCCTGTAGCGGATGAATGTGTGGTCAAAGTGAGTGATCAAAAACTGATTATAATCACGGGCATTGAAGTGGTTAAGTGTTCGTGTTGGTCCAATGTTTGTAAGTTGGTTCAGATGTAGTGCTGTTGTGAGTTGTTGAATGATACTGTCACGAACTTCATCGTCATTGGTGGTTCTTCTTAGTGGAATTTTCAATGGTTTAATAAATTATAGAAAGATATCCTAGAAAGTGTGAGAAGAAGCGAAAATTCGTTGACAAAGGTTTCACGTTGCGACTGGGCTTTTGTAATAACTTAAGTTTTTAGGGGAAAAAAGGGAGTTTTTCTGACTAAAAAATGTGGTGTATTAGTATGACGAGGATGGTTACTTCGGATGAGTTGTGATGATGATGGGCGGTTAAGTAACTACCTTGGCGGTTTATTGGAGTACTTTCGTTTCAACAAGATGCGTTAGGCGCAATTGGGGGTTTTGCGAATGGTTGATGTGGATGATTCTTTAGTTGAAGCGGAATAGTTTAGTTTTGGATAGTGGTTTGTTGGTTGTGAGGATGTTGCTGGTTGTATATGAAATCATCCAGATCATGATCAAGTTGGTTGTCAGTCGTGGAGCAGGGGGTATTGGGGACATGACTGGACAGAGAGAAAAGAATGGGGAAAGCGCCGATTTGTGAAGAGTTGGACGTGGAGAGTACTACAGGAAAAGGGGATTGGAACAAAAAGTGATTTTGAAAAAATAGCAGTGCTTGGTTCGGAGTCTAAAATTGCATCGGTTGTATCAATAGCAGAGCTTTTTAAAGTAAAGTAATTGTCAAAACAGTTTGAGTGTGCATTCAGTCATCAGAGTGCATAAAAAGTGAGTTAAATGAAAAGATGGAAAAGCTAGGGCTGAAAACGGGTAGGGAAAAAGAGGTGAGGACTGAAATGGACACGAGAAAATGTTGTCGATGGAAGTTGGATGGATAGCAAAGATAACGATTCAGTGATCCAATCTGGCGGCTGATTGTGGGCAAAAAAGATGTTGTTTCTGAGAACAAAATTTTTTGAGATGTGGTTTTTCTAGTTTTATTCAAATGTTTCATCAGTATTTTGTGGCTGATATGCTATGTGCGAAATAAGGTTTTGTCGCATGTCGTTCTTCTGGTGATTGCGTGATCTTAAGGAGAGTGAGTTCATAAAAATTTTTGATATTATTTGTAAATGACTATGATTTGAAGAACTGTGTAAATATGATGGTTCTGCAGGTTTGAGGTTTGCTAGTTGTATTGTCTTGTAGAGTATCGTATGTGTTTGGTTTTAGTGATAGCTTTTGTTATAATTGCTTATTTCAGCGTCTAAGAAAATTTTTTTAATTGATGTGGAGAAAACTCCAAAAAATCTTGCGAGTAAGATTCTTGATACGTTGGCTTGTCCATTTACTTGTGTGTGTATTGCACATGTGTTTTATATTCCTTTCAGGAGTGAAAACTGAAATTCTATGAAAATTAAATTTTGAGCATAATTTCGTCAAGTTTTCTAGGATGTAATAGTGCCATCCTATAAAAGCTAGGAGTTCAATTTTTATGTGTTTATTTGTATCTTGCCAATTTGATTATCAATTATTGTTACAATTTTGTCTTTCTTTGTTAATTATTTTCGCAAAAGCGTTTTTATTCGATCTGTTATTTCAAAGAGTTTCTTACACTAGAGCTACTCTCGCGAAACTTTGTGAGGGTTATGTCTTAAGCGCGGATGTAGCTTGGTGGGCGAGGCAGGCTATAGAGCATGCTCAGGACGTCCCCTGCTGGTGAGGTAGGCCAGTTGAAGTTTTCATGAGCGGAAAAATAAACACGTTCGGCAGACGAGATCACAGTTTCGGAGGATGCCGTGAAAGTTAGTTGATTTATTGCAATATGTGAAGTGAAGAAATCAGGAGGAGGTAAATTTGTAATTAGTGAATGATTAGCGGTTATTGGGGTTTCAGGATGGAGAGTTATGAAAAAAAGACGTTGGATGAATCAGCTGTGTGTGTGGTTGCGTGTATGTTTGGTTTTAAGCATGACTTCGTGTGAGCAGTTAATGTCACGCTCCTTAGAAATGAGGAAGATAGATATTAGCCGGAAGTGATCGAGTTTGCTAAAATTTGATTCGTAGGCTTTGGTGTTCTGAAACGTTTGGTCGATAACATAATGAATTTTTTTTCTTATTTCTATCTAAATCAAATATGTAGTCAGTTTCAATGAAGTATTTTTCGGTTACTTGGGATTTACTGTGGGTTCTGTGTCATATGGGGAACCTTCCTTGTATGAATGTGTGGTCAAAATGAGTGATCAAAAATTATTAGATTAACGGGCAATGAAGTGGTTAAGTGTTCGTGTATGTCCAATTTTTGTAAGTTGGTTCAGATGTAGTGCTGTTGTCAGTTGGTGAATGATAGTGTAACGAACTTCATCGTCATTGGTGGCTCTTCTTAGAGGAATTTTCAATGGTTTAGTAAATTTATAAAAAGCTATCCTTATCCTGGAGAGTGTGCGGAGAATGGAGAATTTGTTGACAAAAGTTTCACGTTGCGACTTGGCTTTTGTAATATCATAGGGCTTCGTTGCATTTCGTTCTCCTGGTGATTGCGTGAGGTTCAGGAGAGTGAGTTCATATAGTTTTTTTGGTATTATTTGTAAATGACTATGATTTGAAGAACTGTGTAAATATGATGGTTCTGCGGGATTGAGGTTTGGTAGTTGTATTGTCTTTTGGAGTATCGTATGTGTTTGCTTTTAGTGATAGCTTTTTGTTATAATTGCTTATTTGAGCGTCTAAGAAAATTTTATTAAATGATGTGGAGAAAATTCCAAAAAATGTTGCGAGTAAGATTCTTGATACGTTGGCTTGTCCATTTACTTGTGTGTGTATTGCACATGTGCTATATATTCCTTTCAGCAGTGAAAATTAAAATCCTATGAAAATGAAATTTTGAGCATAATCAGGTCAAGATTTGTAGAAACTAATAGCGCCATTCTAGAAAAGCTAGTAGTTCATTTTTTTTGTGTGTTAAAAAACCAAAGATATTTAATGGTGGGCGGTCTTTTAGCCAATGAGGTAAAAATAATCTTTAATTTTTGGAGATTTTGAGTAATAGATTGTCATTGCATTGTGTCAATTTTTGTAAAAAAAAAAACACCGTGACATTTTCGAAGATTTTGAATAATAGAAATTCGTTGGAAATTTTTTATTTTGTTTTCAGAGGAATTAGTGATGAAATCTAAAATTAAATGGTGAGACACTTGTGAACTTTTGAAAGTTATATATTGGATTTTGATTAATGATGTTTAAAAATTCATGCTTACTGCGGGTCGGGTTCCGAAAAAACTCCATTGATAAAACTAGTTTGTATTGTTTGTGAGTGTAATTTTGAAAGTTTTGTAAATTTTCGATTGAGCCTTTTAGTACGTAAAAGTGGCCAGAGGAATTCAAATGAACTCACCTTCTTCAGTTAGGGCGACATGCTTGTGGTTAGTAATTTCTTTTGTATTATACCATTTGCGATTAGGTTCAAAGTTATAAATAAATTGTAAAAGGGGATTTCAAGAGGTTGGATATACTGATGCGGGATGATGATGGAGCGGGAGTCTTCAAGAGGTGAGTTATTCGTGAGCGGAAAATTAAATACACTTGGCGGACGAGATCACAGTTTCGGAGGCTGCCGTGAAAGTTAGTTGATTTAATGCAATAGGTGATATTAAGAAATTAGGAGGAGATAAATTTGTTGTTAATGAACGTTTAGCGGTGATTGGAGTTTGAGGATGGTGAGTTATGAAAGAAGGACGTTGTATGAATCAGTTGTGTGTGTGGTTGCGTGTATGTTTGGTTTTAAGAATGGCTTCGGGTGAGCAGTTAATGCCACGCGCCTTAGAAATGAGGAAGATAGAAATTAGCCGGAATTGATCGAATTTGCTAAAATTTGATTAGTAGGCTTTGGTGTTTTGAATTCTTTGAACAAGAGCTTGATCAAACTTTTTCTTATTACCATCTAAACCAAATTTGTAGTCGGTTTCAATCAACAATTTTTCGGTTACTTGGGAGTTTAATTTGGGGTCTGTGTCATATGGGGAACCTTCCTTGTAGCGGATGAATGTGTGGTCAAAGTGCGTGACTGATTAGATTCACGTGCAATGAAGTGGTTAAGTGTTCATGATAGTCCAATGTTTATAAGTTGGTTCAGATGTAGTGCTGTTGTGAGTTGGTGAATGATAGCGTCACGAACTTCATCGTCATTGGTGGTTCTGGAGAGTGTGCCAAGAAGGGAAAATTCGTCGACATAGGTTTACGTTGCGACTGGGCTTTTGCAATAACTTACGTGGTTTGTTGGTTGTGAAGATGTTGCTGGTTGTATATGAAGTCATCCAGATCATGATCAAGTTGGTCGTCAGTCGTGGAGCTGGGGTATTGGGGACATGACTGGACAGAGAGAAAAGAATGGGGGCAGCGCCGGTTTGTAAAGAGTTGGACGTGGAGAGTACTACAGGAAAAGGGGAAGTTATTGGAACAAAAAGTGATTGTGAAAAATTAGTAGTGCTTGGTTCGGAGTCTAAAATTGCATCGGGTGTATCAATAGCAGAGCTTTTTAAAGTAAAGTATTTGTCAAAACAGTTTGAGTGTGCATTCAATCATCAGAGTGCATAAAAAGTGAGTTAGATGAAAAGATTCAAAAACTAGAGCTGAAAACGGGAAGGGAAAAAGAGGTGAGGTCTGAAATGGACACGAGAAAGTGTTGTCGATGGAGGTTGGAGGGATAGCAAAGATAAGGATTCAGTGATCCAATCTGGCGGCTGATTGTCGGCTAAAAAGATGTTGTTTCTGAGAACAAAAGTTTTTGGGATGTAGTTCTAGTTTTAATCAATTGTTTCATCAGTGTTTTGTGGCTGATATGCTATGTGTGAAATAGGGCTTTGTTGCATTTCGTTCTCCTGACTATGATTCAAAAAACTGTGTAAATATGATTGTGCTGCGGGTTTGAGGTTTGGTAGTTGTATTGTCTTGTGGAGTATCGTATGTCTTTTGTTTTAGTGAGAGCTTTTTGTTATAATCGCTTATTTGAGCATCTAAAAATTTTTTATTAATTGATGTGGAGAAAAATCCAAAAAATGTTTCGAGTAAGATTCTTGATACGTTGGCTTGTCCGTTTACTTGTGTGTGTATTGCACATGTGCTATATATTCCTTTCAGCAGTGAAAAATAAAATCCTATGAAAACCAAATTTTGAGCATAATCAGGTCAAAATTTCTAGAAACTAATAGCGCCATCCTATAAAAGCTAAGAGTTCATTTTTTATGTGTTTGATTATGAATTATTGTTACAAATTTGCCTTTCTTTGTTAATTATTTTCCAAAAGCGTTTTTATTCGATCTGTTATTTCAAAGAATTTCTTACACCAGAGCTACTCTCGCCAAACTTTGTGAGGGTTATGTCTTAAGCGCGGATGTAGCGCGGTGGGCGAGGCAGGCTATAGGGCATGCTCAGGACGTCCCCTGCTGGTGAGGTAGGCCCGTTGAAGTATAATTTTTTATGTCTCTTTGAGCAGAGTATTTATTTTCGTATAATCTTTCTTTCATTTTTTATCAGATGTTTTCATGTGGTCTAAATAAAGTTTCAAGTCAAAATTCAAATATGATTAAGTGTGGCATGGTTACTGTTAGAGTTAGCTGTACATGTGGTCGGTATGATGCTGTTAACAAGTTACGTTGGTTAGTTAAGCTTAGCTTTAATTCCTTCGAACGGGGTTAACGGAAAGTTTGAAACGCGTGAAAGCAAGTGAAAAACAATATCAGTTGATTTGTCAAACTAGAAGATCATTCATATCTCAAATACTAGAGTGGAGAGTTACGTTGAATTGTGTGGAAAAATGGCGTGAAATGTTGGCGATTCCAACGATTAATGTGAAAAATAACGATTTATAGCAGACATAAAAAGATTGGTTAAATCTTAGTTTAATACACATTGATAAATCAAAACTTCTTATAGGAAATAATCACAACAGAATAATTGTATTAATTCAAGAGAGCATATGCGTTTTATTGCTCTTTATAAACTTACAACCAACGGTTAGCACTTTTAAGTAAAAGGTATTAAGTAAAAAATTTATTACAAAACTTTTTTTTAAATTTTATATATTGTTTTCAGAGGAAATAGTGGTGAAATCTAAAAGGAAATGCTGAGACACTTCTTAATATTTGATAGTAATATATTGGATTTTTAGTAGTGAGGTTTAAAAATTCATGCTTACTGCGGGTCAGGTTCCGAAAAAACTCCCTTGATAAAATTAAGTTGTAATGTTGGTGAGTGCGTTGAAAGTTTTGTAAGCATTCGAATGACTTTTTTAGTACGTAAAAATGGCCAGAGGAATTCGAATGATTTTATCTTCTTCAGTTACGGCGAAATAATTGTGGTTAGTATTTTCTATTACATTATACAATTTGCGATTAAGATCAAAGTTAAAAAGAAATTCGAAAAGGGGGTTTCAATAGGTTGGATATACTGATGCGGGATGTTAATGGAGCGGGAGTTTTCAAGAGGTGAGTTATTCATGAGCGGAAAATTAAACACGTTTGGCAGACGAGATCACAGTTTCGGAGGATGCCGTGAAGTTAGTTGATTTATTGCAATATGTGAAGTGAAGAAATCAGGAGGAGGTAAATTTGTAATTAGTGGATGTTTAGCGGTGATTGAGGTTTGAGGATGGTGAGTTATGAAAAAAGGACGTTGGATGAATCAGCTGTGTGTGTGGTTGCGTCTATGTTTGGTTTTAAGCATGACTTTGCGTGAGCAATTAATGGCACGCTCCTTAGAAATGAGGAAGATAGATATTAGCCGGAAGTGATCGAGTTTGCTAAAATTTGATTCAAAGGCTTTGGTGTTCTGAAATGTTTGGTCGATAACTTGATGAAATTTTTTCTAATTACTATCTAAACCAAATATGTAGTCAGTTCCAATGAAGTATTTTTTGGTTACTTGGGAGTTTACTGTGGGTTCTGTGTCATATGGGCAACCTTCCTTGTATGAATGTGTGGTCAAAATGAGTGATCAAAAATTATTAGATTAACGGGCAATGAAGTGGTTAAGTGTTCGTCTATGTCCAATTTTTGTAAGTTGGTTCAGATGTAGTGCTGTTGTCAGTTGGTGAATGATAGTGTCACGAACTTCATCGTCATTGGTGGTGCTTCTTAGAGGAATTTTCAATGATTTAGTAAAATTATAAAAACCTATCGTTATCCTGGAGAGTGAGCGGAGAAGCAAAAATTCGTCGACATAGGTTTACGTTACGACTGGGTTTTTTGTGATAACTTACGTTTTTTGGGGAAAAAAGGGATGGTTTCTGACTAAAAAATGTGGTGTATTAGTATGACGAGGATGGTTACTTTGGATGAGTTGTGATGATGATGGGCGGTTAAGTAACTACCTTGGCGGTTTATTGGAGTACTTTTGTTTCAACAAGATGCGTTGAGCGCAAGTGGGGGCCTTGCGAATGGTTGATGTGGATGATTCTTTAGTTGAAGCGGAATAGTTCAGTTTTGGATAGCGGTTTGTTGGTTGTGAAGATGTTGCTGGTTGTATATGAAATCATCCAGATCATGATCAAGTTGGTCGTCAGTCGTGGAGCTGGGGTATTGGGGACATGACTGGTCAGAGAGAAAAGAATGGGGGTAGCGCCGGTTTGTAAAGAGTTGGACGCAGGAAAAGGGGAAGTTATTTGAACAAAAAGTGATTGTGAAAAATTATTAGTGCTTGGTTCGGAGTCTAAAATTGCATCGGGTGTATCAATAGCAGAGTTTTTAAAGTAAAGTAATTGTCAAAACAGTTTGAGTGTGCATGCTGTCATCAGAGTGCATAAAAAGTGAGTTAGATGAAAAGATGGAAAAACTTGAGCTGAAAACGGGAAGGGAAAAAGAGGTGAGGTCTGAAATGGACACGAGAAAGTGTTGTCGATGGAGGTTGGAGGGATAGCAAAGATAACAATCTGGCGGCTGATTACCGGCTAAAAAGATTTTGTTTCTGAGAACAAAAATTTTTGGGATGTAGTTCTAATTTTCTTCAATTGTTTCATCAGTGTTTTGTGGCTGATATGCTATGTAGGAAATAGGGCTTTGTGAGGTTAAGGAGAGAGGTTAAGGAGAGTGAGTTCGTATAAATGTTTGGTGTTATTTGTAAATGACTATGATTTAAAAAACTGTGTAAATATGATTGTGCTGCGGGTTTGAGGTTTGGTAGTTGTATTGTCTTGTGGAGTATTGCATGTGTTTGGTTTTAGTGAGAACTTTTTGTTATAATTGCTTATTTGAGCGTCTAAGAAAATTTTATTAATTGACGAGGAGAAAATTCCAAAAAATGTTGCGAGTAAGATTCTTGATACGTTGGCTTGTCCGTTTACTTATGTGTGTAATGCACATGTGCTATATATTCCTTTCAGCAGTGAAAATTAAAATCCTATAAAAAATTAAATTTTGAGCATAATCAGGTCAAAATTTCTAGAAACTAATAGCGCCATCCTCGAAAAGCTGGGAGTTTATTTTTTATGTGTTAAAAACTAAAGATATTTAATATTGAGATATCCTGTGGGCGGTCTTTTAGTCGATGAGGTAAATATAATCTTTGATTTTCGGAAATTTTGAGTAATAGATTGTCGTTGGATGGTGTCAATTTTTGTTTGAAAAAAAATCGTGAAATTTTCGGAGATTTTGAGTAATAGAATTTCGTTGGATGGTGTCCATTTTTGTAAAGAGTCCTTGAAAATGTTGGTTGCGTATGTGGTGTTGGATATCCGCTTTAGAATATATACCTATGGATTTTCTAGGTAAGATTTGTCCAATTATTTTCTAAAAGAACTTGAGCACTGGTACCGAGAAAAGTTGACCAGGTAGTTTTCTTTAGCAGAGGTTTTCCCTCGCATTACACGTTGCGAATAGTGCCTGTGTACGCTACTCTATTAATGATAAAAACAACTTCCGAAGAAACTTTTTCATTTGTACAGCCAAGGGAGCGAAAACGCAGCCTAATTTTGGTATCTGATAGACCCTAAGCTTCAAATCAGGTTAGTTTTTTTGATTTTTTTTCAACTCCGGTTTATTCAGTGCTTGGGTTAGTTTTCTTTAACTGATTGACTTGATTTCCAAACATCAGACTCTTCACTTTTTTACACGTTATATTTAACTTCTACCTAATTTATTTTTTTACTAACTTTAAAAAAGGCCCTCAGTTTAACTGGGGTAAGTGCACAAGCTGATAGAGCCATACAAGCGTTATAAAAATGCATATATATCAGCAAACTGTATCATTTCATCAAGGACAATTTAAACCAGCCTTAAATGCATCGTAATGTTAACTTATCTTAGCCGTCTTCCCTCTACAAAAACGCAATTGGAGTTGTCGAAAAATTGCGATTTGCGCAGCAGTCTGCACCCCCCTTATACAAAGAATAGAGCTCCTCTGGAGCGCGAAGCTTATTTTAGTTCAAATGTAGTTCATTGATTCTGGGTAGCCTTCTTATCTTTTTTCACTTAGTTTTTCTGCTAATCGCTGAACCGTCCTCGTGGCTGTTGGAGCAGCGCCACCGGTGAATCGAAAAATTAGCGGACAGAAACTACTCTGCTCAGCGCTTAAATCTCTTATTGATTTTTGGAGTTCTTTAGCGTTTCGTGATAATTGTATGCGTCTTTATGCAGTTTTCGCGATGTTTTGGCATGAGGTTGAGGATTTTTATATCAAAGAATGCGCGGCTAAATCAACAATCCCAGAGTCCGTTTGCTTTAATATCAAGTCTCATCTTTAGTTGTAGTTGAAATGATGTCAAAGCTTCGCCTTGCAACGGTAAGGTTTCGGCTAAATCTCGACGTCATGGCAAACCGCGTTCTTGATTTTGGCGAATGTGTCTCTAATTTCATTGTGTCTTATGTGTGTAACCGCCTTTGCACAGTGTAGGGCATGTGCCAAGTTAAAATCAGCACCACATGCACACGTGAGTGGAGTTTTGGTTGGTTCCCATCCGCATCTTAAGTAAATACCATCTCTGAATTCTGATTTATTCAGATTGAAGTTGTATATGCTCAGTGGTAAAGCAGTGAGCCAGTTCGAGGCTCTCTTTTCAGAGGTCTTTTATTTAAGGAGTTAATGAGGTTTCTTTTCTTTCAATTTGTGTTATCAGTTTTCAATTTTTTGTCTTTCGTACAAAATTTTTCTTGCTGTGTTATTGCTGTAAAAAAATCTTGAGCTTCCAGTACTAGTGATGGTTCCTTAGACCATTCTAGATAGCTTTCATTGCCGGATGGCAGCTTGATGTTGAGGCCGCCCATTTGAAGGGTAAGGAAGATATCTTACGGAACTGTGGGTTCAAGGTTTCATATATTTCTAAGCTTTCCATACTGTTAGGCGTTGTCCTGGTTAGAAATGAGGGCTTTTCTTGCACTCTTTTAGTTTAGAAGGCCTAAACGTTTTAGCAATTTTTGTTAATTTTTCAAAATTTTGATTTGCTAATTCTGTTGAAACTCAAGGATTTTCTTATATTCAGATCCTGTTCCCATAACTGAACCAAGCACTCAGGCGTCTGTTTTTATAGTGATTTTTGTATTTTCGAAGATTTTTCTATTTATTTGCATTCTTTAACATAGTAGCCGAAAAACCTATTGATACAATTTTATCCTGGACGGTTCGTAGATTGCTTAATTTGCCGACTGCGTTTCCGTCGTCTGCGTACCCTTTCTGGGTTATGTCGTCTACTGCTAAAATTTTATGAGGGTAATATGGCTAGACCATACATGGCCCATGCTAGTGGATCCCCTTTGGTTTTCCCTTCTTGAGAGTAGATGATTTTTTGTTAGCAATCACTTTAGATGAATTGGAGTACGAGTTTTTAATCGTTGTTAAAAGAGATGGGCAGTTGTTTTCGATGTCTTTCAATGCCAGATTTCAATTCAGCGAGTTGAAAGCGATTTCAACGTCTATCAGTGAAACAGCATCGGCAGAAGTTTTGCCCTATTGATCTCTTAGCGTGTGGATTGCATATTCAATGCCACATTTTTGTCCTACACAGAGTTGATAGTTTGAACCGAGCGACTTGAGTTCGTTTTTCAGGCATTTGCTTTTTGTTCGTTCTATTATCCTACGCATAAAATCTCCGATGCCTATGGGTCTCAGTCCTGGTTTCTTATCTAAGAGAAATAATCTACATGCCTTATATGGTTTCGCTAGTTCTGCATTTAGTTATTTAGTGGCAATTTTAGCTTATTGTTTTTGAAATCTCTACTGATTGTTGCCCGAAGTATGTTAAATTACGTCTCCATTCATTTGCATCAAGGCCAGATGGTCGATAAGATCCGTGAGTTATCATGGCTGCTTTCTTGATATGTTGATAGTCTTTCTGCTCATATATCATGGGATGTAAAGGAATTTATTCCTTTGAGACTGGTGTAGTTTAGTTCTCATTAATTGGTTCAGATGGTAGGGCTTCTCAAAAAGAATCTGTTCTACTGCCTTATCTTTGACAATCTCTTAAAGTAAAAGAACATTTTTGGATGTTTTCACTAGTTTTGCTGTTACGCTGGACATTTTCCCAGTATTCATTAGTTTGTTGAACTGTTGTACTTCAGTTCCAGTTTTTTTTCTACTTCTTTCTGTCAAGCGCATTTGCATTGCTTTCTTTTCGCTATATAGGTCATCCAAGTGTCCTTCTTGCCATTGCATAAGTCGCCTTGCTTCTGTTTTGGATAAGGATCCATCGTTCACGGACTTTGTTTTGCCTTGTAGTAAAAATGGAAAGATCGTGTGTGCATTGCAAAGGTTTTTTGTTGTTTTCTATTAGGCTGTTCTGAGTTCTATTGAGAGTTTCAACGAAGTTATTACTGAATTTACGTTTTGATAAGATCAAAAAGACCGGTTTTCAGTGGACTATACGTGTTTATCTTCTTTGTGGTTTCTATGAATTCTGGACAGGGGTTTCACCATGGGTCTTGTGTTTTTCTTGTTTCTATAGTGGACGGTTCTCTTGGGTTTTGTGAGTGTCGGGCAGTGCAAGGTTGAGGATGGAGTTTGAGGAGCGTGGTTGTAGCTAGGGTTGGGGATTCATTCATTGTAGGGTTCATACAGTTGCAGCGATGACTGCCGAAATTGTCATAGTGGTCAAATAAGTGAGAGAAATTATAGAGTTTTGCAAGAGAGTTAATTCAGAAAACATAACCGTAGAATGAGAAATGGATGCAATCATGCCAGAACTTTTGAGTGGTTAGAGTTAGGTTGAGATTAGGTGAAACAATAAGTGTATGTGGGTGTACAAATTTATTTATCAAATTAAGCAACACATGATTTTGCGATTTACTTCTAAGTAATTACAGTTCTAAATTATTTTTGGGATGATCAGTGTCTTGGGCTCAAACTTGTTAGTGGCGAAATTAATCAATTTGTTGCAGTGCTGTTCTAATTCTTGTGTATGCAGCCTGTTATCATTGTATCCAGCAACAATTGTTATTGTTTTTAGGCGCTTTGATCTGTTTTGCAAAAAGTTTCAAACAGATCTTAAAGCTTTGTGCCGCGGTAGGAGTGAACTGTTGATTTTACTAGAGATGGATTGATATAATTGGTCCTTGAAGTCTCGATAACTAGTTTCTGTGAAAAGTTAGGGATGCGTCTTTCCTGGAATCGCGGCATCTACCTGAAACATAGACAATTGGGGTGATTCATGAATGCTTTAAATTGGTTTCAGACGAAAGCGATGGAGAAAAAAAAGACTAAGGAGTGGTACAATCTGAGGTCGTTTGTAGGTCGATTCACCAACTTCACTCGCCTACGGCTGGGACGGCGAGATTTGGCAAGATAAGTCAGTGAAGAAAGCCCAGCGTTTTTAAAATGAAATTATACAATTAGGCTAATAATGAAGTAACTTCGGTTACCATGATTATTTCTGACTTTCTGAATTATTTTCTTGGTACTACTATGATAGAGTGGTCCCTCGAAAAAGTAACTCTGATAGACAGTTACTGTATGCATTAAGCATTTTATACTTATGAAAACTAATTTGTGTATAAATTATTCGTGTCAAAAATCGCGCGAAATATAATGATTCTGTGACATTCGACCAGAATGGCCAAAATGCAATCTCTGCAGAATTCGGAATTTTAGCAGTAAGCCTTCCGGATTGGTGGTTTTTAAGAACTAAGGGCGTTATTGGAACGTTTAGCCAAACGGTGAGGGCTGGAATATTCTAGTATTTTAAAATTTCAAAAATTCGAATGATGACGTCACATTTCTGAGAAATGCTGAAACGGCCATTTTAACAAAAAACGAGAGAAAAAACACAACAACATTAGTTGCGCTGACGATATCAACGACAATCGTGATAAGAAAAACAGCAGCAGATTGCAGAAAACGTTCAGAGTTGCAACTATTGTGCTGCTACAATAGTTGCAAGGCCGTTGCGAACAACGGTGAAGGGTAAGAAATCAGCCTTCCGGATTGGGAAGAAATCGAGATCAACGGGCTTCATTCACCGGATTCAAGAATCCGGAAGGGTCTCGGGACGGAAAACTTTTATTGACTCGTGTGAACTTTTAGCATCCTGTCATGTCCTGACTTGAATTTAATTGATATTTGGATTAGGTAACGTTTTTGTCGACCCGATGTTAGAAGGACCACCGAAAAGTACTGGCTTGGTAGAGACGGTGAAAAGCATACAAAGCTCTGTTTAGGCGCTAGCCAGTCGTCTTAAGACTTAGTTTTGTTATCCGTCGATATGTATCTTCCGGGCGAATGTTACATACATGTTTTTATGGCGCTCCTGGGTGTTATTCTTTTTAACATCATGACCGGCAGAACCGTTAACGAGCACTCCGCGCCGAGCGGATGCTCACAATAACGCCCTTAATAGGCCTAAATCGCCGGGGCGGAAGGGTAGTTCGGAACGCAGAGGCCTTCCGGATTGCCGTGAATAGTTTTTTAACCTAGTTAAGACCGAAAATTCACGAACCAGGAAGGGTGGGGGGATCGGCCGTCCCCTCGTCCCCTGAGTGGTTTGTGACCAAAAACACTTAAAGATATAAGTAAAACCAAACAAAAAGTAGTATAGTACCCAAGAAAAACAAAAAACATAAAAAATAACCGAAAAAACCAAAAACAGTAAAAAAGTAAAAAAAATCAGTAGAAATCATCCCCCCAGACAAGATGTGATCCAACCCCCCAGTTTGTTGTTGATAGATATATTGTTGTTACAGGCATTTATATCAGTCAGATTCGTTAGGATCAGTTTTGTAGCCCGTTTGTGAGGCTTGTACTGTAGGGTTATTTGAGCATTTAAGCACGTTAATGATAAATTGCGCTCAATCCGGAAGGGTCAGCTGATTTGCGCTCAATTCGGAAGGGTCTTGGGTGAAGACTGATCCGGCAAGCAAGTACAGGGAGCAACAAGAAGGGGCTCAGCGACAACAACAAGTTTTGTATCCCTTTTGGTACAAAAATTAAGATAGTAATCTGTGGGGGGCTCGACAGTGCTGCACTGTAGTGACCCTTCACCGAACTGCGAATATCCGAGTTAAGCACCTTAATTCGGATAATAAACAAACCCGGAGGGGTATAGTATTATTAATATTATTACTTATATAGCCTATATTAATAGTCTTATATCGTTTTTCAGTGAAAAACAACGAAAACAGGCCGGTTTTTAGGGTCAAAATAGCGATATTTTGATACCCCCACAAGTCGCGATTTTTGAGATATCGATATTTTTTGAAACGGAAAAAAGCGCTAAGTTAGTGTGTTACATCGTAACTGCACTACTGTAATAAGTAGAACCGGTTAACTTTAGTTCGGAAGTGGTTGGAACTAGTTTGGTACCAAAAACCAAATTTTCCCATTTTTTGATAGTAAGAAACACTATAAAATCAGAAAATTTTTTGAAATCTTTGAGTTAGGACAGTAAAAATAGTTGTTCGGACAACGTCCACTAGTGAATCCACGAGTTTTAAAACCCGCTACCCGAAAGCCTTCCGGGTTGCAGAGAAATCGAACATAACGTGTTTGATTTGGTGGATTCATCAATCCGGAGGGGTCCAGGTAGCATAGTTTTTCGAAAAGTTTTTCTACAAAAGCGTTTTAGATCGGGTCTTTTGCATTGAACTAGAAGAGTATAGGCCTTCTGAGCTCAGATCAATAATTTTTAGGTCGAAAGGACCAGATTTGCGGAAAAAGTTAGGCGGAACCTATAAGAGAGAAAATTTTTGAGTTTGGAAAAAAGACGTTTTGGTTAATAACTTTGGAACTACAGAGCATATCGAGTTGATCTTGGTACCAATAGATCAGAGATTAGCTGAGCTTACTGACAGGATTGGGAAATTTCCCGGAAAAACGAGCGAGAAAATTTTTTGAGATTGTTTTTAGCAAAATTACACAAATCCGGAGGGGTACACCCTTCACGTTTTATAAATTTTTCTGAAAAACCCTTATACCCCTACCAAAAGTTGATAGCGATTGAACTAAGTAACTTAGGACAGTTCTAGACAAAAAGAGGGGGCTGAAGGCACAAGACAACCATAATAGAGTCGAAATTAGGCAAGTGATAAGACCCTTCACCGTTAGTGTGAATTGTCAAATAAGTGCCTTAACTTCAATCCGGAGGGGTCTAGGAAAAAACCCTATACCCTTCCCAGTTAATTCAAACAGCATGAAAGCAACGCAGAACGTATCCGGAGGGGTATAAGCTGAAATTAAGAAAACTACGAAAAGCTACTTTGACAGAGCTAAGGACTCCGAATCCGGAGGGGTTTACTTTCCACAAAACCGGAGGGGTCCGAATCCGGAGGGGTCTTATAGTTGCTAATTCGGAGGGGTCCAAATCCGGAGGGGTCTTATAGTAACCAACTTAGAGGGGTCCAAATCCGGAGGGGTCTAGATTCTATCAATCCGGAAGGGTCCTATTTGTGCCAATCCGGAGGGGTATTGTTTTATTAAGGACTTAGGTAGACGAAAGAAAGACTAAAAAGTGAGAGGTATTAGGTTATTAGCACACAGGCTAGGTATCAGTGACTGCACTGGTAACTTGCCTTTCAATAAGAACCAGACTAATACAAAACAGGTCCGAACTCGGATATTCGCGACACTAAGTCTAAATTAAAAAGAGCGTGATTCATTGGTGTGGATTGAAACATAATACGTTTTTGGGAAAAGTGACTGCCCTGAGGATTTTAGTAGGTCTAGCTCGGGCAGTCCGAAGGCAGATAGGTAACACAGTACTCGGTGGGTGCAATAGACGCCCACTTGAGAAAATTACTGCCTTCAAAGTTTTGTCTGTTTGGTGCAGCAACTAGCAGGGAAAACTTTTTCTTTAAAAGACAGGTTCGACTATTGTACTGCGACCGACTAAGAGTACAAGACACATACATTATTTTATATAATACATTCATATTGTGTCAATATATATTATTTATTTTTGATTTTAAATCAACATAAACTGTGCTTGATCGGGTAGTGAATACACTATCTTTTAAATTGACTGATAACATCATATTGTGCTAGTTTCAAAATCTTTGGACCGATAATCGGTTAGTGTGAATAAATTTTATACAAACTGTACTCTGACAACATACAGGGATTCGTGGTCACTATTTAATAGAATCTGGTGAAATTTATTGTGTTGTGTCATTATTATTGTTAATAAAACTATAAGGTCTCTAGCAATTGAGTCAAGAGTAGGCATTAGAAAGTGACAAACAGAGAATGAGTCTAGACAGGTCAAGGATACCAAAACGAGGTAATAGCTCTAGGAAATTCATACCTGAAAAGCAAAGAAAAACGATGACCGATCCTTTTGTGGATTGGATCAAGCGATCCCGGTCCGATAAAGGGGAGACGGTTTCAGGCAGAATGGTTGAAACGAGAAGTCAGAAGACCTCAGAAGAGCGAAGAGAACTGTTAGAAGTGGAGGTCAATACGGACCATACCATGAACGACAACCAGGAAGTAAATGGACTGGAAGGGAGAGGCAGAAGGCTGACGAGTGAATCTACTCCGGTAGAACAAGGCCACGATTTTGCCACTTCCACCGGGACATTGAATCGGGAAGAGATGTCGGAACTGTCCGACATCTCAACTGATGTAGCGGCAACTAGAAGATCTCCGGACAGACAACACTATGATGGCAAGCGGAACTGGGAAGCAAACAACGTCGTCATCGTTCTCAGAAAGAATGAAGAACGCCTTAGGAAACTTCTTTCCATTCAGCATGGGAGGAGGAGCAGGAAACGATGGTGAGTCCCAGGAGGATGAGGAAGATGAAGAAGAGCAAGGGGACTTTGGATCTCAAGTCAGCCTCAATAGTTCGATCCAGGAGAGTGAGGCACACGTCGGAAGAGAGACTGGAACCATGGACCAATAACCTAAAATAAAGCAAAACAAACTCAATATTCAAATTCAACTTTGGTTGTGTCTTTAAACTTCAAATTGAGTCTGTATTGGTTTATGCCTAATGTGCCATTTTCAGAACGATTCGGTTCTAAACAAAATTTACTCGGAAAACTGTACCACTTCAACGACTGCTCAAACAACCAAAGCAAAGTTGACACCAACAACTCCGTTTGCAAGCAACCTTTAGAAAAAATAGTTGATTTTGATAACTCTATGTTGTATGTTTTTCTTTTACACACCGAGGCAAACACACCGGGCCAGTCAAAGGACTTCGCGATTAGGACAAGTCCGGAGCCACAACTTGAAGAGAGTAGAACCAGAGGGGTCGGCAATGCGTTAATGGATCCTGAAATAAATAATGAAAAGACGTTGAAGCAGAGAGTCAAGGCCCGGATCTCGACAAGCACGAAGTTACCTGGGACCGACAGGGTTACACCGCCACTAGTGACGCCACTCGTGGATAACGGGACAGCACTAGAGGAAGCCTTAAACAACATAGTGGGCAGTTTAGGAGAACAAAATGAACAGATGTCGATAAGGATGAGTGAACTAGAAAGAGCAGTTCACATTGAAAGAGAAAGTCTGCGGGAAGAAATAAACCGCAACAGACAAGAAGTTGGCAGAAGCGAAAAACGCTTGAAAGAAAGAACGGACGAACATATGACGAGGAACTTGTCGCGAATGACAAGAGAGGCGGAACAGAGGGAGTTACGCTTAAGAGCCGACATGGAGAAGTTAAGAATTCAGCAAGAGCAGTCTCTTGGGTCTCTTGACACAAAGATAGACGCGATGATGGAGAGGCGAACTCAGGCTATCATGGATAGGTTGGACGGGCTACTAAGCAGCAAGAGTGGACCAAAAGAAGGAGAGCCAAACTCGGGAGGTCCCAGCAGGGAACCGAGGGTGAACTTCAATGAACATCAAAGGAGGAAGACGTATGGATCCACTAGAGGCAGGGGCAGTTCATCAGGCTATGCCACAAGGGGTAATACAGCATGGGGCCCGAACAGTAGAGCAAATTCAACGGGGAACAGACAGACCTCTAACGAACGACCAACGCAAGGCACACATGCGACTGGGAGAAGTGATTCCGGCAACAGGGGGCATGCAAGCCCAAAGAGGAGTCATGTAGGTCAAGAGGGAAACACTCACGGCGATTCGGATTGCAGGGATGCACCTCATACAGAGCCTTCGACGAGGTGTGAGGACACTCAAGCGGGACACTCAAGGGATGCTACGGCAATGGCCACAGCATTTGAACCCCTGAACAGGTCTTTGGAGACATTCCTTACGAGGTTATCTAGAACCAATGAACGCAGTGAGAAGTCCAGAAGAGTCTTTAAGAAGCCAAGATGCTACAAAGACGAATCTGATGGCTGTATTGATACCTGGATAGAGGTAATGAAGCTGCATTTCGAGGAAGAGGACTTGTCGGAGAGGCAGGAATGCAGTGCGCTCACCAGCAACTTGGAAGGGACAGCCCTGAACTGTGTCATGGCCAAGAAGCAATATCAACGTGACACAGCTGAAAAAATCTTCGAAATCTTGTTAAACCGTTTCGGATCAGGGGTGCAGGGGCACCAGGCGATGATGCGCTTCGAGAAACGGAGGCAACGAGAAGATGAAACCATAGACAAGTTTCTCGATGATTTGCAAATGCTGAGAAGACGCAGCCAACCGGATGAGTCAAACCGAAGGATGAACCTGGCCGTCGCCTCAAAATTCATCGATGGTGTGAAAAATGATGAACTTCGTACGATGCTAGCAACGCATTACACACCACTATCAACTAATGCGCCAACACCGGAGGAGTTGAGGCTCAAATCAAAAGAGTATCTTTTGTTGAAACCTCCTTCGAGATCTGGATATTACAAGAACAATTATGGAAATTTTAACAACGGACCAGCAAACCAAGGGAACAATTGGTACAAACCGAGGGATGATATGGACAAGAGACGTTCTTGTGCTAATTGCAGTTCAACAGACCATCATGTGTCAGCATGCCCAGCTTACAAACAAGGCATGAAAGCAATAGGCTTTAGCCTCGAGGACGAAGATGCGTCAGAGTTGGACCATGAGGATTTCATGAGAGGAGTAATTGCGAAATTCGGCCCGAGGTGTTTCTTTTGTAACTTGGAAGGTCATTTTAAATCAGATTGTCCGCAATTCTGGGATGCAGTGGCAGACATCAAGCATCCAAGACATGAAGAAGCTTTGTCAGGAGTGAAAGCCAGCAAGAATCGACTTTTGAGTGAAGCGGAGGCACGCAGAAAGGATAAACCTCAAGAGCTGGTAGCAAAGAAGATGCAAGCGGTAACAGAGGAAGCACGTGAACCGGAACCAGCAACTGCGGCCGATGACTTCAAAATCGATTATAGGGCAGCTGCGAGGGATGCTATAAATAGAGTACAGCAGGAACTAGTGACGAAAGAGATTGAACAAAAGGTGAAACTCGAGCTGGAGAATGAAAAATTACAGGAGCAATTGAACGCCTTCGAAGCAACGGAAGTTGAAGAGGCAAAAGCACCAAGCAGCTTGAGTATGAAACTTAATGTTATCTCTGGTCAGAGGTTCGGTATGGCACCGCAAGGAAGTAAAATACAGTCGATAATCTCGGTGGCAGGGCATCAGGTAATCAGAAATCTGAGTGAGCCGTCTGAGTTCACTTTGATGCATTTGGACACATATGCAGACTATCTGAGGCAGATGGAGCCACGCACCGAGTCGAGGGCTGTGAGGGCACTACTAACGACGGGTGGCCCTCGCATGAAGAAACTTCATGGACGCTACCTAGAAGTCTATGGGCCGTATCAAGTGATGCTGAACGTGGATGGGATCAGTATCTACACCAGGACTTATGTAACAACAGATGATGACCAAATAGGGCAGATCTATTTGGGAGAAGAGGAACTCAAGGTCCGCAGGATAGGCCATGACGCCATGATGGAACAAGACGCAGTACACATTGGATATGAAGCAGATGTGACAGCACATCTGCTCGACACCAACGGAACAAAAATCGGAGTCACAGGGCTTCTGGACACAGGAGTGGTAGTGAGTGTGATGCCGATAAAAACTTGGGAAAGAATGGGCTTCACGCGGGAAGATCTGATTCCTACGAATCTCCGACTGGCAGCCGCAAATCGAGGAGCCATCTACGTAGCCGGAAGAACACCGATAACGGTCCTTCACATGGGAGGACGAGATCTTTGGATGAGCTTCCTGGTGGTAGAGAATCTGGACGATGCCGACCAATTCATCTTGGGCAGAGATTTTGTCAGGAATTTTGACGTGATGATTGACTTGAACAACGGTCTAATACGGATTAGAAACCCGGACCGAAAGTATGTTAAGAGACCAATCAATAGGATAATAACAGACGAAAATAAGGTACCAGTTTTTTTGGATAGAAAAGTAAAATTACAACCAGGACAAGCTGTAGTAGCAATTTTTAGAATGAGAAATTTAAATTCGTTGAGTGATAGTAAACAGGTTTGCTTGGTACCGAATCCAAATAGTCAAAGTTCGGGGATTTTAGGCCGGAGCTTCTCGGTAACGCGAAACGGACTGTGTGTCAGTGTGTTGTTGAACACACTGGACACCACGGTTTCAATCCAGCGTGGAAAGAAGCTTGGCTACGCTTTGCCGATGAGGACCGACTATGAGGAGACACAAAACTTGAAGAAATATAGTGTGAAAGACTGTCCTTATCATGCAAATAAAGATAAAAATTTAAAGAGAATTAATGAATTAAAATCTATTCATAAATTGTTTTCAATGAAATCCGAAACGGACGACGGCTTATCAAGCTGCTCGAATTTTCCGGAACGCCCCTCGTCATATGAACTAGATTCTGACAAACCGGTTTTGCCAGAAATAGAACATTTAAAAGGGAAAATAGGTGAGGGAGATTTTGAAAAATTGCGGGACCTCCTAAATCGGAACGCCGAGGTATTTTCAAAACATAAGGCGGACATCGGTTGCTGTAATTTCGTCGAACACGAAATCGAACTAGAAAAGGGCGCCGTTCCCCATAGGGAAGGCGCAAGGCGAATGACGCCACATAAATCGGAAGCGTGCCGAGCGGAAATAGAAATGTTGCTTGAATACGACATGATAGAACCCTCGAAATCGCCATGGGCTTGCGGAGTAGTAATGGCGAAAAAGAAAGGGGGGCAGCTTAGATTTTGTTGCGACTTTCGTTACTTGAACGCGGTAACGATAAAAGATGCGTATCCGATACCGCGAATAGATGAGAGCCTATCTAAACTTGGTGATGCCAAGTTCTTCACAACATTGGACTTAGGTTCTGCCTTCTGGCAGGTCCCTCTGCGAAAGAAGGACAGAGAGAAAACCGGATTCGCGTGCGAATTGGGGTTGTACCAGTGGAAGAGGATGCCCTTCGGCTTGTGCAATGCAACAGCAACTTTTCAAAGGCTGATGGCTCAGGCTTTGACAGGAGTGACCAAAAAGTACGGGAATCTCTTGATGTGCTACGTGGATGACGTAGTCATAGCGACACCGACCCTGGAGGATCACATTGATCGGCTCGATGAGGTCTTCGGATGTATGAAAAGAGCAGGCTTGAAATGCAAACCATCGAAATGTGAAATCCTTAGGGATTCGATCAAGTACCTGGGAAGAATGGTGGACAGGCATGGTGTGAGGCCAGATCCGGAAGCAGTAGAGGCCGTGCTTACATGGAAGGCTCCGAGGACGGACACACAGCTAATGAGCTTCCTGGGGTTTGCCAATTATTACCGTGAATTCATTAAAGGATATGCGGACAAGGTGTACCCGATGCAGAAGCTGATGCGCAACAAAGGGAAAAAGTTCGAATGGAACGATGAGGCACAGGTTGCATTCGAGAACATAAAGCGGGAACTGTGCGAAGCGCCAGTGCTGGGCATGCCTACAGAAAAGGGCATGTATGTTCTCGACACAGACGCATCGGTGGTGGCCATCTCAGGAATCTTGCATCAAGAGCAAGAATGGAACGGAAGAACAGTTCTCCGTCCCATTGCATACGGCAGCAAGGTCTTGAGTGACACAGAGATGAAATATGGCGCACCAAAAGCAGAAATGTTTGCAGTAGTCACCTTCGTGGAGAAGTACCGTGCATACTTGGGGAGCGCTCCCTTCAAGTTACGCGTGGACAACAGAGCGTTATCCTGGTTGAAGACCTACTCGATGGATCAGAGTTATATTGGTAGATGGATAGTAAGACTGGATGGCTACCACATGATAATCGAACATAGGATGCGTGATAAACACCAGAATGCTGACAGCCTCAGCAAGAAAACTGAGTTCTATGAAAGATTGGAGCAGAAGCAGGCCAATCAGGCGGAAATAAAGGAGGGATTCTCGTTTTTGGACAAAGAAACTTATGAAGCGCTTCCCTTAACGAGATGGTTGGATAAATCAGGACATCCAATTCCAGGGCACCCTGAGTTACCTGTAGAGAAAGCAGCCGAGATAAAGATCCTGTCTAAGGAGGATCCGGTCCCCTTGGATTTGTTGCTGCGCTCGAACCTGGTCCAGCAAGAACTCTCTCGCATGAATATAAACAGCCTCTCATTATTGGATAAAACGGTGCAAGTCACACCACAAGTGATGCGGATGCTGGGTGGATTGTTAGAAAGAGAAGTGACCAGAGATGACCCCGAGTGGACAGCAGCAGTGGCATCGCTAACAGTCAGTGAGAAGGTGAAGATCATGCCGTCCAGACGACAGCACGAAGAGAACGAAAGGGATTGTAGGACAATAGTTCAGCAACTAGTATCCTCAATACCCCAGGAGATTTTAACAAGTACTTCTTACGGACAGAAAGAACAGGGGAGCAGCAAGCGAAAGAAAACCGTCACCTTTGTAGACCGGGATAAAGAGGGTGAAGTTGTAGAACAAAATCTGCTGCAAGACTATTTGTCCGGGGAGAAGGATGATGAGAAGAACCAGCGATCACAAGATCAACACCCGGGACAAGGAAATTTGTCCGGGGAGTCTGAGATAAACGAGGAAATTCCTGATGAGAAACAGGACCGAGAGAACAAGGTTTTGTCCGGGGAGTTCAGATGGATGCGAAGAAAGCACAGACATGATCTGGAGGAGCGTGCAGTCTCCAGCACAACCTCTTCGACGGATGATGATTCCCGAAACTCAGGAATGGACACCTATTCAGACAGGAACTCGAGTTCGGGATCCGAACTGTCAGAACTGGCGATACACACGCTACTAGTGGAAACTCGGGCGAGAGACCTGGACAGAGAGGTGTACCAGGATCCTGACAGTGATCGCTACCTAATACCAAGCGAAAGAGTCTTTGACAACGCAGCGGATGACTTAGAAACGATAGCGGTATCGAAACGTTCGATAAGCCTGTTGCCGCAGAAAGAGGTAGTCAGGACTGATCTTCAGCTGTTTCAGCAAGAAACACAACCGTTGGCGAAGATTTGGTGCGTTAAGATGGAAGAAGACACACATCAGCCCAACGAGCTGAATAGTCAGATGAGAGTCATGAAGACGTACTTGAAGGCGAGATACAGACTCTCGGACCTTCTAAGGGCGCAGAGAAATGATCGCATGACAAGCAACCTAAAAAGGTGGATAGAAAACGGTGCACCTGACAAAGGTGACCTGGAAGAAGACAGCTATAGGATCCTGAGACAATACTTCATGCAGAAGGAGGGGAGATTATATCTGAACAAGGACGGGATCGTGGCTTGCAGGAGAAGAGAAGAAGACAAGGTCTTATACAAATATAACGCGATGGTGTTGCCGCAACTCTATCAGACAGAACTATTATTCAGGTCGCATGATCAGATGGGCCATCAAGGGATCGACAAAGTGTATCAGAGGATCCTGAAGCGCTTTGAGTGGCCTGGAACGAAAAAGGCATGTGAGAAATGGGTAACAGCGTGCCTGTCATGCCAACAGGTCAAGGATCCAAGGAAATTACGATTTCCTTTACAATCGATTGAGTCGTCTGAATTCAACGAGGTGGTGCAGATAGATCACCAGAAGATATGCATGACAGACAGCGGTTATAACCAAGTCTTGGTCATGATAGATCATTTCACGAAGTATGCAGAGGCCGTGCCCTGCATAACTGCCTCGGCGGAAGAGACATGCGACCACCTGATCAATACGTGGATAGCAAGACATGGTTGTCCGATGACGTTTCAATCGGATAATGGAACAGCTTTCGTAGGAGAGCTTACGAAAGAGCTTATGAGACGCTCACAGGTCGCTCAGGCTCACTCCACGACATACCACCCTCAAACGAATGGCCTAGTGGAAAGGCAGAATAGGACGTTAGTGTCGATGCTGAGGGTATATTGTTCCAGGTACATGACCGATTGGGACAGATACCTTCCACAGGTGATGGGAGCTTATAATAGCACGCAACACTCCACCACTGGGGTCAGTCCACACATGATGCTGACGGGGCACGAGAAGTCTTTACCCTTGACATTCTTCTACCCAGAGTATGAGGGAAAGAAGACATCTCCACAGGTTTACGTAAGGGATGTGATCAGACGTCAACAGGAGTTGAACGATCTGTGCAGACGAAATACTCAGCAAGCTCAGGCAAGGCAAAGGAAAAGATTCGACAAGAAAGCAGTTGGCGCAAAAGCTTACTCGGTGGGAGACTATGTATGGGTATTTCAGAACGTTATACCACCGAAAGGGACAAAGAAACTTCTAAAGAAATGGAGGGGACCCTTCATGATTACGGAGGTGCACCAGGAGGGACGCTTTTATAGACTGAGTACTGGCCGAGCCGCCCACTACGAGAACATCAAGCCACACAATCCATCGACAGAAGACTGGTGTATACCTGCAGACATGGAAGAAGGGGATTATCTAATGATGGATCCTGCTTGTGAGGTCAATGAAAAAGGCACCAGGGAGAAGAACGATGGAAACGAAGTCGTAGAGGAAGGTACGGATACACCATTGGACCTGGATCCAAACGAACAGATCGAAGCGGACGATGAAACCTTACCCTACGCAGAGGAAGATTGGCAGAATCCCGAACAGATAGAGGTTCCCAAGAACTTGGAACCAGATCTTCCGTTCACAATGCGGACTCGTCAGAAGGACGGGACGAGACCAAGAAGGAAATACAATCCTTACGGTGACGACTTTGTAGTGGATAGGATAGATCTGAAGAGAATAGTGGAGGAAGTAGTGGGTTTAGAGGAAATAACCGTGTCACAAGACATTGACATAGTCGATGATCACGACGATGAGTGGGTTGACGACTGGTCGAAACCCGAGGTAGAATTCGACGATGAGCAACAGCAGTCAAATGAACAAGACCTGACGAACCTGCGTGTCTTAGAGTGGCTGAACGAAATGACATCAGACCCTACAGAGATCAGCGTTACGATTCAAGACGTAGATCGCGAAAGCGCGAAATACAATAAGACCGAACGAGATGATTCTTCATGGGCTGCCCAGGAAGGACAACTTCTCATTCCAGCTTCTTGACTTGATAGCCGGTATGCGATCGACGGGGACGCCGATGGATATTTTTGTCCGGGGAGTGGGGGTAGGACTTACCCACACTGAAAACCTGATAATAAAAAAATTGAGAATAGCAAAAGAAACAGGAGAATTAGAAGCAGAAACAGGCGAAGAACCTAAGAAACCTGACATAGGCAGGGTAGTTGAGTCATATTTTAACTTACCAAATGAATATTCAAGTAACATAACACTAACAGACAGTGATTTCATACTCACAAACAGAACATGTGCGATAGCAATCACCGCAGACATGAGTTTTAGGACAGCGTTAGCGGCAGATTTTAAGAGAGAATACAAAAACGTGGAATTCCTTTGGAAGCAAAGACCAGGGATAGGGGGCGTAGCAGCCTTACCTCCGGCGGTGTCGCAGATACCGGGAAAGTACTTATGCTTCTTGGTAACGAGGGCGACAGAGAAGCAGCACGTGGACCCAGAAAACCTAGTCTTGTCTTTGACGAGGCTGAGGGACTTCCTTGTGGAAATGGACGTGAAGGAGCTCTCGCTTCCAGTGTACGATCCAAACAGAGGAAGACTGCATCCTCGGGAATTGTACGCGCTTGTACACGTGATATTCTCTGATACAAACATACAAGTATATCTACACAAGAAATATTACTTAAGTATAGGCTGAGTGAAGTGTGAAAGAGTGTTAGGCCAAAGATTAAGTTGTGTGTAACATGTGATATGTGTGTTATGTTATGTTATGTGTTAGGTTATTAAGATCATGGGTAAGTAGGGGTTAGTGACCATGAACAACTGAATGACGATCGTGGGAATAGATCCAAAGTTTGGACTGTCCAATCTTAGGTCGAATTCCAAAATTTTAGAAACCAATTGATTTTAACAAATTTTAGGATAAATATCTTTTTATCTGAACTGTTTTAAGCAAATTTTAACGATATATGTTAAGGTGAAACTGACAAGTATGACATTCGTGATTTCTTTTCTAGATCCTGATTGATCATTTAAATTACTCACTTGAGTCAAAGAATCGAATCAAATCAAACTTGAAAAGAATAGAATGGACAACTTCAACCTGGATGAAATGATGGACCTGGCAGAGGCATATGTAGGACCGATGGTAGATGCGATCTATCGTCGGCTGATCGAACGAGACTTCGCTCTGGAGGACCCAGAGGTGGTCATGTTGCTGACCGCCCTGATCAACATCTTGGGGCACGACAACCGTGGGGACCGCCCCACGGAAGACCTGTTGATGGCAGCATATGGAGAAAGAGGAGTACTAGACCGCCCGAACATGAGAGTGATGAGGTGGAGAAACGGGGCTCTCTCAGGGAGTGACTGGGCGAATGAGCCTGGATTGGGAAGTTCTAGGACTTACCAACCAGGTGAGATGCCAATGCCCTCTAAGCCTAAACCTGGGCTGACGAGAATGCATCGGGAGATGAACAGCGAGGCGACCTCGTCTGGTTCACTACTGAGAGCAGCTGTGCCACCAAAAAGGGCGAAAGTAACACAGAAGGTTCAGACGAACCAAACCATACGAGATCTGGACGAGATGAACGATCAGCTGAGAAGTACGAAGAAGGAGTTAGACGATATGACGAAGACCATGCTGGCGATGGAGGAAGACCGGGACATGTGGAGAAAGTTGTTTGAAGACTGCAACAAAAAGCAGGGTCAAGAGATCGAACGCTTAAGGCAGGAATACAAAGAGCGATCGGAATAGGCGGCGTTGACAACGGCCATTGAGAAAGTGATACCTGCAAGGGATATTCCTCGTGGGCAGTCCCCGATGGAGCTCTTGACACCTCGAGAAATGAGTCAAACAACGGAGACACGGCTTCCAGCAGAGACGAACCGAGTAACAATCCCGGATCCTAGTGACACCTTGGGTGATCCCGTCGTAGAACAGACAGTGAGAAAACTGATAGAGACAGCTTTACGATTGGTCGCTAACAAGAATGCACCAGGTTCCGGGGTGACTGCACCCTATGGAACGATTGACGATACGGGCAGAGTACAACTCTCCCAGACCGTGATCAGACAAGGGATAAGTAACGTGACACCACTCATGGGGAGCTCGAGAATTCCAGAGAGGAAAGTACGAAAGATGCCAGCGAAGAAAGTGTCTCGTTTAATAGGCGTGCAGAAGAATAATCGATTGAAGTAAAATTTCACGGGAGTTCCGGAGACAGATCCGAGGGCCTGCTTCAATCGAGCTACCTGGAGCCCGGCTGTGAACCTGCAGCAATCACCACTCGGGACATCTCACCTGATATTGGGAGACAGTTTAGTCAGAGTGCTGTCGAATTTGAGGACCTCGTGGGTCACCACGGTGATGGCCTTTGGAGGCGCGACAATAGCCCAGTTATATCGGATGGTGGAACTGATGAATCCAGGGAAGATTCCCAACGTGATGATCTTAGTTGGGACTAATGACATCTCCAGAGGATCAGACGAGCAGGAAGCACTGTGGGAGTCAATGATGGTGTGTTTGTTTACTACTCTCTGGCAGAAGTTCAGTTGCGCGGTACTGACCGTTTGCACGGTGCCAATGAATACGAGAAGCCTGACAGCATCAGGGAGAAGGCACAACGAGGGAGTCATGAGATGGAACAACATCTTGAGGAACCTAGCAAATCGAAATGCCGGAAGGATGATCCTCATGGACATTGAGCATGAGTTGAGAGCCATGGATCAGGCCAGACTGACCACGGATGGCATCCACTTCGACAGTATCGAAGGACAAGCTTGGTTGAATCGAGTCTTCCAAGAACGATTGGAGGAACTGGAAGCAGAACTCTTTGACACAGGAGTGCTGAAGGAAGGGGGAACGGTGAGTGATGCGGTAATTACCACCTTTGTGCCTCCTAGCCTGGAAACACGCCTGGGTACGGTCTCAGCCGTCACGAATTACCGGCAACAAAGCTCCAGCGAACCAGGTCGAAGAACAGACGTGCAGGGTCGGTTGGGAGAAGCACCGATGAGGAGAACAATTCATCCTAGGAGAAGGATAGGACCTGTCAACCAACCAATCGAAGAAGTAGCAGGCACATCTAGGTCGGACACTAGATCGGAGACGACGAGTATCAGTCGAGAGGAAAGACCGAGCAGAGGCTCATTGTTGTGGTCGAGGCCCATACCGTCTCCTTGGCATATATACAAAGACGAACTAATGAAGCTGGATCTCCAGAGAGTAAGCTTCATCGAAGATGCGAGGAGGATGTTGAATGGAGCGACGCTATCCGTCAGCAGATTATACTCGATTACCGGCGTAGACTGGTTGATAGCCGCTAGCATAAATTTCAGCTCCACGACAACCTTGAGATTTGCCGATTTGGAGGGACTGCCCTCCAACAACACAATGGGACCTGTGAATGCAAGACCGTTGCAAGATGTGAGATTGAACCATGATGAGAGGAATCGTGAAGAAAGACCAGGAAGATTCCTGATGGCGAGAGCGCCGATTGGACAACACGTGAAGATATTTAGGCAACTGACGACACCACCTGGTCATGTGAAGGAGAGAGTGTACCCAAAACTAGTGAACCAAGATGGTGATGCCCAGAGATATGGCGGATTGACAGCGATAAAGAAAGATGAGACCATCTTCGCCGCCTACGACAAAGCAGAGATGAGAAAGGCCAAAATCATGGTAGTAGCGAATTCAGAGTTCATGTACACCTCTAAGTCTTTGTTTTGGCCGGACGTCATAATGCTGGCCGCAGTTGACCTAGACCTATTGCAATCAGTGTCATTGGCTATAGGGGTACAAAGGAAGACAGAAATGAACCCGATAACGATTGTGTTTGCTGGTATCAATGACCATCTACACAGTAGAGGTTTTCTGAGCAGGCTCAGAGATCCTGCAACAGCAGAAAACGCAGTATGGCCAGCGATAAAAGACATCCTGGAGTCGATGGGTGAAGTGGTGGATGCGACGAAGGAGGGATCATTAAATAAAGTGACGTTGAGAGTAGTATTTGCGTTGTCTCCGGGATATGCACATCTCCCGGATGGACTGAAATTTGTGTATGCAATGGTAGCCTTACTTTCGGAAGGAAAATATGATGTGATCATATCAGCCCCGAATCGCATGATAGAAATGGAGAACCTGAGGCCACTTAAGGCTGAACTGCCTGCAGTATGGTCAGATATCTCAAACGCGATGAGAGGATTCAAGGACCACGCGCTACACATGTTAGTGTTGGACGAAGTGCTGGGGTTGGAACTGTCCAACTTCAGTCGGCAACTCAAACTGAAACCAGGAATAGATGATGACCATCGAGTGATCACGGCAATGTCCAACGACTTGTGGTTCCGAGCAATGGAAGTGGCGAGTGAAGACACGAGAAGAAAGAATTCACTGGAGACGAGAGCTCATCTGGAAGCGATGGTGCTGAGAACCAAGCCGGAAGCAAACCAGTGGCTACACCTGAATCCTAGAGTAGCGGCATTGGGTGCAGATGCTTTTCAGCAAGGCCCAGTAATGATCACTAAGATACACGCCTACTTGTTGAAGGAGGTGAACCTGGCTGAAAATGCCGGAGAAAAGACAGCTGAGTTCGTGAACAGAATGTGTCAGATTACTCTGGAAACCTTCTGGATCCAGGAAGTGAAGGGACAGGAGGGACTTGAAAGGACAGACAGCATGCTAGAAGGGTTGGGAGCCGGATGGACCGCGTCCTTCTTGGCAAAAGTTTACCCGAAAGTCTCGCACTATTTGATAAAGGAATTCCTCCAAGCAGTAGCGAAAGTATCGATAGTGGAATTAATAGCCTTGTTCGTGACATTCGGAGCGGAGAGTTTCGTGAAAGGACCGGCGATACTGCTTACGGATGGAATACAGAACCTGCGACTAGATGGACTTCTGACATTGATCGCAATAACTCACGGAAACTTGGGAGGACTAATGAAACTAGCACGTTGTCCAGAGCAGATGAAGGAGAGAGTGAGGAGCCAGGATATGAAGAAGTCCACGGACTCGTGGAACAAAATAAGAGACCTGAGACACACTCTGATCCAAAATCTCTTGCAGCAAAATCGCTTTGGAACCGGAGAAGACGAAACAATTGATAGAGAGGAAGATGTTAGACGACATGTTGGAGGCATGCCGCTATTAACAGATCTGAGCTTGGCTATGAGGACCGATCCCTTGGCGCTGATCAGAGGAGTCACGGAGTTCGTGACAGTGATCTATGGACCAGCAGTCACCTTTGCGTTCCCTGACGTTAAAGTGGAAGCATATAGGAGGTCGGTGCTGCACCTGAACCTCATATCGGCAGTGGACGGTAGTACACTGAACTGGTGTGAGCAGCACACACTGCGGGAGCTCATGAGTGAAGATCTGTTGTTTGCGAAAATATCGGAGCCGGAGATGACAGTCATCAATTTTGACGATCACTTCTGTGACCGCATGGGAGAAGTAGAAAGAGGACACATCGAGGTGTTTTCAAAGCTTTGGAATCTGAGGCCCTATGACAAAACGAATGGTGAGATGAGCAGAGTGCCTCGTCTCACAGCAGCCTATCACAAAGTGAGAGAAGAGACGAAGGACTGGGGCGATTACAAGAAGCTACCGGAAGCAATCCCTGAATTCCCTCTGATAAGAAGGATGCTGCTCGGAGCAGTCTCCGTAGTACAAACTCCTAGATTGAGAGCATTCGAAACCAATGAAAGGAGAGTAGGGAATTTCTCGGTGACGATGGATCCATACTTCGTGGGGAGAAATGCCGCCGTGTTACAGTACACACGATTTGCGTACACGGATCAAGCGACGAGAAGGCGAATAAGCAACGCCGCTACTCCCAAGCCTGGAAGATTTGATGAAGAATGGAAGGAACTAGGCTTAACTCCGATGAGAATGAGAAGCAGGACAGAATTACCTGAAGCCTCATTAATCCTGACCAGTGTGAAAAAGGAGATGAAAGTGGGAGGAGTATTGCAGACGAGAACCTTCCTAGCACCATCCGGCTGTGAAGAAATCAAAGTGGTCCATGGAGAAGAGGAAGACAAATCAGCCGGTACATTGCTCATACCGAGATTCCAGGAAGAAGCCGACAATGACGAACAAGGACCATCGAGCTCGAACAAGGATAAGTCAGAAGGAGATGACGGACAGGGTGGAAGCCGTCAGACGGAAGAACCCATGCAACAAGATCAAGCTGGTGGGGAAGACGACAGCGCATCGACAGGAGGAACATCCAGCCTGGATTTCAATATCTTCAGTGATCTTGAGAACAATGCAGACACGTTGGAAACGACTGAGCCAGCGGATGAAGGCATCTCAACACTGGAGCCTCCGTCAGCCTTTGAGGAAATGAAACGGAATTTGCCGGAGAGCAGCTCTCCTGGCAATTCAAGAAATGACGACCAGAGAATCCTCATGGAATCACCTCGGAGGAGAAGAATAGAGGCCTCAGCCAGAGTACCCTTCTTGGGAACGCTGCCCGAAGAAGAATGGGAAGTACATCACCGAGACCACGAGAGTAGGACGGGATGTAAGCTGGACAGAGTGGCGTTCATGGAAGAAGTCTGGACTGTGATTCAGAGCTATGGGACCCAGTCCATTCTCAAAACAGGTCTCAATCAACCCTTGATGAGAGAAGTACTTGACAAGCTTGATGAGTGTGAAGGAAGACTGAGTGAGTTATTGATCGACTCAGCCACTGATGAGAGTGAAGCGAATTCTCCCATCAAGATGACACCGCAGGACGATGGAGAGGTGGTGTACCTGTCAAGGACCAGGAGAGGAACGATGCGATCGAAAATGGTGATTGATAAAATCAATGCGATGAAAATGAAGTTAGGTAGCAGAGTGATGCCGAGGAGAATTGGAAAGACGAAAGTAGATTCAGAAATATCGATGAAAGCTGGTAACTCAGCGAAAAGGAAGCGAGTCGAAGAAGTCATGGATTTGGGGCAAGGTGATTATCAATTGTCTGGCACAGATAGAATATTAACCGATATAGCGATGGTGCCACCCATTCTCATGGCGGGGATAAAGTCAACCGGTTATAAATCCAAAAGGAGTGACCGCACTCTGACTGGAGCAACGTTAGAAATGGAAATACTCAGCCAATGTGGAGAGAGCAAAATGAGGGACTTCAAGCCATCTCCCATGAATCATGGAAAGGGAAGTGTTGCAGGACAACTAACACCAGTGGAATACAACCGACTAACCGTGTCGGAGACAGTGTCGATAGATGAACCCACCGGTGGATACATGGAGATGTTGGAATACCGAAACTCGGCTAGAGGGTATGTAATGGCCCTGGAAGACGAAAAAGCCATGGAGGGTTATCTGGAAATGATGTTGCAAGGCACCACCCTCAAGCAGAAGGCGTATGGAACTTTGGCGTCGTCTGACGTAGAGGCGGAAACGATCGAGCAGTTAGTGAGCCTTCCATGGAAAGCAGTAGTGTTGAGGTATTTCGAGGAAGAAATGAGGACTACGCCAAGAATACATGCTCTCGTGGCAGTACCTTACGTAAGGACAGAGTTACAACTCAGGTTCGCCTGGTGCATGATGGGACTGACTCGCGAAGAATATGATTCAGAAGAAAGAAAGAGATCAAAAGAAGAAAAGGTTTTCCTTATGACGAATCTGAGGGATCTGATAGTCCAGGAGGGAGCAGCAGTAGCGTGTGCGAAGCGGAGAGACGCTCTCTGTTTCATTCGATTCCTGATAGAGCAGATTTCAGTACCTGCATTAAACACTTGTGTTAAAATGTTGAGGGAAGGCGATGAGCGAACGAAAGCCTTGTTCTTACTAGCAATGCTGGAGATTCAGCAAAGTAAACCGATGAGGGTGAACATGAAAGAACCTGAAGAATTGGAACCCATGAAAAAGATAGACGAGATCAGGAGATTCTCAAACAAGGAGTTGAGACTCACTAAAGAATCTATGGGAGCATTGCCGAAATCCAGTGAATATTGTGGACCGATCAAGAAGAAGTCATATAGCTACGTATCCGGGATTATAGGAATAGCGTACAATCCTTTCCTGAGTGAAGACATACGCGATTGCTTCTTTGATTATGAGCAGGCGGTGTTACTAAGATTCTGGACGTCCAGAATTGTAACGATTAAGAGCGTTAACAATCCACAGGCCAAATTGGGATTGGTCTTGGAAGAAGAGGTGACTGCGCCTTCAGTACCAAAATCCGACAAAAGAGTGGAGTTTGGGTTGGGATTCTCAGATGAATTACTGAGAACGAGCTTGATGGCAGTGTGGGAATTGATGAGGCCATCATGGTGTCCTAGTCCCAACGCTGACTCAATATTACGGGCGACACAAGACGTACAGAGGGAACTGAATGCAGACTGTAACCTGCGTGACCTCAACATCATATATAATGTGATGATAACGGCCTCTAAGAGCAACGGAGAAGATAAAGTAGAGTTGCCTGGCTGGGGACCAGAAGACTGGGTCAAGCCTGGTAGCTGTCTGGCGGAAGTCTGTGGACTAGAGGGTCATGTTTGTGGAGGTCCAGACTGTGTGAAAACCCTGGATAAACAACACAAGCAATTGACAGTATTGTTTGGAAATGTGGTGATGAAAGCAAGAACGGAGACGGAACTGATAGCAGATTGCCATGGAGGAACCGATGTGAATCTAGTGACTGCACTAGGATTCTACAGCATGTTTGGTTCTTTAGAGTCACTATTGAATCTAGAACAGAAACATGAGATGGTCACATCCATCAGCGTAGAAGTATTCCCAGGAGTTCTGCAGACTGAGCAGAAATATCTAGGAAAATGGAGGGAAGCAATCGAAACGGAGATGAACATCAAACACAGCGAAACTTACTGTAGACCATCAGGAGCACGATATTTGGTGGGCTCAACGTTGGCTCCAATGTGCAAGAGCAGATATCCTGTGCATTTCGTGGCTGTGGACGTGAAAAGTACAAGAACGATCGTGGATCAAGCCTTCTCAGTGCCGAAGTGTGTGAGATTGGCGAGAATGTCTGAAAAGTCTTACTAGTTACTATGTAAGATGTTCTCAGCAATTCCAGAGATAACCAAAGAAGAGTTGGAGTCAATACTAGGAAAGAAGTTCATGGGATATGTGAGCGGGAACTTCAGTGACTTTGAGAAACAGAAACAGAGAGGATCAACTGTCACAGATTACAATGCAGTAGATGAGAATGATGAAATCCACCGAGTGATGATGGAAGTGGAACCATTGCTGGAAGCTTCGGGAAAACGTAATTGGAGGAGCATCATGTTGACGCATGACGAGTTTCCTTGCCACTGCTTGCTGCAGACCTGGTGGTATCCCAAGCGTAGTAATCTGATGTTGATCTGGGACTCTGGAGAGCTGCTCTCCATGGGTTTACCAGATTCATCACAGCCCGTAACAATAGTGATAGTGGGATTTATGATGGCGATACGATGGCTGGAAGCTCATGTGAGAGAAAATAATAGACAGGAGGCGCCGACTAGAGAACAATTGCGGAAATTAGATTGTCTAAAAGATTTAGATCTTTTTGAGACAATGTGCAAAGTTCTAAACATTCCGATGGAAGTGAAGAAGATATGGGCGAGAAAACGATTGATGCCATGGTTCAGAGCCAACATGACTGCATGGTTGTACGAGTATGCGAAAAAGCATATGTCGAAGCACGGCAGGATGTACAGTGAATATCAGCTAGACATTGGGGCAGGAGCTTTCAAGCGGGCTCTCGTGACTCATCGGAATGCAGTGACCACCGCCGTGAAAAGAATTTCCAGAACGAGTGAGCGTAGTGGAAATGAGAAGGCAGAGATGCTGAAAGAAGATTTGGAGAGAAACGTGACGTTGTGTCTCCACAACAGTTTCTGCAGAAATAGAGAATCCAACGTGGATCCCCTACCTTGCTGTAAATAGAGGGTAGAAGAGCAGAAGTGTTGGAGGACGGCTTCCAACAGCATCAGGATAGCCAATGATGTGCTACAAGACACGGAAACCGAAAGTGCGGAGTCAGTATCACAGGAGGAAGAAATGGAACATTGATGAATGGTCGAGAAAACAAGAGGCAACAAGAAAGAGAATTAGAAGAATTTAGAAGTTTTAGAACTTCTAAACGACGAAAAAAGAGGAGAACAAAGGAGTGATGAAGAAAACTTAAAACTCAGAATTGTTTTATGTGTGTGAAAAACTCAAGTGAGAAACCAAGCAACCAAGTTGTAATTGAAAACTGAAACATTTTGTTGAGTTTTGAAATTGTTGCATTTACAAATTTGCATTTTGATTTTAGTTGAAGTGGCTTTAGAGACACTCACTTATTATTTATTTAGAAAGGCTTAAGGGAAGAGTATATTTAAATATTCCAGCCTGCATGATTGTTTTTAATCACTTAGGAAGACTGATCACTTTGTGGTGACATGAAAAACTTGAGTAACTTCTTGAGGAGGGAGGTTGTTGCATTGTTCTTTCTAACCACAAAGTTTCTTAGTTTTAATATTCAGGACAATAAACAAGCAAGATTTCCGAAGGGAGGGAGCATAGTAGGATAATTTTAGCTTGTTGGTTGGCAGGACTGTCCTGCAAGCCAACATCTTTTAAATCTAAGAAAAAAAGTTTTAATCGGGACATTGACAATGGAAGTCAGAAAATATGTTTTATCTTAAGTCATATCCTTAATGTGCAGATTAATGAAAGTGATGTAGTATGATGCCATTTATATTCTGCAGTGAGTCGATGTGACGTGGATAAAAGTAATTTCGTGCATTTTGTAAATTCTGTTCGATGACACTGTAACCATTTTACGAACATTGCGCGATTCAATGAGGACATTGACCGGACTGTCCGGGGAGTATGTGACATTCGACCAGAATGGCCAAAATGCAATCTCTGCAGAATTCGGAATTTTAGCAGTAAGCCTTCCGGATTGGTGGTTTTTAAGAACTAAGGGCGTTTTTGGAACGTTTAGCCAAACGGTGAGGGCTGGAATATTCTAGTATTTTAAAATTTCAAAAATTCGAATGATGACGTCACATTTCTGAGAAATGCTGAAACGGCCATTTTAACAAAAAACTAGAGAAAAAACACAACAACATTAGTTGCGCGGACGATAGCAACGACAATCGTGATAAGAAAAACAGCAGCAGATTGCAGAAAACGTTCCGAGTTGCAACTATTGTGCTGCTACAATAGTTGCAAGGCCGTTGCGAACAACGGTGAAGGGTAAGAAATCAGCCTTCCGGATTGGGAAGAAATCGAGATCAACGGGCTTGATTCACCGGATTCAAGAATCCGGAAGGGTCTCGGGACGGAAAACTTTTATTGACTCGTGTGAACTTTTAGCATCCTTTTAGCATATTTGATTAATTCAAGTTTTTCATTGATATTTGGATTAGTTTTGACAAGGATGAGGTGCTAGGAGTTGGGGGAAAGGGTTGATCCATCTTCGATGGAGATGATGATTTTTATCTACTGAACAAAAACAATAGTAATATAACAAGTAGTAACCCTGTTTTTAGGAGTGACCTCGTGGTCTGGGGATACTGAGACCCAGCCATGAGCTCACTATTTGCATGTAATTAAGTTAATTTGAGCGTTCTGGTCGAAGCCGGAGAACAGTAACGTTTTTGTCGACCCGATGTTAGAAGGACCACCGAAAAGTACTGGCTTGGTAGAGACGGTGAAAAGCATACAAAGCTCTGTTTAGGCGCTAGCCAGTCGTCTTAAGACTTAGTTTTGTTATCCGTCGATATGTATCTTCCGGGCGAATGTTACATTCAGAAACTTTTAATAAAAAGTGTAATTACAGTGTTTATATCAAGAAATATGCACGCTTCAACTAATATTACGCTTTAAAATTTAGGTTAACTTTATTTGTCATGAAAACTCAATTTTGACATTTTTGGATTTTCCACCTTAAAATGGTGTGGGGGGAGGTTTTACGAATAAAACATAAAAATTGTTTCAAAATATACCGCGAAATATTTCAAGTTGCCACTCTGTCATAGTAGTACCATTTTCTCCATTCGTTTCCAGGGCTGCATATTTCTTGTTTTTCTTTCCGTGGCCAATCTGTGCTTTGTATTACGCATATATTATGGAAAATACTCCATTGGATAAAATCTGTTTTTCATAATTGCTCTTTGTTAAACACAACAATGTGCTTATCGCCTTGGTGGTAAGCTCTTCTTGGCCTCGATATGTTTAATAACTGTTCAAAAGAAAGTTGTTTTTTTTCCAGGTACTCGAGTTTAGTTTGCCGAAATAATGTCGGCCAAGTTTTTCTATTTATTAACTTTTATCAAGCGCTGATCATTGCGTTTTTATAGTTATGAAGCCCGTTAATCATTTTTATCCCGAAATTTCCAGAATTGAGCATTTTTAAGAGGTATGTCGATCGGTGTTCCCATTAAAATTCTCCACGAGGCTGAAGGTCATGTGATTACAATAGAGACGGCCACAGGTGAAGTTTACAGAGGAAAACTTCTAGAAGCAGAAGATAATATGAACTGCCAAATGTCGCAAGTTCACGTTACTTACAGAAATGGACGGACTGCTCAACTAGAACATATTTTTATCAGAGGATCAAAAGTCCGCTTCTTTATTCTACCTGATATGCTTAAAAATGCGCCGATGTTTAAAACAATGCAGCGTGGAGGTCAGAAGGGTGTTGGCATGGGAACTGGAAGAGGAAAGTCAGGAATTCTTAGAGCTCAAGCGGCTGCTGGTCGTGGTCGAGGAAGAGGCATGGGCGGTGGACGCGGAGGTCCCCCTGGAAGTGGACGGGGTGGACCTGGAAGAGGGGGCTACTGAGCCATTCAAGTGCAAACATCTGATAACCTTTGTCAGCTTTGAGAAAATTGTTCTGTTTTACTGGAGATTTACCTGTTACTAAACCTCGATGATTCCACCAAATTGAGCTTGCCTTTTAAATTTAACTTCCTAGCGTAAAGAAAAACAGACTTTGTTGTCACAGGATTTGTTTTTAGACTCTAATCATCGAGGTTTTTTTTTTGAGAATATATTATGCTCAGTTTTGATATCTGATGTTAATTTTTTATGTCTGATGTTTTTTGTGTTAATTGAATGTCTTTTTAGTTCATTCAATTATATAGCTGCTAATGCGATACCGGCTAGATCTTAAACCCCCAACTTATTTGTAGGTGCCGAATTACGGTTTAAAGTTTGCTGGTATACGAATGGCGATTAAAAAAATGAAAAACCAGATAGAACTAATTCTAGGAGTTCTTGTACACGGTGACACTTCTCCGCATACATTTAACCGCCGCGTCATTTGTTTTTGGAATATTTTCAGAGTGATTGAAATGGCAAACTTCTTGACCGTATAAAGATATTTTAGTTCATGTCCGTTTTTCTAGAACCAGTCATATGTCTAATCAACTTGTTCAATGCCCGTACGATCCAAACCACAGGGTTATTGCCCAGCGTCTTCCTTATCACGAGTTAAAATGTCGCAGAAACTTCAGAGGTCGAGCTGCGTGTATTGAGAATTCCCAGACTTATGCGTATTCTCTCAAAGATGAGAGAGAGCGAAAAGATGAACAGCGTGGGGTGCGTGTGAACGAAATGGAAGCAAATGACGAAGTTAGTTAGGAATATTTAATGAAATAAGAGTAGGGCAGTATCCTCATCCCGAAAATCGGATTAGTTGTCGGAGATAAAGAAACGACGTCAACTTGGTATGAATGGTTCACATCAGTTGGATCTGTGATCAGTTGAGTTAAAGTTTATAACCTATGAGAATCGAGTAATTACACGTAGTCATGAGCCGTGTTAACATGTAAGTTATGTCATCTTGATTAAGTTGTTCAATTTTTGTTGGTTGAGTGATAAAAGCAATTTCGCTTATGTCCAGTTTCGTGAACGTCAGTTTCCATTGCAAGGATTTGTGTAGAATGTAGCAAACTAAGTTAAACCGGCTTTTAAGGATGAAATGGATTAACTAACATCCCTTTTCATATGATGCTTAGAACGAGAGCGAACTAATTACTTTGTCACCAAACAAATGGCCCTCTTCCGTGTCAGAGGCAGGTCAGTCGTATGGTGGGCAAAGTATCAGCAGTGCTTCATTGTGTTCCTTCAGTAAAGACTCTCTGAGGTGGGAAAAGAAGAAAATCGAGCGGAACAGGTTCAAACGGGGCCTAGAAATCACACCAAGACGCTCATCGCCTGAATATGAGTTATTTAGTGCTCTTACTGAAGCAATTGATGAGAAAATGAAGAAAAATGATTTTCCAGCGGAAGACAATTGTCAATCTCTTCCTCAGGCAAGGCCATCGTTCGGTCGAGGTCAGTTGATTTTTTGGGTTGTAATCAATATTTTAAGTGTAAATATAGGGCATGAATTTTTTCTTATTCATTGGGTCCATTTTGTCGCTCTTACTTCGAAGCGAGTTGTCAATCTAAAAGTGAACTCTAACTTGCTAGAAAACGATAATAGCTAAATTATAGAAGACTACCTTGATTTTTACACTGGCGAGAGCAAGTGTCTTGTAACCGGTAACTAGACTTCTTCCATAAGTCTAAGTAACAACTTTGCATACAAATATTAGTTGCATTATCGTTGAACTGAAATAACTTCCATGTTCGTTCTCTTTTCACCTAGAGGTAACGCCGTGCGCTTTGCATCTTAAGTTCTCGGGTTTGAGTGCCGGACTGAACTTGTTTCTTTTTCAGTATATATGCTATTGAAATATCTTTTTTTTATGATAAAAAAGATAGTCGCACTTTCGCTTCTGTTCATTTTTTTGGCGGAATTGCCTCATCAAGGATTTTGCTTGTGCTGTAAGCTACTTTCGTTGAAGTTGCAAGTGCATTTGTTGTTCATTGTAGTTTCAGGGGGACTTTCAAGGGTATTGCAATTGGGTACTAGACTTCTTTTTTCCCGTAAATAACTTTGTTCACAGGACTCATCTCATCTGGACTTCTGGATTCATCTCTAGTAGTGACTTGCTTCATAATTAATTCAAATTTCCTAGCGTTAGCGGCTCACTTAGCCCGGAGAAAACGAATATGCCTAGACGCTAAGGTCCTGGGGTTGAATCTGAACTGTTTTTTGTTCAAATGGAACATATTCTGTTTCAACGAAAATTGTCGACTTTTTTCGGCTTATTTACCACATTTTGGAATCGTTTTTCTGCTGCGGATTTTTTCTTCAATGCTGCTTTTACTTTTTGGTTGATTTCTGCAATTTGCAATTTTTTTAACCTTTACTTCGTATATCTTTTTTTTTGCTTTTAAACTTTATTCGACCCAATATAATCAGACTATCCTTAACGATTTAGTCTTTTGCATCGTTTCAAGAGAAACACATTTTTGAAGCTCTTCTCCGCTTTGTTTAAGTTAGTTGTTTTTCTACCACTCGGTTGTTGATTTTTTCTGGCTTTATAGGTTTCGGCTTTTTTTATATGGGTGTACTAGCCATTTTTTGCGTAGTTTGATGTTTTATGAGAGGAAGCAGAACGTTAATATTTTGAATTAGTTATGAGTTTTAAAAAATTTCGGCTGGAAGAGTTGGGCTCAGATATTTTCTGCTTTGTCGCCGCCTGGTTAATTTTGTTCTGATGCTGATTTTTAATTCTATTGTTTGGGCCTGTTTTTTCAGAACTATGTTCATTCATTTTGATAGATATAGTTGAATCGCAAGTGGTGGGAAGCCCATTTTCGCCTCTGTTTTCGAATTTTTTGTAGGGTTATTTTTTTTGGCTCAACTTGTGTCTGCTAGAAGTTTGTCAGTTTAGTTGCCTTATCACGGATTTTTCCTGTTCTGTAAGCAACTTTCATTGAATTTTCATCCTGTTTTGTAAGCAATTTTCACTGATCTTCAATGTAGTTTCAGGTGGACTTTGGAAATTTAAACCATTTTTTTCGGCTTGACTTGTGTCTGCTCAAATATTGTCGGTCTGTTTTTTTCTTCGTAAGTTACGTTTTATGCTAATTTAATACTCAAATGTCTGAAATCTTTTATCGAGAATTACGAAATTTTTATTTTTGGTAGACTATGAAAATTTTCAATATAATGTTTTTTGTGCGTGTTGTATCGGAAGTGATGGGAAGCTCTGCTTCTCCGCTGTGTTATTATTGTGGTCGGAACTTTATGTTTTACTTGCACAGCAACTGGCAATCGTTGTTAAACTTGTTATAGGCAATCAGTCTTTTTTCCGTTAAACATCTTCTCTTATATTTTATAAGCACTTCGTGACGAAGAGGCCTGGAAAATAGTGATCGAGAAGTAATGATGTTCGATCATGTAAAGAATTTTAATTTTTCAATTTTATTTTTAATTTCAATATTCGATTCCGACTCGGAGCCCGGTTATATATAAATGGACCATTTTTTCTTTGAAAATATTAATGGTCGGACTGTTTTCTCTGTTTATGTTTATGGGCTTTTTCTGATTTGAACGTTTAAAATAATGAAAGTTCTTTTTTGATTTATTCAAAAGAACGATGCATAGTGCTGCCATGTAATGTCTCAAGTGTTGTTCATCTTTTTTAGGCATGCCTTCTAAAATAGTCGTCAATACCTCAGCATCTCCTAGAAGAACTGCAAATTCTCGGAGCAGCACTTCAGAATCTTTTTGGAACTCAAACTCAACATCTGAGAAAACTACTTTATCCCCTGGGATCACCTCCGAGACACCTCAGAACACGTTAGAAAGCCATGAGAAGACCAGGACATCTCCTGAGAAGAAAACTTCAGCTCGCATGATGTCGCCAGGAAATACTGCAACACGGAATACATTTGAGTGTATCGAAAAATCGAATCCAGCCTTCCAAGATTCGCTATCCCCCATTTCAAATTCTGTTGCCGAAAAAGTTGACGAGGATAGAACAACAGCTCTGGAGGCTTTGAAATTAATGCAGTCGATGAGCATCTCTAAAAGATAATTTTTCTGTTCCGACTGCTTTTTTTTCCGACAGGAACTAAGTTGAAATTTTATATTCGGGTCATTTCGCGCCTTACAGAAACAGTTTTTTTTGTTCTGTTCTTTATTCTTGGTGCTATAACATAATCTCAAATAAAAAATGAAACGCAAGTTTTTATTGTTAATTGTTTTTCGGGTATGTTTCGTCTCCCTTTTTCTAAACACCTTATTCCGAAAAACTGGATTCAATTGTTTATTCTCCAGGTAAACTCAGATAAACCGAGAAACACCGTATATATATTTATGATAGCATAACAAATGCCATTCATTTAATGAATAGCATTTTTATAATTATTATCAAAAGTGTTGTAATCCCATCTTTTCCGTGAATTTTGCAACAAATCTGCCTGTTTCAAATATCTTATGGGCAGAAAACAGCGAAAAAGTCCAGCTTGTTAAGTCACGAGATCTGTTTGGAGTCAGTTTTATCTGAAAAGTTGATCAGACCGCCCTTTAACACGTGTCGCTATCCATTGACTGACTGGGAGTGTTTAAAGCTCCATGTTTTTCTAATTTCCCAAGGTCTAAATGGTCTTTCTTCCGCCTGGTGTGTCCTATATTCAACATGGTACGTCTGTCTGCGTGTGTGGTAATAAATTGTTTTTTTATTTCACCAATCTAGATAAATGGCTTGTACAGCATGATTTCCTGTAAATGGTAAAGTACGGGATATTACCCTTTCCTCAATTTTATTCCCACATAAGTCTAGTTACTAAGACACGCGTTTTATACGCAGTTCACTGAACAATTTTTTGTTACCTTTTTTTGCATAAATAGTTCTGTGGCGAATATTTTAACGCATTTACCGTGCAAAATACAAAGCGATTTTTTACCGACATATGTTTTCTAAAGTGTTTTTACAGTGGCGCTATAAATAAAGCGGTTAATTAAAGTAAGCCGAAAATCAACAGGGATTTGACCGCATAGATAATTGATATTCTCATGCGCTGTTCATGCTACACGGATTCAAAATAAATAATTGAACTTATTGTCTCAACTCGATATTTACAAATAGTGTTTACTAATTCTTGGTGCGTGTTTTTTAAGAGTTCATTGGTAGCAATTAAACAGGGTTGATTTAGTTCAGGGAGTTTCAAAATCATTATCGTTAAATCATCTTTTTATCATTTGGTTTGCTGTTTCTGATTGGCATTTGAAATTTTTTTTCGTTGATGGTCGCTTGTACTCGTGGGTATAATCAGGAGCTTAAAGCTGAAGTCAATTAGAGCTGCAGTGCTAAATCAATTTTCACCCCTGTGTATTCTGAGCCCATTCATGAAGGGTGGATAGCCCTGGGGTGTTTTCCTTTTGCACAACGAGATGTCAATTTTTGTCTCCCAATCCAACAGAATCGCTGATGAATTTGACTTAGATTCTCTTTTTTGATTCTTTCTCAATGCGTGATGCTGTTGTTCTGTTTCCGTTGGAAACTGTGTCTTTTTGACCAGGTACTATTACAGATCTAGGTTATGTGATAGCTTCTCTTGTGGGCTGTGTCATCCTGCTCTTATGATAGATTGATTGATTGAATATTTTATCCGAGAAAAATACCATTCTTATCTGGCGCGTTGCGAGTGTTTTTGCTGTAGATGTGCGGTTTTAAAGCTGACCAGGTAAGTAACCGTAGAAAAAAATAGAAATGAAAATAAGCAAGATAGGTAACAGAGCTTTAATGCGCTCGCCTGATTTTTTTGCAACCCACCTATACCGACCTACTGCATAAGTAAGTAAATGCTTGTTATAGCTAATCCGTAGGTATGGCACTTGACTAAAGGAACTGCATAGCTTTTGTGCGTTGCTTGATTGAAATTTATAAGTTGTCAAAGTATTAACAAGGTATTATTCCAAGGCTTTGTTTTCATTTCTACGAAGAAAGTTTCTCGGAAAAGTTGCGACAGCTGAAATCCTTTTATTTAAATGACAGGAGCTTCTTTTGAAATAGAAACGATACTTCAAATGCAGGACAATTTTAATGACCAAAGCAAAATAGCAAACGCTATTTATTGCATTTCGATTTTGCATGCTGCGTTGAAGCTCCAAAACTGGTTCACGATTTTTTGGCCTTCGGATGTTTGAACCAGGAAAGTTTTCCTGGTATTGTAATGGCCGCAAGTTATTTGATCTTGTTTCGAAGAGTTTTATTTGCTTCCATTAAGATCTGTCGCCTTTGGTGTCTTAAGACTGCGTTGTACCGTTCGCTAAATTAAGGCATATTCTTACTGCTGTGTAAAGTTTCTTACTGCAAGTTAAGTAAGTAACAGAATGGTATAACAAGCCCACTCAAATATTATTAAGTTGAAAGTGGTACAAGTTGGTTTTAAGTGCACTGCGCGCTTAAGAAATGAACGCAAGTGGGTTTGCTTAGACAAATCTGAACCTCCAACGAGGCATGCTGAAGCCTCCAAATTGTTACCAAATCAACTAATCCTTTGTAGATTCTCGCTAACTTCTCTGTTAACTATTTCAGATTGCAACGTTTATCGGCCCGAAGTTCGTCTTTACTCATCGTCGCTTATCTCGCACCATGCGACTGAAGAAGTAAAATAAAGTTGAAAAATATCCAACGTAATACCCATTTCTGACCAGCTCTTTCGACGCCTCTAGTCAAATAACCTTGTCGAAGTTTTCGAAGACTGTTATTAATTACGGTTTGGATACTTTAAGGACGATTCTCATAACTGATCAAACTTGTCCTTTTTCTTTGTTAATGGTCTCTGTTTGCAAACCCAGTTAGCCTTACTTTCGTTGACTTACTGAGTTTAACTTTCGGTTCCTTTCGTGTGTTCAATTATCTTTGAACATTTCATTCTTTTGGAGTTTTAAACCAAGATAGTTTCAAAAGTACAACTCTTTCACTTTGAAAACGATCTCTTTATCTGCTTTGATGAAAATTATTTTACGCGGTATTTAACGCATGTTTTATTATCAACTTTTCGAACTTAGTTGATATGATTTTCTTTGAAGCTTAGTTTTGAAATATAATAGCCTCTTCATATTATAGCTGTTACAAATTGTATTCAAAATGACAACTCCCAATTACCCTAGCAATACAAGTCGTAGCGCCGTTACTTCCGGCGGCGATAAATTCCAAGTTTACCTTCTGGACGGGCACCCTATTGAAGTGAGAGCGCGTCGCAAAGCGAAGGGAGATGACCTTCTGCAAGAGGTGTTCAACAGTATGAATCCGCCTCTGGAGGAGCGCGACTACTTCAGTCTGACATTCGACACTCTGGACGACAAGGAGCCGATTGCGTGGCTGGACAGGGGCAAAAGTGTGGACAAGCAGATGAAGAAGGCCGCCAACCCTGCGTTCGCTATGAATGTCAAGTTCTTCCCCCCAGATCCCACCACTCTGATGGAGTACACGAGGTACCTGTTCTACTTGCAGATCAGAGACGACGTCGCAAAGGGCAAATTGCCTTGCTCAATGTCAACCCTCGCACTGCTAGGTTAGCAAACTAAACATCCTATTTAGTTTCTGTTTTGTATTGCTTATATCCACGTCAGTATTAGGTTGTACGGAGTGTAGCTGTTAACGTCACATTTTGGTTCTAAAAGTAAACACATCATGATTCTAAAATTAGCATCTGTTGAACTAACGTATTTAATATTTAGGCCGACAAAATTGATTTTCCGAAATACTTCAGAGCCTCTATTTATTTTAAAAAAATCTGTACGCCGGCAAATGTTGCGTCAAAGTTGGTATATTGGCACCAAAGGGGTCCTTGAAAATTTCGTGCTGAGTTTCCAGGAGAACCAACTCCCATTAAATTTTCGTGTGCTATTATCTAGTTACTTTTTTATTTGGAGGAGATTAGTGTAAATTAAAAAAGTTCACGGATTTTTTTAACAAAACTCGTTTAATTGAAACTTTCTTAAAGGTTCAGTGCATAATTTCACTTGTAATCGGGAACTACACTTTTTTCCCGGAAAACTTTGCGTACACTTTCTGCTGCTCAATTTCTGCTGCAGCTCAGACATTCTCAATTTTCTGAAAGTTCAAATAGAAAACCTATGTGTTCATTTGACATAGTATTTAATTTTTTGAAATGTTTTTTTGAAAAAATGTTAATTTTTTCGGTTTTTTGATTTTCGTCCTAATTTTTGTTGGCTGATTTTCTTTTTTAATGCAATTTATATTATCTGGTACGCTTTTCAAAATCATTCTTTCCAATGCCTAGGTTTTTTATGATTCAAATAGTTTGTTCCTGTTTGATAAAAACATGTATTATGAAATTGCGTAATTTTTTTCATAATAATGTTATGGCCATCTGAAAAACATTTGATTTTTCGACCGTTTTTAAAATTCATGGTTTTTCGCAGCAACTACCATCTTACTCTAAAATTTGAGGTCAATCGAATAAACGGGTTGTGTGAAGCTCCCCTGCTTCAGTGGTTTTGCCCAAATCTTAACATAAACATTTATGGTCCTTCGGAAAAGTCAATTTTTGATTATTTGACGATTTTTTAAAACTTTTTGTCCAAACTTTTTGTCCAGTCTCGAAAACTGCCCTCCCTAATCTGAAATTTTGTTTCACTCAAAAAAATGAGCTGTGAGAATTTCCCATCCATAAATGGCTAACCCAAAAATATTTTAACTCAAAAACTTATGAACCTCGGAAATGTCAATTTTTTGAGCTTTTGGCCGTCTTGAAACTTCTCCAAAACTACTCTCCCAAATGTGAGATCTTGGGTTCAATCGGAAAAAAGATTGAGAGTAGTTTTCCTGCATACGCGGCTACGTCCAGTTTTTAAACAAAAAATTTTGCCCCTCGCCCTCAGAAAAGTTGTTTTGATTTCTTGTCCGTTGAAGTTTTTTGGCTCTTGAAAACTACTCAACCGAATCTGATATCAGGGTTTAATCGAGGCATGAGGTTGTGGGAAAACTCCGTGCGAAAGCGGCTTTGCCCTACAGCTTGTACGAAAAAATTTTGTGTTTAGGAAGTTGCTATTTCTCAAAAGTTGTCAAACTTACTGATTTTATTAGAGAAACAACTAAGATTGAAGCCCAATTTTAGAGTTTTTGGTTGTACCCATTTCATCCGGCATCAGTACAACAAATACGGAAAAAAATCAAAGAATAACCCCCAACTTCAGATAGGCTCCTAGCACTATAATGGAAAATTGTTCTGTTTTTTTTTGTTAATTTACCAACTCTGATTTTGAATAATTTTGTTATCCTTGTGAAAAGCAAGGGTAGTGCAATGGGGTACTCGACTTTTTTCCGTAAAGAATTTTGTTCACTTGAATTCCATTTTCAACGCGTTCCACGTTTAAAAGCTGTAATTTAACAGCGGTTCTAGTGCTTCTGAAAAGATACTGTTTCTACAGCTGAGCAAATTTAAAATATAAGTCTATTTTGTCGTCGGTTTTATTGATTTCGACCCAATTTTTGCCGGCTTTTTTGCCGGGTGTGTAATTTTGTAAATTTTTTGGTGGGTTTGTTAAATTATTGTTCAAGTGGATCTTTTCAGGTGTTTAATGTAGCTCATGGTCCCCTGGCTTATATACACGCCCAAACTTTATGTTAGAAAAGATATATTTTTTGAAATTTTCTGCCTGAATTTTTATTTGCATTCATTTTCTGTTTTCGGAAGCCAAGTTTCTGATTTATTATTTTTTTCCTACCAGTGCGTAGAATTCGTTATAGTTTTAATTAGTTTATTATGTTTTAGCTTGGACCATTTTCACTTGAAATCGATTAAAATGAAACTACTTTAATCTATAACACACTAAATTTTTTCAAACGTCAAAATTTTTAAATCATAATTTTCCAGAATGTTTTTTTACTTGACTGTTTTGTCTACGAAAGAATGTTATAAGTGTCGGACGAGTTCAGGAGTTTGGTTTTTCTGGCTGAAATTTTTAAAAGTTTTTTTTCGAGTTTTATAGCGTCAACTGTTTGGTAATTCATGCGACTCTTGTTCGCCGAAAGACCTACCTCGGCGAACAACCGGACTTAAAACTGCTGCAGACGGCGCCCGAGAACGTGCTGAAGTTCGTTCAGAAGACTGGGCTTTTCTAGCCCCCTATTTCAAGATAGAAGGCCGTCACACACAACAACAACTCTTCAAGCATTTATTTTTTTTTAAATTTATTTTTTGACTTCTTTCTTTACAATCTTTACTTATCGCAAATGACATTTGGGGCCTTTTTTATCTCTAATTTTACATGTAGGACATGCAGGCTGTCTGGTTGCCAGGTTTTAAGCCAACGTTTTGTGGAAATTTAGGAGTTTTTGGATCTCGATTTTTGCACCAAAGTTTTATCGCTTTCATCTATTGGTACACTAGTGGACAAAATTAAGCGCAAATTCAGGTTTTTTCTATCAACATTATCAATTTTCAAAGTTCGTTTTGGACAACATTTACTTCGAACTTTGGCAAAAATTTTGCATAGACCAAGAGCAAATGATCAGAGTTACCCTCTGTAAAGATATCAAGGTTTGGCTTCTAAGACTGAATCCGGGCCTGAAAATGCCCAAGTTCTTTATCTGCACAAACTTTCTCAAACTGCATGAAATGTAAGGAGCAGCCGAGTTGAGTAAAGTTTTCAAACTGATTGGTTCAATTTTCTCGCTGAGAATGCTTGGCGTCGCAGGAACAATTTTTTTCTCTGCTGTTTGGGAAAGAGTTCACTCCGATGCAAAACTTAGTGCATATGAGGAAATTTGGAATTTTCCAGACCTGGATTAAGTTGACAAGTCTTTGAAGCTAAATCTTCATAATTTCAGAAGAGTAAATCAGATAATGTGCTCAAATGTTGCTGAAGCTCGAAATAAAGTTTGTCCAACAGGCATTTTAGATTTAAAAAACCTGAAAATTTGCTTAAATTTGTTCACTAGTGTGCCAGTTAGTACTTCAGTTATTAATTCAGATTTCTGAGATGCTTCAGAATTCTGTATCTCAGCGAAATAAAAACTTCATATATTGATCAATTTTTCTCAAATTGGATCAATTTTTTTTGTTTTATTGCGTGCACGACTCTTTTCTAACTGCCTGTGGGCTAAGTTTTATCTCTTATTTCTTAAGTTGGGTTATTTTTTTCAATGTGATAGCACATATTTATAAGTCGGTTTCTCAACGCTCGAGCTTGCTCCGCTCCTTCTTTAAAAAGTTTTAACCGTTTTTATTGGGGAAATACTTCATACCAGAGTAATCCTTGCGGGAATTTAAGTGCTACCTCGTTTATCTTTCTGTGTGGATATGCAAGATAAGTTTCGATGGCTGGCTCATCATATTGGTTTTAAGGTACACGAGTTTCTGAATATTTATTGACTTCTCTTTGTGCTGTGCACTTAAAAAATCCCAACTGTAGCTAGATATGTTGAACTGTTTCTTCATAGCAGTAATCCGCTGTCTCCTTGCTGCTATCAATTGTTGCGATGTGAATGCGTTGAGCCAAAGTAAAAGTGTCTCTACAGTGATATAGCTTCAAGTACCTCGTAATCAATTGTTTTGTGGTACTATTACCAGGCATTATTTTTTCACTGTCAGAACTGAAAAATGTTGTTTTTGTCAGTTTCGCGATTGGTCTGTGTATTAGTTACTTTATTTATTTTTCATCGTAAATATAATATGATTACGATTTAATGCGTGAGTGTTCTTTTATAGGTCTTGGTGTTTTTTTTCAGGAAAAAGTTTTAAAATTTGTTCAGGCTCATATGCACTTTTTCGCGGTATGAATTCTGATTTCTTTTTAAGATCAGTTCATTTCGTTTATTGAAAGGAGGGCAAACGCCACTATCGAAAAGCTATAGTGTTGTGAATGACTTCTAATTTCGAAAATGAAATTTAATTATCAGATTACCCAGCAAAGTGAAAGTTTTACCTATTAAACTAGTTTTCTCAAATTGGTTAATTTTATCAAAAAAGGGTCGAGGATAAGTTGTTCGTGAAATCCAAAGAATTTTATGAGCATGTATTTTTTCTTATAAAAAATTCTTTTTAAAGAACCAGTCAGTTTTTTTTCTAGTTTCCTTGCGTTATTTACTCTTTTCCAACTGTCAATTGGCTATGTTTTAAATGCATCACTTTTGAACCACAATTTCTTTTCAGGATCCTTCGTCTGCCAAGCGGATCAAGGTGACTACACAGCAGACATGGACCTCGGTTGTCTACAGGAGTTGCCGCTCTATGCTCCCAATGTTACCAATGCTGACAGTCCCATCCTGTTGGACCGTATCTTGACACTGTACAGAACTCACAGAGGCATGACTACTGCTGAGGCGGAAATGAATTATCTGGAGGTGGCGAAGAAACTGACTTTGTATGGCGTGACCTTGAAACCGTGCACCGATGCAGCAGGCGTTCGACTGTTCCTAGGAGTGAACTCTAGCGGAGTCTTGGTGTTCCGAGATCAACTGAGACTGAACCGATTTGCATGGGCAAAAATTATTAAGATATCCTACAAGAAAATGGAGTTCTCGGTCAATTTGGTACCTGGAGACTACGAAGGAGTTGAGAGGACTATAGTGTTTAAAATGGATAGTCAAAAAGAAGCGAAAAGCTTCTGGAAGATCTGCATCGAGCATCATCAGTTCTTCAGACTGCTCTCGGCTAACCCAAAACCGAGAAAGATTCCGTTCGCTACATCGCACCCGACTCTAGTCGGTCAAACTGAGTACGAGATCAAGAAGTCGGCAACACTGAACAGAGGTGACACTTTCCCGAGAAACACTCTGAACGCCAGACGAACGCAGACGCTTCCAGCGGTGCATCATCAGTCGGGAATAAGAGCTCCGCCAAGTCCTCAAAGTGGCGAGTACGAGCCTAGACGACACGAGAACTTACAGCAACAGTTGAATAATGGGAACTCACTTGTGAATGGGACTACTGTTGACGAACCAGCTGAACATGGTTTGAATCATCTGTATTCTGTTCCCCAGCGAGTAGTAGACGAGACATCGGATAACCCAGCCTATTCACACTCGAGGGTTCATTCAATGAGCGATCACCAGTACTCGAATAATGGAGGTTTGTGAGCGTGTGAACAACTAAACGTCTCCGTCAAAGTTTGAGTCTCTTGGGGCTTTGTAATGGGTATTATGGAAAGAGTTGAAATATCTTGTGCCTCTTGAACAACATTTTTTTAACATTTAAATTGACTGTGAAACATTTTTATGAACGCGATAGTAGTTTTCCATGCATCATCCTTTCATCCGTAGATACCCAATTTCGATAATAATTTAACAATCAGATTATTTTATAACTTTTTGTTTTCTGTTTCATTTTGAGATCTCTAGTAGTTTTGGTCTGTCTTGCTTAGACATAGTGCAACATGCAACTGTTACAACCACAGTCAAGACTTCTATCCGCATGCCGCCCTCGCAGCCCCCTCCCAGGGTAGTGACCAGTGCACCCACACCAGACTCCCCGACCTCTGAAATATCCGGTTCGAATCCCGCGCGGAGTCCCGCTCCACTGAACACTGAGGCACAACAAGTGAATGGTCACGCGGCGAGATCTCCCGGATCCCCTTCTGATGTCACCTCAGATTCGGAGGCCGGCGAGGAGGAACTGAATGCCCCACTGATGCAGGAGGGACTTGTTCCTGCTGGGGTGACTTATACCCAGACAACAGAGCAAGTGCGAACTGCGAGTCTGGTGTACCATCACGAAACTACAGATGCATGAGCTTATAACTCAATCGAGAACATTCGGCAAATTATGCACGTGACTGGATAAAGATATGCACTTTTTGGGGACTGTCAATGTAAAGCGAAAGCGTTGTGAATTAATTTGATGCTGAGGTTGAGCAAAAAATAGGAACAAAAGGGAACTCAAAGAGTGAGCGAAATCTTAGTTAAAGTAATTTAAAATCTTCCCAATCATCCTGTAGTCTAACTAAAAGACAATTCAACGGTAACGTTCTTTGATATTTTTGCAATTATTTGCGGCTATTTTTGAAAAGCTAGAAAAATTAATCTTCTGGGATATGAATAGGATGGCAATTATCAGTAGTTATACAATTATTTCACAACTAAGCTTTGGTTTGAAAGTTCGAAGACTTGCTCCTGTTAAAAAGGATCTGCTTTATTTGAAACTTTCACTTTAGGGTTTGCTTGGATCTTCCTTTCTCACACGGATAAATGCGAAGCTTTCTTCCTAATAGAATCCTGCAGTATTTTCGTAATCTAGTTTGGATTTCATTTCGTATCTCGGTAGAGAAATTTGTTTGTAAAGTAGCTTGGCCGCAAGTCAAATGAAGCTAACTAAATTGTTAAGTTTCATTTCTGCAAACTGCCAAAATTTTGTGCTGTTTGACTTGTGGCTCAAAAATCTATCGCGTTATTTTGTAATTGAAATAAATAAATTAATTCTATATCTTCCCTTTCACCCACCTGAAAGTAAATATTTCTCATCTTTTGTAGACTGATTGATTGTATACATTCATTCCTTCGGCGATGATATATATGGTAATTCGATGAGACAGCCGTGCATGTTTAACTGCTGTAGACAAAAACTGAGATCCACTGAAATTGCAAAATTACATCTGAGTCAATACTTTTCTACATGTTTTTGAATAAAAATTTGAAATTTCGTTTTACACTAAAGAGAACTTTTGAAGAGTTATTAACTGTCGCAAAAGTCTTGGATTCGCCGCTGACCTGAGAATTACTTCAGTGCAAAAGAAATAGTTTGAACAAATTAGCGCTGGAGTATTCTAGGCGACCAACTTTCGTATATAGAACGTTACTCGATCTCTTATATCGCTTTTAAGCAGACTAAAACTCAAAATCTTTCAAGCCGGTTTTTCTCAACATTGGGACATTTTTTGAATCTTTCTAATGTTGTTCGAATAACAATTGAAAAGGCTTTTATACGATATAATACTGGACCCGTTCCGATGTTAATTTGTGATATCTGATTTTGCGTGAAAAAAATACCCAATCCGAAGTTCCTCTCCATTTTTTCAATGGTCGAAAAAAATGAAATTTTTTTAAATAAAAAAACAAGCATTATGTTTTCCTTTCCATTCAATTGGAAGTAGTGACAACCATTACTGAATTTTTGAATAAGAATTTAAGTTTTTCGCATCAGACGCACAAAAAACTAGATAATTTTTTTTTAAATGCGCATAAATTGTTCTCAAAATACTTTGCCTCCTTTTCAAAATATAATTTTCACCATGTTTTTGGCCTTCATTGGATGTTTTACTCTGAATAAATCTCATGCGTGGCGGAGAATGAAGTAATAGTAAACTATTCAATTGAATGCTGGACAAACGGTTGTTTCAAAGGATTTAGGTTTTTTGAGAACAAATGAAAGTTTACTTTGGAGCACATGCAGAAATATTTCATTAAGGAGATATATTTGAACACTTAACGCGTTAAAGAATTAATGTTCCTGACTGAGAAATGATATTTCAATGAAACCAACTATTACTTTTTTGTATTGTGCTGTATTGTTGAAGAGAAAACTTTTTCCGATATTGCAGTTAGTGTGAAGAGCGGATGCAGTTTCGCAATTGACTTTGACAAATACATGAATCCATCGATTCCAAAGCTGACGATTTGAGAAGAATCCATTAGTATACTAGCCGATCAAACGTCTCAGCTCAATCAATAGATGCCTCTCGATATTTTCCGGAATACTTTGTTTTAATTACGATCTACAGCGTGCTACAAAACTTTGAATAGACCATCCCTCATATATAATAGCCAAAAAACTAGGCTAATGAATAAGAATTAGGTGTTTCAATGTATTTTTTCAGTTCAATTATTTATTCAAGCGAAGTTTATGAAGTTACCCAGTCCAATTTTTCAGTTTCAACTTTGCATTTACTGGTACTATGTATGAAAGCATGTCTGAAATGCGCAGCAATGAAGGTTCTAAAAAGAGTTAAAGATTCTTATTGAGTCTGCAAAGAGAAGTTTTAAGCACGTATTGAGCGCAACTTTGATTTTCAAGACTTATTTGATGTTTTGTTTTGAATGTTGAAAGTTCATATATGCCGTTTTTTGTTGATTGTCTGCAAAATTAATTTAAATTGATCAACAATTTTTCACGATCTCAAAAAAAAACTAAATCCTCTGAAACAACTTTTTGTCCGACAAACACTTTATCCAAATTCATGATAAGTTTTCAAAAAAAACTAAATCTTTTGAAACAACACTTTGTCCCATCATTCAATTTCAAAACTACCCTTGCGATAAGCAAGGGTATTGCAGTCGCGTACTTGACTTTTTTCACGTAAATAACTATGTTGACAGAATCTTTATTTTCAAGGTCTCCATTTTCAGTACATTGAACGTTTAACAACTAGTTACTGTGTCTAGAGTTAATGCGTTAATGGATTAACTGATAAAAAAATTGATATAAACTTGCTTTTGTAGGCTTAAATGATTTTGGCCCAATTTTTGTCGGTTTATTTGCTGGCCGTTTGTTTAAGAAAATTGTGATCTAGAAAATTGAGAATTAGTTGTTTAATTCAGTTGAAAGAACATAACAAGCGCAAAAGCTTGTTTATAAACGCTTCCTGAAAAGGTTTTTTTAATACACGTTAAACCTATCAGTTTGAAAAAAAAAATTTTTGTGATTTTTTGTTAGCTTTTAAATTTTTTTTGCAGTTTTTTTTTCGAAAACCGTTTTTGTTGTCGTTTTCTGCGATACTTAATACGGTTAGCTGAACACTACTTAGTATCAAATATTTTTTGGGCAATTTCATTTCATATCCATGAAAGTTGATAGTAGAGCGTATTGTTCAAATGTTTAAAGTTTTTCTTGATTAGTCTAAAATATAATTTCCTAAATTTTCGGAAAGCTTTGTTTTCAGATTTTGACTTGAATGTTTTGTCTCGCGGATGTTGCATGATATTTAAGATGGTGTTTCTAGCAGAAATGCTTTGAAAATGATGAAATTTTGTTGTTTTTTGCACTAGCGGGTGTCTTTTTTATTTGTGATCATTTTTTTTGTCGTTCAGCTACCTTACCTTTGCGTATTAGCGTCATATTTGACAAGGTTAATGTAAATGAGTTAAAAATATTGGCTTTTAGAATTTTCTATATTTCTGCTAATTATTTTTTGTAGTATTTGCCTGAATTATTTGTAGCCAAGTTCGTTCAATGATAAATTTTTGCATTCATTTTGATTTTTGTTTGTTGCAAGCAATCGAAAATATTTTTTTGATACATCCGGACGTTCTTAATCTTTGGTTCCAATAATGATTGTTTGCTTCATTTTTTGCTCGGTATGAGATATATTTAGAGGTCAGCTCTGTGAAGAAGGATGAAATTTTAAACAATTGCGATTTTTTGACAACCAATTTAAACTTTTTATAGGCAAGATTTTTTTCTAAAGAATGTTTTGTAGCTTGAAAATTTTGGTAATTTTTAATTTTCGATAGGATTTTTTTGCGACTTTTTTTTGTAAGAGTCAAAAACACCAAATAACTACAATCTTACCATTTCATCTTGCTTAGTATTTTTCAACGTTGATTTCAGAACATCAATTTATGAGTAATTTTTTTTTTTGATTTATGATATCAATAATTATTACACTTGCGAGAGCAAGTGTCTTGTAATCGGGAACTAGACTTTTTTCCCCGTAAATAACTTTAAGACATCACTGTCGGACTTTTGTTTGTCTGCTTATGATTTGTCAGCTTATTTGCGAAATGGAAGAACTATCCTCTGCTGCCAGCGTTTTTCATTGTAGTTGCGAGTATTTTTGATTTACTCCTGTAATTAGTAAAATTAATATCCCGGTCGTTGTATGTCTACTTTGGCTTTCCTTTTCGTTTCTTTTTGCTGAAAAACTTTATTCGGCCTAAATCGTTTCGACTTCAGTTTTATCGTCTGAGATATCTTTTTTTGTTGCTTCAAGAGCAAAAAAAGATCGATTTCTTGTTGAGAAATGAAAGTAGTTTTTGTTGCAAGATATCAAAGTTTTGAAACTTGTTTCTCAAAATTTTTTGTGACAACAATTTCTGATGGCTTTTTTTTGTTTTCAAATCAATGGGTTTCTTACCACTTGTTGTCGGCTTAGTGGCCGCTCGGTAAATTCAAAAAGCTTATTTCGGTAATAACGTTTTCGGCTGTTTTTGTGAAATTATTTATTTTTCGGTAAGATTTTGTTTTTCGAATTTTTTGACTCTTACTATTTGCTAGCTTGCAAAGCTGCGCTTGCGTTGTATCGCAAATGATGGCAAACTCCGCTTAGCCTCTCTCTACAGCCTTGAATTTTTTCGAAACTCTTTCTGGTCAGTTGTATATTTTTCAGTTTTTTAATAGATTGTTAGCGGTTAGAATATTACTTGAAACGGCTTTTAGAACTTACGTTTTCTTCTCAGCTGGACAAGGCCTAGGTAGTTGAGCGATCTTTTTAACATATATATATATATATTGCCATTAATATTAACAAAGTTCACAAACAAACTTGAACGCTTCTATGCTTACTGATGCACATCTATAATTATAATCAATCGGTTGATTTCGATTCACTTTGAGCATTTTTCTAGCTTATCATTACAATTGTGACGATTATCTTACAAAGTACTCTTATCGGCCAAAGGAACACATTGAAAAGCAACGGCTCCAAAATGTAGTCTTGCGGCAGGCTAAATCGATTTAGTTTCTAGATTGAACTTAAAGTGATTGGCCAAATTTCAAGAGATTTGTTCCTCGGAAAATGTAGCAACGTAACTTTAAAAAAGTAATTGATAAATTTTTGAATACATAAAAAAATCCGTCAAATTCTCTTAAAAATCAAGAATGTTAACTATGACATGTAAACCAAACTGTTCGGTTTTGAAGTTTTTTGTTTACGAACGACTCTAAGCGTTCTATCGTTTTTATGAATAATTTTTGAAATTAGCCAAAAAGATTAGCTGGTTTATAATTGTAGGAATACGATATTTCCCCATTTTTTGTTAGCTCTGATCTCCATCAAACCTAAAAGATCAGTAAACCAATCTTGAAACAAACATTCTCTAAAGTTTCAGTATGACTTTCATAAATTACCGGTAGAATCTTTTGCAATAATTTTTGACTTATACCATCAAGACCGAAGCTGTCTTCATTCCAAAAACGTTTTAAAAAATTTATTGAACGTTATATACAAACGCTGCCCCTTGTTTAACTGTTTATTGTTCTAATTTGTAAATCTACAGTAAAAAAAACTGTAAGGTGTTCTTCCCTCGCTTTTTTCTTGATTCTTTCCATGTATAAACTTATTTGACTAAAAAGCTTTCCGCCTTGTTTTTTTTTTGCTGTACTTTTGCGAAAACCACACTCTGTGGCATGTTTAGTTGAATACCTCTTTAGATGCGTAAGTTGATTTAGAAACGGTTTTGAACTTTCTGCGGTAGAAAAAAAAAATTACTGCAATCTTTTGAGTTGAAGTGAAACCCTTTCGAGTTTTGGAAAAGAAAAATATCTTCAAATGTCATTTTCATTATGAACGTTCTAGCGCATTTTTGTTAGACGAATGACATATAGATAAAAAAATTAATTTGCAATCATTCATTTTTGATGCAGAAATTTTACATATTCTGCTCAGAGTTTCAGGCCAAACATCAGCACGAAAGATCAACTAAAAAGCATGCGTAATAATTTAAATTGCAACTTTCTTGAAGTTTGAAAATTGGAAAATCTGAAAATAATCTGCACAATATTTGCTTAAAATGAATTAAAAAAGGATGAAAATTTAAATCAATTCCATTGTTGTGAATAAAATATGTTTGAAATTGAAACCAAAAAAAATGTTGCCGAAAACTGGATTTAAATTAAGTTGAATCATTTGAAAATTATTTTTCAAGCCTCATTCTTCTATAAAACAAAATCGTTTTCAAGTCGAATGAAATCGCTATTTTCAGGTCTTTGCTCTCTGATCTGTTTTGCATTCCATTTCTTGTCAGTACGGGTAACATCTTCTTTCTTCATCAACTTTCAAACAAAATTGCTTTGTTTTTTTTTTGAACGAGAATACATTTCAATTTTGTTGCAGCAAAAAGCGAGGCTGTTTCTCATCTGTATTTTTAGGAGCGTGTTCATTGTTTGCGACAGGTTGCTCCACATATTTCGTGAGATTTTTGAAATGATTTATATCTACACAAATTAGTTTTCAAAATTATAACATGCGAAATGCATAGCGGGACCGGTCTATTATAATTGCTTTTTTGAGGGACCACTCTATGATAGTATTACCAAAACGAAGATATTCAATAGCCACAACATTTTTCGCTAAACAGCTTCAATTGCCTGTTCTAGACGTACTGTTAACTGATTGTATAAATTACAGAGATTGCATTGACCATCTAAGAAGTTATACAGTTTTCATAATTTGATAATGCCCAATATGACTGCCGTTTACTGGTCTCATAACAGACTGGTTACAGTTATTTACTGCATATATTAAACAAAAGAGTTTTATACTTCGAAAAAGTTATTTCATCATTTCTTTGCTAATGAGGGCTTGTACTGAGGGGGCAGCTCGACTTCGATGTCCAAGTAAGAAGAATTTATCATCCGACGAACCTCTTCTAGAGACTGATCAATGGAGAGTGTTAGTTGATTTCCAGATATCTTGGGAAGATTGCCGAAGTCAAATTTTTCCAGATTCTTCTTCAACTCGTGCACGTTGAGGTACTTGACGTCCAGGTCTCGCAGGAAATCCCAGAGGTTTGCCAGCACGTTTTGCTTTTTCTTCTCTTTCCCGAAGTATCCCAATTTAGTCTGCAGCTCCCTGATGATGGCGATCAGCTCTCGACACCTTAGAATTGCCAAATGATGTGTTTTATAGCAGCTCAATAAAATGCATGCAACGCGAAAGCTAGCTTAAGCTTGGATGCACTAAAAGAGCTTCAAAATTATGAGTGATTGAACTAAAAACTGATCTCTTAAACTATTTCTCCTCAGTAAATAACATATTCAATGGTTAAGCGTGTGCTTAAAGCAATTTCCGATCAAAATGTTTTTTTTCCATCAAACGCACTAGTCTCGTAAAATCACATTTTTTTCTTTCTAATAATCGATTTCAAAGAGGATACGCAGTAACATTTACTATCCAATTATTGGCGAAATTGCTGTCGTTGATATCTGTAATCAGGAAAAAAAATTATGCGCTGCATTTTTTAATGCTTTATTTTATCTTTGTCTGAATTGCCACATGAAGTTCATTCAGAATCTACAGCCGAAATTAATATAGTCAACAACTGGGCTCTAATTTAAACGTGTAGTTAAATCTTTTAGGACCTCGGTAAAATAGTACCTTTTCAGTCTGAGCTCCACGGTGTCGACCATGTTCTGGACCCTGTGCCGTTTCAGCAACAGGAAATGTCGCATCATGTTGTCGTGGAAGATGTCAATCATCTCCACATCACACTTGGACGGCAAGGGTCTCTGTACCGTGCTCACATTGAATAAGTGGAACATCTCGAAGCTGTCAAAGAACTTGGCCACCATCCAAATCACCTATGTCAGTCACTCATAAGTGACTAATAGCTTTTCTTTCATCCCATCTATCCGTTTTTGTCGACTGAATTTTTTAGATCAACCAAATTGATTTTCCAAGCTCTCTCAAATCACAATAAAGTACCGTATTTTAGCCTAATTTTTGGCGCCGCAGGCAAATTTTACAAAAAAAACGTTTTTTTTTTTTACAAATTTACCATCCCTCTTAAAATGAATATATTGGCGCCAAAGGTGCCTTTAGAAAAATTTTAGGGTCGGTCAGCAAGAACGGGTGTCCTAATATAGTTCCAAAAGGGGACCCTGGCCAGGGGGTCTAATCCTTGAGGGAGAGAAGACTAAATCCACTACTGCCTGGTCAGGGGCGGATTTAGAAGGGGCGGGACAATCCTTCTCAGAGATTCGACTTTCTCGAAAACCAAAGGATCACCCTTTGGTATTATTTTATTTCGTCAATTTTTGGCCGACCAACCGTAAAATAATTCTAAGGCGCCTTCGGCGCTGTGATATCCTACGAGGTATCTTGTTGGAAAACTAAAATTCAAAAGAATTTATTTTTGTTCTTGAATAAATAGTTTTCTCTGTTTTTAGAACTGCTGAGATCGTCTTTGGTTTTAGTTACTCTGATCTCTCCGAGTGCCAAAAAAACGCGGTTTTTTGGTCTAAATTTTTCAAAAGTGCTAGCAAACGGCACTTTAAACCTGTTTTTTTTAACAATATGCCTGCGGCGCAAAAGAATTTGTCAAAGTAGGGTCTTTATAGTGTTCTGGGAGCTTTGACATATAAAAAGGTAGACAAAGTTTTTGAAACATTTTTGAAAACCCGCTTCCCCTCGAGAAAATCCTAGATCCGCTTGGTATCACCACAAGTTATTGTTGCAGCTGATATAACGCTCAAGTTTCGTGCTAGGCAAAAAATCTTCAGTCTAGTGTCCAATTTTCAAAGGAAAAGTATTTCAACCCACCTGCATCTCAACAACGTGGCGTGAGTTCTGCTCCACGAATGTGTGTCCAACTGGCACTCTGCTCACATGCTGTAAGTCACACTTGCTCAATGCGATGCAGAATTTTCGATGTTGATTGCACAGACACTCCTGATAGCATTAACATCAAACAAACTGAACAGTGAGCAAATAGGTATTCAGATTTTTTTTGCGTGCTTTGACTGTCAAAAAGTTATTTTATCATAAATTTTTAGTCAACAATTTCAAACGTTTTTAGGAAAGTGTTTCTGGCAAATATTTTGGCAAAACACTGGGAAACCACTACGTTTTTGTTCTAAAATGTCGGCAAACCACTACTAATTTCATCTCTAGCTTCGCGATTAAATAGCGTATAGTTTCTTTTTTTCGGGTTTCTTGCGTTGTTGCGAGCCGAGGTCTCACCTGGAACAGTTCCTTGATTGCGTCGGACATACGCCAGCTATGGGCGTCCCAGACGAGGATGATGCAGTCGCACATGTTGGCAAACCACTTGATCACATCCACCATTTCATACCCATCCTTCGCCTTAGTTGACCCTTTCACTATTCCTACAAGCAATAAGCTATTATACTTACTCGCTCATAAATTTTAGGTGAATGTCAACAATCTAAAGTGCTGATTTAAAAAAGCTAATATACTTACTCGCTCGTAATTTTGATGTGAATGTAAACAATCTATGTACAGTGCTGATTTAAATTATCGGGACAAAACGAACAAATTTTGAAGTTTCGAACGCGTTTTTCTCAAATTGGGTTAAAATTAGACAAAAAAGTGAAGATAATCTTTTCTCTGAAATTCTCAACAAAAATTTTACCCCAAAAATGGATCATTTTGACTTTTTAAGAATTAATTAAGAATTACGTTGAAATCACTTTGATTAGAAAGATGCGAAAATTATATCACAAGAAGCCTTTTAGACATTCCAACAAAGTTTTAGAAGGGTTAAATCTACAAAACTTTTAAGCAAAGATTTTGGGTTTTATATATTAAAAATTACATTTCTTGGCACAGCCTGCGAATGTGCTCGTTAAGCAAGTATCATGGTAGTTGCAATTGTTTCTCATTGTAGTTTTAGGGGGGGGGGGGCAAAAGTTTTTTTCTAATTATAAATAGATTTTTTCCGACTCAACTGGTGCCTGCTTAATGATTGTCGGTTTTGTTTTCGCTTTGTAAGTTTTGTTCCGTTGCTAAATTAAAATTAAATAGTCCTGCTTGGCCTAGTATTTTCGCCCATATTGTTCGCCTAGAATTCTTGTTTGATAAAAAACAGGTATCAAGAAAATGTATGAGATTGGGTTTTTATTTTCATGTTTTTTGAGGCGCTTATTTTATCTTTTTGAGGGAGGCTTTCGTGTTGTTTGTTGTCTGCGAAAAATTACCCGGAGTGTCGACGATGTAGCAGTTCTCGAGGATTGCAGCTCCACTGACTAAAACGTGGTAGAGGTTCTCGAGGAAGTCACTTCCGAATTGGTTCAGTTCCCTGAAGGGTCTCTTCGGGTCTGAGACCAGATTGCGACCACTCACTCGTTCATCCTTGTTCGCTTTATCAATGATCGAGAAGCCATTTGTGGACCTGCAAATAAATGCCCACTGCTTTTTCTGAAGGATCTTTCAAACATTTGATTTTAGGCATTTAAGGATGTTGAGCACTTAATTTTAAAAACGATTATAGGCAAAGCTTGATCAAGGACAGTCTTTATAATTCATTTACTTTGAACCTCAAAATTATTTTCGAAAAACACATCAATTAACAGTTGCATTTATTTGTTGCCGTTTTAACTCTGCTGTTAACGATTCGTTAGCACTAATGTATTTTAATCAGTTATTTTAAACCACAATACACCAGATTACAAAACTCACTGCTTGTGAGAACGGGGTAGTATACTTTTTGCAATGAAAATAAGAGCCGCCATGTTGTTACCGTTCGGGACTGACGATACTGCCCGTGTACTTTTTGTCGCCCAGGAGGAAGTTGATGAGGCTGGTCTTGCCCGTGTTCACCTCCCCTATCACCAGCACTATTGGCTTGTGTCTGAAGAAGGTCTCGTTCAGCTGTGGTTCCACCAGCTCAAAGTACTTCAGCTGTTCTTCTATTTTGTGAGGTCGAGTGTTGTACAAACTAAACGCACAACGCCAATATAATCTCGAGAATTTAAGTGCTATTAGCTCAATATTTTAGAAGGCGCCTTTCATTTGAGTTTTATGGAGCGGGTTCCAATGTCTGAAAGAGGTGTTTTATCTATTTTGCTAATTGGTATGAGGTTTCCCGGATCTGAGGTTTCTCGAGAGGGGGGGGGGGCATTTCTAAAAAAAGGTTCAAAAAATTTGTCACATATTTTAGGTAGAGGAAATTGGTTTTCCGAACTCTCCCAAATCACTAATAAGACCCTATTTTGAATATTTTTTCTGTCCTACCGGTAATTTGTTTTGCGTTGCTTCATAATTAGTATATATAGGCTCTCTTAGAAAAGTGCTAGGGTCAGTCAGACAAAAATGGAGGTCTTAAAATAGTACCACGGAGGGACGAGGGAAAAACTAATGTTACAAAAACCAACATCTGTTCAGATATTTTTAAGCGAGGAGTTTTGAGCAAATTCGCCTTTTATCTTAGTTGCGTTAACTTCCGAAAGAAAGACTTGAACAAATTTTTTTTATCTAAGTTAATGTGTTTTTTACGATTCACTATTTTTCTATCAATTTGGTTGCTTTGCTGGTAACAGATTTATTGTAGGAGTGCTGAAGTTTTGCAGTTTTTTTCTCTTTGGAGTTGCATTTGTTTGACATCGGTTTTTCTTTCATTTTTTTCTTTTCACTCGAATTACTGCGTATAATTTTGTTATGCTAGCTTTTATTATTCAAGTCTGTAATTTGATATTCAAACTAATATTTACGACCTCTTTGCTAAGGCCATGAAGTTATAGTGCTCCAATAAGTCAGATTTTGATCTAATTTTTCATGCTTCATGACATTTTGATACATTTGCTTTTTAAATGTAGCAATTTTTTAGTGCTTAATGTAAAAACACCTTTCATGCATTTTATAAAAGCTACATAAATGCATAATCATAAAATTTTAAAAATGTTTTTTTTTAAAAGATTTCATATGCCTTACTAAGTTTGAAGTATTACTATATTACTACATACTTTAACCATCATCTTCATTCTATCTAAAAATTTTTTTTTTGGAAAATTTTTGGAAAATTTGGACCTTTTTTTGGAAAATTTTGACAAAAAATTGAGTTTTTTCGGTCCGCGCTCCCCTTCAATGTTGGTATATATTGCGCCGAAGGCACCTTAACATCATTTTAGGGTTAGTTAGCCAAAAATTGATCCCATAAAATAATACCAAAGGGAGACCCTTTGGTAGGTGAGGTGGTCGAATCCCTGAGGGAGGGAGGCGTCCGCCTTCCCTAAATCCGCCCCTGGCTCTGAGCACTTAGTGTGTAGGAGAGCCAAATTTGATAAGACCTCCATTTTTTCAAAAATGGAGGTCTTAAAATAGTACCACGGAGGGACGAGGGAAAAACTAATGTTACAAAAACCAACATCTGTTCAGATATTTTTAAGCGAGGAGTTTTGAGCAAATTCGCCTTTTATCTTAGTTGCGTTAACTTCCGAAAGAAAGACTTGAACAAATTTTTTTTATCTAAGTTAATGTGTTTTTTACGATTCACTATTTTTCTATCAATTTGGTTGCTTTGCTGGTAACAGATTTATTGTAGGAGTGCTGAAGTTTTGCAGTTTTTTTCTCTTTGGAGTTGCATTTGTTTGACATCGGTTTTTCTTTCATTTTTTTCTTTTCACTCGAATTACTGCGTATAATTTTGTTATGCTAGCTTTTATTATTCAAGTCTGTAATTTGATATTCAAACTAATATTTACGACCTCTTTGCTAAGGCCATGAAGTTATAGTGCTCCAATAAGTCAGATTTTGATCTAATTTTTCATGCTTCATGACATTTTGATACATTTGCTTTTTAAATGTAGCAATTTTTTAGTGCTTAATGTAAAAACACCTTTCATGCATTTTATAAAAGCTACATAAATGCATAATCATAAAATTTTAAAAATGTTTTTTTTTAAAAGATTTCATATGCCTTACTAAGTTTGAAGTATTACTACATTACTACATACTTTAACCATCATCTTCATTCTATCTAAAAATTTTCGAAGCGAGCAGGGGCGGATCCAGAATTTTCTCGATGGGCCGCCATGTTGTTCTCGAGGGGCCGCCATGTTTCAAACAATTTTTGAAAATTTTGACTTGTTTAGGTCGACCAAAATGATTTCCAGGTCAAATGCCGTTTTTGGACCTTTTTTTGGAAAATTTTGACAAAAAATTGAGTTTTTTCGGTCCGCGCTCCCCTTCAATGTTGGTATATATTGCGCCGAAGGCACCTTAACATCATTTTAGGGTTAGTTAGCCAAAAATTGATCCCATAAAATAATACCAAAGGGAGACCCTTTGGTAGGTGAGGTGGTCGAATCCCTGAGGGAGGGAGGCGTCCGCCTTCCCTAAATCCGCCCCTGGCTCTGAGCACTTAGTGTGTAGGAGAGCCAAATTTGATTATGTTTTCAACGCGATATAAAAGTACAAGAAGTTATTGTCTGATGAGATCAATTTAAATTTTATTTGCAAGCTTTTCAGACGTTATGCGAGCAACAAAAAAAGATTCCCACAAGTGGTGAAGAGAGAAAGAGAGAGAGACTTCTTAGCAAAACGTGGGATAATGACCCTCTTCGCTGTTAAACTTTTCCGAAGAACAGAAGTTTCAAATTGTTTTTCTCGATGGTGTGAAAAAGTGTTTGATATATTTTTGTAGTTCAAAAATTTTTTTACGCTTGCGATTAGCAACCGTTATCAAACTGGAATATAGACTTTTTTTGGGTCAACAACTTGTTTAAGAGAACCAATTGTATCTTGGTTCATAATGAATTCAAACTTTTATGCATTACCGGCCAACTTAGCCTGAAGATATGGCTGGAGAGACAAAGTTCCTGGGTTCGAATCTGACCAGGGCTTGTTTTTTTTTCAAACGGGAAATTTTCTGTTTCAAATGAAATTGTCGGCCAATTATTTGCCTGTTTATCTGATGTCAGCCTAGTTGTCACATCTTGAAAACGTTTTTTTTTGCTGAGTGCGTTTTTCCTTAATATTGCCTTAGAACAACAAACAATTTGAGAAAGCCTCTCCACATTTTTCATGCGGATTGTATGTTTACCAAATGGTTTCTTTTCCATTATTTTAATTAGTTTAATATTCCCTTATAGAAAATTATTTCCTAATTCATTGAAAATTTTTTTCTCAGAATTTTCTACTGTTTTTCAAACAGGGGTATCAATTGAAAAACCTTCTACTCCCCTATGTGCTTGTATACTCACTTAGAGTCTATTTTTACTTGAACCCTCTGTCTGCAGCCTTCGAAAATGCCTGTGGGGAATATTTGACCCTTATATTTGATTTTTTTTCTCAAAAAAACCTGTGTAAAATCTAAGTTTTTGTTTCAACAAATAGAACGGTTTCGAAAAGCTCCTTGCATAAACGGCTGCACCAACATTTTTTAAACAAAAAGTTATCGCACTCGGAAAAGTCAAAACTTGGATTTTGACCTTTTTTAAAAAAAATTTTTTGACATAATTTCTCGAGAACTACCCTCCCAGATCTGAGATTATGGGTTCAATCGAAATTACAGTTTGAGTGAAATCTTCTGCATAAGCTGCTACTCTTTATTGTTTTACACACAAAAAAGCTATGATTCTCGGAAATGTCATTTTTTTGGACTTTTTGCTAACTAGCTTTTTGGAGTTTTTTTCGCTATTTATCCTGTCAAATCTGATATCATAGTTTTAATCGAAACAGCAGAATTCTTTATAATTGGCTATGCCCAGTTTGTATAAGAAAGAATTATGGCTCTTCTACAAGCCGAATTTTTCAAGCTTCGACAGTTTTTTGACTTAACGCGAAATGGGAATCTTCTTCACTTGAGCGGCACCAACCTGCTCTGTGCAGGGAAAAGTATGGATTTTAGAAACCGTTTTGACCGTTTTTAAGAATTTTTAACCGTTTCCTAGAAACTTTTGATTTCTGAAACCTGACGCAATGAAATCTTTGTTGAAAAGTTCAAGTGAAAGAAACAGTTGCGATATTAGTTCCTGCAGATGCCGGGGCTGCCTAATTTTTTGTAAGAAAAATGTTATCTCCTTGGAAACATTTATTAACTCCATTTTTTTCACTTATTTTAGGAGAAAAACAGCTGAGTGAGCTCTAATTTTTGAGATCAAATTTTTCGTGCCGCATCAGTATAGCAAACTCATTTAGAATCAAACACATACCTCCAGCTTTAACTGGGCCCACAAGTTTTGCATTTTGATTCTTAGAGAGCGTATTTTGAATTCTTCTTAGCAAATTATAGTGATTTGAACTCTAAAAAGGCATCGAAGGTCATATTGCAAAAAGTTAAGTTTAAACGCACATATTTTTAAAAAACTTTTTATAAATTTTTTTAAAAAAAATCACACGACTTGCATACTGAGAAATCTCGTCGTTCATTAGAAATTTAAAAACATCAAACTTATTCTAGGGAATGATTTTAGGAGAAGTTTTCAAAAAAACCTATAGGAGCAGCACTGTGAGCTAGTATTTGTGAACAGGGGCATGTTGAATACGAATTTTATTTAAAGTTGTGTCAAATTTTTTTCTTAGATCAAACCAATTGATTTCCCGTGCTTTCCCATAAAACAAAAATATAGCCAAAGACGGATCGAAAAACATCATTGAATGTAAGGAAACAAAAAAACTGGCGTATTTTTGAAAATTTTAATTTTAGAATTTAAAAGTAACAATTATATAGCTCTAACCCTCTTCGAATATCAAAAAGAATTTATTATTTACTCTTTCTTAATGAAACTATTCTAAATTGAAAAAAAAAAACTGGATTAATAAGTGAAAGTTTCCTTCCGCTGGGAAATCTAAAAATTAAATTTCTTTTTCGAAACAAAGTTGTCCACTTCGTATTCGTATTTTGAAGGTGCAATTTACTTAATTTTCAGCTGATGATTTTAAATTGAACTCAAGTGCATATATACCTAAGCGAATTCATAAATGCATTAGCGTGTTTGAATGCATATCTGTAGTTATTAGAGCAATTTAAGACTTTTTCCTGGAAAAAGAACAAAAGGAAAAATTCAACCAGACTCAAATAAGAGTCTTCACTGTGTTCATCGACTCTTAATAAACACCCGTTTTTGGGCAATCAATATAATTTTTTCAAAAAAAATAGCTCCTTTGAAATTTAGTGTACATTGGCACCGAAAAAAAAGCATTTTGAGAAGGATTGGACGTCAAAAAACGGATGTTCTAAAACAGTACTAAAAGGAGAGACCTGAGAAAATAAAAAATATTTTTAAAAAATTCTACAACCGTTTTGATCCACCCTGATAAAAAAAAGGTTTCGATTGCAATTTTTTTTGGTTGTCTTAAATTTTAAAACTGTGATAGAAAAACATCTCAAAAACAGTTCTTCAGACTCAGATTAGCTAAGTTTCTGGTGAAATCTGCACAATCCTTTCACAGACAAGATAACGGTTTTCAGATTTTTACTAACTCGTGCAGCTTCTTCATTTTTTCGTCCACATCTTCATCCACGAATGGCTCGAACTCCTTAAATGCGTTGCAATTCGAAGATGTGGCGTACAGTTTCTCCCTAAAACATCAGAATTATTTCAAACCAAGATGAGAAAAATTTCTAGTTCATGTAATTTGATCAAATCGAAACAAATAGTTTATCTTCCGATGTTTATCATGTTGACCGTTACCAGTGGCGTGCACAGAAATTTTTCTAGTGGTGGGTGGTTTTTCGGAGAATTTTGATAAGGATCAAAATTTCTACCCGAAATTTCTATAATGACCTAACTTTTCTGTGCCGCAAGCAAAATTTTCAAAAAAAGGCCAAAAAAGGCGGTTTTAGGCACTTTTTGGAAAATATTTGACTAAAAAATTGCGTTTTATTTGGCGCGCGCTCCCTCAAAATTAGTTACATTGGCATCAACGGCGCCTTTGGAAAATATTTGAAGTTGATCAGACAAAAATGGATGTAAAGTTATACCAAAGGGGGCCCTTTTGAAAAATTTGGCAACCAGAATTAAGGGGGGATTGGCGGTCTGCCCCCCCCCCCTCGGCACGCTACTGACCGTTAGTTAAGACGCATGATTTATTAGGGTTATTTAAATTGTGATTTTATTTTGGTTGCATTATTTGTTCCAGGAGTCAATCGTTTTTGTCAACAATTGTAAGCAAATTCAGCAAAAATCTAGAAATTATTGCAGGAGTTAACCGCAGTTTCCATACATTCTTATGAACAACAATTTATGTCATGAATAACCGTCTAGGTCTGTTGTCTGTGATTTTCGTGTTGTCGTTGCTTGTTGGCTTCGTGGCTACAACTGCCATACTAGTGGAGTCGTGCTCTATCCCGGATCCAGCCATCGATCGCTCCCGGTGGTCCGAAGGGACCTGACTCTGGGTTTTCGGACTGCCTTGGACTGCAGTCAACATCTTAGTCGAGTCCTGGTGACTCAACGCTGTCTGCCAATCGGCCGAAGTGTTCGGTGACTCTGCTCCTGAAATGTACAAATCTGTGAGCTGTGTTCAATTTTTTGACGAATGATCAACTTCATGCTGAAGTTTGTAGTTTTTGTTCTGAACACCCTCGAAGAGTGGGAAAAAACTACAGCATAGGGTCCGGTTTTCTTAAAAATTTTTCGCGCCAGTTTTGACTAGCTCAAGAAACCTCGTAGATAGTCAAGTTTGCTATCGTATTCAAACCCTTATTACCTGTTGTTCGGGATCTAAAAAATGTTTCAAAATTTTTCTGTGTCAAAAAAACTGGAGCCTTTTCGATTTTCACACTAAATTAGACCTCGTTTTAATTTTACGGCAAGTTTATTTTTTTAAATGATTTTTTGCAATTATTATTTCTCCGTCCTACAGTTTTCAAAGTAAATTAAAAAAAAGATTAAAAATTTCGTAAAATATTTATCGATTTTTTTTTTTGCAAAATTTCAATCATTCGTCTTTGTTTTTGAATTTCTTTTATTGAATAATTTCGGTCGCCGATGGTTAATAGTTTGAATTTTTTAATCGTCTGAACCCATGACATAATTAGAAACTTTTTCAAAGAGTGTGGGTGAAAAACTGTGTTGCTTTTTCTTGAACGCCAGCCTTTTTGATTTCTATGATACTCCAGCTCTACTTTGACAAGTTTATTCGCAGCAAGTGATTTTAAAGCATTCTTTTAACGCTTTAAATTTTTATTTTAAAAATTTTATCTGTTTTCTTGCAATTAATTTGTGATAAACTCATGCAGTTCACTTACATAAACTCTGGGGCAGGGGCGAACTTAAGGGGTTCGACCTCCTGCCGACCCAAAGGGTCCCCCTTTGCACTTTTTTAAGATATCCATTTTCGGTACCAATTTATACAAATTTTGAGGGGGAGGTCAAAATTTTTCAAAACAGGGTCTTTTTAGCGCTTTGGGAGAGCTCGGGGAATCAATTTGGCGCAACTCCCATAACCCTCCCCCCCCCCCTCCCCCCTCGAGAAAAACTTAGATCCGCCCCTGCTTTGGGGCTCTTTTTCTCTTCCCCTACCTCACACGAGCATCCGTTTTTTGGTGTAACGAGGGGTTTCACAAGGCTTCATTTGTCGACATGTCAATTTTCATACTGATCGGACAATGTGAACAATATATTTACTTGAAAAAATTGCAGGTTGGAAGGGGAGAAGGAAAAAGAGCCAACTCTAGATTTGGTCGATTTGGCAGAATGGATGCTCTCAAACAGCACCAGGATATTCTGTTTTCCAATCTTTGAAAAATACCATAGTTTTTGTTAACCTGCATGGCTATTCGCTTATTTACCCTTGCGATTAGCAAGGATAGTGCAACCGGTACCTGACATGTCCTGTAAAAAAAACTTTATTAACATGTTACAGTACCTCAGTAGTTACTTTATAAGCATAACATTTCCTGGTACTTCTTTTAGCTCATAGGTAACGCCAGGGGCGGATCTAAGATTTTCTCGAGGGGGGGGGGGGCGGATTTTCAAAATTTTGACGACCTTTTTTTTCTAGGTCGACCAAATAGATTTTCCGAGTTCTCCTAAAGCACTAAAAAGACACTGTTCTGGCCAAATTTTCTGCGCCGCAGGCAAAATTTTGAAAAAACAGTCCAAAAAAGGCGTTTTTAGGCGTCTTTTGGATAATTTTGCCCGAAAAATTGCGTTTTTTTGAGGCGCGCTCCCCCCTCAAAATCAGTACATTTTGGCGCCGAAGATGCCCTTAGAAAAATGTTAGGGTCCGTCACCAAAAATAGATATCTCAAAATAGTAAAAAAGGGGGCCCTTTGGTTCGGCAGGGGGTCGAATCCCTGAGAGGAAGTGTCCCCCCCCCCCCCCCAAATCCTCCCCTGGGTAACGCTCAAACTTGAGACGACCAAGTATTAGTGGTTCGAATCCCGCCGAGTAGCCTTCTTTCTCTAAATTGAAAATTTTCTGCTGGGATAGTTTCTGCTGTCGGGCTGTCCTCGTTCTTTTTATCGACAAACCTTCCACGTCGAATTATTTATCTGATTTTTTTTCTGAATTTTTCAACAATGTGGCAAATTATGTTTGAAGAAACTCTGCTCAAGATATAAGAAACAATTTTTTTTAATTTTAGTTTCTTTTTTTTCGCTTTGCTTCTTTTCTCATTTTCGTTACAGGAAACGGATCTACTTAACAATATCCCCCCCCCCCCTATGGTACCTACTTAAGAATCTCCACCCCTTTAAATAAATACAGTAAATTAGCACTGAGCTTTCTATTGAGAATTATAATTTTTCTGCATTCTGATTGGTTGAAAAATCGACCATTTTAACCTACTTAAGATTCTCCCCTCCTTTCTTGAAAGGGGTGGAGATTGTTGAGTAGATCCTAAAAGCTTTTTCTTTTGGACAAATAATTCCATCGCCTGTGTTTTGAGTTGGTGGCGTCCCTCATGCTTGAAGGACCGAATGCTTGAAATTAATTTTAGCTTACTTTCCGCCTATCAGAATTGAGTATTCAAAATCTCAAAATAAATCGTGAAAATCTCAAAGTAAGAAAATAAATCCAGGCCATTAGTGTTAATATTGACCGATTGGATAATAAGCAGATGCGTTTTCAAGACTGAAGATTTCGTAGATTTTGACCTCATTAATTTTGATAATTATTTGAATCGTATTGGGTTGTAACCCGCAATTCGTAATTTTTTTTTGTTGTTTTCCACTGACTTAATACATTTTCTGTTAATATTGACTTCGATTTTGTGAGAAAGGCATTTAGCCAGTAGAAACGCTTGGCGATTTTGATTGGTTGAAATTTTTCAAGCATTCGGTCCTTCAAGCATGAGAACCCTCCCCTTTTGAGTTTGTTAAATGAGATTTCAAGATTTCAAGTGGCAACACAAAAATGCTCAAGCGTGGCTAGTCTTGAAAAGCTTTGTTTTTTTGACGTCTATATTTTGGAGTAGGCTGCTCATGGGGTCTTTTCTGTTAACTGGCCCACAATTTATCTTTAGACTAATTTGAACATTTGATCATAATGCTTGATTCTGATTGGATGAAATTAACAAATCATGGGAACGAAACCTGAAGCTTAATTTGAAACATATCAGCTCATTCAAAGTCTTGGTAATTTTGGGCCGCATAACAGAAAAGACCCCACTTGAAAAGAGCTTAAATTCTGCACTCATGGGTCATTATCTTTGCCATTACCATGTACTGGTTGCAAATTGCTTGGAGTTGGGATGCGACTCCTGTTGTTGCCTCCATAGTCTGCTCCTTCTGATGTTGCTGTTGTTCTTGTTGTCTTTCGCCTAGTTCCACCAGGAGAGGGGTTGTTATCCTTACCATGCAGATAGTCACTTATCTGCGCACCACTCGCAGAGCTGAAGAAGTCCTTTGTTAAGAAAATATGACAGAAGCTTCAAACTGCAAAATAACAGCGGCGCCGAGATCCCGCTCAAAAACCGCTCAAGATATGAGCGGTTTGAGCGGTTTTTCAGCAAGATTTGAGCGGTTTGGGCGGTTTTTTGGAAAAACCGCTCAAACCGCTCAAATCTTGCTTATAAAACCGCTCAAAAACCGCTCATTTCTTGCGGTGATTTTTGATCGGTTTTTCAAGCAAGATTTGAGCGGTTTTTGAGCGGTGTTATAAAGAAAATCGATTAAAACCAACAAAAAGGCCTGGAAAAGTAATGTGACCCGGGTTGACCTCCCCACACCGCAAAAGCTTATCATACCGTACAATTATCTCCCCTTATCAATTTAGGGGGGGGGGGGTAAAATAATGTGTTTTCATAAATCAACTTTGAGGGCAAACTAAATTGATATAATTAATCAAAAAAATTAATTCAAAAATAACTATGAAATAAAATTTAGTTAATAAACATAACAGTAAGAAGATTTCTGTATTTGTTGAGTTTTTTTGAAAGTCATCCCCCACACACTATGTAAAGTATAAAATGATATATTTTGCAGATATATTTCGCGTTAATAGCGCGAAACATATCGCACCTTAATTGTCCCAAATTGGCAATATTTAAACCCCCATAAGTTTACAACAACTATGCTCTTACATCAGAGCAACAATGTTCCGACTGCACTGCCCCTTAATCCAAATTGAAAAATTTTTAAGTAAAGGAAATACTGAAACACTATAAATTCAGGACAAGAAAAAAGCTGGCCTGTGAAAAATTGAGTAATACAAAATTAGTACGAGCAATCAGCTAGCCTCAACTCAATTTGGAACGATTTTGTTGCGCGGGATAATTCGCAAAACATAAGCAATTCGCGAAACATGAGCAATTCGCGTTAGGTTTATAGCACTATGAAAATAATATGGGGGACGAAAAAAAGACCCAAATCTAGATTTGGTCAATTTGGCAAAATGGATGCTCTCGAATATCACCTGGGTTTTCTATTTTCCACCTTTTTAAAAACACCATAATTGTTCTTAACATGTATGGCTTTTGGCTTATTTACACTTTCGATTAGCAACGGTAGAACAAAACAGGGTACTAGATGCTCTCCCATAAAAAACTTTAATAACAATTAGTTCCTCAATTATCTATGAATTCATGATACTTCTTTTAGCTCGTAGGTAATGCTCAAATTTGGTACGACCAAGTGTTTTGGTTTCGAATCCCGCCGTGGAGCCGTCCTTCTCTAAATTGAAATATCACTGCTTTGATAGTTTAAGTTGCTGGGCTGTTGTTTTATTTTTTATCGACTAAGCTTCTACATTGATTTTGTTATCTGAATTTTTCTCAAATTTTTAACAAAATGGCAAGTTAACTTTGAAGAAACTTGGCTCCCTTATTTCCAAGTTAAGAAACAATTTTTTGATTTTTTTTCGCTCTGCTTCTTTTCTCTCTTTTTTTTCAGGAAACTGAAGAATGAAGCTTCATGTCTTAAGCCATCTCAAGTATTGGGTTTTTTTATCCGCTCATAACTATCAAAATCTGTTTTGTTTTTAGACGATTGTTTCCATCGCTTGGCATTTGAGTTTTTTAATCGCCTTCAAGGTTTCGAGTGGTAGACAAAACAAGACTCCTCGGATATTAGAGCAAAGCCCTAAATGTTCCGACTGCACCTTAATCCATATAGAATATGGATTAAGGAAAAAAGTATATTAAAGTAATGACGAACTGTGATTCGAATGCGGAAAAGTTATTGCGTGTATACAAAACAAGACTGCTCGTATATCAAGGAAAAGCCCTGAAGATTCCGACTGCTTCTTAATCTATATCGAGTTTGGATAAATAAAACATAAATAGTTTTTGGAAAAAAAATGTTGAACAACTATCAATTTTGGGCAATGCCAAAGATCAAATGTGAGAAATTGAGTCATAGAGAATTAATACACCAATTAGCTAGCGTCAATTCAATTTGTGCCAATTTTGTTGTGCGGGATAAATTGCCACACATACATAACTAGGGTTACGCTTAAAGCATTATGAATTGAATTTTCAAAGCGCGCATAAATTAGTTCAGAGCATAGCCAAATTAGGAATTTTGCCAGAAGTTTGCCAGAACTCCCAGAACTTGCAAAAAAAAGATAGGAGGCAGAATATCTTTTTTGATTTGATTTTAGGGAATCAATATCTGCAATAGGGAATGAAAACTTTTAGTTAAAAATTATGATATCGACCACCGAAAATTGACTGAATAAAAAACCACACCAATTATGAATATTCCGTTTTCTTCGGACCAGAAAAAGACCACAGGAAAAGTATCTTTTTGAGTTTGAGCTCAGGATAGCCTAGAAAACAAATTTTTTGTGGATGTGAAGCTTATTTCCAGTGTCACGTTCTTTGCCAGTGTCAAGTTTTTCAGGGAAGCGAGTCGTAGCATTCCCGTTCCGTCTGCGCTTTAACTGCTGATCTCGAGATTTTGGTATATGAAATTGTAACAAATTTTTTGACAAAAAGTTTAGGCGGATAAAATCAAACTATAAGTATATTGAAATTTTAGTCAAGTATGGAGGTGACTGGTAAATAAAACGATAGTTTTTATAACAGTTGTCGTTTTATTTACCAGTCACCTTCGTACATGACTAAAATTTTAATACTTAAAGTTTGATATTGTCCGCCTAAAATTTTTTGTCAAATAATTTGTCACAATTTTATTTACCAAAGACTCGAGACCAGCAGTTAAAGCGCAGTCGGAACAGAACTTGCTACGACTCGCTTCCCTGAAAAACAGAACACTTTCTTCGTTACAAGTCGAAGGACTGAAGTGAAACATCGTGAATGAGAGGTTTTTGTTATCACAAAGCAGCAGCACATAGCACACGTGAATATAAAACTCGGACAAATGGGTTTGTAAAGAAACAACAACAAAAATTGTACCGTAATTAAGTGCCATAGTAATAAAAATCACACTGAAAAAAATTTATGCATACTATAGGTGAATCGTTAATAGAGTTCAACATGTAAAAGAAGAAGGTTTTCGAAAGCTTAATTTTTGACTTGAATCTTCTGTGTCAGAAAAAAAAGACTTTCAATTACCCTTAACAGTTTTTGTTACAGATTTCGAAAAACGAGAATATTTCAAATGCGTGCCTGAAACACTCTATTTGATATGTGCTCGAACATTTACAAAAATACCAAGCTTAATTGTGCGAATAGCTCTATTAATTTTATAGTGTAATTGATTATCAGAAAGAAAAACACTCAAAATAAAAGTTAGTAATGTTTTACTCGTAAATTTCAAATGTAGTATCCACAGTGTGTCTGCTGTGATGGTGGTGATGGTGGTGATGATGATAGTGATGAACTCCTAGATGCAATTCTTTTCTGCTGCTTTTTCGTCTCTGCAGAACCTGTCTCACATCTCCATCATCTCTTCTTAGTTCTGACACAAGTTCTTTTCTGCTTTTAGAAACCAAAAACTTAAGAGTTCAGAAAAGCTCCATTATCCCGTTCCCATTTGTCCATTCAGAATATTCGACCCATTTCATAGAATAAATCAACAAATCAAAATCAAAGCTCAAGTTAGAGAATCCGAGTTTAAGTTATAACTCCAAAAAGTTGGCATGGTTGCTTTATTGTAAATAAAGTTATCTAAAATTAGCAGGAACCAAAAACCGTCAGCCGATTTGGGGGGGGGGGGGGGGGGTGGGGGGAAGGAGGCGGATATTTGTGGACTTCCCACTCTCAGGAATTCAACCACCTTCCGACCCTAAGGGTCCCCCTTTGTACTATTTTGAGATATCTAAATGACTAGAAGTTTTCTAAAAGCGCCTACATACTAATTTTGAGTGGGAACGCGCGCCAAAAACGAGCATTTTTTTGTTCATTTTTTTCCAAAAGCTTCCTAAAAACGCCTTATTTGGCTTGTTTTTTCAGATATTTAGTCAAAATAGTAGAAATTTTGGTCAAAATAGGTTTTTTAGATTTCGGAGAGCTTTGAAAGTTAATTTGGTTGACCTAAGAAAAGGTCGACAAAATTTTCGAAATTTTTTGAAAATCCACATCTCCCCCTTGAGAAAATCCTAGATCCGCCCCTGCCAAAAACTGAAAGAAATTTTTTAATATTTAATTGACTCAAGCAGAAAGAGGTCCTGTCAATTCCCAATCATGTCTCTTCTTTTTCTAATGTTTTTTCTCGGTCTTTTTACTGTCGTAACTCTGACTCCGTTTAGGCTTACTGACACTTCGGCCTCTGTCCATGTTTTGCTTCGACTGCTTCTTCCACAGGAAGTAAGCCTCGCCATATCCACTCTTCTCAGCTTCCGATCGTCTAGCCTACTGGTTCAGTTTGTTGAATGATATTATAATTGCTCTAATTCAATCAAGTATATGACAACATATAGTGTCCTTAAGAGATTGTAACAACAGAAAAACGCCATTCAATGCAAAACGTCCGAAAGTTGTTTCCGAAAAATTATTCCAAAGTTTGCTTGGTTTTCTCCGCACTTCAGCTGAATAACTACAGAAGTTTTTTTTAAATTCCATTTTTAGGTTTTGGTTTTTACTATCCCGTATGCCTATTTTTTTTCAACATCAAGTTTGATCAAAATTAACGGTTTCTGTTAACTGGTTATCAAAATGCCAGTTCTCACCATCTGCAATTTTTTTTTCGACAGCGGTGAAATTCGGAGAGAAACAACCGAGTATTGATATGTTGTTTTAATAAATAATCCAGATTTTTAATCAATTTTATAACATTTTAACTCATCATATAAGAGTAGTAAATCACGCCTGTTGAAAAACTATTACAGATGGAGAAACTGGCATTTTCAGACCCACAAAAAAAGTGTACTTGAAACCTTCAAAGAGGGCAGCTATAATGATTTTCTGAAAGTTTTTTGACAATCACTCCAAATAAGCTGGTCAAAAGTAATATTGACAGTAAGCATTTCAGAGACTAAAAATCTGAAATTTTGGTTTAGTTTGAATTCCTAGTGTAATTCCAAAACTGTTGTAAACAGTTCAACGGAAATTTAAATTTGTCTTGATTTTGCTATCAACAGAACTTTTTCCTCGCTTGTTAACAAACTTAGCACACTTTTGGGCATTATTTTATGTAGTTAAAAATCAAACGATTGCTTAAGTTGCTTCAAGTTTAAGAAAAAACATAGCCAACTGACTGTTGGAAAAGATTCAATGAACGCAAGTAAACAGAAAAAGATACTGACTTAATTTTTGAAAAAATCTCAACTTTCGCATTCAAAGAAAAAAAGAGATGCTCTTTTCAATTTGCGTTTTTTTGATAAATTTAACCTAATTTGAGAAAACTGGAAAACAAATAAAAGAAAAATTTTTATTTCGCTGGGAAATCTAAAAATCGATTTCCACATTCGAAACAAGAAATTGATCACGTTTTTCTTAACTTTTGCATTGCACTTTTGCTGTTCGATAGTGGAGTTTGCCTTCCTTTTAAAAATGGAAATGAACTGAACTTTAAAACAATTCAAAAATAAGACCTCAAAAAACTAAATTTCAGCCAGAACAAATTTTGGGACTTTTTCTGAAAAAATCATCGCAACCTAAGAGTCTCAACTACTTTCATCGGCTCCTAAAAATATGCATAAAAAAATTGCCCGAAATGAAAGACTATCATCTTTTAATAAGAATTAGTCAAAAAGCGCAACTTTGCAGATTTGTTGAGAAAAAAAGGGTTGCATAAAAATTGTGTTCAAGTTACCGTCCTTGATTCGCGAACAATATTTCGGATGCGGAAAAGTATCGAATTTTGACGCCATCTTGAAAATAGTTTGCATTTTCTAGTTATTGTAAGTAGACAAAAAAAGACCTGTGGACATGCTGACCCCTTAAATATCTCATTTCCAATCCAACAAAAAACAAGAATAGTTTTTAAAAACGAAGATATTGAAATATAGCAATTGAAAATCAGCATTAAAACAGTGGAAAACTCGCAAATAAATTTAGTTCTCGATGAAATTTACTTCTAAAGCAAGTGGTTTGATGGACTACAATGAGCCTCAATTGTTTTTGTGGTAACCACATCAAATCATCATAGTATGAAAAAGAAGTATTCAAATATATCATAAAAGGTGTTCAAATACCAATGGTATACTAAAACAAACTAAGCTAGGTTGAAAAAATAAAAGTAAAAGGTTGAAATAAAAATGAATTTTGTCCAAAGAGAAATTTAGGTGACGCGAAGTTCAATGGATTTCGGTTAGAACACAACTGACAGGTATCTAAGTAAGTGCTAGAGATCAAGGTTAGTCGAACAAAAGACACGATCACAACATTCCCCAATGCAGGATTAATTTATATCTGAACGTGAAATAAGTAGCCAAAATTACACATTTACTCCACTCGCCCTTCACCCACGTGATCCGAAGTTTGCTACAAAAAGAATCCAACTTACAGCACCAATATACAAAAGAATATACAAGTGTACACGGAGATGAATATGAACTACAATTTACAAGCTACACACAACTCATTAAAGATATATACAAAATTTATAAAGAAAAAGAGATTAGACAAAACTTTTTGTGTACATTTGGGGATAAAAAAATATAAAAAAAATAAAAAAAATTGAACTAACTAAATTTAAAAAAAAAAACTTTGGTCTAAAAGCACCGCTAATGTGCCTACTAACGAGTAAAGCAAACTATAGTACTTAAGATTGCAAGCGAATAGAATTTACCAATGGTAAACTATCGACACTGTAGAGGTAAATTATGGAATTTTGCAAGTTTCAATCGGCTGCGTTTAAGTGCTTGTGAAAACTTTCTCCCTCTACTCTGGTTTCCGTATCTTGATGATTGAGGAAATGTCACTCTCTTGATTGCATTCATCCTCCAACGGGAGTTGGTGAGTCGGTGATCCTAACACGACGAATTGCGGCTTCAACGAAGAGGCATTTGAATTTGAACCTTGAGTTGTCTCGGCCACTAAGGTCGAAGGTGTTAGTGGCTTGGTTTCTGTTGGTTGAATTAAAATAAAATAAAGGTTCCTCGCCTGAATCTTCAATATATCTATCGCCGCTGCCAATGAAAGCACTTGTTCAATGAAACTCCTCTCTCCATAGAACTTCGGAGGCCAAGGGTTTCTTCTTGGTCGCGAAGTGCTGCAGTTTTTCTTGGTTCTGAAGTTAAAATCAGCAGTTAAAACGCAGTCGAAACATTTAGGGCTGGTTTAAATTGAGTTGTCGCTCGTTAGGACTCGTTTCTCTGAAATACAGAACAATTTTACATGCAGCACGAGTAAATGCAGCACAATTTTTATATTCACATACAGCTCATGTGAATATAGCACTCAGACAAATGAGTTTCTATAGAAACAGCAACAAAACTTGTACCGTAATTACGATTAAGTGCCATAGTAATAAAAATCACACTAAAAATAATTATGCATACTAAAGAGGAATCGCTAATAGACATCAAAATTAAAGAAAAAGGTTTTCGAAAGCTCAAATTGGAAACAGTTTTAAACTTGTAATTATCAGACAATTATTTTATTGATAGATTATGACTATAAAACATTTATAACATTTATAACTAACCAATCTTTGTCCATCTCTAAAGTTGACACTTATTTGAAGTGCTGAAACTACTTGTAGTTTCAGCACCAGAACAATTTGAATAAAACTTTGAATACAGTTGCTCTCATTCTGGATAAACTCCAAGAGCCAACTCGCATAAATCGGTATACACTAGATCTAATGAGACTAGGAGATATAAGAGTAAGATTAAGATTGGTATTAGACTAAGAAGTTGCACGAATCTATCCGGTCGAAAATAAGATGAACAGACGGTGTATTTTATCTGAAATTATTCTATGAGTACAGGCTAAAGGTCACAACTCATCTGGTGTGACCAGAAGTCTCGAACAAGAACTTAATTAACCTAGAATTAGACAATTGAATTTTGAATTAGACAATTGCAAAATTGTAAAAATAATAGACGCAAAAGATACTTTAATAGAAAAGCCTCTACGTCCCAATAAACTTAGGCCAGACTTCCAAACAAAACAAGACACACAAGATATTGAACGAAGACCAAGATCGTGGCGTGAAAAACGATCAGGAATCGGACCACTGAGTACTAATCTTTTTACAAGACGCTTTTTTAAAATAAATTTGAATAATTCACTCGCCCATAAAACACACACTCTTTTCAAAACCGCACAGCTCGCCCAGAAAAATTGTCTAAATAATGAATTTTAAGTTTCAAATTTCACTGATAACAACTCTAACTTGTTTTCACACGTTTCAAACTTTCCTTTAACCCGGTTAAAAGGAGTTATATAGTAAACTGAAATTAGCAATGGAACTTACTAAAGTCACAAAACCACAAATCAAAAGCATGACTAAGAAAGAAAATCCCACGGTACCCAAACCAGATTAAAACTGGATGAATTATTCTTTTGAAAACCACCTTCAAGTTTTACCACAACCAAATAAAACAAAAAAAGTCAAAGATAGACCCAAATCAAAAAACTCTATTTTTGAGAAAGGACACCACCAAAACAAAAAAAGAATAACAAATAAAAAAATTGAAACAACCGCACAGCTCGCCCAGAAAAATTGTCTAAATAATGAATTTTAAGTTTCAAATTTCACTGATAACAACTCTAACTTGTTTTCACACGTTTCAAACACACGTTTCACTTTGAATACAGTTGCTCTCATTCTGGATAAACTCCAAGAGCCAACTCGCATAAATCGGTATACACTAGATCTAATGAGACTAGGAGATATAAGAGTAAGATTAAGATTGGTATTAGACTAAGAAGTTGCACGAATCTATCCGGTCGAAAATAAGATGAACAGACGGTGTATTTTATCTGAAATTATTCTATGAGTACAGGCTAAAGGTCACAACTCATCTGGTGTGACCAGAAGTCTCGAACAAGAACTTAATTAACCTAGAATTAGACAATTGAATTTTGAATTAGACAATTGCAAAATTGTAAAAATAATAGACGCAAAAGATACTTTAATAGAAAAGCCTCTACGTCCCAATAAACTTAGGCCAGACTTCCAAACAAAACAAGACACACAAGATATTGAACGAAGACCAAGATCGTGGCGTGAAAAACGATCAGGAATCGGACCACTGAGTACTAATCTTTTTACAAGACGCTTTTTTTAAATAAATTTGAATAATTCACTCGCCCATAAAACACACACTCTTTTCAAAACCGCACAGCTCGCCCAGAAAAATTGTCTAAATAATGAATTTTAAGTTTCAAATTTCACTGATAACAACTCTAACTTGTTTTCACACGTTTCATACTTTCCTTTAACCCGATTAAAAGGAGTTATATAGTAAACTGAAATTAGCAATGGAACTTACTAAAGTCACAAAACCACAAATTAAAAGCATGACTAAGAAAGAAAATCCCACGGTACCCAAACCAGATTAAAACTGGATGAATTATTCTTTTGAAAACCACCTTCAAGTTTTACCACAACCAAATAAAACAAAAAAAGTCAAAGATAGACCCAAATCAAAAAACTCTATTTTTGAGAAAGGACACCACCAAAACAAAAAAAGAATAACAAATAAAAAAATTGAAACAACCGCACAGCTCGCCCAGAAAAATTGTCTAAATAATGAATTTTAAGTTTCAAATTTCACTGATAACAACTCTAACTTGTTTTCACACGTTTCAAACTTTCCTTTAACCCGGTTAAAAGGAGTTATATAGTAAACTGAAATTAGCAATGGAACTTACTAAAGTCACAAAACCACAAATTAAAAGCATGACTAAGAAAGAAAATCCCACGGTACCCAAACCAGATTAAAACTGGATGAATTATTCTTTTGAAAACCACCTTCAAGTTTTACCACAACCAAATAAAACAAAAAAAGTCAAAGATAGACCCAAATCAAAAAACTCTATTTTTGAGAAAGGACACCACCAAAACAAAAAAAGAATAACAAATAAAAAAATTGAAACAAAAGGTTGAACAAATAAAGAGACTCTGCACAAAAAGACTATAGAAATGTAACCTACCCTGGCCTCAACAACCGGAGGGACGTCCTGAGCATGCACTATAGCCCTAACTCACTCCATTGCTCTAACCCACCGCGCTACAACCACGCTTTGTGACCCACACTCTAGTTTTGCCAAGAGTTGCTCTAGTGTGAACGACTCTTAAAAAATAACCAAACTAAAATAAACAATTTCTTAGAGCCGAAGCAACGAGCAGCAAAGGAGATGAAAACCCAATTACATTCCAACTCTGTAATTGCAAATCGATTTGCTGCCTAAAGTCACTACCCTCAAAGGATTTAAAGCATGTACTCAAACTCGCAGCAAAGGAAAACCATTGAACCAGACGAATGGCAATCTCGATGTTGACTACATGTACCGATCTTAGTCACTTGGCACTTCGCACGGAAAAGTCAAACTTCACCCTGCACGTAGACGCCCTCTAAACTTAACGAAATCGTCACACAATTGCATCGATCAGAAGTCTTGACAAAATCACCAACATCACCACGATCAACGAGACCCATCTTGAAACACGAACAAAACAATCTTGCTCCGTCTAACAAAAACAACCACACTTCTCCTCTCTCCATGAAGCCAATGCTGGCAACTTCAAAAAGAAACTACATCACCCGTCCTTCACTACATTAAACAATTAAAAATGAAAAAACTCTCTAAACCCCGGATGGGTGGAACCAGTTCTAAACTAGTAATTATAAGCCAATTATATTATTGATAGATTATCACTATAAAATATTTATAACTGACCAATCATATTCCATCTCTAACATTGACACTTATTTTTAAGTGCTGAAACTACTTGTAGTTTCGGCACCAGAACAATTTGAATTAATTTTCGAATACAATTGTTTCCTTCTGGATAAACTCCAAGAACTAACTCGCATAAACCAGTATAGAACAGATCTATTGAGACTAGGAGATATAAAAGTAAGATTATGATCGGTATTAGACAAAGAAGATGCACTTTATTTGAAGTTACTTCTTGAGTATAACCAGTAGGTCATTACTCAAATTTTTGACTTAAATGTTTCATGTGTCAGAAAAAAAAGACTTCATTACCCTTAATAGTTTTTGTTACAGATTTCGAAAAAAAAATGTTTCAAATGCATGCCAGAAACGCTATATCTGATGTGTGCTCGAACTTTTTCAAAATGAAACCTAATTTTGTTAATAGTTTTCTTATTTTATTGCGTAATTGATTATCAGAAAGAAAAACACTCAAAATAAGAATTAGTAATGTTTTACTCGTAAATTTCAAAAGTAGTATCCTCAGTGGGTCTGCTGTGATGGTGGTGATGATGGTAGTGATGAATTCTTTGATGGAATTTTTTTCTGCTGCTTTTTCGTCTGTGCAGAACCGGTCTCACATCTCCATCATCTCTTCTTAGTTCTGACAATTGATCTTTTCTGCTTTTAGGAACCAAAAACTTTAGTCCAGAGCATAGCCAAAATAGGAATTTTGCCAGAAGTTTGCCAGAACTCCCAGAACATTGCAAAAAAAGATAGGAGGTAGACTATTTTTTTTTATTTGATTTTAGGGAGTCAATATCTGCAATAGGGAATGAAAATTTTTAGTTAAAAATTATGAAATCGACCACCGAAAGTTGACTGAAAAAAAACCACACCAATTATGAATATTCCGTTTTCTTCAAAAATCGGACCAGAAAAAGACCACAGGAAAATTACTTTTTGAGTTTGAGCTCAGAACAGCCTAGAAAACAAATGTTTTGTGGATGTGAAGCTTATTTCCAGTGTCACGTTTTTTGCCAGTGTCAAGTCTCTCGGGGAAGCGAGTCGTAGCATTTCCGTTCCGACTGCGCTTTAACTGTTGATCTCGAGATTTTGGTAAATGAAATTGTGACAAATTTTTTGACAAAATGTTTAGGCGTATAAAATCAAACTGTAAGTATATTGAAATTTTAGTCATGTATGGAGGTGACTGGTAAGAAAACGATAACTTTTATAACAGTTGTCGTTTTATTTTCCAGTCACCTTCATACATGACTAAAATTTTAATACTTAGAGTTTGATATTGTCCGCCTAAAATTTTTTGTCCAATAATTTGTCACAATTTTCTTAACCAAAAACTCGAGACCAGCAGTTAAAGCGCAGTCGGAACAGAACTTGTACGACTCGCTTCCCTGAAAAACAGAACACTTTCTTCGTTAAAAGTCGTCGGCCGAAGGACTGAGGTGAAACATCGTGAATGAGAGATTTTTGTTATCTCAATGCAGCAGCACATCGCACACGTGAATATAAAACTCGGACAAATGATTTTCTAAAGAAACAACAACAAAAATTGTACCGTAATTAAGTGCCATAGTATTAAAAATCACACTGAAAAAAAAATTATGCATTTTATAGGTGAATCGTTAATAGAATTCAGCAGGCAAAGAAGAAGGTTTTCGAAAGCTCAAATTTTGACTTAAACCTTTTATGTGTCAGAAAAAAAAGAAAAAAGACTTCAATTACCCTTAATAGTTTTTGTTACAGATTGCGAAAAACGAGAATGTTTTATATGCGTGCCTGAATTTTTCTATTTGATATGTGCTCGAACATTTACAAAAAGACCAAGCTTAATTGTGCGAATAGCTCTATTAATTTTATAGTGTAATTGATTATCAGAAAGAAAAACACTCAAAACAAAAGTTAGTATTGTTTTACTCGTAAATTTCAAATGTAGTATGTATCCACAGTGTGTCTGCTGTGATGGTGGTGATGGTGGTGATGATGGTAGTGATGAACTCCTAGATGCAATTCTTTTCTGCTATCTACATCATCTCTTCTTAGTTCTGACAAATGATCTTTTCTGCTTTTAGAAACCAAAAACTTAAGAGTTCTGAAAAGCTCCATTATCCCGTCTCGCATTTTTCCATTTAGAATATTCTACCCATTTCATAGAATAAATCAACAAATCAAAATCAAAGCTCAAGTTAGAGAATCCCAGTTTAAGTTATAAATCCAAAAAGTTGGCATGTTTGTTTTATTGTAAATAATTTTATCTAAAATTAGCAGGAACCAAAAACCACCAGCCAATTTGGGAGGGGGAGAGGCGGAGGGGGGCAGACCTCCCTCCTTCAGTAATTCGACCACCTTCCGACTCTAAGGTCCCCATTTGTACTATTTTGAGATATCTAAACGATTAGAATGTTTCTGAAAGCGCCTACATACTAATTTGTTTAAGCTTTTTTAGACCCACAGTTTGTACTTGAAATCTTGAAAGAGGGCAGCTATAATGATTTTCAAAAAGTTTTTTGACAATCAATCCAAATGAGCTGGTCAAAGGTAACATTGACAATATGCATTTCGGAGACTAAAGTTGCTTCAAATTTAAGAAAAAACAGTTTGAAAAGATTCAATGAACGCAAGTAAACAGAAAAAAGATATGACTTAACTTATGAAAAAACCTCAACTTTCGCATTTAAAAAAAAGAGATGCTTTTTTCAATTTGCGCTTTAATGATAAATTTAAACTAATTTGAGAAAACTGGAAAACAAATAAAAGAAAAACTTTTATTTCGCTGGGAAATCTAAAAGTTAGTTTCCTCATTCGAAACAAGAAATTGATCACGTTTTTCTTGATTTTTGCATTGAAATTTTGCTGTTCGATAGTGGAGTTTGCCTTCCTTTTAAAAAAATCGAAATGGGGTGAACTTTAAAACAATTCAAAAGTACCTCGAAAAAATAAATTTCAATCTGAACAAATTTTGACACCTCTCCTGAAAAACTCATGGCAACCTAAAAATCTCAACTACCTCCATCGGCTCCTAAAAATATGCGTGAAAACAAAAATTGCCCGAAATGAAAGACTATCATCTTTTAATTAGAAGCAGCCAAAACGCGCAACTTTGCAGATTTGTTGAGAAAAAAGGGGTTGCATGTATATTGCGTTCAAGTTACCGTCCTTGATTCGCGAACAATATTTCGGATGAGGAAAAGTATCGAGTTTTGACCGCCATCTTGAAAAAATTTTGCATTTTCTAGTTATTGGAAGTAGACAAAAAAAGACCTGTGGACATTACAAAAAATGCTGACTCCTTAACTCCAATCCAACAAAAAACCAGAATAGTTTTTAAAAACGAAGATATTGAAATATAGCAAATGAAAATCAACAATAAAACAGTGGAAAACTAGCAAATAAATTTAGTTCTCGATGAAGTTTACCTCTAAAGCAAGTGGTTTGATGGACTACAATGAGCCTCAATTATTTTTGTGGTAACCACATCAAATCATCATAGTATGAATAAGAAGTATTCAAATATATCATAAGAAGTGTTCAAATACCACTGGTATACTAAAACTAACCGAGCTAGGTTGCAAAAGTAAAAGTAAAAGGTTAAAATAAAATTGAATTTTGTCCAAAGAGAAATTTAGGTGACGCGAAGTTCAATGGACTTCGGTTAGAACACAACTGACAAGTATCTATGTAATTGCTAGAGATCAAGGTTTGTCGAACAAAACACACGATCACAACATTCCCTAATGCAGGAAAAATTTATATCTGAACATGAAATAAGTAGGCAAAATTACACATTTACTCCACTCGCCCTTCACCCACGGGATCCGAAGTTTGCTACAAAAAGAATCCAACTTACAGCACCATGGAATGTACAAAAGAATATACAAGTGTACACGGAGATGAATATGAATTACAATTTACAAGCTACACACAACTCATTATAGATTTAAACAAAATTTATAAAGAAAAAGAGATTCGAAAAAACTTTGTGTGTACATTTGGGGATAAAAAAATATAAACACATAAAACAAGTTTGAACTAACTAAATTTTTAATAAAAACTTTGGTCTAAAGCACTGCTAATGTGCCTACTAACGAGTAAAGCAAACTACAGTACTTAAGATTGCAAGCTAATATAAATTACCAATGGTAAATTATCGACACTGTAGAGGTAAAATATGGAATTTTGTAAGTTCTTGTGAAAAATATCTGCCTCTACTCTGGTTTGCGTATCTCGATGATTGAGGAAATGTCACTCTCTCAGTCGCATTTATCCTCCAACGGGAGTTCGTGAGTCGGTGATCCTAACACCACGAGTTGCGGGTTCAACGAAGAAGCATTTGAATTTGAACCTTGAGTTGTCTCGGCCACTAAGGTCGAAGGTGTTAGTGGCTTGGTTTCTGTTAGTTGAAGTAAATTAAACCAAAAGTTCCTCGCCTGAATCTCCAATATTTCTATCGTCACTACCAATGTAAGCACTTGTTCGACGAAACCCCTCTCTCCATAGTTTCGGAGGCCCAGGGTTTCGTCTTGGTCGCGAAGTGCTGCCCGATGTAATGGCTTTATTGGGTCACTTAATTTTTCGGGATAACTCTCAATTGCGACTAATTCTCGCTCGTTCCGTGGGTTGATGATGGGGAATCCGGGATTGTTTGTTCGCCGCGGGTTTTTCGTCTAAAGTGATCTAAAGAGCTATCAGGAATGAAAGAATGGGAATTGGAGCTAACCCCAGAGTCTGTGCCCACATAGTCTTCTAAGACGTTGTCCCAATGGTCTGAATCTATTAAAGTTATATCTGTATTAGCAAAAAGGAAATCTAGGGGTTGGGGCATTCGTTTTTTGCCCTTCGACGGTGATGAGCCCGTAAGTCTAATCGAGAGAGATGGTCCTGCTTCATTTGAGTCCCTCCTTTTGAGTTTCTCTTTCTTTTGCCTGCTAACTCATTAGAATTATTTAAAGCATTAGGGACAGTCGTGAGTTAACTTGGAGCCAATGGTTAAGCTTTCTTGATTTCAAGGTCCAGTTTTCATAGGACATGACCGTTATCGAGACTTATAGTATTTTTAGTGTCTGAAATGGGTTTTACACCAAGGGGTTTAAAGTACAGCTGACCTTCCCTTAAATTCACGGTCTTTCTGTACCAGTTACCTCCTTGAGTGAAGGGATTCGACAACGGAGCTCTCGGGCGACCTACAATAATTTTTTCGTCGGGTCGCTCTCGTATCCTTCATTGTCAGGTTTGGTCTCCTCCAAATAGCCGTCCTCCGTGTCATCGTTTGCCCCCTGGTCTTGAACTCTCTTTTCAACATGATCGACTTCCCTACATCTAAATCAATCGCCTATGAAACTAAAGATTGCTAGAAGGTGTTAGGCGCTCTATTAAAATGTTTTAAGAAAAGTTTGCATCCAATGGATGGTTGTTTCGTTGAACGAAGGTTCAATATGATTTTATTGATTGCTGCATTCAGCGTCGGTTCGGCCTAGTTAAACGAAATTGCCATTAGTTTCGCTTTGACGGTTTATATTAGACGTTATACGATTCCTTTTGATCTATGATCTCCCACCGTACGCAAAACTAAATTATTATGATTCTTCTCTTTGAAGATTTTAATTTCGTTTGAAAGAAAACACGACCCATGGTCAACTCTAATTGATCCCAAAAAAACTGAGTAAAATACACTAATCCGTCAGAAAAGTAATTTTTGAAGACAACTTTTTACCGATTTCGCTGGAGGAAAAATAGTAAATCTATCTATACATAAAAGTGAATGTTTTGAGGTGTCCCAATTTTTATCCAACGGACCTACGAAATCCAGATTTTTTCTTTGCTATGTTCCGTTAAATCTGGTAACTTCTGAGTACTAGCCGAGCGCAGATTATTTTCAAGATTCTTACCGGCTTCTATACACTAAGCGCGTTTTTGTCCGTGGTGATAAATTTTCGGTATAAATGAGGCCACCAAATTTTCTCCGCCAAAGCTTTCATACCAAACTGTCCTGGGTGGCTTTTATGTACTAGCGATCTAAGGGCTGCTAGGACAATCAATTTGTTGTCATTGAATAAAGTTATCTAAAATTAGCAGGAACCAAAAACCACCAGCCGATTTGCACTGCACTCTTGAATTTTGCATTGCACTTTTGCCTTCCTTTTAAAAATGGAAATGAACTGAACTTAAAAAAAAGAAAAATACCTCGAAAAATTTAATTTCAGCCTGAACAAATTTTGGACTTTTCCTGAAAAAATCATCGCAACCTAAGAGTCTCAACTACCTCCATCGGCTCCTAAAAAAATGCTTGAAAACAAAAATTGCCCGAAATAAAAGACTATCCAAAAAAAAGAATAGTTTTTAAAAACGAAGATATTGAAATATAGCAATTGAAAATCTGCAAAAAAAACTGTGGAAAACTCGCAAATAAATTTAATTCTCGATGAAATTTAACTCTAAAGCAAGTGGTTTGATGGACTACAATGAGCCTTAATTGTTTTTGTGAAAACCACACCAAATCATCTTATTATGAATGAGAAAATTTCAAATATATCATAGGAAGTGTTCAAATACCACTGGTATACTAAAACTAACAAAGCTAGGTTGAAAAATTATAAGTAGTAGGTTGAATTAAAATTGTTTTTGTCCAAAGAGAAATTTAAGTGACGCGAAGTTCAATGGACTTCGGTTAGAACACAACTGACAGGTATCTAATTAATTACTAGAGAACGAGGTTAGTCGAACAAAACACACGATCACATTCCCCAAAATTTTTTTTGTCTGCACATGAAATAAGTAGCCAAAATTACAAATTTACTCCACTCTCTCTTCACCCACGGGATCCGAAGTTTGATACAAAAAGAATCCAACTTACAGCATCATGGAATATACATGAGAATATACAAGTGTACACGGAGATGAATATGAATTACAATTTACAGGCTACACACAACTCATTATAGATATATACAAAATTGATAAAGAAAAAGAGATTGAAAAAACTATGTATTTTTGATTGGGGATATAAAAATATAAACAAATAAAACAAGATTGATCTAACTAAAATTTTAGTAAAAACTTTGATCTCAAAGCACCGCCTATATGCCTACTAACGAGTGAAGCAAACTGAATTACTTATGACTGCAAGGAAATGATCGCATTCATCCTCCAACGGGAGTTCCTGAGTCGGTGATCCCAACACCACGAGTTGCAGGTTCAACGAAGAAGCATTTGAATTTGAACCTTGAGTTGTCTCGGCCACTAAGGTCGAAGGTGTCAGTGGCTTGGTTTCTGTTGGTTGAAGTAAAATAAAACAAAAGTTCCTCGTCTGAATCTCCAATATATCTATCGCCGCTACCAATAGAAGCACTCGTTCGATGAAACCCCTCTCTCCATAGTTTCGGAGGCCCAGGGTTTCGTCTTGGTCGCGAAGTGCTGCCCGATGTATTGGCTTTATTGGGTCACTTAACTTTTCGGGAGAACTCTCAATTGCGACTAGTTCTCGCTCGTTCCGTGGGTTGATGATGGGGAATCCGGGATTGTTTGTTCGCCGTGGGTTTTTCGTCTAAAGTGATCTAAAGAGCTATCAGGAATGAAAGAATAGGAATTGGAGCTAAACCCAGAGTTTATGCCCAAATAGTCTTCTAAGACGTTGTCCCAATGGTCGAAATTTATTAAAGTTATATCTGAATTAGCAAAAAGGAATTCTAGGTGTTGGGGCAATCGTTTTTTGCCTTTCGACGGTGATGAGCCCGAAAGTCTACTCGAGAGAGATGATCCTCCTTCAATTGAGTCCCTCTTTTTGATTGGCCAGTTTCTCTATTTTTCCCCTGCTAACTCATTATAATTATTTAAAGCTTTAGGGACAGTCGTGAGTTAACTTGGAGCCAATCGTTAAGCTTTCTTGATTTCAAGGTCCAGTTTTCATAGGACGTGACCGTTATCGAGACTTATAGTATTTTTAGTGTCTGAAATGGGTTTTACACCAAGGGGTTTAAAGTACAGCTGACCTTCCCTTCAATTCACGGTCTTCCTGTACTAGTTACATCCTTGAGCAAGGGGTTCGACAACGGAGCTCTCGGTGCTACCTACAAAAATTTTTCCGTCGGGTCTCTCTCGTATCCTTCATTGTCAGGTTTGGTCTCCTCCAAATAGCCGTCCACCGTGTCATCGTTTGCCCCCTAGTCTTGAACTCTCTTTTTTGACATGATCGACTTCCCTACATCGAAATCAATCGCCTATGAAACTAAAGACTGCCAGAAGGTGTTAGGCGCTCTATTAAAATGTTTTCAGAAAAGTTTGCATCCAATGGATGGTTGTTTCGTTGAACGAAGGTTCAATTTGATTTTATTGGTTGCTGCATTCAGCGTCGGTTCGGCCTAGTTAAACGAAATTGCCATTAGTTTCGCTTTGACGGTTTATATTAGACGTTATACGATTCCTTTTGATCTATGATCTCCCACCGTACGCAAAACTAAATAAGTATGATTTTTCTCTCAGAAGTTTTTAATTTAGTTTGAAAGAAAACACGACCCATGGTCAACTCTGATTGATCCCAAAAAGACTGAGTAAAATACACTAATCCGTCAAAAAAGTAATTTTTGAAGACGACTTTTTACCGATTTCGCTGGAGGAAAAATAGTAAATCTATCTATACATAAAAGAATGTTTTGAGATGTCCCAATTTTTATCCAACGGACCTACGAAATCCAGATTTTTTTCTTTGCTATGTTCCGATAAATCTGGCAATTTCTGAGTACCAGCCGAGCGCAGACGATTTTCAAGATTCTTACCGGCTTCTATACACTAAGCGCGTTTTTGTCGGTAGCGATAAATTTTCGGTATAAATGAGGCCACCAAATTTTCTCCGCCAAAGCTTTCATACCGAACTGTCCTGGGTGGCTTTTATGTAATAGCAATCTAAGGGCTGCTAGGACAATCAATTTGTTGTCATTGAATAATATGGGCTGTCCTGTGGGACTCTTTTCAAATAGGCATCGAATTTATCCAGTGGTATTCCTCCTTCTACTGCCTTCTTTATTTTTAGGACCTTGTCCTCGTCTGTCATCATCTGAAGAAGTTTGTTCGAGCAATGGTCCGTAAACACTAATGGATATAATGGTAATTTTAATTCCCCCTTATACTTTGCAAGTAATTTCTGATGAGCTTGGGAAATACTGCCGTTATCGAATTTTGATGAGAATACTTGTTTTTCTAAAAGTATTGATAATTTTGAAGAATGTACTGAAAGAATGAGGCTTGAAAGGTTAAAAAGTTTGATTGGTTTTTCTTGATTTAAGTTTGATAGAAAGGATAAAAATGATGGTTTAATGAAAAGAAATAGGATTTGTCCGATAAAAACATTTGGTTTAAATTAAACTTGAAAAAATTTAAAGGAAAGCAACTGCTCGTACAAGACTCTGAAAGCGAGTGACTAGAATTGCAATTTCTAAGTGTGTGACTTATTCAATAAAATTCACGAAGCACGACCGTTGGATATGTTGTAAGTTTTCATCTTTTCCGATTGTTGGATTTATAAAATCCTAGTTTGTAATACTATTTACTTTGTGTAAATCCACTGGATTACTAATCAACAAAACGTTCTTTGCACATTTCTTCTTTTTTTAGTCTCTATTCACAAATACGTTTTTTTGAAATCTTGTTAATCGTTGCCACTACAAATATGTTGTCATAATAAGAGGTTGGGAGGGTTTTTTCGGAAGTTTATTTGATAATAAATCCGTAAGTCATATTTCATTTCCTGGGATGTGTTTGATTTAAAAATTAAAATGCAAAAATCGGTTTACCCACCCAGTCAAACTATTATGCATCGTTTTATTTTTTAGTTTGCATTTAGCGCAAATAGTAACGCTTTATGATCCGTCACAATTTTGTACTGTGAACCGTATAGGTAATTCTTAAATGAACGGTTGTTCAGATCCTTCACAAAAATTCTAACTCATTAGTTGAATATTTCACTTCGTTGGTGTTGAAAAATCAAAAAGCGAACGCAATAATTATCAGAAAAACCCCTCTTATTGTTCCAATGTAGCTCCCAAGCCGTTATGCGAGGTATCAGTTTTCAGTCTTGAGTTGCTTCTAATATCAAAAATGTTATTCTCGGTTATATTCACGAATTGGTTTTTAACCCTTTAAAAGCTTTCGTGTTTGAATCATCCCAAGGGTATACTGATTTTTTGGTTAAAAGGAGGCAAAGCGGTGAACTCAATTTGTACTGATTTATTGAACCAAAGGATGATCTTGCCACTGAAAAGTTCTTCGGGCTCGGGAGGTTTTTTATTGATTCACATTTCAAAAACGAAACCCGTCAGGTTTATTGAAAAAAATGCACATTATTCCCCTTTTTAGTGCCATGTTTTTGCTTTCTATGAAATTCAGAATTTTCCAGAGGATGGCTCTACGTTCATGCAGTGAACCTTTAGAGGCAATTAAAATATCATCGATGTAGCAGTTGGTAAACGGAATATCTCTTAACAGCGAATCAATTACCCGTTGGAATTCGTTTGGCGTGTCTCCCAACCCATAGAATCCAGTTAAAACAAGAAGTTCCGGTGGTTTCACTCCTACTAAGCTGAAACTACTTTGTTCACTCGTATCGTTGCATAATTTTAGCTATTTCAGATCCAAACTACTAAACCAAACTTTTCCTGATTCTCAACTTGAACGATGCTGTCCATAAGTTCGTGTATATTTGGCATTTGAATATTTTTTAATTATCTGGCCATTTAGAGTCTAGAGCTAAATTTTTTGTGCAATCTTTCTTTCATGTAATTACAAATGGACTTATAAAACATTCTTCATCACATTTATATAATTTCACGATGTGCCCTTCTTTCTCCATTCTATTCGATTCAGATTTTACGCTGTCAAGTAAATGCAGAGGAACACTTAAGCCCTTGGTTTGTGTTGATTTAAAAGGTGAACAAAAATGTGTATCTTTCTATCTAGTGGTTTCTTTCCAACTCTGTTCAAAAGTTCTTTAAAAGCGTTGTACAAGTTAACAATTGAATTCAAATGGTCATTATACATACCGGGTTTCGGAAGAGACATGTTGTTAACTGGAAGTAGTGGTTGTTTCTGGACAATTTCTATTCCGATTCGAGGTAAATTGTCGTTTCCCAGGATGTTTCTCTCGTGTCCGGTGGTGATAATAAATGGGGTTTCTTCTGAAATCTATCCATTGGACTGTTTTCTGACTAAAATTTTTCTGATTATATTGATTGTATCATTAGTGAAGCCGCAGTGTAGTGCCCCGATTTTCTCATCTACGGGTAGAATCTTCAGTGTGGTGTAGAACTGTGGGTCGCTCAGTTTTAGCTCATGGAGCACGTTCTCTTTCAAAAAGTTTATTGGACTGGCCAAGTCCACAGAAATGTTCATATTTACAATTGCGTCATCATCTAATCCGTTAATTAAAAGTTTCTCAGTTTCTAAACCGTTGTCATTGTAGATTGTTCGTATGTTCAGCACCGAGTAATCATCATTGTTTCTTATTCCCTCTTCTGTCAAAGCGTTTATCACTCCACAAAAATTTTGTTCTTGGTTCAATTGTGGATCCAGTGGAGAATATGGTTAATTCTGCTTATATAGATTTTCGTCTACACTATTTTCAACTGGCTTTCTCCCTTTTGATTTAATAGGTCTTCCAAAGGGTCTTTTGTATTTACAAAATTTACATTTTATTTTTTTGCTGGGCAAAACGTTCACTTGTCCTTTGGTGAAACCATTTCCACATTTCATACAAAGTTTTTCTATATTCAGACTTGGTTCCTTATTATTGTGTTAAAATATTTGTACATCTTGCCGCTGTTGTTGTTGTTAGCCCTCGTCATGTTCGATGGTTATAGTAGTACTTCTCGTCGATAATTGCTTGGTAAAGTGCAACCGCCGGATTTAACGTTTCCGACGAGAGTATCCATTGGAGGTCACAATTTCTCATTTTGAAAATGAATATGTCTCTTATCTACTACTGTTCCGCGTTAATTTCTATTTCGCACGTTCTAGCTAAGTCCGAGAGTGCACCCCAAAATTGTTCGTAGAACTTTCTATCCTTCTGTTTTCGGCTCAAAAATTTGTATCGTTCAAACGTACAGTTCGCTGATTTGGCAAATGCTGCTTCAAGATGATCAAAAAAACTTTTGAAGGAAATGAATAGAAACTTCATCCTTGATGTTTTTGTGAGAACAACCCTTTCCCCTCGGCTCCTAGGGCCAAGTAAAGGATGGATCTTACTTTTTTATCCTCTTCGTCTCTCCTCGTACCAAACAAGTTTTTGTTCCTCCTCCGTGATATTTTTGCCATTCTCATGTTCGTAGAATCGCACTACTTCTTTGTTTCTGGCCTCCCTGGCTTTTCTCTGCGTTTCATTTTTTTTTGAATCATGGGCGTCTTGTAAAATAGGGATTTCCGTTTCTCACTCTAATGGTTGTTTCAGGTTATCTATATCCAAGTTCTCTTTGGCGATGATGGCCAAGTGGAGCTGATCAATCCAACTTGTAGATTGGGTGGGTGGTTCTACAGTATGGTTTGGCCAAAAGGCGGGAATTCTCCTCAGATTCGAATCACTTGACTGCGCCATAATAAGAAGTTTTCAAAGACCACTGGTACACTAAAGCTAGCTAAGCCAGGCTTGAAGAATAAAAGTAATAGCTTAAGTTAAAACGGACTTTTGTCTAAATAGAACTTTAAGTGACGCGAAGTCCAATGGACTTCGGTTAGAACACAACTGACAGGCATCTAATTATTTCCTAAAGGTCAACTTTAGTAGAATAAAACACATGATCACAACAAGGAAAATTATTAATCGAAGCGTCGATCATCTGGTGTTCGTTGGCTCCATGAATTGCCCCCGGTTCGGCATTCGAGGTAGAAAAAGAAAATACGCAATTTTTACCGAAAAAACTCTCCCTTCCAATTCTCTACAACATGGAAGAAAAACTCCCTCAAAGTTTAGCTGTGTTTTTTTCCTACCATTCATATGGAGTTCAAGGTTTGCTTGAGCATCGATTTCAAGATAAATTTACCAAGACTGTGCTCCAGCGAAAAATGGCCAGACCCTGATACCCAGAATAAAAAATGCATAAGCCAAGCGAACCTGAATTGGTTCATACAGTTTTCAAAAGATTTCAAACAGCAATATCTTTGAACTAATCAAAATCCGATTGTATCAAAAAAATGGGGGAGGAACTTTGTCATTGACAGCAATTCGAGGTTTGATGCGCGTTAATCTAGACAAAATTTCTCTTGGGTATGTACAATTTCTATTTTGTGGCTATTAAGCATTTCTTTCATCTTCCCTGAAATCATTGAATTGATCCTTTATAGAGGTAGACTTTTTAAAAAGTTTTATAGAAAGGGATGATGAACAGAATCCAATTTTTCTAAAGACGGAGCAGTTTATGCTTTTTTTCTACTTTATTTTTTGAAACTGAAATAGTATACATCGCGGGAGTAAACCTCTTATGTGCGTTTCCGGTCCCGAATAATCCCATGCTGACTTACTAGGACAAACAATACGATACAAGAGTAGTTTTTCTTAAGCTATCAGCCAATCACCCTTCAACATCCTCCCTATGATAATCGGGAACGCGCATAAAAGTTTATCCCCATATGCGGGACTCTGACATCTATGTATCGTTGGCTGCTCCTGGAGACTTCTCTTCTTTCTTCGGGAAGTGGGAGTGGCTGACCAATCAGGTTCTTCCTGTCGTCTATGGCCTCTCCGTAGGGTCCATGATCCCACTTCCGCTCTATCATACTTGCTTCAAATTCTATATCAAAGTTCGAATTTTGGGCATATTTTCACCGGTGCAGCAGTCCACAAAATATTTTTTATGTTATAATTGGGATGCGAGAAAGAAAATTTTGGGCGTTTTTAACCCAAAAGCAGTTGCTGCAATCAACACCAAAAACAAACGAGTCTTATATGTGAATGCGAAGCTCTTTCAATATTGATTAGAGCGGCAACAAAAAGTAAATTGAAAAAAAAAAAGGTTATTGTCGTAATTTAAAAAAAAGTTTGATAAAAAAAGAAATTTTATAAGGTTCGTTGAAGTTCTGCAGTGAGCAATATCTCTAATTCAGATGCCAAATTAGAGAAACATTAACATTGTTAATTTGCAAAAAAAGCCGAACTTTTGATTTTTTTAGTTTTTTATTCAGGGACTCGACACCTCAGGGATTTGACCCCTGCCGACCCAAAGGGTCCCCCCTTTGTACTATTTAGAGATATCAATTTTTGGCTGACTGACCCTAAAAGTTTTCTATTTTGAAGGAGAAGCGCACGCCAAAAAACGCAATTATTTGGTCAAAATGTTCCAAAAAGTGCGTAAAAACGCCTTTTTAGGCCTATTTTTTTTTCAAAAATTTGCCTACGACTCAGAAAACTTGGTCTAATTGAGGCCATTGTAGTGATTTGGGATAGCTCAGAAACTCGATTTGCTCAACCTATAAAAAAGGTAGAGAAAATTTTCGGACCTAATAATCCGCCATTAAAAAAAACCATGAATTTCGTTGCCAGATTGTTACAGGCAATCGTAATAGGTCAAGACAAACAAAATTGGTTTTCACAACTAGTTTTGTTAAACCCTTTTTGGCTCTTTTTCCTTCCCCCCCCCCCCCCCCACCTCCAATTTTTTATAATTAAAATTACTGTTCGCATTGTCTGATTGTCATGAAAATTGACATGCAAAAAAATTAGGCCATGACAAACATATTTGGTCTTCATAATTAACCTTGTAAAACCACTCGTTAGACCATAAAATTGATGCTCATGTGAGGTGGGGGGGGAAAGGAAAAAAATCCCCCTTTTTAATCCGAATTTTGAAGAAATTGACGTAATATTTGTGTCAGGGGTAGTCTTTTTCTACAAACGATATCGATTTTTTTAATAATAGTTTTTTGTAGGGTATTGTATATCATTCAAAAGGTATTATGCTCAAAATCAAAAAGACGTTGCACATGTGATTGGCTTTTGTAAAGTCAACGGGGCTTAAAATTTCCCCTTTTGGCCAATATATGATAATCAACGCGCAATAATACCGCGAAAGCGGGGATTTAATCCAATTTGGAAAATGTTTCAATTCGAATTGAGAAAATCTACTTATTCTTTTTATTGTGCGACTTTCGCAGAGAGTGCGGGTTGCTTCTGCGTGGGTTGGTTTTGTTCATTGTTTCGATTTTCGAAGAAGGTCAGGCTTATATATGCTCGTGTTGTTTTTTCTTATTCAGAACAATTCTCAAACATTTTTCCCTCAGGGAATCGATTTCTGGGTCTTCGAGGTCCCAGAAGGGGCGCGCTTGCCACTAGAATATCCTCATTAATAGACAAACATGGCTTAAAGAGCGCAATGATACTTTGATGCTGAAAACTTAGCGCGCAACATTTACGCGTGGTGAAGTAGCCCGAACCGCAAAACTGTTTCAAATTTCATTGAGGCAGGCTAATTGGTCTTTTTAATTGCAGACATGATTTTCAATATTCAGCATAGAATTCAGAGTTTGTCAATATTGTGTCAATCAAAAACTATTCGAGACCAGTTTAGAGAGAGTCGGGTTCAAGGCGTTGCCCTGATACGAGCACTCTTGTTCGGTTTATTTTCGAAATTTTGAAAAAATTTATTAATAGCATCTGAAATTTTTTTTCTTGATTTCAATGTTAAAAGATAACATCACCGGTGATCTTTTTTTGCATGGTTTGAAATTGTTTTTTTGGCCAATTCGGGATAATTACCTTGCGATCAATTGCGTCTTACAAGCAGTGGGTTAGTTTATTCCAAGTTGAATTGAGACAAATTTTTTGTCGTATTTTTAGGCTACAAGACGCTAAGTACATCTCTTTTTTATTTACTAAAGCGTGTGGGGGGTAAATTAAAAGAAAAAACAAATTGTTTTGTCATTTTTTTAATCAAAAACTTTTAAATTGGCTAAAAAGGGCAGTCGGAACATTCAGGGTTTCGCCCTGACATACGCACGAGCGGTTTTGTTTCTTCGCTAAATGCGAAACGTATCACTTTGGACCTTATATATCATTTTTTTCCATTTTTCCTTGAAATTGTTTTAAAAGACAACACTTTTCCATAGCGCTTAAGAAGCAGACGGAATTTTCAAGGCTTCGCCCTGATACTAGCAGTTTTGTTACACTATGAAACTATTGTGATGATTATGATGAGACAGGAAGAAGGAAAAAGAGCCTAGTTTTTTAATGAAATTTCTATGTTCATTCCGTTCATTGACATCAAAAAACAATATTGAACAGAGCAAACATAGCTTTTTTCCTTGTTTTGCACTACATTTTAATTTAAATTTTGAAACTATTTTATTATTGTCATAATGCACAAAAATTTGGCTGGGTGAGCAAACTAACTATTGTGCACATATTTTTTCTTCATACCTTACATAGTAAAATACGTGTTTGGCCATAAAAACACGTGAAACATTTATGGAAAAAAGATTTTTCGAAACGTGGGAGGCGAAGTGGAAAAGAGCCAAAAACTTCAAAGCAAGATAGTTTGTTTCATGTTTTGCGAATTGGTCTACATGCGGGATGAAAATAGCCTAGAAACGAAGAAACCTCCAGCTGTTTGTCTCTTCGCAAATTTTTTGCTTGACCGAAAAGATTTGCTAGCCAAACTTTCTAGATCCATCACATAACGCTACAACCAATTCAATGTATATCTTCAATTTTAGTTTCAGTTATTCTTTTGGCTTTGTTGTTTCGACTTCTAATCCAAGTTTCTGATTACAAATGCTCAGGAAATAGCACGTGCAGTTATCACAACGGTTTTCTTCGTGATTTTTTGGTTTCTTTGTTAGTGATTGACTTCTTCTTCATATAACTTAGAGATTACAAACAAAGGTATCATTACATGCAAGCTCATTAGATCAAGACAAACAAAATTGGTTGTCTTACTTAACTTTGTTAAAACCCTTCTTATTCCGAAGAAAGTATTTATGCTCGGGGTAATCTTTTTCTCCAAACAAACTTAGAGATTAGAAAAAACCTAAGACTTATGATTCTGATATAAATTCTTTCGGCTGTTAAAATTATGACTTATTCCGACATTTCTCGAAAGCGTGAGAAGGAACTATGGCGCATACTTTTTGCAAAAGATTGAGTACTTCGCCACAAATAACTCCTAGGAGAATTGTCAAGTCTGGTATCATTTTAATGCCCTTGCAGTAGTGATTTGATTTCTTTTTTGAAAATTTGAAGTTTTTCCGTTTGTCAAGAAATAATTTTTTGTTATAGTGGTAAAATCACTGACCATTTTTACAAGTTCACTATTATGCTTCAAAAAGTATTTTCATCAGCAATTTTTTTCGACTCCAGTTTTGATAACTCTGAAAAAAACATCATTAAAAAATAAAATACAAAATGATCTTTGTCGTCTATTGTTTTCTTTCACAACTGTACTTGGCAGATTTTTTTTTAATTTTCGGAGTGACCGGCTATTCATCATTCTTTCATTTTTAGTCTTCCGTTTTAACCTTAAAAGTTCTCTCCAAGAACCATTATTTACTATTTTTAAAGACATAAAAAGTTTTGACGGAAAGTGAAACGCTTAACAAGAATGAAACACGCGCTACAATCGTGTGATATAACGTCAATTCTTTAGACATATCATTGATGAAACGTTTTATATCGTTTCGTCAAGATATCAATCAATTTATTTGGGGGGGCATTATTAGGTCAGCTAGTCAGTCATACAGAACTTGTTCAAGAGCTGCTGACCTTGATACTGAATCATCTCTACAAACTCGACCAGAAATTAGGAATTTTTTATTTCTTCTCGGGAACCAAATTGAGTTTTCCTTAGACAGACAAAATGAGGCCAAACTGTGCATTTTGCGAATTGTAAGCGGATTCCTCAACAGGCTGAAAACAGTTTCTCGCGGAATCCGTGATATTGCTATTTTTCTTTTATCTTCTTTGCTGCTTTAGATTCATTGAACAAGTAGTTAAAACACTGTATAGCTCAAAACCACTTCAAAAGAAGTCAATTTTGTGGAATCTGCACCAAATTTTGCGGAACCCGGAAGTTTGTGGAATCAATGCAAAAATCAAATTATTTGCCTAAAAAAAATTGCGCTGTCGCGGAATCCGCAAATGTAAGCTGAATCAGCAAATTGTAAGCGGCATCCGCATTTCATTTTCGGAATCCAAGTACAAGTAGGGTTATTTAATTTTTAAAAATGAATATATATATTTTTATGGGCCACCAGTGATACTTTATAGCAGTTCAATCTCATTTACTGCCAACAGTTTAATCTCAAATACTGCCAACAATTCAATCTTAATTATTGACAATAGTTCAATCCAGGTTAGTTCAATGTCAATCATAGCCGACAACGACAGTTCAATCTCATTCACTGACAACAATTCAATCAAGCTGAAACCATCCAGTTAAACCTCAAATACTGAAAGAATGAATACCGAATAAATGAGCACTTCTGCAACTTAAAATACTGAAACAATGGAAACAATGAAAATCAATTGAACTAAGCTACTTAAATCAAATTTTTAGTTCAATTTGGAGATAAAAATTTTGAGATTGGGTCCAGGACAATTTGAAATCATAACCTTTTACACTGACAATGCAACTTTTTTGAAAGTCATATTTTGGAGATTATTTTAGAGAGTAATTAGGTCAAAACTTAAGAGTTTGGAAACGATAGTTGTCACAAAGTCACAGCCGAATCAAGATAATCCAAAATATAGATTTTGCAAATCGAAGACAGTCTGCTGAGAGATATTTAGCCAAAAAATTAAAAGAGTACATCCACGATTTTGGTTAAGCAATGACTTAAGAATTGTTCGTGAAATCCACTGAAAATAGTTATGTCCTTGTTTTTAAATTCAGTATTCGGTGGATAATAGTTTTATTCTAGTTTTTATTTATTCATACGCGATATTTGGTTTCTTAAGTTCAAAAATCAAAACTACGGAATACGCGTAGAAAAAGCGGAAGCCGTTTTTGTGGAATCCGCTCTACAATTTTGCGGATTTCAATTAGATTCGTGGAATCCACTTAAAACTTGCACAATTTGTGTACAGATGCGGAATCCAGATTAACTAGCTATTTTGCTTGTTGCAGGGCCCACGACAAAACAAATATGCCGACGAAATTTACGTTACAGGTATTTGCACGCGGATTCCCTGAAAATTTTGTACATTTTCGAATAAGTGTAAAGACTTTTCTCTGGGTTCCAATGACCTGCAGACACCAAATTAACCGCCTATTCAGTGCACATTTTGGTCAACTAATAGAAAACAACAGAAATAAGGTTTTACAAAATTACAAGATTCGATGTCAAAAAAAAATTGTATTTTTTGTGAAAAGCCTTCTCAATCTTATCATATTCAAGGCTAGTGATAATAGGAATCATTAATTTAGGGTCAATATTGGAATCTGGGAGAAAATTTTTCAATGAATCAACGTAATTTTTTGAATTATTTTCGGCCATTTTGATGGTGAAGGTCAAATATTTCAAGCAATAAATCCGAACCAAAGAGCGCAACAATAAGAGCAACTAATCTCTAGCATTCATTTCACGTTCTCATTTCACGAAATGCAGTTTCAAAGCATTTCCGAAAGTTGTATGAATAGAATTTTTCCATACAAAAATCTAAAACTGAGAATCACCTAGAATCTCATACACCGTTGTTTTCATAAAGAAACAGAAAAGCTACACTCTGTCAATGTGGTCAAAGGCTTTGGTGAAATCTGGTTTCTACAAGCAACAGTTTGAATCATATCATTTTATTTTTTCTGAAGCCTCAACAAATGCAGTACGACTATTTCTACCATAAAGATAAACGTATTGAGATATATGAATCAGAGACAGAAGACATTTCGTTTGTAAAGTCTTGCGGTGATCATGTGGGACAACATTTTTTGGTCATATTTGAGTAAAATGGTAGGGCGATGTTCATCTACAGATTACAGACCCGTTGTATTTGTTAAAAGTTTGATTGTCGCATGAGGAAATTTATTGTTAGCTTATTGCCTCTCCAAACCTCTTTCAAAGTTTTTCTTAAGACTCAACTAAAATTTACTCTCTGGACTCGGTAGAGTTAAGCAGAGATTCAGTCAAGACCCGGACTGGTGTTGTAGTTCAACTCCCCAGTCGCATTAAGACTCACTGCTATTAAATTCATTGTCAAGACCAGCCAAATTTTCTTTCAGTTTTTGTTTCCCAAAAATCTGAAAATTTCATATCGCTATAGCGGCCTTATTGGCTCACCGCTACATGAAACTGTGTAGTTTTTTCCGGTCTCTTTCATGTTTTTGGCGATATCGGTTACCTGAGCTTCAGTCGCCATCTGTTCAGTCAATGTAATAGGTTTCGTTTCAATACCTTGGTCCATTTATTTTACTTCTTGCGAATTTCCTTGGTCTTTAATTGGCTGCTCCCTAATTACCATTACTGTCTGCTCCGCTGCCTGTGTTAGGCCTGCGTGTCTCTCTAAAACATCAATGGTTTACTCATTGGACACTCGCTCTACTTCTACTTGTATCTCTTCTTGCTGGAAGTTTATTTTTTCTTCATTTTTTTTGTTTCTTTTTTGCGCACTTTTTTCCTGTTGACCAATCGGTTGCAATTTTTTGCCTTCGCAATAGCTGCACTTCATTAATTGTGGTATGATGCATTAGAATTCCACTTCGCTGACTGAGAACGTCTATTCGGTCAGCTTTTTTTCTTGTGTTCTATCCTTTCGAATGAGTGATACCGTAGAAAATGTGACCATTGTCTTCAGTGACCTTTTTTGTTTCATAAATCACGTTGTTGGAACAACTTCCGACAAACCGACTGGCTCGTATGCTAAGCGATTGTTAAGAAATTGAAGGTGATTCATGAAATGCACTGTGACTTGCCACCATGGATACGTGCGAGAAGTGTTGCTGCCATTTTCGTATTTTCCCTGGGTCTCATGTTTTAACATGTCCTACATGAACTTCCATTCTTCTTTGGTTTAGTTTTAGGATCTGTTTTTCGAGCACAAGTCGGGCTAAAACTCGAACAGCACTCAATTTTCTTACCATCAAGACCCTCTGTAATCACTTTCATAGTCCTAATGTTGTTTTGGTTGTCTTTTGGAATATATGTCAAATACTTTCGAACTGTCGATTGCTTCGAATCATAATTTTTCCTGATTTTTTTTTATTTTTATGAATTTATTTTAAATTTTCTTGGCTGAACGCCAGGATAATTTCGCCCTTGGCTATTTTTTGGACTTTCTCGACCTCAGATCTAGCAGCTATTAAAGATTAAGTATTGGGAGGGGGATTAAGGTCCCCTTGTACCGTTTCTGTCGTTTGATACTCAATTTTTTGCAAAAAAAAACTCTTTTCCGGAAATTTGAAAAGGTTAATCCTGTAAGAACCACCAACTAATCCTTATAACAAGATTATTCTGTGGTTAAGCGAATTCATATCTTGCAAGATTTTTGTAAGAATGTTGCAAGATTTGCATTCCGAATTTTGAATACAAATCTTGTAAGATTCTCGAAAGATTTGAACTCCTTTGCAAGCATCTTGCAAGATTTGCATTCCAAGTACACTGATTGCTTCATGAACCATATGTCCAAGATTCAGTCCTGTGTTCTCAGTAGTTGCGGAAAAAAACTACCAAAACGCGAAGACAGTTCTCGTTATTTGCTCGGTTGAAAACAAAAACTTGCAATTTTTTTTACCCTGTAACTTTGGGTGTGTAATTTTAACCCTTGAATTGGGTGTGAGCTGAAGTCGAGGAAATGCGTGGGTGCAATTTGCAACGATCTTCGTATGCAAAATTTTCTGCGAATATGCTTTGAGTATCACTTGGTTGCATGAATTCGGAAGCATATATAATTCTTTTAAAATCGATCTGCTTGTTTTAAACGAAGCAACAATTGATCACTCTGATTATTTCCCGTTTGCGTAACAATGAACTTGTATTTCCTTATCAAGCGCATTCAAGCGCTTAAAGAAACTATTCGACCTCCAATATAAGAGTGTTATATCTAAATTCTGAAATTTAGATTTGTTATCGGTTGTGGCATATTGTTTTTTTTCGTTCTGGATTATCTTAGAGAATGTTACTTCTGAAGTTTTTGTTCGGACCTATATGGTCGAAATGATAAAACTGAAATTGGATGGTCGAACGTGGTCAAAACGTAGACGCTTTTGGTTTTGGTCCCGCCGGTCAAAACACGTCTGGATCGGTCGAACTTGGTCGAATTGAGGCGTTTTTGATCGCGCTGGTCAAAAGATAAAGTCGAAACCTCAACCCCGGTATGCAGCGGTCTTTAATAAATTACATATACTTTATAGCATAATCCTATTACGTACAAAAATTTCAGTAGTGTCTTGTGTGGCATTAAATGAAAACATTCAAAACTTATCAGATGGATTTTTTAAGGTAACTAGAAAAAATAGTTTTTTTTTAATTTCGTGAAAACGAGCTTTTTTCACGAAATTAGAAAAAAAACTATTTTTCCCAGTTATTTGAAAATCATCGGAATGGGTTGAGGTATTGGGAATCAAAAACTTCAAAAGTTCAAAAACCTTTGCAAAAAAAGAAAATTCATGAAATTTTATGAGAATCTTTTTTCGATTCTCCAATCATTTTTCTAGAAAAACTGTTTTGCAATTGGCCTATTTGACTATGGTTGTCGAATATACCTAATTTTGAACTTTTCGTTTAGATCTTACTATCACACCACCCAAAAAACGACACCAATTTTTAAAAAAAATGTATTTTTTCAGACTATGGTCGGAACATTTTGTGCTATTTGCACAGTAATTAGCTATCATTTTTTGATAATTGTCTTTTGTTTGTTGTGGGAAGATAGTTCACATAGTCCATGTGGGGGGTTGTTAATGGGAAAAAATTAATCAGCTTTTATTTTGAAACTAATAGTTTCAACCCAGCTATCAAATAGGTAATCATCGATTACTGGGCTATTTTCAAAACATTGAAAATTGGAAAATGGCGTTTAGAGCTACATTTTGATGTGAGTAGAAAATACAAATAAAATATTATTTGTAACAACAATGGGCATAATAAATGATGATAGATCATATAGTTGAATTTCAAATTTTGCAAGCTTCTTACTGAAGATAACAAAAAAAGACGGAGAAATTAGTCGGCTTAAAAGGCAGTTAAAAATTTTTCATTGCTTTGCGTTATCAATTTATCAAAAATTGGTTGAACTTAATATTGATAAAGTGTTTTTGGTGCTTATACATATCATAGTAAACGTCAAAAACTACAAAGCCGACTGTCGGCTTAAGGGCGTCGGTCGGCGCTCGTCGCTGCTCCGTGAGGATAAACAGCTCTAAATTTGTATAGAGGCCTAAACTCTGTTTAAAAGCTCGCAACACTTTGATTGGACTGCGGCGGTCACTGTTTTGCCGTTTATGCTGTTTGAACAAAAAAAACTCTCAACTTACCGGCTTTTAAAAAAGACTTATCACTTAGGATTGTTTTTTGGACTGTTTGCTATCGGACTGTTGTTTTGTTCAATTCCATAATTTTTCGGTTTTCTGGCTCGGATTGTTTTGTATAAGTTTTTTGTACAAACACAATGTTTTTATTCGTGCTAATTCATCTATAAAACTGACTATTTTTGAACTTTTGGTAGAAAAATACTCATGATCGAAAACAAATTGACTTTACACAAATTATAGATTTTTATGAAGTTAAGCAGTGAGTGAACCAGCCTCCCCTATTTAAATTTACTGGATATTAATGGACTAAAATTTTTTTTCGTTTTCTATCTAAAATTCCTTTCAAAAAAGTAAAGGACAACCGATTAATTTTTCATATGAATAGTTTATTGCTTTAACTTTCGAAGAATGCGACAAATCATTTGTGCTCGGGGTAATTTTTTCTCCACATAAAATTAGGTTTTTTAACTAGCTAGTTTTAATGGACGTTTTTATATCATCCGCAATTTATTGTTGTCCTGAGCTCAAATTGAAAACAATGGTTCAACTGTGTTCCTTCTTTGTGAAATTATGGGGGTTTAGGATTGGCAAATTTGGTCAATTGGGTTAACGAACAAGCGATGTTTTTGGTACCTTCAAAACACTAGCTTAGATTTATTCCATTTAAAATTCTTACGAATTGTTCAAAAAAAAGAGGCATGCTAAATGATCCAGATAAAATTTTGCTATTTGCGAAAATTATCACTTTGTTTTTAACCTAGCGTGTCGAGCACGATTTAAAAAAAATCACAAAAAAGTAATTTTTTGAAACAATCACTGCTCCATATACCTTAAAAAGCCGAAAAAAATCATTCAATGCTTCGACTTGATACACGCAGTAGTGTTAACGTTTTAATTTGCAATCTCTCATAATCCATTTTCAACCGTTAAAAACCTTTTTTTCAACCATATTCTAAGTAATTTTTTTTCATGAAATCTAATCCGATTTTAATTGGTCATAAATGTGGGGTAGTGCATATGCGGGTGCTATATCCACAAATAATGAGGCCGAAAAAAGCCTTTGTTTAGTTGTTTGGTTGTTTGTATCAAAAAAGCCTCAAAACTTCACCTTGCTTTAAAGTTGTTTTTGAGTCAAATTCATTTGCAATTATTCAATATTTTCGGCTCTTCTTTTTTGCCCCTCACCTGCAATTTCTTACAAGCAATTTCTTACAAGCAATTTTGTTGGCCGCATTGTCCGATGGTTATGAAAATTGACATCTAGACTAATAAGACCACGGCAAACTTATTTGGTCTTCATAGTTAAGCTCGTAAAACCACTCGTTACACGGAAAAATTGAAGTTCATCTGAGGTGGGGCGAAAAGGAAAAAAAACCATACTTTCCATTAGAACGACGAATGGTGGGCTCGATTTTGTATTTTTTTTCCTTCGAAGATTTCATTAGTAGGTTATTTATCATCTATTTTGTTTTAGTTTTTGAGACAAATGACCAAAATCGTTATTCTAGCATTTCTAGAGAACTTGTTTTGCGTCGAACATTATTGGTTTTTAACAGTTTTTGAACCCTTGTAACCAAAAAATGCTTCTTTTTTCCGAAAAAATTGTTTTCGTCTGCTTTTTGTAAAACTTGCAATGTTTCTAGCTTTTGTCTGCAGTAACCACTTAAAATTTTTTAATTTGTACATTTTCGTTTACCTAATCTGACTTTTAACTAAAAATTTTCGACAAACTTTTTTCAACCTCTGAAAAAGATTGATGCCAAAATTCAAATTAAAAAACTTATTCTGCCTTTTTGTTTTGCGCATAGGCAGCTTAGGGAAGAACCCAACACCTGCGCAATTTTTTTCTTATGATATTATTTTACGACATAGATATTCGGCCAACCGAACTTCGAATTTTTCTAAAAACGCCATTGGCTCCAAACTTTGAGATGGGCGCATGCCGAAAACAAAAATTTTGTCTATGTTGCAAGAACCGTACTACACGTGCTCAAAAACGAGTCCTGCAAGTGCTTTCGGCTTGTTAATTTTTCAAAAAGACTGCATTTTAGGGTTTTTGTGGAAACTAAAGTGATCGCCTAAAGCCTAAATCAACTCTGCCCCTGCTTTTGCGTAAAATTGTGGTTTTTCAAAACTGCCAAATTGGTTTAGTTTTTTTTATTAAAACGACTATGCGGTACACAGCAAATTAACTCTGCACAGAAAAAATTCAAACTTGAACTAAGGCAGGATAATTAACCCAAGATTTTCTATTAGTAAAAGCAAGCTTTTTCTGTTTGTGGGTGTCATGTGGGTGGCAATTTTTAAAGCATTGACAATAAACAGCTGGAAAAAAGTCAATGAAAGCAAATAGAATATTGACTTGTTTGTCAAAAAAACTTCAAAGTGCGCATTTCTTAATGAAAGTTTTTTGCTAACGTTAACGCAATTTGAGTAATCTAGACCAATTGTTTAAGTTTTATTCCGCTAGGAAATCTGAAAATTAAAATCTACTTTCAAAATTGGAGATGATTATGTTTATCTTGATCTTTACACTTAAGCTTTTCCATAGTGGCGTGTCCTTCCTTTTAACAAAAGAAATGAACTGAACTTAAAATGAAATCAAACCGCCAAAAATCAAATTTGATAATAACCAAACTTTAAAATTTTTCTTGAAAAAAAACAATAAAAAAGCATCACGACGTATATGAGAGTCTTTACTACTTTCATCACTTACAATTAAGAATTGAATGAAAACTACAGACACATTAAAGTGCAGTCGTAACATTCATGGCCTTCCACTGATACCAGCTGTCTTGATCTAGTTTGTGTCTCTAGTCTATTATTGTACAGAACTAAGTTTAGTTTATAAATTGAATTTCCAAACAGTTCCTTTGAACGGTCATCCGTCATTGCAAATTTTGCAAATTTTGCAAGTTTCACCTCACAGATGGTCTGCTTGAAAACTTGATTTCAATTCAAGTACCGGCTACCCAATTCAAAGTGAACCTTCAAAAAAATCATGCAGTGTATTTTGTCATTACAAGGTCAACATACAAGGTAGTTAAGCTTTGATAAAAATAAAACTAATCTTAAGTTAATTTTAAGTTGATTTTCGGTTTTTCTTATGTAACAGTTTAGCTGACTACTAGCATTTTATCGGCAACATTTTGAGTTCGTTAATTATTCAAACTCTGAAGACCTTGCTAGAAAAACTAGCATCTTAAATTGGATGTTTTATTTTGCTTCCCAGCTAATTATGCACACTGCATCCGATTAAACATCGGGAAAAATTGGGGAAAATTTTTTCAAAAGAAGGAAAAATGGAACAAAAAGGAGGTTTGTTGTGGATAGGTCTAAAACGCATGGAGTGATTTTGCAGGTGTTTTTACGGTGCTACGCTCAAACCATTGCTTAGGTATAGCTGATGTGCATTTTGAACATATTGTTAATGGCTAACAAATATCACATCTAGAAACATGACTGCTTTTGCTGATATATACCAGATTAAATCAGAACAAAATCCAAAAAAAAATAGAATAATATTGTTTGGATTGATTGATCAGAAAGAGAGAATAGAAAAAGACGAGCTTCAAACATGCTATCTGAGCAAACCAAACCGAATAGCATTTAACTCTGCACCGCACCTTTGTATTTATATTTTTCTAAAGTATATGCTGTAAATTGTGATCAAAAATTCTTTCAGCTCTTTTTTTTTCATCAGGCTCCGTTTCGTTTTTGGCTAGATGATATATATCACCGCCAACACGTTTGTATCCAATCTTTTTGATTTTGTTACCAAAATACACCATCGTTGTTTTTGATGCATCTACACTATTTATGAATTGTCCTGCCTGTGTAAATTTGCTCCACTAATCAATGGAAAACTAAAGACCGAATCCATTTAACATTCACCTTTAAAAAGTGGTGGAAAATTACAACGTGCTTTGGAAATTTTTATTGATCATCAACCATCGCAAATTCGCGCATGAAAAAAATGACTTAATCTGCTGGCTATCAAATACCTGCCTTTCAAATTTCAAATTTCAATCCGTGTTTTTGTTATTTAGAAATCTGAAGTTATATTAGTAAAGTAGTATTTGGTATAATTTATGTCATCACTTGGTCAACCTACAAAAAATTGAGCTTCGGTCAAAGATATTTTAGACCAAAAATCTCTTCCTCAAACCATATCGAATTATTCGATAATGATGTTGCTCTGGATAAAAATATTCTGATCAAAAACAATTTGAGACCAAATTACATCTACTAAACTTGTAGATAACCACAACAGAATACCACTATCTTGTTATTTGTTATAAAGTCATGATGCATTTATTATAAAATCAAAACTCATAAAAACTGGCCTGTATTAGGCGTTAGTTTGAGTATCAGCTTTACTAAACAGATATTCAAAAATAAAAATGAGTATGACGATATACCTTTATCGTATAACTCATTTTTAAGTTACTTGTTCTTAATACGCCATTTTACTTTATCATTAATTCCTGACGTTTACCGAAGACTCTTAAAAAGTGAAGTGCTTTTTGCTCTATTTATGAACTGCACCACGCGCGTGCATTTATCGAAAGCAGCGGACTAAAAAAAACGACATACATTATTCGTCCCAAAAACTGGCAGAATTAAAGAACTAAAAAGGCTCAAACTCATCAACCCAAGGCGTGGCTCTCCTGCGATTTCGGATCATATGCTATTAACTTCAATTACAGGAGCTTACTTTATGCGCTCGAACAATTAAGTGCTTATTCGGTAGTTGCAAGAATCATGACACGAAAATTTTCAGTTTGACGTCACAGTCTCGGGGCATGAATGGACCTGACTCTGAGGACACTTTTTACCAGTTTCTCATCTAAATGGCCACCAAAAATAACCTCACGGCAGTCATAAACATGGACGACCCAAATGCGGAACCGGGAGAACACGAGGAGTCCTCTCAGCAGGTGCTAGTCCAGGAACTCACCCCCCAGCTGCTGAAGAAACTCCTCAACCCTCCTCCCCCTCCCGAAAGAGCCAGATCTGCCCATCACCATCACCACAGGAGTCCCACACCCACTCAGCGGAAACCCTCGTCAATCAACAATCACCTAGAGCTCCCAGATGAAGATTCAATGCGATCTTCGAAAGTGTCAATCCGGGAACAACTCGAGAAGTCGGCGATTAGTTTGGACGAGTACGGCGCCGCACCCCGCGTGAGACGGAAACTATGCGGCTGCATCCCACTGCCAGGGAAAAAAGTCGCTCAAAAAGAAACTCACCAAGAGTTAGAGCCAAACACCGAGTTGGAGGAGGGCAAAACACTACCGAACGACTACGAACCGTTTCCGAAAGAACTGGCCGGAAAGCCGATAATGGAAATAGACCCGAGCCGGATGAAAAACAAATCGGTGGTGGTTATCTCAAAAAGAATGCGTAAAAATACAATATATCGTTTTTCAGCCACAAATGCGATGAATTTTATGAGTCCTTTGCATCCTCTGCGACGCCTCATGATGTATGTGGCAACCAACGAGTTTTTCGATTACTTGGTCATCTTGTGTATTTTAGCCAATTGTGTTTTTCTTACTCTGAAGGAGCCGGTGGAAGAAGCCGAATACTTCTTCCAAGCCTTTTACACGGTCGAGATGACAATTAGAATTTTAGCCAGGGGCTTCGTGATGCATAAACACACGTATTTACGGGATCCGTGGAACTTTCTAGACTTTTTTGTGGTTATGATAGGGTGAGTTGCTCAATTTTAAATAATCGAACCTGTCTACTTTAACGCTCAATAATTAAAACAATATCTGAGGGTAAAACTAAGGCTGATCTAAGTTTTAAGAGAGTTTTTGTAGAAGGGACGCATTTGAGTAGAAAAGAATAGTTTGGCTAAAGATAGTTACCGGTTCTCCCAAAATATTTAATTTGAAAAAAAATTAGTTGCTTAAGAGATGCAGGTGAACAACTTTTTATGGCTATAATCGTCCATCATGGGGGCCAAGATAAACTTTTTGCTCACCTGCGATTGGTTTTTAGCGAGGCTTAAAAATGTTCTAAGCCAAAGTTACTTAAGACCAGTACAATCTCTGCTAATAGTTTCTTATAATCATTAGCAGGAATTGAACTAGTGCTTTCCAGAGCTTTCGGAGAGAGTTTTTTAATATGAAGAAACCTGATGCACTGCATTCCTTTAAATTTTCATATTTCAGGATGATCTGCTGTTGAACAAAATCTGTGCCAATCATGCCAAATTTTCTGTTCACAATAACAGTTACCTTGAACCATTTGAACAATTTTTGAATCAGATGAAAACAAGTAACCTTAGCTTCACTAGTGGTAAAAATTAACGCAAATTCAAACTATTACTCTCTAAAATGCTCAATTTAAATGTCAATTGCGGCAAACGCTTATATTGAATTGCGCAAAAGTTTCTTGGGACCAAACGCAAATACCAGAAGTAAAGAGTATCAAAAACGATTTCAAGTAATTGCCAGCTTTTTTTGGTCTGAGAAAGCCCACTTTTACCATCCGTAGTTTTTTGTCGAGCAGTTTTAAGTGTTCCAAAAAATGATACAAGATCTGAACTTTTTTCCATGCTTATTCGAAAAACAATTCGCGCCTGTAGAAAAACTGGCGAATAGTTGAAACCATTTTTTGAAGCTTACACAGAAGGTGAGCTGAGATCATTTGCTCTTCGTCCCTGTTAAATTTTTGCACAAACTCACAGCAAAAAATGCCTTGACATTGAAATATGCTTTTTAGACAGTGAAATTTAACCTACGATGTGTTTTGTCCACTAGTGTATCATCGACAAGGGAAGCATCATTTTTGGGTGTAAGGTTTATGGATCTGAAAATGTAGATTTCCCCTGCGGTACGATTTGCCCTGCGGTAGGAAATTTCACGTTACGGAGTGCAATTTTGCTCAAATAAAAGAAGCCAAAAAAAAAGTTTGGTCACATAGAACATCTCATCAAATAAAGTTATGATCTATAAAATTTTGCAAAAGATGGCAAATTTGAGAGCTAACAATTTAGAGTATGTTTAAACTTGAGAACTATAACTTACAATATATTCATTCTTTTATCAGTCAATTGCTTATGCTACTTAGATCGTTTTTGTATATACATAAAAATGACAATATTAAGCGCAAATTAAGCTTTTAATATCTTAAATGCCTGTTTTTAATGTCCATTTTAGACAACATTCACTTCAGCAAAGTTTTCAAATGGCCCAAGAGCAAATGATCAAAGCTACTCTCTATGAGAGTACTAAAAATCATTTCAAAGATTTACCAAAATAATGAAGATGTAAATAACTATTGCATGTTTAATTTCATTATTAATCTAAACTTTTGAGAATTTCGCTTATAAATGTATTTGTGATTTTTTAACAAATTGTTTTTTATTTGAATTTTCAATAGAATTTTTTATTGTTAAGTAAGAAGATCTACAATCGTTTTGTTCTTGAAATAAAATTTCAAGAGCTTTGTTTTTGTTTCATTTTGGGTAAATTATTTTTTAAATTTTTTTCCATCAATTTTTTCTTTTGAATAGTACTCATTGCTTGTTTTTGCGATACTTTTGAGTTTTAAACTTTTCATAAATGGTAGCTCTGATTATTAGCTCTGGTCTATGTAAAACTTTGATGATTAATCGAATTTAATGTTTTCAAAAGTGGATATTGAACACTAGCATTTTAAAGATCAAAAAATTGAATTTCCGCTGAATTTTTTCTACTATAAGACAATGTTCTGCTAGATGGAATGTGATGAAAAAAAAATCAATTGAACAAGAAAATTGCATTGCCAATCAGTGTGATCACTTTCCTCATTGTTCCGACTTTCGATACGAAAGTAACGGAATATTTGTGCTCGGGGTGGGTTTTTTTTTCTTCAGACGAATTTCGACTTCTTAACTAGCCATTTTTGACGGAATAATTTTATATCATTCGAAAGCTATTGTTGTCCTGAATTCAAATTCGAAAAGATATTTTACCTGTGATCCTTTTTCGTAAAGTTATGGGGGTTTAAAGATTGCCATTTTGGCCAATTTGGGACAATTAACTCGCGATATATTAACGCGTAAGCGGAGAGTTAATCCGTCTTAAAATTGTTCCAAATTGGTTGAAAGAAGCTTATTTGCCATAATTGATTTGTTACAAGGAGCGTAACCTATCTTTTCGTACTTTATATGGCGTGTGGGGTGATGATTTTCATAAAAAATTTCAAATTTTAGAAAAAAAAATTTTCATTTTATTTTTATTACATTTAGTTTTTGATGTTATTACTGCTCCATAAAACCTTAAAAGGCAGTCGGAACATTCAGGGCCTCGCCCTGATACGAGCAGTCTTGTTTCTTTTGTTTCTGATAATTTAACACCGTTGGAAAACAAACTTACTACAAATGGTGATGACTGGATGTTCAGACCCAAAAAACACTCCTAAGTGTTTCAAATCACAACCTGAGACTTCAGAGAAACTTTTTCAGGTCGTGCTGTTAGTCGGTGGTGCAAAAAGTTTGATTAAATTCAAAGTAAATGTTGTCCCAAATTGTCGATAAAAATACACCTCTCAGAGATAAAAGCATAGATATGCTGTTCATTTTGTCCACTAGTGTAGATTACTAAAATCCGAAGTATAAGAAAAAACAATCCAGCTATTTAATTTGAATCTGCCATCTGTGCTGATATATCATCAATGATCTTACATGACATTACAGCTTTTATAAACTCGCTGTTCCCTAAAATTTCACGCCGCTGGTAAAACATAATGCAGATGATCTAAGCGCTAACGTTCCATTTTATTTTGAACTCTGCGTTTATTCATGTACCCGGGTGCTTTTGGGATTTTTTGATCGAAAAGTTTCATTTTTCAGGGTCATTTGAAACTTCATTTATATTTGAGAGCAACATTTTCAAAATTCTTCCAAAAAATTTGTCAGCCAATCATTATTGCCGTTCTGTGTACCTTTTTTTAGAATGTCACTGACCTTTGGTTTGTTGATGACTTCTGTTTCTCTGACATTTCTCACTTTAATATTGTTTTGCTTATAGATATGTGATTATTGTTCTGGAGACGACACGCGCCAATCCCAACTTCTCCTTCAATGTGGCCGCTTTGAGGACCTTCAGGGTGCTAAGGGCTCTCAAGACAATATCAATCATTCCAGGTAAAATATATCTCCAAGTAGTTAATCAGCGGTCATTGGCTTGGTTCAAAAGTGAACGGAATAAATTTTTCTTTTCGTGCCGCAAAATAGCGTTGAAGTTTTTTCAGCATTCTTTGAAAATTTCTTTTTTCATCATTGAAGTATGCCATTGGCGGATTTAGGGGGTGGGTCCCTTTTTGATGACATCCATTTTCGGCGATCAACCCTATTTTTTTCTAAAGGCACCTTTGACGCCAATACAAAATAATTTTGAAGGGAAAAAAACGCGACTTTTTGGTCAACAAATTTTAAAAAGTGCTAAATATAGCATTTTGACCAATTTTTCAACAAATTGTCTGCGTCACAGAAAGATTTGTGTAAATAGAGTCGGTATAGTCTTCTGGGAGCGCTCGGAAAATCAATTTCGTCGGCATAAAATAATGCCGACAACAATTTTGATTTTTCTTTGAGTTCCCCCCTCGAGAAAATCCTAGATCCGCACCTGAATTATGCACCTTAACACCCTTAGTACAAATTGACGGTAGGTAAAAAAATGTATTAGTCGAAATTCATCCTAAAAGCCGCCATTTATACACGGATTGACTAGCTGAACTTCTGAGTGTTTCTGTATTTTTTGACCGTAGACAGTTTCTCACATGTCTGACCCAAATTTTCAATCGAACTTTTTTTATTAGTGTTGAATTAATACTTCACGTTTAAAAACACGTTGAAAAAATGTATGTTCAGCCTTGAAATTTGTTGAAAACTCATTCATACGATCTGTTCAAATATGGTTTCTATTGCTAAAACTTGCAAAAATTTATATATAACTTCAAAAAATTGCCATTGCCTAGATTTTGGTGTTCGTTCTTTTTTTGGTGATTCTTGCTTCGCAAAATTTTGACTAAATTTTGACAAAAAAATTTGACAAAACTTTTCAAGTGAGCAAAATTTACTCATGTGTGAGTAAAAGCTCTCATTTGAATTTGACAGCGCTTTTTTCGTCCTCATTTATAAAATGTTGACTTGCTATCGTCTGAGGACGATAGTGAATGCACTGATAAATGCGTTGAAGATGCTGGTTGCGCTGGAATTGTTTTTTTTTCTCTAAGACAGCACATTCAATCTCTTTTGCAGTCCTAAAAAGTTACAATTCTTGTTAAAAAATTTTATGACAATCTTCTTTCTGAATTATATGCGTTTTCATAAAATTTATAATTAAATCAGCTCGAAAACTGTCAATTTATAAATATACATGCGAAGTTTTTTTTCTACCTCAAACTTACGAGCTCTTTCTTACGTGCAATGTTTTGTGTGTTCCTCTTTTAGGTCTGAGAACGATAGTGAATGCACTAATAAATGCACTGAAGATGCTGCTAGAGGTCATGGTCCTCATGGTCTTCGGTCTTTGTGTGGCCTCTCTCCTCGGTCTGCAATTATACATGGGGGTACTGCGCAACAAATGCGTGCTCAACTGGCCATCAAATATCTCGAATGAAGATTACTTTAATCACACCAATAACCCTGGTGAGTAATCAACGGATTTCAATAAATGTTTCCTCATTTTGAATAGGTTCTTGCTTTTTCAATCACAAGGAAATAGCACATACGGCACTGAGGTTTAAGTTGGGGATTTCGTTCGTCGCATGAAATGATATCCGTTCATACATCAGTAGCTCAGAATTATAATAATAATAAGTGAAAAAAGGAGAAACAGGTTACTTTGCAAGCAGTAAAGAAAATTTCGGCGACAATTTTATTTGCTAACTTTTTTTTATACAAGCTAATCTAAGAAAACTATCATTTAACAGGAAAAAATTGCTTTACGAACTCAAATTTAGACTAAATTTTAAAAATTTCTTACCGGTTTTTCTCGAAACTGAGACAACCTGAGACAACTCTGAGAACCATGAATTAAAGCGTTTTAATAAGGTAATTCCTTCCAATCATTATAATGATTATTTGCGGTAAATGCTTTTGGTTCAAAAAAACAAGTAAGCCTGCTCGCTCACCTTATTTGTTCAAAATTAGACCAAAAATCAAACTTTTCAATCGGTTTTTCTTCGAAACTGAATTATGACTGAAACGTCTTTAAAATGATATATCCTTTGACCTATTCCATTGATTTTTGTGGCACCTGATTTTGCGTGGAATTCGAAAAAAATAAAAATACTTAGGCATATCCGAATTTAAAGTTCCTCCCCATTTGCAATGATCGGAAAAAAATCATCCACATCATGAAAAAAAAAATTAAGTATTTAACATCTAGTAACGAAGCAATAAGTCCAAAAAACTTGCCCTAATTCAATTTTGAAATTTAATTTGCCGCCTATTCGTTAAGAGCACGAATTAATTGCACATTAATTTTTCTAAAATTACCACATTGTATCTTTTCAAACCTGCATAATTTTCCAAAAAAAAATGATAAAAAGTGAAAGCATTTTTTTTGAATTTGAGCTTCAATGCATCAAATTTGGTTAGATGGTGTACGTTAAGCTTGCGTTAAGCTCAACTTTTTATATAAAATTGCTTCATTAACAAGAATGCCTTATATAATACTCTTTTGAAGTTATTTTAAAAAATCCGGAAAAAAAAATCTGCACTGTTTGCATTTTTTCGAAAAATTTTTATCCAAAAATGTTCCGTAAAAGTAGCCAAAAGAAAAAATTTTATTTTAAGTTTGGCGTTTCAAAGCAGTTACAAAAGATAGTTTTAACCTAAAACTATTCTAAAACGAGTACAAGAGACTGTTTGTTTCAGTGAAGATTCAAAACATATTTTCAAGCGCGGTCAAAAAACAGTTAAATACGGTCAAAAAAGACTTTGCGCACATCAAAAAAATTTGTCATGCACAGCCTAGTACGTTTTTGTACCAACCTTTGAAAATGGGCAGAAACTTTGTATTCGGGGTGTGTTTTCGGGGAGTGCCTTTTTGCTTCTCTGTTTTTTTGTTTTTCACGCAAAATCAGGTGACACAAATAATCGTCGGAATGGTCACGGAATAAATCAAATTAAAACTGTTTCAATCTTGAATTGGAAGAATTCTCAGTTTCAAGAAAAACCCATTTTTTCTAATTTCGAGCAAATAAAGCGAGCGAGCAGGTATATTTATGCTTAACTTGAACTGTTTACATTAAATTTACTGTGCTTTATCTTAAATTTACCCGAGTAAATTTAGTTTTTGAATTTTGTTAACGCCACTTCGGAATCAAAAATTTCAAAATTTCATAGATTTTTTCAAAACTTAAAAAAAATTTTTGAAATTTATTTTAAAAAAACTATTTTTTTTGGTTTTCTAGAAATTTTTTTCTGCAAAACTTGTATTTGTATTTGCCTATTCTACTATGACTGTCAAATATTCCTAAACTCCAGTTTTTTTATTTCTTTCTATCATACCGCGTAGAAAAACGAGACAAATTTGAACTTTTTAATGTATTTCTTCAAAACTTTGTCCCGAAGATTCTGTGCTGCTGGCAGAGTAACCGTCTATTTCTGTTTGAAACGTGAATATTTGAAACGTTGAAAATTCTTTCTCTTAAAAAATTTGAACTAGAAATGAACTCACATGTCAGGTGGCACTCATACTTCGTTTGGGAAAAAATCCACGACGATTAAACTGAAAATCAACTACATCCTTTTTTGCTATAAAACAGTCAAAACTTACTCTAATTCGTTTGATAATTTTCATCTGGTTAACAATCTTTTTCTTTAAGGAAGTATTTTGAATGGGGAGACCCTTAAAAAGTCAATACTTAAAAAATCTACTCTTTTTTATCAATCAGGAAATTTAGAATTGTCAAAAGAGAAAAAGCATTAAATTAAGCAGTTATTACTATTCAGATAATTCAATAAAAAAAGCTAACATTAGGGCAAAATGTTGAATTTCCCGCCCGCCTGCACTATTTTGAAATAGTTTTTGATACAAAACTGATAATTTTCAAAGTTCGAAACGACAAAAGTTTCAGGGTAGACCAACTTTTTTCGGCGCTACAACACGCACTTTTCAGTACTAAATAAAATATTTTTCCTGTTGTTACGTGTTATCTAATCAGTCATCTTAACTAAATTAAAATTGGAACGTTTTAGTCGGTTTAATTTGCATCTAACTTTGGCAATAAACTTTAGTGGTGAATAACGCGAGATTGTTACCCCAAACTAGTTAAAAGTATGCCATATTCATGCCCAATTTTTGCAAAAATGCATCAACGCAATTCGGACAACAGTTTGTTTCCAAAAGGGAAAAATTGAAGGGTCAAAATGTGTCTGTAGAGAACAACAATGAAGAAAACCATCTACAGTCGGACCAATAAATACATATTTTTGTTCCGACTTTCAAGGAAAGTGAGGTATGAATTTATGCTCGGGGTGGTTTTTTTTATTCAGAAAACTTTTACAAAACTCTTCTTTCGGGAAATCGATTTCTTGATCTGCATGTGGCTAGCCGAATCAATACGCGACTAATTTTTTGTTTTTGATATTAACAGCCTAAAGTTCTGTTTTGTCAATATTTAATTTTACCAAATTATCCGAGACCAATTAAAGGGCAGTCGGGAACATGCAGGGCTTTGTCCTGAGAACAGCAGTCTTGTTTTAAATCTTGTATTTATTGTTTTCCTGTAGATGTCATGAATTGCCAAAAACTTAAATTCATTTTCTATTTTTTCAAAGTGCCGAACGATAGCTATAATTGGTTGCTTCATAACACTTTGTTTCAAGTGCACATAAAGCAAATCAACTTCAAATCATCTAAAAAGCAATTAAATGATTTAATCTAATATGTTTCAATGGAATCAACTTGAAAACAAAAAATTGAAAACTGATCAAATATCATAATACCAGACGCAAAACCGGTTTTTTACGGGCTGCAAAAAATTTTATCAGTTAAAGTGTTGATGACCGTTTACTGAATTTACTGACCATAAAGACACCTTCCTACTACTATTATGTTATTGACGGGGGTGCGTGCAGTCGCTTATCGTGTAATTGGGATAATTGTTTTTCATGAAATTTATTATAATTAAGCTTTTCAAGAAGAAATACAAGTTGCAACTGAATCCTTGTTCAACTTAATCAAGCGCAGTTTCTAAGACCTAAATTCTACAATTAGATTGTATCTTAACACAATCAACCTCCCCTATTGCTAATTAGCAATGGGATCTAATTACACAAACTTAAAAAAAATGACTATGTAGTTTCGTTTTGATTTTTGATGAATAGTTTTGATGTTTCACAAAAACTATTAAGTTTTCATTTGAGCAGGTCTCTTTAATATAAATTGTCCGAACTGTCTTCGGCCGAATTGTCTTCGGATGAATTGTTTGAGATTTTTTGGTAGAATTTTCTGTGTTTGTCTCTGCACTGCTCATTTCCATTTTGTCTATGATAAAAATAGAAAAATCGCAAAAATTGCTAATTTTTTTTTCAATACCTATATACCTCAGATATACCTTTTTTCTATATCTCGGACACAGTTTTTACAATTGAAAATTGCGTTTTTTTTCTTAAAAAAGTTCCATGAAACATTCATCATTTTTATAGGTAATGAAGGAAGGAAAATTTACGCTATCAATTTTCATGTTTTTCTCTTGATCTCTGTGTTGTCATATTTTAATTTTATGAGTTCAAATAAATCTCTATTTTTTGTTTTTTTTTCCGTAAAATTAGCTGTTCTTTTTCTTTCAACTTTCACACATATATAAAATTTTTTGGCGTGCTTGCGTTAACTCAAACCAAATTGGCCTGATAGTTGTAAATTATACTGTTAAAGTGCATGAAAAGTCACTGTTTTTGTTTGAAGCGTTCAAAATAGCTTTTCTACCATATTCACCTGTCTTTACCAGATTGTTGAAACAACAGAATTGATTGAAAATAAGAAGCGTGAATGACAAGCAAGATGAGCCATAGCAGAACATTAACTAAAATATAAATCTTAAAGAAGTGTCATTGCGGAGCGTTATTTACCTGCAGTAATGATCGTAATCAAATCATGCAATGGAAGCTCAATATTTTCACATCCCTGAAGCTCTCTTTATAATCATATGTCTTACGTGTAATGGCGTACTATCCCATATATAACAAAAAAAATTAAGAAGCTTTTTTTAGTTTGTAAAAATACCTATAAGTGAAAATGTTCTTTACCGCTAGCAAATATCGTACAAAAGTTTTGACTATGACGAACTTGCCAAATATGCATCAGATTCAGCGGGAAAGGAGCTCATCCACGCCTTCGGCACTATTCCACGAAACTTAAATATGGAAGTTCACTCTTTGAAACTATTCAATGGCGTCATTGGTGATTCCCGTGCCTCACAATTTTTTTTAGTTGTGACGAGATATAGTTAAAAACTACCCGCACTTGAGTTTCATAGATATAATCAATTCAATTCGGGGCAGGGGGACGCGGGGCTAGTGGAATTCGATTTGTGCAGTGCAAAAAGTTGACTAAACATTTCACTATCTACAACAATAATTCGATTTACATAGATTTCATGAACAAAATTTTTGGGCTCTTTTCCACCCCCCCCCCCCCCCCACATTTGAATTTCATTTTTGAAAAACTGTTTTAAAGCTGTCATATTAAAATAAAATTTTGCAGGATGAACAACTTAACTATTGTGAACACATTTATTCTTCATACCTTACCTCGATATATGACGCATTCAGCCATAAGAACACGTAAAAGAACCAAGGACATGGGAAAATTGATGCGTGGGAAGGGGGCGTGGAAAAATCACTATTATTGATTACTTAGAAAACAAAACCTAATTATAACTCACTATAATTGATTATAATTGATTATAACTGATGTTTGTTTTTCAAAAATAATCGATTACTTAGACAACATTTTAGACAACGGAAACTCTTTATAATCAATTTTTACCCATGAAACTGTGGTGAAAGTAATATGAACTCTGACTAGAACTCCTCTATGAAATGTTTGAATGATGTAAGGATTTTCTAGAATTATTCATTTCAATCTGATTTCTGGTCCGAAGTTTTCAAAAACTATGCTAAGTTTAGCTAAAATATGAAGTGTGACTCAAGATTTCGTGTCACTGGGCAAAGGGTTAACAATCAAACCAAATCTGATTATCGTAAAAGTCGAAACTATTTTATTGCTCCGAATTTTGAAGAAAAAGCCCAATGTTTCTTCTAAGAATTTTTGACGAATTTTTATAGCATCTGGAAAAATATTGTTTTCTTGAACTCAAATGAGAAAAAAATGCTACTTTACTTGTGACTATTTTTCGCGAAGTTACGGGGGTTTAAAAATTGCTAGCATATGCAATTTGGGATAATTACTGTGCGATATTTTGCGCTCTTTTAAGCCAAAAAGAAACAAGGTAATTCGTTCTAAATTGAATTGAGGCCAGCAATTTAAATTTAGTATTACAATACGAGAAGTCAAACATACCATTAGTATTTTGCTTAGCGTGTGGGGTGATAAAATGAAGAAGAAAATGAAAGAAAAAATTGTTTTTTTTTCTCAATTATTTTGTCAATTACTCAACCACCAAAAAAAACTTTTTAAACTTTTTATTTGGCCTTAAGTGCAGTTGGAGTTTTCAGGGCTTTGCCCTGACAAACGAGCAGCCTGGTTCAAATTACCACTTGGTTAGCTTCAAAGAACTTAATATAGATTGTCTATCTAATTGTTTAATTGTTCTGACTTTCGTAACCATAGTAATGGAATATTTGTGCTCAAAGTGGTTTTTTGTTTTCTTCAGACAAATTTCGACTTTTTAACTAGCCAAGTTTGACGAAACTTTTAAAAATCATTCGAAAGATATTGAGCGTGAAAGGAGCGAAAGGAGGAAGAGTTCGCTTTTCACACTGAATGCATCAATGAATCAAACTCCGAGATTCAATTGAGTATATAATATGTGCTTTTTAAAACCCGTGATGACTGCATCATCCTTTTTATTTAAATTTGTGAAAGTTTTGTTTTCTGCAAACGATTGAGCTCTGAATGTATTTTAGACAATTGGCAGATACACATGTCTTTCGACGAGACATACTTAGTCTGTGGCAACACCAGCTACACCGGGTAGGCTGCACTAGATCACGGACTACTGTGCAAACATCCGATAGTTTAAACGTCCGAAAACTCAAAAATTTTCAAAAAAAAAATAGTTGGAAAATGCAGCTAAAAGGAGATCTGACATACAAAGATCTAAGAAGAAATAGTTGTTCACATTTCGTGGTCTTTAAGTTTCTATTTCAAAATCAAAATACTTGCCTTATGTTGTCAAAGTTAAAATACCGGCAGTGTTTTAATTACGGCATTATTAGTTTACAATGTCTTGCGGATGTTTGCACAATCACCTAGGACCAGCAAGAAAAAAACGGCCTCACTAACCAATAATCACCCCCATTTTGCTAATCAGATACTCACTTTATCATAACCTCACTTATAATGGATCTCTTTAACCAGCAACCCCCCCCCCCCCCCCCCCCTGGTAAACACAAATTCTTTAAAGGCCTATTTCAAAGGTTAAGCATATGCAGATTTTCAGCACAGTAAAACGAATTCCCCAGGGGGGGGGGGTAGTTAAAAAGATCGCTTATAATTAGTCACCGAATGGATTGTTGCTGTATCTAGTTGTTCACTCACGCATTTTTAACTCACCATTTTCTTCAATGATTCTCATATGTTGATCATGAAGACGACCAAGCTGAAGTAGTTTCCTTTCTTCGAAGTCCTTGTCGTGTTATTTCGAATCATTCTTGTTTCCATAAATTGTGTGCTCTAAATTGTGTGTAGTAGTGTTTATGCAGGGTGTTTTTTACGGACTGGTTTTTCACTTTGTTCAGAAAAGTTGCATCTAATTTAATTCAATAGAACTGTTGAAAAATTGAAAACCCCACAGAGTAGAACTAAAAACGAACAAATAAATAATTACAATTTTCTTTTTAAAGTAACTTTGTTGCCGGGTTATTCTTCCATAGATAATCATCGCTGATTCAGTGTTATTTTGTAGATAGAGGGGCATATTTATAAATGACCATCGTTAAAACCAACTACCCCTGTTTTTTTATCTAATCAAAGTGTGATTTCGATTAATATGTTTGATTTGTTGTTTTGCGCCTAAATAATTTTGTTTAATTCTCTTGTCCGATCTTAATTAATTTGAATTGTTGTGACCTTGTGTAGGGAGTGTGACGTGGGCCACACGTGTCTAGCTGTGGGCCCCAACCCCAACTGGGGCTACACCTCGTTCGACCACATCGGATGGTCCCTGGTCTCCTCCTTCCAACTCATCACCCTCGACTACTGGGAGAACTTATACGACCTAGTGAGTCATTAAACCCCCCCCCCCCCCACACCTCAATACATGTAGTGTAGTATAGTCTTGCTTATATCAGTCTGCTAGATGAGGGGGCCACTCTCAAAAAGTCAACCCGAAACGCAATTTAATAACTATAAATATTATTAAGTGCTTTCTTAAGATATAAATACAGAATTTCGAACTTGCCTAACTGTTAAAACTGTAAAACTCGAATTGACAGCGGACCCAAGGCTGACGAACGAGAATACCATTTGTTATTTTTGGTTACTTAAAGGAGGGCTATTGGTTTTGATGTTGTGATTTTTCCATTGTTTGAGCTCGTAATAAATATGCGTATGTTGTAACAGATTCTGATGTCGGCTGGTCCCTGGAATGTGTTGTTTTTCATCATCCTCGTCTTCTTCGGCTCTTTCTATCTCATCAATCTCATGCTCGCGGTCGTCACCCTCTCGTACGAGGAGGAGTCCACCAACGTCGAGAACGAGGCCAAGGTCAGTCAGTCACTACTTTAACGCCATAGTTAAGCCATACTCTGGCAGCATTGGCAGCCAGTGCTTAAAATCACGCAAAAACGCTGAAATTTTGTATCTCAGATTTTATGTTTAAACTTTCTTTCGGAAGTTGCAGCAATTCCACAGTTGCATCTATGCTGAAGACGTGACTTCTAGTTTTACAGTGGTTTTGGTCAACCCTTGATTCTTAGGATCGCGTTCCGATAGATATCACCAAATGAAAATATGACGTTTTCAATCTGTATTTCCCAACCATCACCGCTACTCATGGTGCGTACGAGGTGTATCACGACAAATGTCCCACGTTTCACCCCACGCATATTTCGCCCCTCTTAAATGTAGTGGCACATTTCGCCCCTAGCAGATTTCGCCCCTAACTAACTACACAGTTAACTAACCGCCGCTTTTTTAGTAAACAATTTAAGGGGCGAAATGTGTGGGGGCGAAATGTGTGTGGGGTGAAATGTGGCAATAAATTCACGAGGGGCGAAATGTGTGAGGGGCGAAATGGTTGTGAATACCTATCACAACTGAAGATACATTCACAGCCGAAACTCACAGTAAAAATTAAAACTACAGAAAAATTAATTCAAGTTTAAATTGATATTATTAGATAATTATTTGATTTATTAAAGGAGCAGAGCATCAGTTTTTCTTCGCTGTTCAAGAAATTTCTGCTCAATTAAGAAGAAGGAAAAGTCCCGTCCAAAATCTGTCCAATAAGCTCGAGTTCCATCTCCCGGTATTTTCCCATTCCGTCGCCCTCAACCGGCGTCATCAAATCCAGACCATGTGAAGCTCCTGGAATGGCACTCAAGGTGTTCAAATAAGGAGTGGAACTGTTGGTGATTATTCCGGTTCCGAACCACGGATCCAGTTGTCCGTTGGTCCAGATGACGTTCGAGGCCGAGAAAACTTTAGATCCCCAATAGTTGATCTTGAACCACTGGTATCTGCCTCCTTCTGGGAGTCCACTGAATAGCGATCCGCAATAGGCGTCCAGGTCCTCCTTTGTCCACGGAAGGTTCGCAAACATGGAGTTGTCAATAGAGCTTCCGATTTCTGGAACAAGGATTTATTCGACGTTTTGATTGGATTTGTTTATTTTGTTGAAATTCGTAAAAAAAATGATTCCGCCTCAGCTTAAGGATCTTAATAATGGTAATTATTTAGGAAGTGAAAAAAAAATCTTTTTTTTTGTTAGAAAGATTGATTAGGAATGATTAGATGAAATGGAATCGGCTTTCTAGCTCTAGGAACTTGCCTGGCAAGTACTCCCAGCAAAGTTGGAAGTCCCAAGCAACTCCACGAGTACCATTGTAACATCCAGTCGGGTCAGCACAGTTAATTATCGGATCCTCGATGTCAATACAGTCATCCTTGTCCGTCCCATAGTAGAATGCCACTACATCATGCAATGCATCGACGTCCCTGGGGGCGTCGTAAACAATTCCCGATGCCACTTTTACGGTGTTGGCAGGGAACCCGTTAGCGGGAAAGGGGTAGTTGAGCAATGCGAGCTGAGCGAACGAGTTCCTGATTATCTTCAGAAGGTCTTGGTAGTTGCTGTCGTTCACAGGTTCGCATGTGTTCATCAGGGTGGTGATTTGAGCATATCCCTGCGAGCGGGGGCTCCACGTCGACAACTCGTGCAAAGTGTCGAAACCAGACTCGACCAGAGCTACCACCTTGTCTCCATCCTACAGACAAATAAGGTCTTTTACCAGACATTTTTTTGGAAAGATTAAATTTTTGCGGCCTCTTAAGATGATAGGCTGCAGATTAATTTGCTAGTTAAACCTCCGATTTAAAATTTAGCTAAAACTCTTTTTTTAATAAAAATAAAACTTTTTTATTAATAAACGAAAGTATCTGGCCCTTTTTTGTAAAGCTCTAAGAAATTGTTTGGGTAGAAAAAAATAAGACTTTAAAAAAACATCAGAACTGCCAAGAAAGCGACTTACCTCGGATCCGCCTTTGAAGATGGAAGTCACAGTTTCCCAGTATGTAGACCGGGTTTCGAATTCATCCGCCATCCTGAGGGGCGCTCCAGAGGCCAGCGCTCCTGTGATGTGATCCGGATACTTAAACCTCATGTATGAAGCCAAACTCCCGGCGTAGAAAGATCCGAACGTGATTATTTGGGCATCGGAGATTCCCAGAGCGTACTTGTAGAAGTAGATTAAATACATGTAGTCGGCGGTTACTTGATCAACAGACAGGTACGGAAGGTACGATTCATCGAAACTAGACTCGCCAAAGGGAAGTGACTCTCCGTAGAATCGGTGCTCCACGAAAAACACCAGTGCCTAGACAGAAAAGCGTCGGTTATGTATGACTGCCTAGTTGATTCTATTGAATTACTCCTAATTGAATCTGTTGACGGTTTGGCGCAATGTTTGTTCAGTTTGGAGGTCTTTTAATTTTTCGGAAAAGTGAAGAATTAAAAAAGGAGCTCTGCGTCCTATTTTGATTCACTCCTTTTCAGATCTTACATACATTTTTGTTTCAGTAATTCTCTCTTATGCCAATCTCTCGACTATAAGGCAACTACTTGAATATTATTTCCGCGTAAGATTCCAACATTCCTACGAGACCTGTGCTCGTTTGAACAATTACTTACCCCGTAGTACTTTGCAAGCTCTAGTACGTATCCCGAGTTTTTATAGAACTCCTCAATCGGACCTGGACCCCCGGTGTAGAGAAAAATTGTGTGGTTTTTCTGACTCAAATCCAGCTTTTGCAGAGCTTCGAGATCTATACCCGATGAAGTCACGAGTTCCACTTGCTTTCCTTCGTCCACTTCGCTTTTTTCATTGAAGTAGTCGTCAACCAGGATAAAGCGTTGGTTGAAAAACGCCTCTCCATTGTTCTCTTGCTGTGGGTCTTTTATCAGGCCATAATGGTCTTTCTTCTGCTGGAACTGAGATATTTGATACCTGAAAAATTGAGTATGCCCTATTTAAAATATTGCATGAGCGTTTTTTTGGATTTTTGCCACCTCTTTTCTCTTAAAAAAGTATTTGTCAATTTCCCAACATTCTTTCTTTTTTACAAATTGAAACGGTCAGCTGAAAATTTGTATATATTTTTTCAATTTTAACAGCTGGCTATTTCTTCTGGTAATTGAGCTTTCTAAAAACCAAAATTTAAGAGTTTTTTTTCACCCATATTTCAAAAGCAATCTGAAATAAATTACCCAGTTGTCAGACAAATCAGGAGACTCACAACGAAATATACCAAAAGTTTTGATGTCATTTTGAACAAAATTTGTTTATCACAACCAGTTTGAGCGCAGCTGAATTGGATTTCAGTTTTTGGAATAGTGAATTTGCCAAATATTTAATTTTCATTAGAAATCCACAAGGTTGTTTTTGTCATTAAATACACAAAAAACAAAATCCAACTGTCACCATATGTTTGCCAAAACCACCCCGCAACATATGATTTGTGGACATTGATCATTTATATGATGTTTGCGAGATGAATTAGTTAGTTTTCATTTTTATGTTGTCAGAAATGGTCATTTGTCAAAGGTCAACTCATTGCAACATAAATTGTTGAAAGTTCTTAAAATTCCTGCCGAAAACTTAGATGACGCAAAAACTGACGCCATGAAGCTTGACCACTTGTCCACTACGGGACATATCCGTTTGACGTCAATAAGACAATTTATCTATAAGTGAAAAGACCAATGAGAACCGCTGTTGTGTCCCTGCTTAAGATTTTCATGCAAATTTTTTGGCTATTTTTCTGGGCTGGGTAATGTCGCCACACCCTCAAACAACGAGCACGGATCATGGTGGGCCTCGAACATCCGACCTTTTGATTGAGAGGCGGAGACGTCACCTCTTCATTGCCGCTTTTTAGTTGCTTGGCGAATCGCAATAAACTTTTTGCTACAAAACTTCTAAGCCAAAGTTATTTTTTAGTTTTGAAAGTTTTGCAACGTAAAATTTGTTATTCGCTGACTTCAACGACCGGAACCAGTCATATATTACTATAGGTGGCAGATTGTAGTTAAACACCCGCACCGAGCCTTCATGGATTCTAACCAATTATAAGGGAGTCTAAACAATTATAATGGATTCCCGAGACAAAATTAATCCATTACAGATGTAAAACTAAAGAGGGGGGCGGTAAACTGGGGATGTCAATCATTAACGCCCTCCCCAAAGTAAACGGGACGGGAGGGAAGGTAAAGTAAACTGGGGAGGGGGTAAAGTAAACTGGGGAGGGGGAAAGTTTAACGTGAAATGTAACATTTTATGAAACGTACGTAGCAACTGCACTAAACAGCAAATCAGATAATTTTTTTTAAAAATGTAAATTGCATGAATAACGTCTCGAAAAGATCCATTATAATCGATTATAATGGATTATATTGGCATAATAAATATTAAGATTATGATCCATTTTTAATTTTTGATTGTAATGCGTTATACTGACATGAAAAATATTATGATTTTAGTCCCTTTTTATTGAAATATAATTGATTATCTTGGAAATTTATAGATACTGACCATATCACGACACTGTAATCAAGAATGATCCATGGGCTTTCAGTGCGGGTAGCTGGATGGTTCTTTGTTATACTTCAAACTGTTTATGTGATGTATTTCATAGTCAAATTTTTTGGCAAAAGAAGTGTAAAACTTCATTTTTTCGAACAACAATTCGCCTGGCTGAGTAACGTATATACCAAAACTATCTTAGCAGCATGTACCATTGATTGAAAATAAAAGGACTTTATTATGCATAAGAGCTCTCAAATGTAACACATGCACTACTCAGACATTTCTCATAACTACCACCACCTATTGTAACATATCACCCAGCAATCTTTAATTGTCCTTTTTGAAATTTAAATATATGAATCGAATCACACACGCCATATAATCAACGCTAGAGATTTTGTTGCGAAGTTAGGAAAACTTGTTTGGAAGTTATTGGCCCGATCGCGTCACTGAAGATCACAGGAAAGATATATGGTTTAGCTATTATTTTTTCATCTTAAATTTGACTACCACAAAAAGTCTAAAGGAAGATAAGTGTAAAATCATATTGGAGCCTTATTGGTCGTAATTTGGTTTCCAAAAAAATGTCAAAAATGTCACAATTTTGGTTTGAATTTTTCCATTTTTCAGATTAATTGGAATTAAGGCACTCTAAAAAATGAAACCTTGCTACTTTCCTAAATCGAATTTTAAACGGAATGTAAGCCAAAAAAAATTTCAATGTCATCAAACAATTTCTCATCAAAATTAAACCTGTTGATAACGCTACAACTTTAAGCCTAAAAAGAAACAAAAATTGCACGATCGTCCCAGATCATAAGTTGAAATAGGGAATTAAACATAAATTTTAAATTGAGAAAAGTGAATCTGAAAAATCACATCTAAGTTCTAGCTTTGAGTTTTTGAGCGGAAATTGCCCCTCGATTGCAAGAAACAATTTGGAAGAAGTTGTATGCATCTATAAGACTTGCCGTATCTTGGTGAACTTTATAGAGTTCTAACTATAATTTAGTTTAATTCAGTTGTATTTTCTACCTAAAACCTCTAAAACAGTTCAAAAAACTTTTATTTTAAAAATCTTCAGTTCTCGAGCTTATTTTGCCGTCCAACCAGCTCATTTTGCCGCCTAAGCTTTGTTCACGGCAGCAAGTTGCGCGCAAAAGACCCTTTATTTGTACAAATTTGAAATTTTTGAAAAAAAAACTTGGTCTTTTTAAGAATCTTCATAAACCAACTTTATAAATAGCTGAAACTATAGGATAAAAAAATTCAATTGAAAAAATTACTTTGAAAATAAATAAAAAAAATGTAACTTGAGACTGCTTTGACAGGGTTTCCTAGCTTCAAAAAAATTATTCAACGCAATTTTTTGGTAAACATTTTCTGAAAACTGCCTAAAAACGCCTTTTTTAGCCTTTTTTTTCAAAAATTTGATTGCGGCAAAAAAATTGTGGTCAAATTAGGGTCTTTAAGTAATTTGGGAGAGCTTAGAAAATCAAATTGGTCGATCTAAGAAAAAGTCGACAACATTTTCAGAACCTTTTTTGAAAATCCGCCCCTCTCCTGTAGAAATTCCTAGACCCGCGCCTGAACAAAAACGCTAAAGTTCAAACTGCATTTTGTATTATGTTAGAAAAAAAAAGTTAAAAAGTGGTGTTTCAAAACGATTGTTTTCTCTAAACGCGGCAAAGTTTTTTTGTTTTTCAAGAACCGAGGAATGTGGTTCAGGCCCTTATGCAGGTCTTGATGAAATATATATTTTTTTCCTGAAGTCTTGAATTTTGTGTAGGCTCAAACTTAAGATTTCGCTAGTTGATATTTGTGTTTTTTTTTAAGTTTAATTCATTTCCTTCGGTAAAAAAGAAGGCAAACTCCACTGTCGAACAGCGAAAGTATAAGAGTTTACTTGCGTTCCTTGACTCTTTAGAACTGTCTGTTGGCTATGTTCCCCAATTAATGCAACAATATCACAAAGTTATATGTAAGGCCTCATTAATTTTATAGGGTATTTTATTTGCTCATAATACTTTTGTTTGGAAAAACAGTAGCGGGTTTGGGAGGGGGCTGGATGCCTCTCCCCTTTTTTCAGAAATTTGACCTGGTTATCACCCAAAGAGTCCCTCCTTTTTTTACGGTGTCCCACTCTTTAACCCCACGATATTTAACCCCCTATGTTTACTTTATAAACCCGTAACAAGATAACCCCACAACAATTTAACCCCTTTTATTGACAAGAATTCGTTTCAAATTAACTCCTTTTATTAAGTCCTTTTACACTCATAGTAGTTTTCCTATTAGGTGTAGTAATTGAGGCCTGAGAAGCCATTTTTAATTCACTTCATGCATTTGTGTGCTCAAAAATAATTGCATTTCGATTAGCTTAAAAAATAATCCCTCATTCAAGCATTTAAAACAGAGATAACCTGCATGGTGCTAATTGAAGGCAACAAAAGACGTTTGTGAGTTTTATAAAAAATCATACTGCCTATTTCTTTAACGATTTTTATACCATTCTATCAGATATAATGTTTGAAGCGTCCATTATTTTACTGTATCTTTGAAAGACAAACAAACACTAGTGGTATCAGGCCACGAGTATCAAGTATTACCTTGCAAAATCAAAACAAATACAAATTGGAACTGCTCGAAATATCAAACTCATAATATCATAATAGCCGCGCAACAGCAATTACGAATGGAGAAAACTTTTTTGAAACGAGGCGTGAATATAATCACGATATTTCCACGGGTAAACCTGATATTCGACTAGTTTCGAAAAACATCAAGGATCTGAGCGATAGTAACACCCCAACCGTCGCAGTCGCAACCGCAAATCAGACCATAACAGATGACATTGCCACTCAACTAGCTCTAGCAACCAAAGAAAATTTAGTTCGCACCGTACAACGAGTGCGCAAGCAACGGGAAGAAGTCTTATCAGTCTCCACAGCAACCAGAAGTTTTGAAATAACCGATTTTTAAAAAATTTTTTTTAAGATTTGACACTGAACAAAATGATCACGATAGGATTATTTTATTCGGCAACACTGAAATGCTACGTGTGCATGAAAAAACTTCTGGTTGGCTGAGGGAACTTTCAAAGTCACCCCGAAAATATTTTATCAATTTTACTCTATACATTTTAGGCTTTCAGGAATAGCCCCCGCTTGCATATATGCGTTCCTGCCAAATCAAACAGAAAAAACATACCACCTTCATTTAGAAACCCTAAAAATACTAACCCCTGATAGTATACCAGAAAAATTTTTGCTGGATTTTGAGCATGCCGCCATTCAAGCGATTTAAAAAAAATTTCAGAGTCCAAGCTGTCGGGATGTTTCTTTCATCTTTCATAAAGTTTTATGAGAAAAATCGAGGAGCTCAGATTGAAGAAGGTTACGAAACAAACTATGAATTCAGTGTAACACTTAAAATGTTAAGCTCACTGGCTTTTGAGAAAGAAGAAAAATAGAATTTCATACGATAAAATATTGGGGGAATTTCAAAAAGTATGCGATCGAACCATAAAAGAGTCGGAAAAAATTGCAGAGGTTGACGAGCTTTGCCTTTATTTTGGATCTAGCTACATAAAAAGTCTGGTCCCGAATCGAAGTTCTATTATCCCCTTCATTCGGCATGCGGCATCATCGGGTTTGGCCAGAACAACAAATGCTGTAGAGGGCTGGCATTATGACATACAGCTCTCTGGAAAGTGATCGCAAGTTTGCAAAAAGACGCTGCCGTCCAAAAACTTCATTTTTATAACGCATAGAATGGGCACCAATTTACAAAAAGGAAAAAATACCTGTTGCTCAACAAAAAAGTGCAGAATATTATGCATGTTTACAAAAACTTCAATTTTATAACGCCTAGAGTGGGTAATTATTTACAAAAAGGAAAAACTACCTGTTGCGCAACGAAAAAGTGCAGAATATTATGCATGTTTACGAAATGTTTACGAAAAAAAATGTTTACGTTGCAATCTTTTGAATATTGAATATGAACTTGAAATAAGTACTTGTTCTTTTGTTCTTCGTATATATTTTCAATTTAAAACCTTGTTTGTCAACTTTCTTGAGAAAAGGCGTCTCCTTGTAGCCTCCCGTAGACGTAAAAAATGCATTGACATGACTCGCATTTGAAAAATGCACTCTCTAGCAATTTAATCTCGGAACAATCGTTCCTTTGGATGGGACGTTAGGTTGGAACTAGGGGCTGGCGAACCTTTCCACATTGCGTTTTATGCAGACAAGTCAACAAAAATTGACAAAAAATAGATGCTTTGTAAAAATAAATAAGTTTTACTCAAAATGATCGGTATTTCAATTTAAAATGGTCTGCTTAGATCAAATTTTTGGTCAGAAAGTTTTCATTCCTTTTTTCATTTAGTTTCAGTCATTTATTTTTTATTGGCAGGAATTGTTTCAAGATTAAGTCCAGTTTCGGAAAAATCCTATCAGTTTTGTTAACTAATTTGAATCATGTCGGTCGGATTCGTTTTCAAGTTCATATCAAAATCTATAGTATCGGCAAGGTCATTTCTGATTGAATCTAAAACGCCTGTAGCAGCGTGCATGTTAATTCATTTTGGTTCCAAAAGTTTTTCGCAATTGAAGCTTTGATGTTTACCGACGATATGGTTCCGATTCCTTTTCAAGTAAATTTCACTTTGATTCTAACAACTGGTCTTAAAAAGGGGTTAAATTGTAGTGGGGTTATCTACTTTTGGTGTATTATGAGGGGGATAAGAGCAAGGGGGGTTAAAAACACGTGGTGATAAGCTTGGGAACCTTTTTTTACTATTACTAGTTCCAGTACTATTTTAAAAACATAAATTTTTTTTCGACCGACCCTAAAGTTTTTAAAAGCGCTCATTTATACTAATATTGCAGTGGGAGTTTTTGATCAAAACCTTGCGTCTTTTCGTGCTTTTTTTCAAAATCTTGCTCAAAATTATGATTTTTCAAGTAACTCAGGTAATGAATTTGATCGACATAAGAATACTGACAAAACTTTCGATAAATTTTTGAATTGAAAGCTCGAGAAAATCCTATATCCGCCCCTGTGGAAACGCCTATTTGAATTCTGAAGCTCCCTCGTCAGAAATGTCCAGCAAAAAATTTTTTAGCCATAAATAACACGTGCAAATCATTTTTCTTTGAAAATTGATGACAACACCATACTAAGCGTAAGTATTTGATGACTCACTTCGAAAGCCAAAAAAAATCAATTCGAGATAAATGTGGATTCTTTTTTGCGCAGTTGAAGGCATAACTAGCCACAGAATACGTTGATAATCAATCACAAACTTTGTAATCCTAAAACTCCATTGTTTGGCCTGATATCGCACCTCGGAGCGATAATGTAGCAAAATCACTTTTTCGATCATATTTCCTTAAAGTCTTTTTTAAATAGGTCATTTTGATAATTAAACATTACCTTAATTTGGTGGTTTTGCAACATAAATGAATCTGGACTAGTATTCATCTGATTCACACATTATAACTTTTTTTAACTAAAAAGCTGTCGCGTCGTCAGTAATTGAGCTGGCTCTTGTCTTCTTTCAGTCAATTAATGCGAACATTAAAGTGTACAGTTCATCGGTTTACCTTCAAGTCTGTCAACTGTGAATGCATCGATAATGATCGGTATCTAACACCAGCTGATTTGATGAGGCATACCAGGTGTATTAATTTTAATATCACTGAGTGCGCTGCATGAATCGCACGGTTGAATCTCTGGGGCTCTTGTAAAATCCAATTAGAAATGCAAAACTATTTGATCTTAAAACGTAATTTTGGCAGAACACAGAAGCATGAAGCTCAAAAAAATAAAAAATGACATAAAGTTCAAGATTCAGCGTTAGACCTCATGGTAGAAAATAAGATGATACTGTGTTGTGGCCATGCCTGTTTTCTGAGCCTTCCAGCTTTAGAAAAAAAAAACAATTCGGTAAGCATGAAATTACTCATTTAAAATCTTTAATTTCTTAGTTGTACATATCTCGATTCCTTTATGAAGACGGAAATGTGCCTGTCAGTATTTGTCCAATCAGTTCCAGTTCCATCTGCCTATATTTGGCCATGCCGTCTCCATTAACTGGACCCCTGAGGTCCAATCCTTGTGAAGCTCCTGGAATGGCACTCAAAGTGTTCAAGTATGGAGTTGAATTGGTGGTGATTATTCCGGTTCCGAACCAAGGATCCAGCTGTCCGTTGGTCCAGATGATGTTCGAGGCAGAGGATATTTTTGATCCCCAGTAGTTTATCTTGAACCATTGATACCTCTCCTGGCCTGAAAACTCTTCGAATTCTTTTTTGCAGAAGCTGAATAGCTCTTTTGTTGTCCATTCCAAGTTTGGGAACATTGAATTGCCGATGGAGCTCCCAATTACTAAATTAAACATCTTTTAAAAGTTAATGAAAAAATATCATAAAATGCGCCAGAAAATCTTCATCCAATGTAAATGCTAAACGGATTCAACTTCTTTGAGGACCAAAATACTCCCTTTTTGGACCAAAGAGCTTTTTATAGGTTAGAATTCCTGACTAAAAAGCTTCAAAGCGATATCTGAGTTGACCGCATTTGATTTGGTCTGACGATTTTACGCCCGTAGAAAAATCATTCCAACATCCTAATTTTTCTCTCTGAAATTATCTGCTGCGTCAAAAAAGAGATTCAATTTCCTTATAATATGCACCTTGCTGTAGCTCCCAGCATGTCTGAAAAGCCCATACATTTCCATTTTCATTCATTTCACATCCACTGGGATCTGGACAGAGCCTGAAGTATTTTGAGGGGTCAAAGCAGGTCAACTTGCTCTGCTGATAGAACCAAAAGGTCAAATCCACCAGAGCCTGAATATCTCTGTCAGTGTAGTACATAATACTAGAAGCAAACTGAACTGGGTTTGCGGGGTACATTCCGACAGCATAAGGGTTGTTATTTATAGCAAGCTTAGCAAAAACATTTCTGACAGTGAAGAGAAAAGTTTTGTAGTTCTTTTTATTGAGTCGGTCGCAGAGGTTGAATTGGTTCGAGATTACTTCATATCCCAGTGATCCGAAGTATGTTAGTTCATTCAATCCGTCGAAGGCACTTCTGATTTTCTGAACAACTTTGGGTCCAATCTAAAAAGCAACAAAACATTTTCCTTAACTTGATTTTTTGATCTAAGATGCTAACCAGATTGTATTCCAGCAGAAGACCATCATAGATCTATCAAAAACAAGTTTTTCATCGTTCTTTAAAGCGAACCAAGACTTTTCATTCTTCTTTTGCTCGTCAACATTGTAGAATTACTCATTATCGTTATCTCCTTTTTTAAATCTAGCAGGTTTTGCCTATTTAATGCATAGAAAAGGCTAATCAATTTTTATAGAACCTAATTTTTGGACCAAGAACACGTGAAACCATATTTCTCACCCCTGGAATCTGTTGATATGACTGAGTTACTCTCTTCCAGAACTGAGTCCTAGCCTGGAACTCGTCTGCCATTCGCACAGTCGCCCCAGAGGCCAGACTGCCACTGATTTCATTGGGGTATTTGAACCTCAAGTAGGCCGCCAAAGAACCACCGTAGAAACTTCCAAATGTTATCACCTGTCAATTATGATTTATAGTTCTATCAAAAACGATACGAGCATATTCCTTTTTATTCTCCGGAAACGTAAGAACTATGAAATAAAGGGGATCTCTTTATCTATTCTCCGCTTTGTAAAATAGGGATTCGTTATTGGTACAAAATTTTCATTTACAAGGATAGCAATTCGTTATTAGGTACCAAAGGGTGGATAGTTATAGAGATCCAGTATCAGGAATTTTGAAAAACATCAAAACTGTGAAATATATTTTTTTAAATATTTCATGTACCTTTCGAGAATTGACTTCATTAATTGAACTAGTATAAAAGTCAATTAGCCGAACATTCAAAACAAGTCAGTTAGCTGACTACCTTAGCGTCGCTCATTTGTGCGACTATCTTGTAGTAGTAGATGATCCTCATGTAGTCTGCCGCTGCTTGGTCCACTGTTAGAAACTGTCTGTGTTTTGGAGTAAGTCGGGATCCGTTGAATGGCTGAGATTCGCCGTAGAATCGGTGCTCGATGAAAATCGCCAGTGCCTAGAAGCATTTTTGATTTTAGGAAAAATAAGAACTAGTTAGTAAAAAAATCAGGAAATTCGAAAGAAAATAGCGCGCAAACTTTTTCCCAGAATTTTTCCTGAGTTCTCAGAATTTTGTCACTAACTCTTTGAAACGAAAGCAATTTCTTGAGTAAAAGACGTTATAGCTCACCCCATAATGCTTGGCTAGTTCCAAAACAAACCCAGATTTGTCAAAATTGTCTTCCAGATTTCCCTTTCCGCCTGCGTAGACAAAAATAGTGTGGTTCCTAGGATCGAGCTCCACACCTCCTTTTCCATTTTTCTCTCCTCCCTCCTTTTCAGCGCTGTTTGGTAGTGTCAATGGACACCAAGTGTCTATGACTATGTGTCTCTGATTGAAGAAGGCATCTGATTGGCTGGTTTTGTTGAAAACTAGGCCATAGTGGTCCACTAATTGAGCAAAGGAGGAAATACTGTAAGGAACAGATCTGAAAAAAAAACTAAAAATTTGCCAGTTAATATTTCTTTTGATTTTGAGGAACTAACCCCTGACACAATTTTAAAAAACCGCAACTATTCCTGCAGCAGAGAATTTAACAAAATTTGATGTCTGAAGCAGAACAAACAACTTAATTGGAAAAAACAAGCAGAGATCATTTCAAATCGAAAGTTTGAAATCTCAGAATTGGCACGAACTTCTTCTTGAAGCAATGTTTGTCTTGTTGTTATACCTTACCTCACCAACAAAATCATAAAACTCTAAATTAAAAATCAAAATACCTACAGCACTTCTGAGAAGCCACTTATCCAAATAAGACACCAAAAGACTGGATATTTCATCATTCACTCCAGTTATGAGAACCGCATATGAAAGTCGCTTATTTCATTTATCAATTCAAGAAGTTTCGTCATCTTGCCATTTTATGATTTGTTTGCGAATCTATGACAACATATTTATCGACAAAGTTGCTAAAATTTATGATATTGACCTTCACATCATTTGATTATAATGAATTGGTTAACAACTGGTTGGAAACCCTATGCTGTTTTGGTTTTTTAGTTGAGCCGGCAGCAAAGTCTGAAACGGTTTTTGTTTGCTAATTTATGATACCATTGAGCGCAAACTTTCAAAGTATGAAAGTTGTTGGGTCCGTAGAAAAATCATGCATAAAAATGGGACCCGCCATTTTTATGAAAAAAAAACATAAAATCATAAAAATAACAAGGAGCGCTGGTTGCTGTTCAAGTAGCACAGAATGTTCGGACCACATTCGTAAAAAATTACAAAATTTTTTTGTTCCGACCATTTGAAAAACGGGAAAAATTATGTGTTCGGGTGTGTTTCAGTTTTTTTCTTTTTCTTTTTGTTTTCCACGCAAAATCGAACGGCATTAAGAAATGTCCAAAAAATTTGTCCCATTATTGAGAAAAACAGTTTTAAAATTTTTTGTTTATAGTCTAATTTCAAGCAAATAATACGAGCGAGCAGGCTTGCAATAGTATATATTGGCTTTTTTCAGGCCGTCAAAACTTAGTTTTACTCAAGTAAAAATGTTTTTGGAGTTTTTTTAGCGTCATCAGCGTCCTGGAATCTGTTGATATGACTGAGTTACTCTCTTCTTGAACTGAGTCCTAGTCTGAAACTCGTCTGCTATTCGCACAGTCGCACCAGAGGCCAGACTGCCGCTGATTTCATTGGGGTTATTTGAATCTCAAGTAGACCGCAAAAGAACCACCGTAGAAACTTCCAAATTTTATCATTTGTTAATTATGGTTTATAGCTATAGCAAAAACGATACGAGCATATTCCTTTTTATTCTCCGGAAACGTAAAAACTATGAAATAAAGGGCATCTCTTTCTCTATTCTCGGTTTTGTAAAATAGATATTCGTTATTGGTACAAAGTTTTCATTTACAAGGATAGAAATTCGTTACTAGGTACCAAAGGGTGAATAGTTGAAAAAATTCATTACCAGGAACTCTGAAAAACATATGAAAACTGTGGAATATTTTTTTTCATGTAGTTTTCGAGAATTGACTTCATTAATTGAACTAGTATAAAAGTCAATTAGCCGAACATTTAAGACAGTTCAATTAGCTCACTACCTTAACATCGCTCATTTGAGCGACTATCTTGTAGTAGTGGATGATCCTCAAGTAGTCTGCCGCTGCTTGGTCCACTGTTAGAAATTGTCTGTGTTTTGGAGTAAGTCGGGATTCGTTGAATGGCTGAGATTTGCCGTAGAATTCAGAGCCTAGAAGATTATTTGATTTAAAAAAAAAATTCAATGTCACATTGGTTGTTCGATTTCGTGCAATACTTTTCTAGAAAAGGCTATTGGTATAGATGAAAAATGCGAATAGTAGCGCTAAATTGAGTGCAAATAACTTTAAATTGAAACTAATAAATTGAGTTTTGAGGGGTCAGTTTTTTATCATCAAGTTTTGTCTAATTTAGAAACGAATTATTCAGACCAGTTCTTCTCGACGCTGAAACTCAAGAAATTTTCTTTTTTATTTTGAAATTAGCATCGTTTTTTTGTATGGTGTGATCAAAGATTATAATAACGCATAAAAAGCAAATGAATTAGACATAAAGTGCTACAATTGTCTTCAAAAAATGAAACTGATGAAAAAAATATTTTTCTAAAAATTTTCCTAATTTTGTGCTCTAAAAGTTTTAATTTTGTATGAAAATTTTCATGGCCAAGAAAGCGCATAATGAAGCTTCTAAAACTAGCTTTCTTTCAGTAAAATCTTGTTTTTTAGCCTAAAAGCTGAATATTTTTATTTAATGAACGCCACTTGTTCGCTTTACTAGCTCGAAATTGGGCTAAGACTCAAAAATATTAAACCGGTATTTTCTCAACACTTAGAAATTTTTTAAATTCGTTCAAATCACGACTAAAATTCGATCTCGTCCGATGATTGTTTGTGGTTCTTCATTTTGTGTTTGGAAAAAGAAAAAAACTAAAACACTCCCGAATACAAAGTTCCCTCCTTATTTTTCAAATGCTCGGAACACAAGTGAGACAACTGAAGCCTTGGTACCTGCTTGTATCGACTTTTGAATCAAAGTTTCTCCACTTGTTTTAAATGGTAGGAACAAAATCAGTTGCAAAAACTGGCTACGAACCTTTTAAGGCACATGAATATTTTTTCAGGGACACATCTATATTTTTAGCGGCGACCCAATTATCATTTTTGTACAGTTTAACTTTGTCAAACACAGTCTTTTTTGTTTTCTGTGGATGAAATTTTTTTTAAATCAACAATTGATGTGTTTGTTTCTAGGAAGAGCAGCAGTCCAAAGACAGGATGGAGAGACGTGAACACGACAAGGCCGCTGCCCTGGAACATTCAGACTACCCTGGTTCAAATTCACTGGCAGCACCAGCAGGTAACTTTGCTAACCTTTTGCCTCTAAAAATTAATTAAATGTTTTACGATACTTCAAACTGAGATACTTCTTCGATACTTAGATATTTTTTCCAGTTACTTCTTAGATTACAATTCAAAAGTAAAATTCAATTGAAAACTGATAAAAAAAATTTTTAAGATTGCATTCGTACAAAGTTTCATTTATCAAATCTTCTGATATTTAACTTTATGATTTATTTCCGTTTCAGATGCAAACCGAGCGACAACACCCAGCAGACAAGCCAAACAAGAGAGTTCAGATGTAAGTTAAATTACATGAAAGCCAGAATGCTGAAAAAACATGGCAACAGGAATAGGGAGCTCTGGTCGTTCTTAAATTCGTATTGCATGACTGTTACAAAACAGCTTGAAATAATTGACTGTAGGGCGGATCTTGATTTTCTAGAGGGGGGGGGGGGGGGGTGCGAATTTTCAAAAAATTTCGAACATTTTGTTTATTTTTTAATCCAACCAAATTGATTTTTTGACCTCTCACAAAGCACTAAAAAGACCCTGTTTTGGCCGAATTTTCTGTGCCGCAGGCAAAATTTTGAAAAAAGAGGCCAGAAACGGCGTTTTAGGCACTTTTTGGAAAATGTTGACGACAAAATCGCGTTTTTCCAGCGCGCGCTCTCCGTCAAAATTAGTATATATTGGAAAATTTTAAGGTCAGTCAGCCAAAAATGGATAGCTCAATATAGCTCAAAATAGTACAAAGGGGGACCGTTTGGGTCGGCAGGGGTTCAAATCCCTGAGGGCAAGGGAAGGGAGGAGGGCATCCACCATCGCACCCCAACCCCCCTCCCCCTAAATCCACCTCTGATTGACTTGTTTCGAAACTAACTGGAAAGTAATGAAATGATACAATTTTAAAAAATACAAAGAAAATATCGTAAGTTTCGCTAATGATTCAAGAATGGATATAATTTTAAACTTGAAGAACTTAACTCTGAAAGTAGTCTTAATTATTTAGCAGAAAAAATCGGCGGGTTCAATGAGAAAAAAGAAAAAACTCAAGGTAATTTGGTCTCTGCACCAAACATACCACAAGCACACCATTGTAGCATTTTAGCATTGACTTAGTAGACCGTTGCTTATTTTTGCAAAGATGGTCGTAGTTTTTGTACAAAGTTTTGGCTTTTTGTTTAGGAGGGCGACGATGACGATGAAGATGATGCCGATGGAATTCCAGATGGTAAGAACACTTTTATTCAGTATTGCTCTATCTCAGCAACGATTGTACGATGGCTTGATTGAAATGACAAAACTTTAAAAATTGGTAAAGAGAGAACAAAATGGAAGCAGAAGATAATAGCTAGCAAAAACAAGCAAACCAAGTCTAGCTAGTTGCTGTGCAAGTAGCACAGAAAGTTCCGACTACAGTTAACTTATCGAATAAGCGGGAACTTTTTGTCAAAATTATTCCAAAGTACTTTTCGGAAGAACTAGTTATTAACAGAATAATTAACTTGAGAAACAAAACTTTAAAATACAAAACAACATTTTTTGATCGAGGAAATTTTTGTGTTTTAGAGCTCGCACGGAAAAATTTTCTGTCTATCATTGTGATCCGGCTATCGGAAACGTTTTTTGCTAAATAATAAGGAATAAAAATTATTTTGAGTTTAAAATATTCATAGGATTTGAAACTTCTTCTATCAAAATAGACAATTGGAAAAAATTGTTCATTAATGCAGGGGCGGATTTAGGGGGGGGGGGATTTAGGGGGGTTCAAATACTTGGGGGGGGGGGGTTTAAATCGCTGGGGGGGGGGAGGGGTTGGACGCCCTCTCTTCCCTCAGGGATTCGACTCCCTGCCGACCCCTTTGGTACTTTTAAGAAATCCAGTTTTGGCCGACCAACTTAAAAATTTTCCAAAGGCGCCTTTGGCGCAAATATACACTAATTTTGAGGGGGGGGGGGGGGAGCGCGCGCCGAAAAATCACAATTTTTCGGTCAAAATTTTCCAAAAAGTGCATAAAAAAGCCTTTTTTGGACTGTTTTTTTCAAAATTTTGCCTGCGGTGCAGAAAATTTGGCCAAAATAGGGACAAAACAGTGCTTTGGAAGAGCTCGAAAAATCAATTTGGTCGACCTAAAAAAAAGGTCGACAAAATTTTCGAAATTTTTTTGAAAATCCGCCCCCCCCCCCCCCTCGAGAAAATCCTAGATCCGCCCCTACATTATTGTAAGTTATTTGTTTTTAGTTCTTTGGAGTTCTTTGTCATTTTCCATCTGTCTGTGTGATAGTCTTGAAGTTAAAATTTTAGACACTTTTAGAACAGTTTAGACCAAAAACCGCGCCTTTTTATTCAGCACGCGGTCTACTTCAATATAAGGGTCAAATTTTTAGGGTCAATCAGGCAAAATGGATAACTCAAAAATGTACAAAGAGGGACCCTTTGGGTCAGCAAGGGGTCAAACACCAGAAGGAAGGCGTCTGCCCCTCCCACTCCCTGCATAGATGACGTTTAGTGGACTGATAACAACTGTTCTTTTTAGCTAAATACATCGAAAATGTCTCAAAATCTAATTTAATGCGAAATAGTTGTAGTAGCCTGTAAATTTCTACATATCTGAGAAAAAAAGGTCCAAAAAGTCAAAACCAGAAGCAAATTTTGTGGAGCACTAGAAACCTCACTAAGATCCTCAGCGAAAGATGAAAGATTTTTTGTTTTTAAAACCTCGAATGAAGAAAAACATGAGTAGTAGTATTACAAAAACTAGACTTCATCTACCCATGATTGATATTATTCATCAATTTGGATAAATTAGATCCGCTTAAATCCGAGGAAACCTTGTCATAAATAATTCAATAGCCAAGTAATTCTTGTCTGGAGTTGCTTCATTTGACATAAATCTGTTTATTTTTAAGAGTCTAAGCCCAGCGAGGGAATACACGTACTCTCGCTTGATTATGACGTCGATCTTCTAGACGAAGGTACTTTTCATAAAAAGAACATCAAGGAAATATAAAACAAATCTAGTTCATTATTCATTAGCTTGTTTTCAATTAAGCTCCTCATTTTTAGATTTAGAAATAATTCTGTTAATTCGTATATTTTTTAAGCCTGTATATGGAGGTATAAAATGGCATAGCACTAAAATACTATCTTTCATCTAATGACGTCATATCTTTCACTTTCAAAGCAGGTAGTTTTTGTCTTTTTTACTGAAGAAGAAACGAAACACGTTTTGGCCAATTTTTGCTCATTACTTGTGAACTACAATTTTCATATCAAATCTTCATTATTATGTTGATTTAGCTCTCATAAATCATATTTAAAAACAATGATTTTCATACCGTTTTGCATGAAAAGGTAGACTAGGTTCAAAAAATTTTATTGGTACCACCTGACAGCTTTTCCTCTCCTTTAATATCAGAATTAAATTTATAGCATGAAAGGAAGTCAATAGAAAAACGCTTCTTTTGTTTTTACCAAAAAAATGAATTAATGAGGGGTGGTGTCTTGCTTGGAAATTGTGAAACACAATTAATTTTTAATAAGAAATGGAAATAAAAAAAACAGTTTTGATTGAGCAAGTAAACTGTTTGTTGAAAACAAAGTCAATGAAAACAAGAAACATGGTTTTGAGTGATGAGCTCGACAAAGATCTGATGTAAGAAATAAATGTTTGGAAACTTATGAAAAAGTTGATGTTCTAACAAGATAAAGGTTCAGACCAATGTTAAGCTAGTGACTCGATGAATGAGAAAGTCGGCCATTAGAGAATTCGTCTTTAACAAACATCTTGTCTCAATTTAGATCCCCAGGCGCAGCTGGAGCGCATGAACATCATGTGGTGTTGCGGGCCCCTTTGCACAGTCGGCTGCTGTAAATGTTGCGGGCCAGTGGAGGCGAACAAGTGGTTCCCGGTGCAACTGGTCATCTACCGATGGGTTACTGACCCTGTTTTCGACATTGTGGTCACTCTGCTAATTGGAGTGAACACTCTCTTCCTCGCACTGGACTACCACAACATGCCGCAGACACTCAAAGAAGTGCTCGGTTGGGGCAACCAGGTCGGTGAAAGGACCCGTTTTTGTAATAAGAACCCTGACACCCGTATTGCACGTATTTCTGACTGTGAAAGTTTTTGTAAGATTTATCTTATTTAGAATCGATTAGTTTTTAGAAAACGCAGTGTCATGATGAATAATATGAAAATTGATCATTCTTGCAAAATTTTTCTTCAACTTGAAAAACACTTTTCTTAATGAAAAAATTGGAATGTGTTTCTGGGAAATTTGTTTGTATTTAGATCTTCACTGCCTTTTTCTGTGTGGAAGCACTTCTCAAAATCATCGCCATGGGCAAGGAGTACTTCAAGAACAAGTGGAACGCCTTCGACTTCGTTATAGTGCTATTCAGCATTGTCGAGATAATAGTGTCGGCTGTGTTTGACGACGCCGCTTTCGACGGCCTCACCATTCTACGAGTACTGCGACTCATGAGAGTATTCAAACTCGCCAGGTCTTGGGCAACTATGCGAATTCTGCTCGCCATCATTGGGTCTACTCTGAGTGCCTTGGGGAACTTGACTCTGATTCTCATCATAATCATTTATATCTTCGCCGTTATTGGGATGCAGCTGCTGGGCGAGGGATATACTACAGAGAAATGGGCAAACCTAACAACTATAGAGTAAGCTTTAGCGTAGAGTAGCAAAAAACCCATAATATATTCAATTTCAATTCATAATGAAATGTGTTTTCATATTGAATTTAAGGCGGCCATCAATTTGTTTGGTTATGTCTTGACAATTATGCCTGCGGCTCAATTTTAATGAAATCAACCAAAGCTACAAAAAACTTTGCAGTTATAACAAAAAATCTCTCAACAATCAAAATAAACACCCCTGCCCAATCCTTAAAAGCTATTAAGCTTGGTTCTGCATTTGAGTTTTCAGGCAATCAGAATCAACTTGGGTCGTTTAAAAAACATTGTCAAAAACACGTTGCGTTGATACATTTCAAGTGAAAAAATATAGGAGCTACTATCAACATATAATTTGGACATTATATTTTTTACTTTTTTTACTGAGAGTTATTAAGTTCTAATGCAATAGGCATATTCTATCACTACCTGAAAAAGTTGAGTGATAAGCGTTGATTAGGATCTCAAATTTAAGATCTTAAGACTTTTAGTGCTACATTATGATTACGGCTGACTTTGATTAAATATATTTTGACTAACATAATTCTACCTTTCACTGTATCAAAAAAAGGTTCTCTTTGACTCCTGATTCGAAACGCTTCCCATTGTAGGAACCTGCCGGCAGAGGTGCCTCGCTGGAACTTCAAAGACTTCTTCCACTCCTTCATGATGGTGTTCCGCATCCTCTGCGGAGAGTGGATCGAGGCACTGTTCGACTGTATGCGGGTCAACGGGGAACCCATGTGCATGATCATATTCATCACCACCCTCATAGTCGGAAACTTCCTCGTCCTAAATCTCTTCTTGGCCCTCCTTCTGAACAAGTTCGGCCAAGAGAATCTGAAGAAGCAGCGGCAGCAGCAGCAAAATACCAGACTGAAGGCGGGTTGGAAGAGGCTGCAAGGCTTGCTGAAGAAAAACACAAGGGTGCAGCCTCGGTTCTTAGATGTACTCAATGCTGCCAAAACAGGCGAAGAGGGTAAAGTTTTTAAAGTTTTTCGCATAGCTTGCCCAAAACTGTGATCATAAAAGCTCAGCTAACAATCGCTATTTGTTATTCGCAAAATTCTGCGTATTGTGATTAACGCATAAAATTGTAATTTGAAAATTAAGGTGTTGGAATTAAGGTGGGGGTGGCGGGGTTGAAAAAGTCAAAAAGTAGAAAATTGTTTCTGTTTTTTTTTAGAAGAAGACCAGGCCAACATCAGTCCCTTGTTGCGAGCCCTCCGGCAGGCCAAAGCGGAGGGCAAACTAGCCGAAGTGCAGGATCAACTCGAGGCAGAATTCCAGCAACTAAAGAAACAGATGGCGCCCAAGATAGTAATCAACTCCCCCTCCAGTCAACAGGCCAATGGGCAGCTCTCGGATGGGGGAGGGGGAGCTGCGTTGTCAAATGGGGACGTGCAAAGCAATGGACATGCTGTCCAGGCATTCAGAGATCAAGAAACTCAAGATGCATTCGACTTGCTAGAAGAGATGTCTAAAAATGAAAAAGGTTAGATTGCACAGAGCAATGAAGTTTTATTTAAAAAAACAACGTATCATCCGAAACCATTTGAAAAATTTCGACAACGAAAACAATTCGAAATGGAAATCAGCTCTCACATAAAGTGAAGACAACAAACTTTCGAAAAATACAGATACTTTTTTTATAATCGAAACTTGAAAAGACTAAAATAGAGAAAAATCTAATGAAGATACCTTAAGGTTCCAGAGACAATTTTTTTTGAATTTGAAAGTGAAAATGAAAAGAGTGTTCGTCTCCATTTCTTTTGGAACTTAACACTCGTAAAGTTAAGCGCGATTTTCTATACAACCTTGGAAACAAAAAAAAGCTAACATATTTTTCCAGGGGCAGTTTTTATCGTTCAGTATCAAAACAGTGAATTATGATTTTGGCAGGTGCAACAAAAGGTCAACCGCGTGACGACAACCGGTTTTCTCCCATCAAAGCCAAAGCACTGATAGACCGGAAGTCCGGCAAGACGGTGCTCAAATTCTCAGACGACGCCAAGGACTCACACGGGAACGGGGCGAAAACAGAGCCCAAAACTGACACAAAGAAGAAGAAAAGTAAGATTAGCTCGGGCATATTTTTATAGTCTTTGTTACGGTATTTTTTATCTTGATAGAACTCTGCTTTTCGTTATGCACTTCTTTACATTCGAGTTTTCAGTTTACGGGTGCCTTTTTTAAGCAATATAAATATCTTTTAGTTGCCGCCAAAAGTTTCCGAGGGCAACATGCTAAAATGTAAAACAAGGGCAAATCATCTACGTAAAATACTCAACACTTGTTAAGGCTACTGACGCCAGCACGCTTAAGGTCTTCAGCCTGAAATATTTCACCCCCCCCCATCATGCTGGTTTCCTTCTTATATTTTTTCACATCTAGCAAACTAGACTCAACATTTTTTGTATCTTTTACATGAAATAAGTCAATCAACTATGATAAGCAAGATAAGTATGTTTGGGCTGATTCTTACTGTAAGACGATCTACGCAAGCGGTTCAACTCGATAAGTGTCATGACCAACAATCAGACAGATTTCTAACTGCCGGCTGTTTCTTCTTTGTAAAAAGAGGCACTACTTCAAAACTTCGCTCTGACGATAGCAAAATTATTTACAACCGCAGAAAGGTAACTGATACTAAAATCAAAAAACAACCGGTTTTCTCCTATCAAAGGGACACCTGAAATCGAATCTGTGGATCCAATGGTATTTCCGGGGCAGTTGTAAACTTACTAAAGTGTCATTTTATGAATTTTTGAATTTTTTACTGGTTGAAAACTATTAATTATTTATTATTCATTAACTGATGAACACCTTTTAAAGCTCACTAAGGAACGGGTCCTCTACATGTTACTGTGTAATTTGGAATTTCAACTTAACCTTCTCACCCCATTTTGAAGACGCGTGGCAGCATCTAATTTGCTGCGTCAGAAATCTCTCTACGTCTTCATTGGATCCAAAACACTAACAAATTAGTTTACCAACACTGTTTGATGCGGATTCGAATAGTCGAAAAGTTCATGAATACACAATCTATCACGTTTTTTTTCGTCTCTCCCAATTTAAAATGAAGCTCTAGCCCCCTACTTACTGACTCCTAGGACCAATTTTTGCCAGAATTCCCCCAAAATGTAGCCCATTATCAGCAGTCCCGTCAACTCAATGGAAGTTTGATCAACAAGTACCAAATAACATATGGAAACGCCTGATTACCGTTAGATGAGGACATCTGAAAAGCAAAAAAAAATTATGCAAGCAAACTACACGGTTTGACCAAAAATGCTAGTCATGCAATTCTCATATAAGGCCCATACATTCATAAATTTGAAAAAATTCCCTGAAAACAGTATGATTAACATTCTCGCATTTATAAGAATTGTGTAACATTTTTGCTCCGACCATTGAAAACGGGGAGGAACTTTGTATTCGGGTGTGTTTTAGTTTTTTTTCTTTTTGTTGTCCACGCAAAGTCAGCTACCACAAATAATCACCGGACTCGGTTGAGTGATATATCATATTAAATCCCTTACAGCCGTGCTTCGAAACACATAAGAGTTTTCAAAAAAATCCCCAGTGTCGAGAAAAATTGGTGTGAATTTTTTCATTTTTCGTCTTTTTTCGAGCAAATAAAGCAAGCGAGCAGTCATGCAACAGCTTAATTGTGCCTTTAAAAATGCCTAAAAAATTAGTTTTAAGCAAGTAAAATTATTTTTTGGAATTTTAAAATTCCATTTTGAGAACCGAAAGTTTCAGAAAAGTTCAAACATTTTTTGCAAAATAAACTGAAAAAAAAAAATTGAATTTTTCTAAATTAAAAAAAAAAATTTTTTTGAGTCATTTGTCCAATTAGCCTGTATTACTATAAATTCCGAAGATGCCTAAATTATAGTTTTACTATAAAAAAACTAAACTAAATTGAAAAAAAAACTTTTCTGTAGTTTTTAAGGTCGGAACATTCTGTGCTACTTGCACAGTAACCGGCTATCCTTTTTTCAGAATGAAAATGTTTGATCATACTGAAGAATGTACGACTAACATTTTATCATAAATGGTAATTATATGCCTGAAATTTCATCTTGAATAGGAAATGTATGACTAAGATTTTATGCAAAAAAAAGCATTAAAGTCTTTACAGAACGCTTGGGAAAACAAAAAAAAATAGACTAATTTTGATTATAACAAAATGAAATGAAAGTATAAGATGAAAATATCCGTCTTAAAGCATATTTAGGCAAACAGATTAAGTAATTTAACGCACCAATTTAAGCGCCTATGAATCAAAGAATTGAATTAGCGGTCAGCAGAATGAACTAGAAAAATCTCTAATTCAATTTTTGCGAAAATTGAGTTTTTAAAAAAAAAATTGCTGATTTTCGAAAAAGCCGGAAGTACTTCATTTTCAATTTGAAGTTATCTGCATCTTATTTTTAGAAAACGAGGACGAAGAGGAAGAAAAACCTCTGGAGGACTGTTTTGGCAGTTTGATCACGACTCGGCTGTCCTCCTCGTGCGGGAAGTGGTGTGGCAACAGTTTGGCGGGCAGGGGCTGGACCAGATTCCGCAGACTCTGCTTCCGAATTGTTGACCACAGAGTGTTCGAGTGGTTTATCCTCGTAATCATCCTCGTCAGCAGCATATCACTCGTGAGATCCGAAAAACTTTTTCTGCTCTTTTTTTTCGGATTGATTTAGGAATAGATCCCGGCAGCCAACTTCATCCGTACAGAGAACTTAATCAACGGTAAAGCTTGCATCAATTAAGTGCCCAGTTAATTAACTCTTCACTTCTTACAGTAAAGAGGGGATTTTCAAAGAGTTCCACTCATGTTGTCATTGCAAATCTTTCTCGCAAAATTCCCTGCAGCTAATTTTTGAACGAAAAACGAGCAAAAGGGAAACTTTTCTGCATGTTTTTTTATCTGTATTTTTCGGCTTATTTTTGCGCTGTTAACATGCTTGAAACTGTTTCAGGCTTTCGAAGACATCTACTTGAGTCAAAGGCCAGTCATGGAGGATACATTAAACATCATGAACTACGCGTTTGTTGGCATCTTTACCATCGAGATGTTACTCAAATGGTTCGGACTCGGATTCAAGGTAAAAACGACAAGCAGAAAAGATTCATTTACATGAAACTTGATAACTTAATTCTTTTCTAGGAACTCTCAAAAAGGTCTTCCTGACATTCAATTGGTTGACTTTCGATCTACGAGCCAACTTCCTGTTTCATTTACGCTTTATTAGAAATTTTTGCAAAACGCTAGTCATCCAATTTCCGTTTTGTGAATCTAGCATTTTACACGTCCAGATTTTTTTCCCATTGTGAAATTGTGTGACTAGCATTTTTTGCAGTGTGAAGCTGTGTGACTAGCATTTTTTGTAGTATGAAATTGTGTGCCAAGCGTTGTCTTATTATGTCAAAACTAACAAGCTATTTGAGTTTTGCTTTAGGTTTTTGTGTGCAGTTTGAAACAACAAGACTGCTGGTATCAGGGCAAAGCCCTGAATATTTCGACTGCCATTTAATTGGTCTCGAATAGTTTTCGGGATATTAACTATTGGCAAAACTATGAATTTTAGGCTGAACACATTAAAATTTAAGTGTTTCAATTTGAGTCGTGTATGGAATTAATAAAAACCAATTGGCTGCCTCAATTCAATTTGGAACGATTTTGCAGTGTGGGATAAATCTCCACGCAGGTAAATTTTAAAATGAGCAGGTAAAATATAAAACTGGTCTGAGCAAAAAAAACTCGGAACAATAAGTCGGAACAATAACCAAAGACTTTCTCATATGAGAAAACCAACAGGTTCAGTGTCAACAATCCCACAGATAAACTGCATTTGGCGACTCACAGTGTAATTTATGTTCCAATTTCACACATAATTGTATCGAACTTTGTAATTTTTGTGTACGTCTAAATTGCTTTTTTTGAAAAATTGAGTGTTTTTAAATCGCGGCCTTATTTTTGACAGACCTTAAAAAAATCTTAAGATACAGAACAAAAACACAAATCTGGCTTCACACAAAAGACAAGTTCTAGTCATTTTTTTGCAAAAAGATTTTGCCTGGACTATGTTATAGACAAAAAAATCAAATTTTGCAGTCATTATTTTTTTTTCAAAATTTGTTTGTCTGTACTCTAAAATGATTTTGCGACTAGAAAAAAATGAACTAAGCTAATTTTTCCCTCAATTTTGGATTGTTTTTGAAAAACACTGGTAAAAATTTTCATAGTATGAAATTTTAATTACAACTAACTTTTCAATGAAAAAAAATGTAACCAATTTTCAGGAAATTTTGATTTTCAAAATCAATTTCAATTCCATTAGATAGGGGTATCAGTTCAAAAAAACCACAGTTTTAGCTTATAACTTTTTGTTGATGCTAAAGAAAACTCTATTTTTAAAAATGCTAGTCATTCAATTTTCATAGTATAAAATTGTATGACTAGCGTTTTGTCATTAGCTCCATTTGTGAAATTGTATGACTAGTCTTTCCCTTGTGCGGAGGTCAACCCGTTAATCTTTGATATGAAAGAGAAGTCCAAAAAAGTTCGCGCAAGAATCTTTTATGTACATACAGTCAAAAATTGTCGTGAATCTTTTAGTGATGTCGTGAATTTTCTATTGCAGTGTTCTTTTTAAGAATTTTGATCGTAGTGAATACTCTTATACAGGTGTTGGTGACTTTTTATTCAGTTTTTTTTCAGAAAGAAGTCTTATAATTTGCTCACACTTAAATTTAATTTTTCGTGGCTAGAAATTCACAGAGTTGTAAGGCCATCTATTTTTTTCTTCGACAATCGAAAGTAGGGAATTTTTAAAGCAATTCATTTTTTCTTTTTTTCGAAGCGTTCACGACTCTTCTCCAATTGTCTGATGGCTATGGTTTAATATTTTTAATGAAAATTGAGCTTTTTGAACTTGCTCGTAAAACTAACTATTTCGCTCTAGGTGTACTTCTCGAACGGGTGGTGTTGGCTGGACTTCTTCATTGTGATGGTGTCCTATACGAGCATCATCACTGAGAGTGTGTTGCAAGACGACAGTCTGGCAGCCCTCCGATCCCTCAGGACTCTCAGAGCACTCAGACCCCTCAGGGCCATATCCAGGTGGCAGGGCATGAAGGTATGGGTACAGAAAGGGCCATGAATTACTTCAATGTCATTATGGCATAGGATAAATTATTTTGCTGACTGTTACTTGAAGGTACATAAAGATAGCATATAACAATCATCAACTTATTCATTAAAAGTGGCAATTAAAGAGTAACAACTAAAATAGCTGTATTTATTCGATATAATAACTTTTTTTTCGATCCAATTCAGTTGATTGAGAATACTATAGCACCTCGACGATTGTTATCATTGGGTTATGTCTTCCTGTTCAAAGTTTGATCTACGAAAATCATTATGAAACGTAATGATAACATAAGATATGCGCTCTCTTCTCATGATTACCAGTGAACTGTAACTTTATTTTGGCTAGATTGTGGTGAATGCACTGGCCTCAGCCATCCCCTCCATCTTCAATGTGCTCCTGGTGTGCATAGTGTTCTGGCTCATCTTCAGCATCATGGGAGTGCAGCTGATGAAGGGACGCTTCTACGCGTGCTACTCCCTCACACCCACCGGGGAGGTATAGAACACCCATAATATCTTTAGCCCCCCTCCTTCGAGTGGTGTTGGCTGGAAAAACGGGTGGACAACCCCCCCCCCCAAAAAAAAAACAACTGAACAAAAACGTGCAAAAACTGAAGAATCAATTCCCAAGTTCTCGTACAACAATCAACTCCCAAGTTCTCAAAAAACAATCACGCCTAGCGAAACCTCAAAAAATAACAAAAACCTATCCCTAATTTTCGTTGAATTGAACTTTTATCGAAGAAAGAAAGTTGCTTTAATACGAGCAAATTAATGAGTGCCACCAAAAAACCAATCACTTAAATGTTTTCACAATTACAAAACAAAATAAAGCAAACAGCGTTCAAAAACTTCAAAAATGTCATCATTATCGTATGTTCAGGATTGGAGTCCAATTATTGCGTGCTGCACATAAAAAAGTCTTTTACCTCTTCAGCTGATGTTATTATAAGTTAGTACATTATTATACCTGATTATGCTAAAGGTGGAGGAGAGAATGGGGTGTAACATCCCGAATACTACAACCAAGATTACCAGAGAGTGGTGCGATAACCAGACAGACGCCAAGTGGATCAACCAGAAGGTCAACTTCGACAACGTCGCCATAGGATACCTCGCTCTCTTCCAAGTCGTGAGTGATTTTAATAATTTCAATTTTGTCTCTTTTATTCGTTTCGACCTTGAGCCAAAACAGCTTTTTTAGCGACAACTTTGAATGCTCATTATTTACAAAAGTATTTGCAGCTTAAATCATATTTATTTTGTCACGACTTTTTTTATTATCATCAATTGAACATGTTTAAAAATAGAAAGCAATAATAGTTAAGATCTTGCTGTTCAATTTTGATTTCAAGTTCTTCGCGTTATACTTTTTTTTTTATCAAAACCCCAAAACTTCAAGTTACATTTTGAATAAATATATATTTTAACAAAACTTGCATGAAAAACCAATTTTTTTTTCATGAAAAAAAACTCAGTTTTGCTTTACATAAGAACTAATTAAATAACGGTAGACATATAGTACTCTGTTAGTTATGAAAAAATAAATCGAGCAGTAAAATTATGTAGAAACCAAACCGTCTTAAATGTAATTGCTTTACCGACTTACTAATTACAAAATATGCTAAAATTTTTTATTGACTGAAAACTGGCATTTTAGTTCTAGAAAATTAGATTTAACTTGATACCAGTCTAAATGAAACTCATCTACTCAAATCATAATTTCTTTGAACATCCTTAAACCGAAAATTTGTCTTCAAAAAGCGGCATTAAGCGGCTAATTTACAGAAAAAAGTATTTTTCCTTGAGATCTGATCCAATTTGGAGCATACATGACCATAAAATTTTAAAAAACGGTTTAGCAAATAATACTATTAAGGTAAGACTTATAGAAATAATCGCAATTTTTACTTTGAACACAAAACTGTGGTAACCTAAGGACAAAATCCTGGAATGAACATACCCGCACTCAGTAAAACGAGAAAATAATCAATTATATTATAATTTTAATCGTACTTTTAGCAAAATTATAATTAATTATAAGCGCCGATTTTAGATGTTTAAACGATTTATAATCCATTATAATGATAAAATTTTGGTGAAAATTTAATAATTTATAATCAATTATAATTGATTATAATTTTTCCGAAAATCTCTTATAATCTCTTATAATCTATTATAATCTATTATAATAGATTATAATCCCTTTTTCTATCAAAATCTTCTTTACAAGAAAAATGAAATACGATGGATTATAATTTAGCTATTCTGCTTGAAAAAAACAGTAAAAATCAGTAAGAACTAAAAAATCAGTGAACCAGGAGCGGATATGAGATTTTCTCGAAGGGTGGAGGCGGATTTTCAAAAATTTTATCGACCTTTTTTTAAGTCGACGAAATTGGTTTTCCAAGCTCTCCCAAAGCACTTAAAAGACCCTGTGTTGGCCAAGTGTGGTGCACCGCAGGCAAACTTCTGAAGCAACAGGTCAAAACGGCTTTTTTAGGCCTTTTTTGGAAACGTTTCACCAAAAAATTGCGTTTTTTGTGCGCGCTCCCCCTCAAAATTAGGTTTTATTGGCGCCAAAGGCCAAGGGGTCTTTAACAAAATATGGATATCTAAAAACAATACAAAGGGGGAACTGAAAAAAGGCGTCCACCCCCCCCCCCCCCCCCCCCTAAATCCGTCCTTGCAGTAAACAGTAAGAAAGTTAACAGTAAACAGTAAGGAAAGAAACCAACTGAAAAGCACACAAAGCAAAAAAAATAAAACAAAATAAAGCGATGCGATGACGCTTTCTGAATAAAAATAGATTATAATCGATTAAAATGGATTATAATTCAATAGAATTTCAGAAACAATTTTTTCAAAAAATAATCGATTATAATTTTTGTTTCCAAGCATAGTAGCATTATAATCCATTTTTAATCGATTACAATCTCTTTTTTTTTTGAAATTCACGGAGACTGACAATAAAAATTCATTATAATCTATTATTTTCTCTTTTTAGTGAGTGCGGGTATATATGACTTGTTGTTCAATAGCTTTTCTTCAGTAGCCTATATTTTTTTAACCAAAACTTGTTTCAACGTTGTACTTTTTAATTTAAATCTTGTTTTTACAAGTAAAGTGTTCAGTTGTTTTTGTCGTTTCGATTTCTCCCGTTGTGAATTCTCTAAATTGTTACCCCTCAATTTTCGTCCATCATTTATGGAACTTATTGAGAACAGTTGTACCCTTCAGTTGTGTTCATCAAGTATTTTTTACAGTTGTATTCATAAAATATAGCTCGCATTTTTTTGTTTTATAACATCAAGCTTTGCATTGAAAATTTTTTAAACTAATTCGAGGGACTTTCTGTCATGAAAATTAAATGTATTGTATTTTTTGCGCTTCGTTTTAAATATCTTCATTGTTATCTTAATCATTGTTTTCTTGAAATTGCAATGGGATTTTTTTAACTACGTCCCCCTTTATGCGTGTATTATTTTTGACTGCAATTTCTGTATAAATCATGCATTTCAAAAATGTCAACAATTAATTGGGTTTTCATTTTCGCGCATTCGCTTTTGTATTACTCAAAATATATTTGAAAACTACATAAAATTTTTTAAAATAAAATACAGTTTCTGAAAGTTGTTTTAAACTTTTGAAAAGGTGGCAGCCAAAATTGAATGTCTGAAAATCAAAATAGGGGGCAACAATTAACAAGTTTCTTGCAATGATTATGATATAATTTTTTTTGAGTCTGTGTACCTATTTGTTGTGGTATTCGCTAGGTTTTAGAAAAAATAATTCAAAAAAATTTTAAGAAAATGTTTTGTTTTCTTAGGAGTTTTTTTTTCAGTTCGTTGTCAATAGATCATCTAAATGTCGTCAAGCAGCAAAAAAAGTACGATATTCAAAGTTTAATTGATTCTTTAATAATTGCTATTTTATAGCTATACATTGGAAGCGGTAAAGAGTTTCTGAACAAAAATGGTCTAAAAACATGAGAATTTACTAATACTTATTCATAGTTCACAAGTTAAGTTCCTTGTTACAATCTTAACTGATAGTTGAATGCTTTTAGTCCCAGTATGTTCACTTTCGTGGGAGACCGATCGTTTATCAGACCAATCTTTTAGCATAACAAGTGAAAAATGACTCCTTTAGCGGACCAACATAATAAACTGAATTATGCAAGTTTTTTACAAAAGAGGCTCAGTCTTGGGACAAGCTTCCCTAATTAAGAAAATTATCTCACGGTTTGTCAACAAAACCATCAGCTTCAAAAAAACAAAAGTCTAAATTAGCGGCAAAACAAAGATTTACGCGGACAATAACACTTGTGCCGAATGCAAGCGCAACGGAGCAAGCGGTCGCTAATCGCCAACGCCGTGTATGAAGTTAGCTTTCTGCATCATTTAGGATAGTAGAAATTTTGAATTTACTCGTTTATCAATGTTTCATAAAAATTGCCCAAGCAATAGCGTATTTCCAACTAGCGCTAAAGTAAACTTCTAACCCAGTGAAAAAATGAGAAATTCATCATTGTCACAGGTATTTGGTATTTTTTTTTGTTTTTGTTGTTTTAAGAGGAAATATAAATAAAAAGTATCTTTTTGCCACGGACTTTTAAATTACCTGATGTTCAATAAGTTGCGTATTAACAAACATGAAGTGTGCAAGTTTTTTCTGGTCGACATATTTAGTGAGATTTTCTGGAACGCTACAGAGTCCCATTTTACGCAAAACTTTCGATCCTACCTCAAAATTTCTGCCTTTTATTGACTATTGAGCCAAAAAAAACCTCCGCCCTTAAAATTTTAGCTTATATCTGTTCCCTACGCGCTATTGGAAAAAATTTAGTTGTTCGAAAATGGATGTAGCAGAATGATACCAAAAAAAAAGAAATTACCGGTGTCTCCTATGCCCCCCTTACCCTGTGTCTCAATATTCGCCGCTGAGTATAATACATTATCCAACCCTAAGACCGCATATCACTTTCCCTCTTTTTTGTTCGTGAAGTTTTGATCGAGAAAACTTCGTTTGAGCGTACAATGTGTGCGATACGTAAGTATCCATTACTAAAAGAGCGTTTTCAAAAGACTTGGTACGATAGTGGATACGTCCATGGTTTTAAAGTTATGCCTAATGTATACTGGTGGACTGACTAGGCGACCTTCGAGGGTTGGATGGAAGTAATGGAGGCGGGGGTAGATGCCACAAAAGTAGACCAGCAGCCATGTGCCGAGAACCAGATGTACTTCATCTACCCCTACTTTGTCATCTTCATCGTCTGCGGCTCATTCTTCACTCTCAATTTGATCATCGGTGTCATCATCGATAATTTCCAGACCCTAAGAAGACAGGTAGTCCTCTTGGGCATAGGAACCAACAGAGCATCTCATTTGATATAATTCCCAGATGATTGTAAATAGTTTTCACCACAAAACTGGTGGACTATGTTTTTTGAATAAATGCTACCAAAAATCCACAAATCAAACTAAGAAAATAATACAAAAGCTTCCAAAACTTCAGACGCTATCAAAAACTCCACATTTGACTGCTTTTGATTTGAAATTTAATTAAGCCGAATGATATCAAAAACAGCAGAAATTGAATAAAGCTGGGTTCAAAAGTAGTCTGAAATTTTGTTAATGTATTTTTTGAGATTTTGAAATTTAAATGCCATTTGGGAGTTTTACCATTTGAGGGAGCGAATTGCTGCAGAGTTAAAAAAAAGAATGGAAAAAGAGTGTCTTTCTAACATACGATTGGAAGCAGTTGACCCGGCTGATGCAAACAATCAGTTAACCCGGCTTTTCAAACAAACAATTAAAATTTGCACAGATTACAAAAAAATTTCATATGGTTGAGGTCTCTGTCTAACCACGAAGAAACCCAGAAAGGTGTTATCAACGAAATGACAAAAAATGAGCTACAAAAAAGTTATACTGGCCGCCGACTGGAAGCTAATAATAACCCCAATTGCCTTGTTGATCAAATAAAAGCCTCGATTGATTTTGGGATTTAACATATGTATTTGCTTTTGATAAATAAATTGCATTAACATCGTTTGCAGGCTGACTGTTGCAAAGAATATCAAGATGTTTTGTTTTCTGTTTATTATTTTTTTGATTCCCTGAAATTATTTCATCTTTAACTAAAAAGTTTTTTGGGGTTTAGCATATTTAAGTGTTTCAGGAGCCTCCTAAATGTCTGATGCAGATTTACTGTGTTGTTTCTTTGAATTGGTTTAATTTTTGTTATTGTGCAATTAAAGGTTACAACAAACTTTTCAACTAATTAATATTAGTAACTGAAATATTGGGAACTTCAACAATGTCACAGAAGTTTGGTGATATTTTTTGTTTGATTTATCCATGATGGCGATTCGATTCACCAACAATTTTTCACAACAAACTAACTGTATCAAACTAACATCATTATTAGTTGCAGACGTTTAACTCAATTTCTGTGATCTTTTTTACTTCATTTGAATGATATCGTTTCCTATAACTCGCCTTTTAACTCATTAATATCACACTAGTAAAACTATTAACTATTTTGTTTTATATGTCTAATTTAATTAATTTGACTTAGTTACTAACTTATTTGCTAAAAACTAACTAGACTGTTTGGTGGTGGGGCTGTAGGCGACGTTTGAGGGTTGGATGGAGGTGATGGCGGCGGCTGCAGACGCCACAGACATGGACAAACAGCCTTGCTATGAGAGCAACCTCCTCATTTCCTCCATCTACTTCGTCTTCTTCATCATCTGTGGCTCATTCTTCACTCTCAACCTATTCATCGGAGTCATCATCGACAACTTCAACACCCTCAAAAAACGAGTACTAACCCCCCTATTAACTTACTCTCTATTAACTAAATCTCTACCTCTCTGCATATACGCATTAACTTCTTTCCGCTTTTTCAAAGTAGCGGGTTATGGTGTTATTAACACACTTTTTAATCCTGCCTGATCATACTCGACATTTATTGTTTTCAGGCTTCGTATGTTTTTAATCCTGCTTGATTGAATATTTAAAAAGTTGTTCATTTCTGCTAGATGGTGACCTTGCTTGACCTTTGATTTTAATGTTTTCTCTTTTCTTCTTCCAGTACGATGGAGAGGGTGCGGTGGATGTAATGTTGACTCCTTCTCAGAAGAACTACTACCAGACTCTGAAGAGACTCGCTGCCCGCAAACCACAGAAGACTGTCAAAAGGCCAAAGGTGAGTGAGACGAAGAGGTCATTTTCGATAATATATATTCTCTGTCAACTGTTTTTTTTTTCATTTTCTATCAGACTAGCTCTCTAAATTTGTGAAAGCAATGCCTAACAAAAAGTAGTTTCATCTTGATTATTTTATTTTGCTTTTTATTTTGATCTTTTGTTTAAAAAGTCACCTTCAGTTTTATTTTTGTTTTCATTGATGTTTTTTTTTCAATTGTTTAGAGCTCGGTACGAAGGATTTGTATTTAAAACGATTTCAATTCACGACCTGTAATTCAAAGTTTGGTTCCAGAAACACAAAGTTTGCGTACCAATGCATCATGCACTGCGCTTGCATAATGATTGATCATAGGACAGAAAATGCAATTTTTTGATTTACTTCACCTTTTTGTCATTTTTTTTGCAGCTATTTAAAATATAAGGTTGAAATTTTTACACCTGCTGGATGAAATCATTCGTTTGGAAGGATTGCCATTTCAAAATTTTTTAAAAAGTTTTATTTTGAAGGCGTAACATAGTCAATATATTGAAACTGATTTCAGAGTTATTGTTGCCGTGGAAAAATCCTCGCAAATATTACAAAAAATTTGAATTTATGGGCTCATATCAATTTTTTTTGGAAAATTGATGCTGAGCTTAACTTACTCCTTATGCTGCGCAAAAAATACGACATACAAACAGTTTGAAAAAGTTACAGTTACTTGGGTTGCGAGGGTCTTTCCTCAGCATGAACACATCTGTAACTTGTTATGATATACTGGCTATTTTATGCCTTCAAAAGAAGACTTCTCAAAATTGGATCCGGCTAGTTCCTTTTGAATGAATTCACCTAGCAGACGTTAAAATTTTAACACATTATCCTAAATAGTTGCAAAGAAAATGATAAAACTTGGAGAAAAAATCGTTCAGACAAGCTGTCGTGACCCAAAATAATTTTGGCAAGTTTTATATATGTTTTCGAAAAAATTTTGGAGAATCAATTTGGTTCGCCTATAAAATAGTCGACAAAATCTTCGAATGATTTTTTAAATTCTGCCTCTCCCCTAGAAAAAACCTTAGATTCACCCCCTGAATGCAATATATACAATTCAATTCTTACGCTCAAAAATATAGCAAACGTATATTCATTTCTCCATCCAGTAATGTTGCAGTTTGATATATAAATCAATCAAAGGTTCCTTCTTATGCAGTACACACAAGACAGAACCCGTCACAACCCCAGAAACACACTCTCCAGATCATCTAAAGCTTATAATTTTGTAAAGTGACGTGGTAATTTCGGATGGGAATGTTCTAGAACAAAGTGATGGCCTTCTTCTTCGACATCTCGACGTCGACCAAGTTTGAGATCTCAATCGCAGTTGTGATCCTGTGCAACATGTGCACTATGGCCTTCGACCACTACGAGATGCAGGACTCCTGGGTGTACACTCTGTTCTGCCTCAATATCATGTTCACCACCATCTACACTCTGGAAGCGGCTGTGAAGATAGTGGGACTGAGACAACAGTACTTCATGTATGGCTGGAACCTGTTCGATTTCTTCATTGTCATTGTGTCGATTGCAGGTTCGTATTTATCTCTCCGTTTCGCTTGGATTAACTTAAGTCTCAGTCAAATGTGGATAGTAAACCAATCAGTTTGAAATGACCAGGAAGTGGGAAAAATTGTTCTACGTTTTTTTTCAGCTCATAATTAAATAAATAAAATAATTAGGTAAACAAAAAGCCCATAATTAAGTAAAAATTTTTGCCTTAGGTTGACCTGAAATTAAACAGCAAAAAAAAATTAGAAACGGCTCCTTCCTGGTAATAATGTGATACTTCCTCACCTAAAAAGCTTTTTTAAATTTCTATGAATTTTTTTTCTACTTTTTCAAAAATTAGTTTAACTTAAAGACAAACGTTTTTGGCAATTGAAGAAATAAGGTTAAAAAATGCCACTTCTGATCGATAAAAAAAACAAAGAATTCTCCACAGAAAAAGTTTCGTTTGCGAAAGCTTTTATTTCATATTCATCGGAAACTTGAGTATGAAGATAAAAACTTGAGTCTGTTGCGGGCCAAGCTGTCGGTAACGTTTTTTCATTGATTTTTGATAGGGTGTGGAAATTTTAAGTCATGAAACAGTCGACAAGAATCGTGGCTTTTGTCAATACATGAACGCAATTTTTGCTTTAGACATAATCTTGGAGGCCATGATTGAAACGAATACTGTGTACATCAAACCAGGAACACTACGAGTAGTGCGACTGTTCCGAATAGGGCGGGTTCTCAGACTCATTAAAGCGGCCAAAGGCATTCGGAAGCTTCTGTTCGCCTTTTTAATCTCCATTCCTGCCCTATTCAACATTGGATGTCTGCTGGGACTGATGTTGTTTATTTACGCTTTGATAGGAATGTCTCTTTTCGGCTATACAAAACACAACGGAATGATAAATGACAAAGTCAACTTCGAGACATTTTTCAACTCCATGATTCTCCTGTTTCGACTTATGACTTCCGGAGGCTGGAACGATATCTTGGACGCCCTGATGATTGACGAAAACGGAGGGTGCGACCCAAAGTTGAAAAACGCTGGTCTTAGGGGTGACTGCGGGTTAATGTACATAGCCATTCCATATATGGTCAGTTTTCTACTGGTTAACTTCTTGATCATCATCAACATGTACATTGCAATCATTTTGGAGAATTTCAACAACGCTCATCAACAGGAAGAGATCGGGATCACTGAGGATGATATGGAAGCGTTTTACCAAATTTGGCAACGTTATGACCCTATGGCCACTGAGTTTATTCACTATTTGACCCTGCCCGATTTCTTGGACGACCTCGACCCGCCTTTCAGGATAGAAAAGCCAAACGCGATCAAAATTGTCAACTTGAAGCTCGTGATTAACGACGAAGAAAACGTCCATTGCCTCGATATACTGAAGCAGCTGATTCGATACGTGTTGAAATCCGAAGCTTATGATTCTGCAGACGCGCTTAAAGAACTAACAGACAAGGTTGAAGAGAAATTCATGGAAGCATTCCCCACTTTAAAAACCCAAGTGCCCAAATCGGATACTTTCAAGCGAAAGCAGGAAGATCATGCTGCCAAGAGGATCCAAAAGGCCTGGAACTCTCATAAGTTCCGCCAGACGATCCGGAGAGCATCATCATCTGCGATGACCTCAATCAAACTCCACAACCTGGTGCCTATAATTACCAAAAATCAACAAATGAACGGTGCCTTGGACACCAGTCTTTCAAATAAAAGTCACGGCGGCAGCAGCGACGACGTGAACGTGCAACAGCCAATCAGAGCGAGCAGTCCAAACACAGCCAATCACCATTGAGATACAATCGCTAGTTTTGAACAATCAAAAGCAAACTCAAACGAAACGAAAAGCAGGAAATGTTTAGAATGACTTCAATTTTAGCTAACTTGTTTCCATATTTTTCTGTTTCCTTGCCATTTTGATGTTTGATTCTGATAAAACAGCGTTCACTTGGTACCGTTGGGTGATTGTGATTTGTACTAACAAGGCATTTCAGTTGAAAAGACTCCACCGAATGATTTAAACTTGAGCACAGCGCGCGAAGCTTCCAACTCCAAAAGCGCATCTGACAAGAGTGAATTAATTCCAATCTGTACATACATTAATTTTGTTCATTAAAGTTTATTTTTTCAGACATAACTTTTTCATCCAAGCCGTTCCAGTATGAGACATTAGTTTGTACTATTAAGTTGTAGTATTTCAAATAATGTCATTCTAATTGCATGGTTTATTGTTCCGACTTTCGATACGAAATTAACGGAATATTTGTGCTCGGGGTGGGTTTTTCTTTTTCTTCAGACAAATTTCGACTTTTTAACTAGCCATTTTTGACGGAATTTTTTTATATCGCTAAAAAGTTATTGTTGTCCTGAGCTTGAATTTGAAAGGATATTTCACCTGTGATCATTTTTCGCAAAGTTATGGGGGTTTAAAGATTGGCATTTTGGCCAATTTGGGACAATTAACGCGCGATATATTTTGCGCGTTTAACGCGTAATCGGAGATTTAATCCGTTCTAGAAATCGTTCCAAATTGGTTGAAATAAGCTTATTTGCCATAATTGATTGTTACTAGCAGCGAAATCTATTCTTTTATTCTTTATATGGCGTGTGGGGGGATGATTTTCAGAAAAACTTCAAATTTCAGAAAAAAACGTTTTAATTTGTTTTATTACATTCAATTTTTTTGTGATTACTGCTCCATAAACTTAATAGGCAGTAGGAACATTCAGGGCTTCGCCCTGATACGAGCAGTCTTGTTTATTTTTAGAGCAGTCTTGTCAGAGAATGCAACTCTTGCATGACTTACCACAAACCATTAGTGTCTGATGGATCACTTCAAGGCTTTGGGATGAAAGGCTTCTCGCAGTGGTTTTTTGCCAAAAGATATATTTAAACAAAATTTGAGATCTCCATTTTATTTTACACAATGTCAACAAAAATCAACTGTGAAGTATATGTACCTTGTAATTTGATGTGATTCAAATTTTCATATCTTAATTAGCGAATGATTACCTAACCATTCTAACAGGTCACTTACATATGACCTTCACTGTTTCATTCTCTCCGGCGGAGAGAATGCTCTCTTCACATTTAAATGTTTCAACTTTAGACTAACTCACTTTTATCTTTTTATTCTTTTGATTGTATAAAGTAGGTTTAGCTACAACAAAAAACATTTTATCATGGCGCAGCCAGCAGGATAAAATATGGTTTACAAGTTTGGTTTACAAATTTGGATTTGAAAAATGCATATAGCCAACTCGCCTTACCAGTGTATTTACTACAAATTTACTAGTAACCAGTGTATTTTTGGTACAGTAGGCGGCGATATTACTGAAAAATATCAGTTCTTAACTGGCTTTTACGGCCTAGGAGATATGCCTAGCGAATTTCAAAGAGTCATGGACTCTACGCTAGCTACGATCCCTTTTACAAATTGTTATTTAGATGACATTTTAATTGCATCCAAAAGAAGTATTTTTAGACCACAAAAACATTGTGTAAAATCTTATCAACGTTATACGACTACAATTTCGCTGTTAAATAGTCAAAATGCAAATTATTTCAAAAAGAAATCAAATGGCTGGGATTCAAAATCTCAAATACTGGAATTTCACCATTATTCGACCAAAGGAAAGCAGTAAAGGACTTACCCATTCCAAAAAAATCTGAAGGAGCTAAGATCATTTTTCGGTTCCATAAACCAATACATTAAATTTGTGCCAAATCTAGTATCCTTAGAAAGCCCGCTTCGACCTGTGTTAATAAAGAAATCTTTTTTCCATTGGAGCTTTGTTCATACAAAAGCTTTCGAGAAAATCAAACAAGAGTTTATCAATCTTACAGAAAAAACACATTTCGGCGTAAAACGTAAAACCAGAATAAAAACTGACGCATCACATAACGGATTAGAAGCTTCCCTAGAAGAACCCCACGTGAATGATTGGAAAACGATTTGATTTGACTCTCGGTTTTTAAACCGTCATGAGTAGCAAAATTCAACTAACGAATTAGAACTTTTGGGAGTAGTCTGGGCTGTAGAACATGATAAAAATTACTTTTATGGATCAGACTTCGAAGTAATTACAGATCATAAAGCTCTACTTTCTTCCCTATCAACAAACCACGGGAATAAAACTTGCCACAGCAGAGTAACAATATGGGTTGACCGGTTACTACCATTTAATTTTAAATTTAACACCTTGCAGGAAAAAACATGGGATTCAACGAATTAATTTCAAGAATTTCTTATGGAAAAGCACTACCCCCATCACATTATGAAGAATAATTTGTAGTCGCGAATATAATTTAAAAAAAATCAATAATCCATCGGAAAAACAAAGAAAGACATGCTCTGCAATTGGTTCAAAAGTGGAAATATCCGATTATGCAAGATTATGTAATTACCTTTTAGCTTCAGTATTAAAACTGATTAACTCGACTTTCCCAATTTGCTCATCAATCAAATCACAATCGAACTGAAAATTGTACTTCGAAATGTATTCCCTCCTATTATTCAAACACTAATTCTTTAACCATCTCTATTTTTATTTCTGCAGTTTTATATTTCTTATTTCTTAATTGTAGCATAATTAATTCCGCTGTAGATTGAAAATTGTAAATACTGTTAATATGGAAAATGAAAAAATTGTAATTAAAGCCTTCACTTCCGTTATTCAATTATCCCTAGATTTCCCATTGCTATCCGACCACGCGAAACTTGTAAATAAATACAGTGAAAATTTGAAGTTGCTCAAACGTCCTTAGGATTTAAATACTTTATTCAACGCCAAACTAGTAGCTCTCCTAACTGAAGATGACCCTATGTTGAGGCCAATCGTAGAAGCACTTCAAAACAAAGTTGAGACGATTAACGCAAGTTCAACTTACTTCAAACACTTTGCAAGGCATTTACACGAATCCGACGGATTACTTTATATGGACGATAAATTAGTAATACATTTTACCCTGAGAAATGCAATGATAAAAACTTTCCATGAAACACATCCCTGTCAATTTGGAATGAAGTACTTGGCCCAATACATCTGGTGGCCCCATATTAACAGACAGATTTAATTTCATGACATAAAATGCTCAGAATGTACAAAGACGGGTAAGAATTTGAAAAGTATAATTCCCCCCTCACTGGAATCTAACGAAGAACTCAATCTAGACTTCGCCGGTCCTTCGGATTCACACTGGGGACTTAATAAATATATCCTACTTTGCATCGATCGACTTTCAAAATTTCCTTCGGCGAAAATTACATCTTCTACATCGTCAAAAACATTATAAAATTTCTTCAAGGTTACATTTTCTTCACGGCATATCTTACTCAATTACACATCTTGTTTCACAGGCCAGGATTTTAAATTATTTTGCGATTCAAACAAAATCAAATTAATATTTTGTACAGTAGGAGACCATCGCTCCAACGGATTAGCGGAGAAACTTGTACATACTGTAAAAATAAAACTATTGACTATGGCCCAAGAAGCCCAAAAATGTAAATTACAAGACGCTGTATCAAAAGTTATCTGCAACCTTCGATCTTCGTACCAATCAAAATTCAAATGCTCTCCTTTCGAAATACTTTTTAATAGAAAACCAAATACTATTTGGAAACAACTGGCTTCCGGTAAACCGTCCAATGGAATGTTAGACAAAGGAAAATCAATACTTTCTCAGGAAAGACCAAAGGACTGGAATGCGAACGACAGAGTGGAAGTTGGGTATAAAGATACGCTGATCCCAAAGAAGAACTTGACTCCGGCAGAGAAGGATTACGATACAGAATATGCATCCACATCAAAACGATCCTCCTCTAGAACACCTCTTCAAAGTCCATTTAAAGGTAAAATCCTTCGGAAAACAAATGAGAGCATCAATGGAAACCCGTTTTATAAGGAGCTAAACAAAAAAATCATAAACACCTCTAGTACGATCGTAGGATTATCCGATGGTCAAATAATCAGAAAATCAGATATTGCCATTCCTCAATCAAACTCTTCAAAAATCCATTGTTTTAAAGGCAACATATCATTCCCTTACTTTTCCAACCATGATGTTGAAGTAAGTCAGAAACGCGAGAAAATCTGGAGAGAAAATAAAACCCGAAAACAACAACCGAGGACTAGAAAACATGTGGAATTGGGATCCTCAGATAACAATACTAGGACACGAGTATCAAGACCTTCTATAAAGCCATCTTGAAGACAACCCGTTTCGATCTAAAAAGTGAACAATTATACCAGGTTACCTTGCTTCGGACGAGTCTATGATTATTTCCTCGGATACTTCCGATATCAGCGATTGGGAATGGATCGCGGGAGGTTTCCCGTATAGAGACGTAGTGAGGGAGCAAATTATTTCCGATTCCATTAACAATTTAAAACATGACGACAATACTAATAACTCTCGCGAAACAAATCATAACAGTAAGGTTGAGATTTTAGAAGGTGACCTTCACGACGAGCTTCTATCAACACAGTGCCCAATCAGCATCATCCCGGCAGAGTCTATTAATGAAACACAGTGCCCAATCAGCATCTTTCCGGCGGAGTCTACCATTGCCACACAGAAATGGACCCGAAAAACAACTCGGCTACACCAGTAGAGGAAGACTCTCCACCGGACTTCCCGATCTACGAGATTGTGGACTCATCTGACGAGGCTTTGCCTTTACCTAAGTCTCCACCTAGACCCGGTAATAAACCACTTGTACGCCGGTGTAATAGAAATGCAGATCCGCCAAAATTCTGTGGTAAGAGATATTTCATAGATGTTGTAGATGAGCCTCAAGCGGTTTCTGGCTCGGCGTTGAACCCGATTGTCCCGGACTACAAAGTCGGTGAACATTTGGCCCTACTATTCAAGAAACTCCCATGGATTTAGTGACTGTTGAATCGGACCCTTCTTCACCAGATCTACATTCATCCTCATCGACGGACGAATACTTAAGAATTGCGGTGGACAGTTTTGATGATAACACGGAGCTCGATAGTGAACTGTTTAATGCTGAACTAGAAAACTTTATAAACTGTTACAGAAACTTAATTAATTATTTCTATTCCATCAGTTAATTTGCATATCATTCATGATTCAGTTAAATGGGCTCGTTAAATTTCTTTAAATCAAGTACACTTATGGTGCTTAAAATTTAATTTTGTTCCCCAAAGGGGGAAAAAATGTGCAGTTGTTAGTTAGATAATTGGATATTTGTACAATTCAAATTTTTTCCTGCTTGGAGGAATGATGTGATTCCAGTTTATATATCTTAATACACGAATAATTACTTAATCATTCTATCAGGTCATTTAAATATGACCTTCACTGTTTCATTCTCTCCGACGCAGAGAATGCTTTCTTCATTTTTAAAAGTTTTAACTTGAGACTAATTCACTTTTATTCTGTTGTTCTTTTAATTGTATAAAGTAGATTTAGCTGCAACAAAGAAAAATTTAATCATAATTGTTTTTTAAGCTTAAGCACGAAGAGTGATAGTCGAAAAAACGAAAAATGAGATTATAATTTATGTATAAAACGAGTATAACAAAACTCGTAAAAAAAAACAATTTTAATCGATTTAAATTGTTTCAAACTGAATGGAATGTCTGCGAAACTTGAAGCTGTATAGATTGATTCCATAGCGGCCATTGTTACATTCATGAAGTTAGCTTACTATTTTAAAATAAGGTATTTTATAATCTTCATAAAGTTATTTTATTGTGCCGACTTACATATCAAAATTAAATCGACAGCGGACATTGTTCGAGCACTGTTAAAAGTCGAGAGTTGTTAATGATCAACCCCAACAATTGTTACAGCTCAAGTTTCAACAGCTCAGTTGATACAGACAACCACAACAGTCGCAAAAAGAACAAGACTGTTCGTAGTAGGGTGAAGCCTTGAATGTTCAGACTGCCTTTCAAGGTCTATGGAGCAGTAATAACATGGAAAAATCAAATGTAAAAGAAAAATTTAAATTTTTTTTCTGAAAAGTTTGAGATTTTTTGTGAACACATCACCCCACACGCCATATTGAGTACAAATGATAGATTTTGCTCCCATTTACAAACCAATTGTGGCATATAATTTTTCTTGAAGTAATTTGGAACAATTTGTTTAGACGGATTATATCTCGCTTATGCGTTAATAGTGCGTTAGTTGTCACAAATTGGCAAAAATGGCCAAAATGGCAATCTTTAAACCTCCATAACCTTACGGAAAATAATCATATGTGAAATATCTTTTCAAATTTAAGCTGAGGACCACAGTAGTTTTCGAATTATGAAAAAAATCTGTCAAAAACGCCTAGTTAAGAATTTGAAATTTTTCGGAAGAAAAAAACCCAAGCCGAGCACAAATATTCCGTTACTTTTGATATGAAAGTCGGAAAAATTAAGTGTTCGTCGCAAAATAATAAAATGCTGAAAATTAGCGAAACCGTATAATATTTAAGCAGTTTTAATTTTGTTTGTTGAAAAATCATACCGAAGACTTTTTTCAAACAAGAGCATCAAGCTGCTACTCAAGTATCACCAATTTTCCAGTTTTTTTGGACGCTTTGTTTTTCAAAATAAAAATTGAAAAGTTAAAAAAAAAGCTGACAATTTTTCAAAATATTTTGTTAATCACTGAACGAAAGACAGAGTCTGGCCAAGAAGAAGAAACCGCTAAATTTCATCCTGAAGAGCAAACAATTCAGACTAATTTTATGGCATCTTGGCTACTTTGGTCAATTATGAGTTTATTTTTAGTGTTTAATATCTTATTATTGTTCCGATTTTCGATACAAAAGTAGCGGAATATTTGTGCTCGGGGTGGTTTTTTTTTCTTCAGACAAATTTCGGATTTTTAAATAGACATTTTTGACGATAGTTTTTTTTTATCATTGAAAAAGTATTGTTCTCCTGAGCTTAAATTTGAACAGATATTTCACCTATGATCAGTTTTTGTGGAGTTATTGGCGTTTTAAGATTGCCATTTTGGCCAATTTCGAACAATAACGCGCGATATATTTCGCGCTATGAACGCGTAAGCGCAGATTTAATCCGTGTTAGAAATAGTTCCAAATTGGTTGAATGAAGCTTATGCACCATAATTGATTTGTTATAAGAAGCGGATTGTATTCTTTTGGACTTTGTATGGCGTCTGGGGGATGACTTTAGTTAAAAATTTTCATTTAGTTTTATTACAATTAATTTTTTTATGTTAGTACTGCTCCATAAACCTTAAAAGGCAGTCGTAACATTCAGAGATTCGCCCTGATACGAGAAGTCTTGTTGTAGTTGAAACCGAGCTTTTTAGTCTGCGATAGTTTTTTTGAAAAAATGAGATCAATTGAATTTAGGACAAAAAATTCTGCTTTGACTTATTTCGAATGTAAAAATTTTTTTTGGTTGAATAATTTTTGTAATTTTCTGAATTACAAAACAGTTTGATGAAAATGCAACGGACTAGTTTACTTCATTTGAAAGATTTTCGATTTTAAAATGAAGTTTTATGGTTAATTTTCAGCTATTTTCATCTGTCAAATATTCAAAATAAAGAAATTTAGACAAAAAAGCAATTAACTCATGCACTGTTGCAGCACTAAACTTATTTTTAAATCAGCAAAAAGGGAAACTCTGCGGAAAAAGAATAAAAACAAATGAAGATTAGCAGTTAAATTTGGATCATTTTAACTATTTCTCTCCTATGGTATCTTGTAAAAAATAGTTAACGTGACCCATAAATTTTTACATCTTTTTTTTGTTTAAACCGCTCTTTTTTTCAAACAAGAGCATCAAGTTGCTTCCAAACATCACCAATTTTTCATTTTTTGGACGCTCTGTTTTTCAGAAAAAATATTGAAAATTGAGAGAAAAAAGCCGACAATTGTTCAAAATAATTCGTTTATCTCTGAACGAAATACAGAGTCTGGCCAAGAAGAAGAAACCGCTAAATTTCATCCTGAAGAGCAAAAAATTCAGACTAGTTTTACGGCATTTTGGCTACTTTAGTCAAAAATGAGTTTATTTTTAGTGTTTAATATCTTGTTATTGTTCCGATTTTCGATACAAAAGTAGCGGAATATTTGTGCTCGGGGTGGTTTTTTTTTTCTTCAGACAAATTTCGGATTTTTAAATAGACATTTTTGACGGTATTTTTTTTATCATTGAAAAAGTATTGTTGTCCTGAGCTTAAATTTGATCAGATGTTTCACCTATGATCAGTTTTTGTACAGTTATTGGCGTTTTAAGATTGCCATTTCGGCCAATATGGAACAATAACGCGCGATAAATTTAGCGCTATTAGCGTGAAAGCGCAGATTTAATCCGTCTCAGAAATAGTTTCAAATTGGTTGAATGAAGCTTATTTGCCATAATTGATTTGTTACAAGAAGCGGAATGTATTCTTTTGGACTTTGTATGGCGTGTTGGGGATGATTTTAATATAAAAAATTCCATTTTGTTTTATTATGATTTTTATTTTTTTAAATGTTACTACTGCTCCATAAACCTTAAAAGGCAGTCGTAACATTCAGGAATTCGCCCAGATACGAGAAGTCTTGTTGTAGTTGAAACCCAACTTTTTAGTCTGCGATAATTTTTTTAAAAAAATTAGATCAATTGAATTTAGGACAAAAATTTCTGCTTTGACTAATTTCGAATATAAATTTTTATTTTGGTTGAATAATTTTTGTAATTTTCTGAATTCCAAAATAATTTGATGAAAATTCAAGGGACTAGCTGACTTCACTTGAAAAATTTTCGATTTTAAAAAGAGGTTTTGTGTTCAATTTCAGCCATTTTCATCTGTCAAATATTCAAAAGAAAGAAGAACTTTAGACAAAAAACAATTAACTCATGCACTGTTGCAAGACTAAGTTTATTTTTAAATCAGCAATAAAGGAAACTCTGCGGAAAGAGAATAAAAACAAATGAAGACTAGCAGATAAATTTGGATCCTTTTAACTATTTCTCTCCTATGGTATCTTGTAAAAAGTAGTTAACGTGATCCATAAATTTTTACAAGTCTTTTTTATTTCTTTTTGTTTAAACCGATCTTTTTTTCAAACAAGAGCATCAAGTTGCTTCCAAACATCACCAACTTTTTTTTTTCGGACGCTCTGTTTTTCAGAAAAAATATTGAAAATTTAGAGAAAAAACCCGACAATTTTTCAAAATATTTCGTTTATCACTGTACGAAATACAGAGTCTGGCCAAGAAGAAGAAATCGCTAAATTTCAGCCTGAAGAGCAAACAATTCAGACTAGTTTTACGGCATTTTGGCTACTTTAGTCAAATATGAGACTATTTTTAGTTTTTAAAATCTTGTTATTGTTCCGATTTTCGATACAAAAGTAGCGGAATATTTGTGCTCGAGGTGGGTTTTTTTTCTTCAGACAAATTTCGGATTTTTAAAAAGACATTTTTGACGGAATTTTTTAAATCATTGAAAAGGTATTGTTGTCTTGATCTCAAATTGCAACAGATGTTTCACCTGTGATTAGTTTTCGTAGAGTTATGGGCGTTTTAAGGTTGCCATTTTGGCCAATTTGGAACAATAACGCGCGATATATTTCGCGCTATTAACGCGTAAGCGTAGATTTAATCCGTCTTAGAAATAGTTCCAAATTCGTTGAATGAAGCTTATTTGCCATAATTGATTTGTTACAAGTAGCGGAATGTATTCTTTTGGACTTTGTATGGCGTGTTGGGGATGATTTTAATATAAAAAATTCCATTTTGTTTTATTATGATTTTTATTTTTTTAAATGTTACTACTACTCCATAAACCTTAAAAGGCAGTCGTAACATTCAGGAATTCGCCCAGATACGAGAAGTCTTGTTGTAGTTGAAACCCAACTTTTTAGTCTGCGATAATTTTTTTAAAAAAATTAGATCAATTGAATTTAGGACAAAAATTTCTGCTTTGACTAATTTCGAATATAAATTTTTATTTTGGTTGAATAATTTTTGTAATTTTCTGAATTCCAAAATAATTTGATGAAAATTCAAGGGACTAGCTGACTTCACTTGAAAAATTTTCGATTTTAAAAAGAGGTTTTGTGTTCAATTTCAGCCATTTTCATCTGTCAAATATTCAAAAGAAAGAAGAACTTTAGACAAAAAACAATTAACTCATGCACTGTTGCAAGACTAAGTTTATTTTTAAATCAGCAATAAAGGAAACTCTGCGGAAAGAGAATAAAAACAAATGAAGACTAGCAGATAAATTTGGATCCTTTTAACTATTTCTCTCCTATGGTATCTTGTAAAAAGTAGTTAACGTGATCCATAAATTTTTACAAGTCTTTTTTATTTCTTTTTGTTTAAACCGATCTTTTTTTCAAACAAGAGCATCAAGTTGCTTCCAAACATCACCAACTTTTTTTTTTGGACGCTCTGTTTTTCAGAAAAAATATTGAAAATTTAGAGAAAAAACCCGACAATTTTTCAAAATATTTCGTTTATCACTGTACGAAATACAGAGTCTGGCCAAGAAGAAGAAATCGCTAAATTTCAGCCTGAAGAGCAAACAATTCAGACTAGTTTTACGGCATTTTGGCTACTTTAGTCAAATATGAGACTATTTTTAGTTTTTAAAATCTTGTTATTGTTCCGATTTTCGATACAAAAGTAGCGGAATATTTGTGCTCGAGGTGGGTTTTTTTTCTTCAGACAAATTTCGGATTTTTAAAAAGACATTTTTGACGGAATTTTTTAAATCATTGAAAAGGTATTGTTGTCTTGATCTCAAATTTCAACAGATGTTTCACCTGTGATTAGTTTTCGTAGAGTTATGGGCGTTTTAAGGTTGCCATTTTGGCCAATTTGGAACAATAACGCGCGATATATTTCGCGCTATTAACGCGTAAGCGTAGATTTAATCCGTCTTAGAAATAGTTCCAAATTCGTTGAATGAAGCTTATTTGCCATAATTGATTTGTTACAAGTAGCGGAATGTATTCTTTTGGACTTTGTATGGCGTGTTGGGGATGATTTTAATATAAAAAATTCCATTTTGTTTTATTATGATTTTTATTTTTTTTAAGGTTACTACTGCTCCATAAACCTTAAAAGGCAGTCGTAACATTTAGGAATTCGCCCAGATACGAGAAGTCTTGTTGTAGTTGAAACCCAACTTTTTAGTCTGCGATAATTTTTTTAAAAAAATGAGATCAATTGAATTTAGGACAAAAATTTCTGCTTTGACTAATTTCGAATATAAATTTTTATTTTGGTTGAATAATTTTTGTAATTTTCTGAATTTCAAAATAATTTGATGAAAATTCGAGGGACTAGCTGACTTCACTTGAAAAATTTTCGATTTTAAAAAGAGGTTTTGTGTTCAATTTCAGCTATTTTCATCTGTCAAATATTCAAAAGAAAGAACTTTAGACAAAAAACAATTAACTCATGCACTGTTGCAAGACTAAGTTTATTTTTAAATCAGCAATAAAGGAAACTCTGCGGAAAGAGAATAAAAACAAATGAAGACTAGCAGATAAATTTGGATCCTTTTAACTATTTCTCTCCTATGGTATCTTGTAAAAAGTAGTTAACGTGATCAATAAATTTTTACAAGTCTTTTTTATTTCTTTTTGTTTAAACCGATCTTTTTTTCAAACAAGAGCACCAAGTTGCTTTCAAAAATCACCAATTTTTTGTTTTTTTTGGACGCTCTGTTTTTCAGAAAAAATATTGAAAATTTAGAGAAAAAAGCCGACAATTTTTCAAAATATTTCGTTTATCACTGAACGAAATACAGAGTCTGGCCAAGAAGAAGAAATCGCTAAATTTCACCCTGAAGAGCAAACAATTCAGACTAGTTTTACGGCACTTTGGCTACTTTAGTCAAATATGAGACTATTTTTAGTTTTTAATATCTTGTTATTGTTCCGATTTTCGATACAAAAGTAGCGGAATATTTGTGTTCGAGGTGGGTTTTTTTTTCTTCAGACAAATTTCGGATTTTTAAATAGACTTTTTTGACGGAATTTTTTAAATCATTGAAAAAGTATTGTTGTCTTGAGCTCAAATTTGAACAGATGTTTCACCTGTGACCAGTTTTCGTAGAGTTATGGGCGTTTTAAGGTTGCCATTTTGGCCAATTGGGAACAATAACGCGCGATATATTTCGCGCTATTAACGCGTAAGCGCAGATTTAATCCGTCTTAGAAATAGTTCCAAATTGGTTGAATGAAGCTTATTTGCCATAATTGATTTGTTACAAGAAGCGGAATAAATTCTTTTGGACTTTGTATGGCGTTTGGGGGATGATTTTAATTAAAAATTTTCATTTTGTTTTATTACCTTTAATTTTTTGTTATTACTAGTGCTCTATAAACCTTAAAAGGCAGTCGTAACATTCAAGACTTTGCTCTGATACGAGAAATCTTGCTGTAGTTGAAACCAAAATTTTTAGTCTGCGATACTTTTTTTTGAAAAAATGAGATCAATTGAAATTTAGGACGAAAAATTCTCCTTTGACTAAATTCGAAGATAAATCTTTATTTTGGTTGAATAATTTTTTGTAATTTTCCGATTTACAAAACACTTTGATGAAAATGCAAGTGACTAGCTTACTTCAATCTAAAAAATTTCGATTTCAGAATGAGGTTTTATGTTCAGTTTCAGCTATTTTTATCTGTAAAGTATTCAAAAGAAAGATTTTTAGACAAAAAAGCAATTAACTCATGCACTGTTGCAACACTAAGTTTGTTTTTTTTTCAAATCAGCAATAAGGGAAACTCAGCGGAAAAATAATAAAAACAAATGAAGACTTGTAGATAATTGGATCATGTTACCTATTCCACCCCCCTCCCCCCTATGGTACTTTGTAAAAAATAGTTAACTTGATCCATAAATTTTTACATGTGTTTTTTATTTCTTTTTGTTTAAACCGGAGACTTTTTTCAAACAAGAGCATCAAGTTGCTTCTCAAGTATCACCAATTTTTCAATTTTTTTGGACGCTCTGTTTTTCAAAATAAATATTGAAAAGTTAAAGAAAAAAGCTGACAATTTTTCAAAATATTTTGTTTATCACTGAACTAAATACAGAGTTTGGCCAAGAAGACAAAACCGCTAAATTTCATCCTGAAGAGCAAACAATTCAGACTAATTTTACGGCATCTTGGCTACTTTAGTCAAATATGAGACTATTTTTAGTGTTTAAAATTTTGTTATTGTTCCGGTGTTTTGGTTTAAAAGTTCTACCGTGAGTCATAGTTTCTTCGTGATTAATACACTGGTCAAAACAAAAGGTTAAAAGATAGTCACCAAAAAACAACAAGATAATTTTCGTGATAATTTTGTCCTCTTTCTCTTCGAAGAAAAGCTAATAATGTATATTGGCAGACGCGGATCTAGGATTATTTTCTCAAGTGAGGGAGGACTTTCAAAAAAATTTCGAAAATTTATGTCAGCCAAAAATGGATATCTCAAAATAGTACAAAGGGGGGACCCTTTGCGTCAGTATGCGCTCGAAGTACTGAAAAGAGAGCGTTTTCCCCCCTAGAACCACTACTGGCTGATGGTATCCCTCGTGGCATTGAATTTCTACATCTAATTTTGTACAAACAAACTCTGTATAGACCGGGAAATCTTTTCGGTTGACCTGAGGTTGACTTATGTTTTTTGAAAATATAAAAAATCTATAAATGAAAGATTTTTTCCGATTCCCCCCCCCCCCCCCCCCCCCCCCCTCCCCCTATGGTACTTTGTAAAAAATAGTTAACTTGATCCATACATTTTTACATGTGTTTTTTATTTCTTTTTGTTTAAACCGAAGACTTTTTTTAAACAAGAGCATCAAGTTGCTTCTCAAGTATCACCAATTTTCAGTTTTTTTGGACGCTCTGTTTTTCAAAATAAATATTGAAAAGTTAAAGAAAAAAGCTGACAATTTTTCAAAATATTTCGTTTATCACTGAACGAAATACAGAGTCTGGCCAAGAAGACGAAACCGCTAAATTTCATCCTGAAGAGCAAACAATTCAGACTAATTTTACGGCATCTTGGCTACTTTAGTCAAATATGAGACTATTTTTAGTGTTTAATATCTTGTTATTGTTCCGGTGTTTTGGTTTAAAAGTTCTACCGTGAGTCATAGTTTCTTCGTGATTAATATACTGGTCAAAACAAAAGGTTAAAAGATAGTCACCAAAAAACAACAAGATATTTTTCGTGATAATTTTGTCCTCTTTCTCTTCAAAGAAAAGCTAATAATGTAACTGGCAGACGCGGATCTAGGATTATTTTCTCAAGTGAGGGAGGACGTTCAAAAAAGTTTCGAAAATTTCTGTCAGCCAAAAATGGATATCTCAAAATAGTACAAAGGGGGGACCCTTTGCGTCAGTATGCGCTCGAAGTACTGAAAAGAGAGCGTTTTCCCCCCTAGAACCACTACTGGCTGATGGTATCCCTCGTGGCATTGAATTTCTATATCTGATTTTGTACAATCTTTTCGGTTGACCTGAGGTTGACTACTGCTTTTTGATCAAATTATTGAATATTAATAAATAAATTCTTATAAACCATCAATTATTTTAAAAAAATGATCATGCTGAGAATCCATGAATATTTCCGCCTGTGCCAAACTTGGTGATTTTCCTCCCGGATCTGCCCAACAGACACTTCATGCATCTAGGCGAACCCGAGGGCTTGCAAAAATCGCACAGTTCTTTGTCTTCGCAATCATCGTCTTCATCTTGGTTTGAATTAGATCCTTCGTAAGAACCTCTGTTAGCCTCGTAGAAGTTCTCGAGATGATCTGACAAGTTAATATTTCGAGTTACCAATTCGCTGTTTTCGCTCAGAATCATGTTAGTCAATTCGAGAACACGTTTGGCATCCGGATCCTCGTTTGTTGGAGATTTCTCTTTCGGTTCAGATTTTTTGTTCGAATCCGGTTCCAAGTTTTGCCGGTCTGACTCAGCATCGGTTAACCAAAAGTCACTTTTCTTTTCATCCCATGATTCCTTTTCCAATTTTCCATCCTTAAGTGTTCTCTTGGAGCCGATGTGTTTCTCCGAATACCCTCCAAAACGGGACCTCGTCCTGAAAACTCTCCAACCTTGTAGTTTCCCAAACTACCTGAAATGTCTGCACGGGTATCAAAATCTTTTACCTTTTCTGAGTGTTTCGCTTTCGTAGTTTCAATTTTTACTTGTCCTTGAGGATTTTTTTTCTCAATATTTGAGCTTGTTTCCGATGATCTACGTTTATACTGTGCGTTCAAAGTTCCATTTCCACTGACAGTTGGAAACGTAATTCGTTGTTTTTCATCTGACGAAGAGATTTTCAACGTACGCCCTTCAAATGAACCAGAGCCGCTTAAATTTGCATCAATATCGGAGCGCTTTGATAGGAGCTTTCTGCGTTCGGAACCGTTTCGAGAGTCCCACTTGAACTGTCCTGATTTTTCAACTTCAAAATCAGCGGAAGCTTGTCCCTTTCCTTTCAAATTGGCTTGAAAAGAAGGGCCTTCAAACTTAATAAGGCTCTTCTTTCCGTCTGAAGCAGTAGATGGTTTTTTCGCATCTTCGAATTTTTGCACCTTTTTGCTGCCACTACCAGCGACTGATCCAGTATTAACTTTGGCATCATCCAATTGTTTGGTGTCTTTTTCATTTTGCCATTTTTTTCGCTGCCAGAAACAATTTTTTTACCCACAGTCAAAGTGTCTTTTCCGACATCTTTCCAATCAATCTTTCCCGAACTTTGTCTCCCGCTCGTTTGCAGATGACTGCTTTGTTCACGCCATGAGCTGTTCTCGGTTACTCGTTGATTTTCTTTAGTTCGGACTTTTCCAGCATCGAAACTTCCGGTCCATTCATAGCTCGGACCATCGGCAGTTTTATCTCCGATCTTGTATTTATACACATGGCCCGAAGAAGACCCCTCAACTTTGAATCGAGCCTCGGTTTTTGACGACGAACTTTTACTTCCTTCGGCCGAGCTACCAGCTTTCTTGCATTTGATTTTTCCTTTGACATTTCCTTCGAACTCTCGTCGGATTTTACCTTGAACTTGACCTTCAGCTGTGGCGGCAGGACCAGAAAATTTGTACTTACCATTCAAAACATTGGCTTCAAGCATGTTTCCACGTAAATAAGCAGAGCCATCTAAAGTTCCCCCAATATTATAGTCACCTGCTGCAGAACCTTTTAAATCAATGGACTGACCATCACTTGATGCTCTTCCTTCACCCTTAGCATTAGCTCCCCCTTGAACATAAGCGTCCACTTCGACACCTGCTTCAGTTGACGGACCTCGGACTGACGCCAGGCCATCGACGCCAGCTGAAAAGGCCGAGACGCCAGCGCCCGCGTGAAATTTGCCGCCTAGTTTTCCCATCATTTTCCCGCCGGCGTCGTCGATCGTCCCACTTGCCATCGGGTTTTGACCACTATTCGCACCTGAAGATCCTGCTGATTCTCCGCCTCCACCTCCGCCACATACACCGCCTCCGCCTCCGCCACCGCCTCCGCCTCCGCCTCCCCCGCCTAGTCCAATATTGGTAAACCAGTTTAAAGGGTTCAAGTCCACTCCGAAACCACCAACTCCAAGTGATACGTTTCCTGCTGATATGGCATTGAAACCAACAGAAACTTCAGCCGATGGTCCAGAAATGTTTAAATTTCCAAAGGACGCAGTTGCTCCACTGAAATTGGCATTTGCTCCAACGCTAGCTCCTAAAAGCCATGCAATGAACAGAAAAACTCAAAATATTAGAAGGAATTCATATTTGAGATAAATCCAGGAGCAAACACAAGGAAAAATGGAAAGCGACCTAAAAAAATGTTCAATAAGTAACAAGGATAGCTGGTTGCTGTGCAAGTAGCACAAAATAATCCGACAACATTCACAAAAAACTAAATAAAAAATTTCTTTTTTTCTTCAATTCAGTGCCGTTTTTTGTGCAAGGTGTGACGAGAGAACTATAAAAAAGGCGAGAAAATTGAAGAATTAGGCATAATCGACAACAGTTTTCTACAAAAAATGAAAAAAGAAATCAAAAACAAAATTTTCAATATTTCTCAATATATTTTGCAATTTTTTTTTAATTTGCAAAAATCGAAGGGCTTTAATCTGATAGATCACTCGATCTATTCCGGTGATTATTTGTGGTACCTGATTTTATATGGAAAACAAAAGAAATGAAAAAAAAAACACGCGAATACAAAGCTCTTCTCCATGTTGATTGTTCGGAACAAAAACGGCTCTAGACGTTGTGTCTACAATCGTGTGGAAAAATGTAGCGTTTGTAGCTTAAATTCTTCTACTCCCCCAACCCCCAGTTGCACCTTATTCAACCATTTTTTAAATTTAATATCATTTCGTAAAATCAATGGTTACACCGAAAAGTAGACGTTTTTATCTGGTGGCCCAGAAACCTAGTAGATGGTATGAATACGAGTAATCAAAAACAGCTTCAACTTTGTACCCTGCGGGCTAAATCACTTGTATATAACAGAATGTTGCTTCGAACGAAATTCGGATAAAATATACTCATTTGGTCCTAGCTATTTTAATCAATAGTTGAAAAGCACTGTTCATTTTTGTCATTTACCTGTTATATTTACATTTCCTGCGTTCAGCCCCGCCCCTTGAGCCGTTGCACCGGCAGATGCACTTATCCCAGTAACGCTTACGTTGCCCGTATTCTTCGCTGCTCCTGTCGCCTTGACCGTAGCTTCAGCCGAGCCTCCTTGAACAGACACGTTTCCACTATTTGATTGGACACCTGTTGCACTTGCTGAAGCTGAAGCGTCCACACCACCTATGTGAACGTTATTTTTAGACTGTCCGGTTAATGCTGCTTGGGCTGAAGCTCCCGAAGTTGCGCCTTCAATATCGACGTTGCCACTGGACTCCACGTTCATTGCAGCGGTAGCAGTGGCATCGAAAGCAGCTCCTGTGAGCGCAATTTTATCTTTCGTTTCAGCTGTCATTTGTGCGCCTGCTCCGATGCTGTTTGAAGTCGCCGCAACGTCAATTTCGTCTCCAGAGTTTTCAGTCTCCATTTCTGGATAGCCATGAGAATTCTGGTATCCCAAGTTTTCACCGCAGTCGCCCTCGGAACACGTGTCGCAATATACATCTGACCCTGTGTCTGAAATGTAATTGTCGTCGTCTGGAATGTAACTCGGTTCCTCGTATAAATCATTTCTTTCTGTGTTTGAAGCGTTGAGTCTATGGGAAGAGCACGATTGCACCTAAATTGAAAGTTTGAATTCAAAGTCTAAATTGAAATTTGAGCGCTAAATGAAAGCATTGGTATTTAAAATTGTTGGATGAACAATATCCCACGAAAATACGGGCAAAGTAAAGACAGACTCTTATAAGGACAACTGGATCGAAGTTGGATTGAAACAAACTAAAACCAAGTCAACCGGTGCTTATAAATTAATTAGTTAATTGACCTTTACCTACTGTGTGATAATCTTGAAATTTATGTTCAATTTCTTTTCATCCTATCAACTTCCTTTTCATCCTATTTTTAAACATTACGTCAAATCTCAATCACTAACTCGAACCCTGAAATATATTAGCTTTATTTCTACTTGACTTTGTACGGAAGTCACGAATAAAAAAATTTCAAACATATCAAGGTTTAAGCGTACTCCAATAAAGCTTAATAAGTTTTTAATAAACTTGAACCCAATTGTTACAGTTGAACCAAGTTCATCAACTGAGGGTGACGGTACAGTTTCATTGCGGAATATTGAAGTCGACCGGATCGAGCAAAAAGCAGTACCCGCACTCAGTAAAAGAGAAATTTATAGATTATAGGGGATTTTTATTTTCAGTCTTCATGATTTCAAAAAGAAACGGTTATAATTGATTAAAAATGGATTATAATGCTACTATTTTTGAAACAAAAACTTTTTTATAATTGATTATAATAGATTATAATCGAACACTTACAAAAAATTTTCTGAAGTTTTATTGAGTTATAGTTCTTGTTAATCGATTATAATACATTTCAATCGATTATAATCCATTATTTTTCAACAAACGTCATTGTTTCATTTTGTTTTGAATTAATGTGGGCTATGTAATTTTAGTTGGTATCATTTTTTTTTCATTTTTTTTTCATTAGCGTACAAAATTAACAAAGTGGGAAAAAACTAAAAAGCAACCAAACCAACTACTATTGATAGAATTAAGACAGAGAAATCTGTGACAATAAAACTAAAACTAAAGTTTAATAGTTAGCTCTCTTTGTCGGTACTCCTAGCGCTGGTTGAGGCACGGCTTGGTTCTCTGTATGTAAAATGCTTCCAAAGTCAGAAGTTTGTAGTTGTCCGTACAATAAGATTAGTTTTCAAAGTGCATACAGGCTGCTGGAAGCAGTTATCAAGACCGTGGCAAACTATGGAATCTCCGTTTTTGCCTCATCGGACTATCAGGAATCTGTTGAAACCCACTATAGAAGCATCATTGGTCGATACTGGAAGCGTTGGGCCAATATCTTCAAGTTTTACACCAACAGACAACTCTTAAAGCACTTATACGAAGACGATTTTCTAAATATTCAGGGTGCAAAACCCGGCAACAGACGGCCATTTGCTCTTTTTTATGCTAACGGGTTACATCAGCTGATGTGCCGCACAGAAGGCTGCTATAGTCCCGAGGAGCCAAGCATTTGCATCTGTAAGCTTTGCGACAATCCTATCTTCGGGAAATTTCACCTACTCACTTCTAATGCCATACAACCTGGAACGGAAAAGGGGACAAAGTGCTACAACTCTACCATAACCCACGTATGATACACCAAATTCAGTGAACTAAGTGTGCTCTAATGTCTATTCTAATCTTTGCTTTTGCTTTATAGAAATGTTTGTTTAATACTGTCTAGTCAAGATGTAATTCAACTTCTCTCTCTAAGTATTAACGAAACATCATTATTCTTTATTTGAAAGGTAATAACTGGGATACTACCTTTCCCACTAATATCAATACCTTTTACCGCGATACCTTTTTTTTACTGGGATACATTTTACTGGGGCCTGACTTGACCGTTCCAGCTTCTCGATAACTGTATTTCATTTTCATTGATGCGGTGTGGCAGTTTGAATGGTAAAGGGTGTTCATGAACAGAGAAAACTTTTGAAAATCACTGTTTTTGAGTTTTGCTTCACTAGGGGATTGAACTGTGCATCCTATTAATTTAAAAAATTTTTTTTTTTTTGTTTATTGAAACCATTAACCATTTTTACTGCCACTCGCGACCATAGAGTTTTTTATCTATGCCAAATTGAAGCGCTACTACCAAAGAACCTATTTTGGCATAAGATTTTTTTAAATTTAAAAATCAGGACAGTTACGTTGGCTTGAAATTTTTAAAAACTGGACAAATTTGGGCGACATTATTGCTTTTATAGTATTTCAACCGAGGGGGGAGGTTAAGGATTAATAATTATACCAGTAATAATTCCAATCTGGGGGAGGGGGTGTAAGGGGGTGGGGTGTTGTGTTTGGAGGGGGGTTTTGTGTTGGAAGTGGGGGGACGTGGACGATTGGTGGTTTTATTCAACCTGGGATATGTATCTCTTTGTGTGCCCCTGTGAGCGTCTGAATATGTGTCCCTTTACGTGCCCCTGTGAGTGTCTGATTATGTGTCCCTGTGTGCCCCTATGAGCCTCTGAACACGTGTCCCTATGTGTGCACCTTTGAATGTCTAAGTATGTATCCCTATGTGTGCCCCTATAAGTGTCGGTGAGTAAGTGTGTCCCTGGGGTTCTGTTTTTTAAGTGGGAGGGATGATGTATTTGCTAGTTTTTAAAAAAATTTTCTCATATTATTTTTTCATTTTGCTTCTTCTGTTTATGTCTCAACCACCTGAAGGTGTCACCTGAAGATGCATCCTGCCTACATCAACCTGTCACATGAAGTGATATGATGTGACGTCTCAGTTAGTATACAGGTCATACAATAAAAACTCGATGTATATAAATAATCATAATGCGTGATGGATGTGACTTGATTGTAGGGATTCTCAGATCCTAGAGAAGGACGTGAGCTGACAGAGGAAGAGGAGAAGATATTGGATACCATCAACATCCACCTGTCACCTGGAGGTGCATCCTACCTACACCCAGCTGTCACCAGAAGGTGCATGATTAAGGGGAACTGATAAACGAAAAGAAGCTGTAATTTTGTACTTAAAGGTTAACTTTAAAATAAATTTGGTTTTTCCTGTAATTTCATGCAGATTAGCTAACTTATAACCCATTATAATTGGTTTTTTTGTGAGGTAATATTTCGATAGAAAAAGGGAATAAAATCTATTATAGCAGATTATAATAGATTATAAGAGATTGAAAGAGATTATAAGAGATTTTCGGAAAAATTATAATCAATTATAACTGATTATAATTTATAATAATGTCACGAAAATGTTATCAATATAATGGTTTATACATCGTGTAAACACCTAAAATTGGCGCTTATAATTAGTTATAAATTTGATAAAACTACAATTATAATTGTAATGTAATCGATTACTTTTTCTTTTTACTGAGTGCGGGTAGAGTTGCCTCTTCTGAGAATCAAGTGCAGATGTGAGCTAGAGGACGGAGCACCCATCCAGTCGATACAGACTGACTTACTTCGACTCTTCTGCGATCGGAATAATTTTTCCTGGGGCTATTCGGAAGCAATCTTTGGTCCCGGGAAGGGAAACCTATCGGATACCCCAACGATCTTGTACTTTATCGGATAGATGTGAAGTCAGCTTTCTGCAGCTTTCCTTGTAGCAGTCAGAAAAAGACAAATTAGAACAGCAGCGTTCTCTGCCTATGTTTTTAGCCACATTGAAGTTTTTGCGGGTTGCGGCAGGCAAGTGTTTTCGGCATCAATAACTACTTGTTTAAAATGAGACTAAGTTTGGCATATTGTTCGGATAGATCAAATTAGTTTTTGTTGCACATGTCTCGAGAAAATGGACATAAATCTTCTGACAAAATTCTCTTCTGATTGATTCACGAAAAAAGATGACAGATGTACATCTTTACACTTTTGGCAATAATATTAAACCTTCGGAGTGCGACTCTGAAATTATTTCAATACAACTGCTGATTTACGCTGCTAGACTGAAGACCAGCGAGTTTACCGGTTGAGTCAAAGGAAGCATTTTCAACGAAAGCCGAGGAGTAGAGAGAAAGAGAGAGAAGAGAGAGGGAGAAAGAAAAGAGAGAGAGGAGAGAGAAGAGAGAGGGAGAGGAGAGAGAGGGGGAGAGAGAGAAGAGAAAGAAGAGAGAGAAGAGAGATTGGGGAAAGAGAGAGAGAGAGAGAGAGAGAGCAAGAGAGAGAGAGAGAGAGAGAGGGGAGAAGAGAGAGGGAGATGAGAGAGAGAGGGCGAGAGAGAGAGAAAGAGAGAGAGAGAGAGAGAGAGAGAGATAGAGAGAGAGAGAAAGATAGATAGATAGATAGATAGATAGAGAGAGAGAGAGGGGGGGGGAGAGAGAGGGAGATGAGAGAGAGAGAGGGGGGAGAGAGAGAGAGGGGAGAGAGAGAGAGGGGAGAGAGAGAGAGGGGAGAGAGAGAGAGAGAAAGAGAGAGAGAGAGAGAGAGAGAGAGAGAGAGAGAAGAGAGAGAGAGGAGAGAGGGAGATGAGAGAGAGAGAGGGGGAGAGAGAGAGAAAGAGAGAGAGCGAGAGAGAGAGAGAGAGAGAGAGGGGGGGGGGGGAAGAAAGAGAGAGAGAGAGAGAGAGAGAGAGAGAGAGATAGAAGAGAGAGAAGAGAGAGGAGAGAGAGAGAGAGAGAGAGAGAGGAGGAGGAGAGAGAGCCAGATGTGGGGACTCAAGAATTCAATTTCTGTTTGAGGCATAGCGGGATGCACTGGGTAGGTGGCTTGCGTTAGAGCTCACTAGTGTATCAGAAGTAGCCAACAGCTACAACTGTTCATTAAAAAAACAGAAAAGGTTGAGGCTTTATGAATTCGCAGTCTCTTACTGCCCCGGAATTGTTTATAAAGCGAGGTTAATTACGAAACACATTTTATTTGAAATGCACCTCTGTGATAGAAAATGTTAAGCGCTATAAAATATCAGTTTTAGCCTCGCTACTCGGGCAATTGTAGAAAAGTACTTGGAAAAGGCGATTTACCATCATTCACACCAAGCTATGCCATAGAAGTAGCTGATCAAAAAGTAGCTGATAAGTGAGATCTCTTTTCAGTGGAATTTTTGTGCTGTGTGAAGACCCATCAGTCATCAGCGACAAAATTCAAAACTGCATCAAAAAGTGATCGAAGCTCCTCGGTGTGAGGTTTTGCTTTGTTGGAGTACGAAGTGAAAGGGACTTTTGAACTTTGAACTCCAATACTGCCCAGCCGCCAATATGGAAGCCGACTTGATGAAGAAGTTGCTGAGAGCAATAGAAAGGGTCAATTACACTTAGCCTCATCAAACTCATACAACTTCAGCTTTTTAATTTCGACTTTTAGTTCGACGTTACTAGCTAACAATTAGCTAATTGTAAATTTTTGATATTCAGTTTCTAATGTCATTTTTTTCACTTTGACAGTTCTTTTTTCTTCAACTAGTACCTTGTTTTGTAATAGGTTGAAAAATCACATCAAACCTAAATTCATGGATTCTTTTGATCTAATTGATCTAATTTTGAATTGTAGCAAAAATGATAATGAAAGATTTTTCATTTACAGCATGCGTTTAGGTGATTGTAGTTCAGCTTACTTGAAACTTTTGAGAGATTGGTTATTGATCTTATTAGCAATACTACGTTTTCCGCAGATCGAGTGTTTGAAAACCTATCGCTGATCTAATGAAGTAACTCGCGTCCAGATAATTCGGACAAAGTCAATTCAGCCGATTTAAATTTATGCAATTCAGCCAAAAGTATGCAGACAATTCAGCAAGAGACTATTCAGCCAATAACAGTGACCGCCGCAGTCGCGCCAACGTGTTGCGAGCTTGCCAACAGAGGGTAGGACTCTATACAAAATTTAGAGCCGGTTATCGCCGCAAAGCGGCGACGCGAGCGCAGCGCGCCCACCGGCGACCTTAAATCGAGAAATAACTCCAATTCCGATTTTTTTTCTTTCAAATCTAGCGTTATGTAAAACTGGCTGGATTGTCTGTATATTTTTGGCTGAATTGTCTGAATTTCAAATCGGCTGATTTGTCTGTGCGCCGAAGTAACTATATGTTTGAATAGAAGTTACCATTATACTTTCTGAAAACCTTATTTTTTAATGAGAACTTGAATTTAATTAAAATAATTCAGCTATCTGTTGACAGCTAGCTGTGCCTCTCAAGGTAATTGAGAGTTACCAATCAAATTATTGTTTGCTGAAGTTTAACCCTGTTAAGTCTAAACGGTTCAAGGTTGAGGTTGAAAGACGAAAGTGATTTTTTTTGGGATGTAATTCCATAAAATCAATTTTCCAAAGGTTTTTTCAATAGTTAAAAAAAACATGGTATGACAAAAACTCCAACCTTATTGGTCTCTTATTTAGCTCTATTATTTATACCTCCTAAGAGTGGTTTTGTGTAAATGTATACAAACCATTGAAAAATCTTGTTCTATGGTTGTTTGGTTATCTTGATCGCCTACAGAAAGGGCGATGGCCAGGTCTAACTCATCGTCACCGGTAGCTGCAGCGATTGAAAGTTTGATGGCCAAATCGAAGTCAACCTCAGAGTCACTTCGTTGAAGTTTATTGTCTACTGTTCCCGGAGCAGGAGTTGCAGGACTCAACAGGGTTCCGGCATCCAGGGCTTTGGGTTTCTGCGATTTCGCTGGCGCTTTGACCGAACTATTGCTTACAGAAGTGGAACCGGATGCGGTTGATGCCTCGCTAAAACTTAAAAACTCGGCAGTCATATTACTCTGACATTTTAAATTGTGGTTTCTGCGATCCGCAGAGGATCCATAGGCTATCCGGCCTGTCTAAGCATAATCCGTTTCTCGTATTTCCCTAAAATCCAGACTAGTTATTTTGTTGATATATGGTAAGAAGTACAAAAAAGTATAGCATAGCAAAAAGAAACTTCTCTGATGATGCATATGAGCAATATTTCTGCCTTCAACAAAAAAATTGTTTTCTTGTGGTTTCAAAAATTCAATAGTCAATTTGGTATCTTCCTTTTGCAATAGCGTTCGGGTTGGGATAGTTTTTCTATGTTACATAATTAATTAGGTCACGCTAGATGAATCGAATATGGTTTGAAACTAAAAATCATTGTGAAATACCTGAGGTTTGTTTTGTCACTATTCTCTATTTCATCTTTCTTACTCTCCTTTTCGTCTGGCTTTGGTTTGGAATCTTTCGCACGACCTAGACGTTTTCCTTGCTTTTCTTCTGATTTTTCCTCCGAGTTTTCAGGTTCCTCAGATTTGCTTTTCCACCACTTCATAAAATCAGCTGCCAATTTGGTCGCTTTATTTTTCACATTATCAGGTGCCGCAGCTATTTTTGCAAGGAGTGGCTCGCTCAAAAACTCCATTTTTTCAAACGCGCTTTCGCCTTCGCAGAACCAAGGATGAGATCGCAAAACTGCCGAAACCACATTTGCGTTGTTCGAAAACTTTCGGTTAAAAATGATGGTTATTTCTGCTTTCCAGGATTTCGGCTCTTCATTCATTTTATTTAGATCTTTAAGGACATCAAGGAGAAATTCATCTGAGAGAATCTTCAATCTTTTTGAGATGCTTCCATGAATAGTGAAAATGTCCCATGAAATTTCCTTGCATTTCGCAGTCGTAAAAGGAAGAGATTCGAATAAGATTACATTGAAGGTTTCCAGGTCCATTTCAAATAATCAGCATAAGTCGTGGGCTATAAAATTAAAACCCTTGTTCCTACCATTGTATTCGGGTGTGTTTTAGTTTTATTTTTTTTTATTTCCACGCAAAATAAGCTACCACAAAAAAACATCGAAATGGATCGGGTGAGATATCATATTAAAACACTTTCAGTCGTGATTCGAACTTCATTTAAAAAAATTTAAAAATCGCAAAAAATTGTCCCAGTTTCGAGAAAAACTGACTTGAAATTTTGGAGATTTAGTCTGATTTCGAGCGATTAAAACAAGCGAGGAGGCTAACAATAGCTTGTTTCTTTATTTAAGCCGTGAAGGCTTAGTATTAACTGACTAACGTTAGTTTTTGGAGTTTTTAAATGCCTTTTTGTGAATCAAAAATTCAAAAATTTTCTGTTAAAAGCTTTTATGGTTGTTTTTCAATTTTTTTCAGGCTAGATGTGGAGGATTTTTGTATTCGGGTGTGTGTTTTTTTCTTCTTTTTTTTGCTTTCCACGCAAAATCAAGTACCACAAAAAAATTTCGGAATGTATCATGTTAAAGCCTTTTTAGTCTTGACTTGAACAACATTAAAATGATTTTAAAAAATTGAGAAAAACCGGTTTCAAATTTTCGATTGATTGTTATATAAATTTCGAGCTAATAAGTTTAATCAAAATAAAGTTGCAGGCTTACAGTAGCTCATTTAAGCGTAACTTAAGCCAGGAAAACTTAGTTTTATTCGAGAAAAATTAGTTTTTGGACTTTTTTAGCGCCATTTTGGGAAAAACTTCAAAAATTCAAAAAAATGTCCGCAAATAAAAAAAGAAAATTTACTAATTTTTTTAAACATTTTTCTTCCATTTTCAAGTCATTTTCACAAAAACTAATTTTCACTTAACTTGTTTGACTATGATTTTCAAATTTACTTAATTTCTTATTTATAGTTCAGATCTTTCTATCACAACACACGAAAAAACGACACTAATTTGGAAAAAAAACTTCAAGACTATGGTCGGAACGTTCTGTGCTATTTGATTTGTTTGAACCGTCTATCCTTGTTTTTATTTCGTTTTGTTTTGTTAGTGATAGAACTATTTAACCGAGTTGTTCAAAGTTAGTGTGTGTCAGCTTTTTAAGTCAGCGTTTAACCAAAATAATTTTCTGAGAACTTAAAAAAACCCCATTGTAAACGGTGCGTATCTTAAAAATTATATGATAATTGTTCATAATGAAGAATGATTTTTACAATAAATTCAAGTTAAAACATTCATCCTTAAAGAAAAATGTTTCTGACAGCGTCCTCGGCTCCATTCTAATTTTGAGGGGGGAGCGCGCGCCGAAAAAGCACAATTTTTTTATCAAAATTTTCCAAAAAGTGCCAAAAAACGCCTTTTTCGGCCTGTTTTTTTTTAGAAATTTTGCCTGCTGCGCGGAAATTTCAGCCAAAACAGCGTCTTTTTAGTGCTTTGGGAGAGCTCACAAAATCAATTTGGTCGACCTAAAAAAAGGTCGACAAAATTCTCGATTTTTTTTTAAATCCGCCCCCCCAGATCCTAGATCCTAGATCCGCCCCTGTATACAGCCTATTTGAAAAGTTATGATAACGACAATTTTAAGACAATTATATTGCGCTTTTAACCAGTTTTCCACTAGCGTATATTTTAACAGGTAAATTAAGCCTGCTCAGAAATCATTCCAAAGTGAACTCTGGATACCTAATTGGACCAAATGACATGTTACCTAACGATGAAAAAATCACTTTGCTCTCAGTACGTTGATCCATTTTGGGTTAGTGTTTTATTAAAGTTTTCTACCAAAAATGTCCGTTTGTTCGACACATGTGTCCCTAAGTCAGATTATAGGAGATCAATTTTGATCAGCCAGGTGCGTAGTTACAAGGAAGTCATATCAGAGGGAAGAAGTTTTTCTGAAAAGGCTAACAACCTAAACTTTACGGCTTTTATCTAAAAAACGGAAAATTTTCTGCTAAAAAACGGAAAATCCAGTAGTTGCAGCAAAACCCACACACTCACCCTGAAAGCTAGTGGCAATGATAAATTGCGTCAGTTTAAAAGTAGAAGGCTGATGAATTAATACTTTTAATGATGGTGCGTAGCTCAAACTTAAAATTCATACGTTGAGTTTAACGAATATAAAAGAATAGTGCAAAATTTGAAAAGCTATTACACTGGCCATGCTTAGATAGCTCAGCTTAAGCATGGTATTATATCATATCAACACGCTCTGGACATTCCTTGCAACATTCTTGCGACATATCGATGCGACTAGAAGAGAACACATTATCGGTAAAATACAACAACAATGATCGTATCAGCGCGAAGCCTGAATGTTCTGATGACATTTTCATTTCTGATTTAAATTAAACTAATTAATGAAATTGTCAAAAAAACATAAACATTTTAAGAAAATTTTTTGAACTTTTATGAAAAGCATTCTCCTTTACGCTATGTAAAGTACAAAGTGATATATTTTGCGAATAGCAGCGTATGAAATAGACCACAGAGCATGCCTCAACCCAATTTGGAACAACTTCTAAGACAGATTAAAATCGGCCTAAGCGTTGATAGCACTAAATACATTGGGGCGTAGCGATTATATTCCACCATAGTGTGATAGTCGGAACAAAAACAAGCACTATAGATTAAATATTTCAATAGCCGGAACAAAATTTAGCACTTAGCTGTAAACATGACAACTTATACATCAAATTTTCCAAGATATCTATCTTCAGGGACCATTTTTGTTCTGACCATTTGGAAAGTTTTGAGGAAATTTGTATTCGGGTGTGTTTTAGTTTTTTATTATTTTTCCACGCAAAATCAGGTACCCCAAAATTAATCAGAATGGGTCGAGTGGTATATCATACTAAAGCCCTTTCAATTTGGATTCGAACTGTATTAAAAAACTTCAATTTTGAAATTTTTGATTTTTAGTCTTTTTTCGAACTAATATGGTGTAGCGCGTAGGCTAACAATAGCTTATTTAAGCTTACTTTAAGCAGTGAAAACTCAGTTGTACTCAATTGAAAGTAGTTTTTCTGAGTTTTTCCGCGCCATTTTGAAAAGAAAGATTAAAAAAACAAAAAGATTTTCCAAAGTTTTCGTAAACATTTTTTTAAACAGTTTTTTTCAGAAACTGTATTCCGAATGGCCCTTTTTACTATGACTGTCAAAAATATTCATCTTTTTTTTGTTCAGATCTTTTTTATCTCATCATGCAAAAAAATTACATTAACTTTAAAAAAAAGTTTTTTTTTGTTTTTTTTTCTATGACTGTGGTCGGATCATTCTGTGCTACTTGGACAGTAACCGGCTATCCTTTTTTCTTGTGCATTTTGATTGTTTCAGTTGGCGATTTTATAGAAGTAAAATAGTAAAATTTAAAATAAAAAAGAATAAAGATACTTGGGTTTTCAAGCTCTTTTGGACAGCTACGTTTAAATATAGGACGAAAGGAGCCGATTAAAATCCAAGATAACTATCAAGAAAAGTAAAATGCTTAACACAAATCTGAACGCAAAACCAGAACGCAATATTTCCCGTGACGAGCTGCACAAAGAACAACAAAAACATATGGTTAGCGTTTAGAAGCGCATTAATGTGTCCAAAAACCTTGCAATAAGAGCGCGTGAGTTGTTACAATTTGATAAATAACAACAAAAATTCCACAAAAAATCAAAAAAGGTATGATTTTAATTTGTCAGTTACCCGTACCGAGGGCAAATTGATCATAATAGATTACATGGTCATAAAATGTCAGTATCTAAAAAATTACAAAATAATTGATTCTAATCCATTAAAAATGGACTATAATCCTACATTTTTTTGTTTCGATATAATCCATTAAAAACAGATTATAACCCTTATACTTTTTATGCCATTATAATCAATTAAAGTTGATTATTATCGATTAGAAAGGATTTCTTCGAGAGGTTATTCATGAAATTTACAACTACTTTCATAGTTATCTCATTTACTGTGTAGTGCAGTTGCTACGTATTACATCTCAAAAAAGTTACATTTGACATTAAAATTTATATATCTTTCTGTTTTATATACTTTGAGTTTTAGTCCAAGTTGATTAAGCAAAAAAAATCTTTTTCTCAATTAATATTTGATAAATATCAAGAAAAATTAAATGCTTAACGTAAATCAGAACGAAAAACTAGAGCGCAAATCTTCCCATGAGGAGCTGCACAAAGAAAAACAAAAATATATGGTTAGCGTCTAGAAGCGCATTAATGTGTCCAAATACCTTGATTTAAGAGCGCGTTAAGTTACAGTTTGACAACCAACAACAAAGATTCCCCCAAAAAAAAGTATGATTATATTTTGTCAGTTAACTGCACCGAGCGCCCATGGGTCATTATCGATTATATTGTCATATGTTCAGTATCTATAAAATTACAAAATAATCGAATATAATCTAATAAAAATGGACTATAATCTTCATATTTTCTATGCCAATATAATCCAATAAAATCGATTAAAATCGATTAGAATGGGTTTTTTTTTGAGAGTTTATTCAAGAAACTTACAACTTTTCTCAAAGTTATCGCATTTACTGTGTATTGCAGTTGCTACGTACTACGTCTCAAAAAATGTTATATTTCACATTAACATTTATATATACTTTCATTTTTTTATACTCTGAGTTTTTTGATCTCCAGTTTACTTCACCCCCCTTCCAGTTTACTTTTACCAACAACCCATCCCCCCAGTTTACTTCTACCCCCTTTAGTTTGCTTCTCCCCCAGATTACTACTCCCCCCATTTACGACCCTTCCCTACCGCTAATTCACCACAACCGCCATTCGCCCCCTTATGGTTGAACATGGGGGAGGGGTCATTTTTGGTAGACTTTGGGGAAGGGGAGGGGGTTAATGATTGGCACCCCACAGTTTACCGCCCCCCTCTTTAGTTGGGGAGAGGTAAAAAAAACTTGAGGTAGTGACATTGAGACATGGCACATAGTACAAGACATGGCATAAAATTTAAAACTTTCCTGCAAAACTTGCAAAATTTTTGCAAAAGTAATCGAATTCTATTCGATAGTTCTAAAAATGAAATGGGTTATAATCAATTATAATGGAATATAATGGATTTTTATTCAAAAATAATCAATTGCAATGTATTATCTTGGCGAAATAATCGATTTCAGTGCCAAAACTAATGGATTAAAAGCGACTATAATGGATTAGAATGGGTTAATTTTTTTCAAAAATAATCGATTATAATACCTATATAATCGATTTCCTTGTCTGAATTTTACATCTGTAATATAAATTCTGTAATATAAAATTCGGCTAAACCAAATTCGATATCCACGAGGGAAAGGACTGACATACAAGCTGTACAGCTCATCACGGCGAACCGCTGTTGTGTCACTGTTTAGAAACTACATGCCGTTTTTTTGGTTATTTTTCTGGACTGGGTAATGTTGCCTCATCCCCAAGCAATGAGCACGGATCACGGTGGGTATTCAACATCAGACCTTTCGATTGAGAGACGGAGTTGTAACCATTTCATCACCATGCCACTAATAGGATGAAGCAATCGGTTTTGCCTAACTAGGTCACGACCATGTGCCTAACCTTAGATACTAAGTTTTTGATAAGTCAAAACTTCTCAAGGCTATTAAATTTTATTTATTATAGCTAAACTATCACGAGGTTCTTACTGTAAGCGTTATAACTATTGAATAAGTTTCATTTTGGAAAGCGGGACAAAAACTTTTTTACCTGTGCCTTTTTCTTATAATCATACAGCATCATGAGTGAACGTTATGCCAGATTGGCCATCGATTGGTTTTTCTGGTCCACGACCCTGTGAAATGTAACCAAAAAGGCTTATAGGTGAATTTATGAAATTGTAATTGTTTCCGCAAACTTCTTGTCCAACAAAATATCATAACATAACAATCTTGGCTTTCAACAGCCCAAAAACATAAATTAGGACTTTGGTTAAATTGAAATGATCGCGCTCATTAATTCGAACCTGTTCATGACGTCAACTGGCAAAAAAACTGTTGAAAAGTTTTCCCTTAAAACTTTAGTACGGTTTTCTCTTTTTTTTAACATAAATTGCTGCGTTCATTTATGCACCAAGAAAACAAAGCTGATTTAAATTATCCGGACTAAGAAGAGTTGTGAAAACTAAGAACTCTATTATTATTAACACCTAGTTACACTTTTTTTAACAATTACATAAAATTATTTAATTAATTAAAGGATACACAAAAAAGTTAAACGAAATTCAAGAAATTTAGTATTTGGTATGATAACCATTACTTTTAGCACTGCATTTATTCTATGACGACTGCTCCGATATAACCAATGATTGTAGTCGTCCGGAATTGCCAAAACTGTTTCAAAACCTTGACGAATAAGTTTTTTTAACTGTTGCAGGGTGTTTTTCACGAATCTTCTGTTTCATGTACTTCTATAAGTTTTCAATAATTTTCAAATCTGGAGATTGTGGGGGCCAATTTTCCAAAACTTGAAAAGCATTTTCCTGAAAAAAATTTGTTGAAAAGTTGTAATTATGGCAACTGGCATTGTCTTGCTGGAAAATGTTGTCCAGAAAAATGTTTTCCATCAAAATGGTTTCAAGCAATTTGCAATTTTTGGAATGATTAATGTTTCCGTCGATGACAACCAAATTTTTCCCCCGAAAGTTTTATATAGCCCCAAAGAATCACCCTTTTTCCACCACATTTTGCCATTGGAGGTATATAATCGGGATGATAACGCAAATTTGGGGTTCGTCTCAGATAGTTCTTGGCGCTGTAGTATAATTCAACGGTGATTTTTTCTGAAAAAACCCACAATTTCCCAAAAATGATCTTGCTTTTCTCGAAAATTTTGGCACCAATTTTTGCGTTTTTTTAGTTGATGATCCAAAATTTTGGGTTTTTTGGCGCTGACTCGTGCTATTAGTCCTTTCTTGATCAAAATTGATCAATTTTGGCTGGCTGACAAATATGAAAAAATGGTTCAATTTTTTTCGAAGCTCCTGAGACGTCGCAAAGGTAAATTTTTTTGCTATCAAATAGATATACGGTAGTTTTTTTTCGGCCAACCGACCTTTTTGGCTTTACAATAATGCCCATTTTCCAACCTACGGCATTTCTCTAAAAAATCCCACGCGGTAGAATTAGGAACTTTAGTTTTTTTTTTTCAATATTCTACGTGAACTGAAACTTTTAAGTGAAGTTTCAAAACTTGGAATTTTTCCGAAGCGAAAATAAGCCCATAAAAATGTAACAACGTTTTTATTTAGGTTTTTTGAACACTATATTTGTTGTTGAAGGTAGCAGAATTCTGTACAAAACCGTTAAGTTTGAATCATGATAGTTTTTTTGAATATTAACGCCTTGTTCGGTTTTTTTTCACACCTTTAGTCCGGATAATTTAAATCAGCTCTGTACTGCTTATTATGTTTCTTAAAGTGGCTAACTTCTTTTTTCTTATTTTTTTTTGTTCCTGTTTTTTTCTTTGACAAGCCCGATCGTACAAAAAGCCCGCTCCAACTCGTCAAACAATTCTGTGTCTTTTTGCTGTTCGTTTTCGCTTGCAAAAAATGGATTCTCTGAGCGCAAAGCACATGATCTCAACCTACTCAGACAAAACCGATTGTGTCATCAACCTATAGGTTACAAGTCATATCAATCCTGTTTAAACCGTATAGTCTTAGTGCTGTTTCTTATTTTCTACAAAAAAAGTAACCAGTAAGCATTGAAGGCCGAGCACAGAAAAAATCCTCACTGTCTGTTTCAATTCCTCATTTATTCAGGTTAAGTTGTTATCGGTGTTAGTTTAGCTGTCTCACAAGTTAATTTCCGTCAAGTTGATAAACTCTATCAAACAAGCCAAAATATGCAAAACAAAACGTCAATTATTTATTATGATTGATAAAAAAAACTTTTTTTCCTTTATGTCAAAAAATTCATCGTAAAAGTTTTCTACAGGATTTTTTTTCTACCACACCATCAACAACCAATTTAAATGACCACAAAATTTCAGGTAAATATTAAAAATTTTTGCAAAACCAAGACCTGAGCTCAACGTTAAATCAATTTAATTGGATATTAGGGGTTTAGAAAAAGGACAAATTTGCAAGACAGTTTGCAAAGAATGAGAAAATATACCTTGTTTTTTTTATTTTACCAACCCGGGTTGACCTCCATAGACCAAAAATGCTAATCATACAGTTCCATAAACTAAGTCTATGAAAAATACTAATCATACAAATTTCATACATTTTGCTAAAATGGTGTCGTCGATTTTTCGAAAAACTTTTCTCTTGTTTTGTCATAAAACTCGGTGTATCGTACTAAATAAAAAGGAAAAACTTTTTGTCAAAAAGAATGCTAATCTTACAATTTCCATATATGAAAAGGTATGACTAGCATTTTTTTCGATGGCGGCGACAAAAATTTCAAAGTTTTTCGAAGTATTTTTGAAATTGCCCCCAATATTTTTTTGTGACTTTTAACCGCAAATTGATTTTCGTACTCAAACAAACAATTTTTGAAAAAAAAAATTTTGCATGCAAAATTTAATTTTTTGTGTGTATAACGTAGTCCTGGATAAACTAATATTGGATTTTTTTCCTTTTCTCTTCATAACTTTTTTCAAAAACGCTTAAAACTCCTCTTTCTTTTGTATGACATGTTTTTGTATGCCTTGATCAATGTTTGGTAATTTAAAAAAATCAAATTTTAGAAATATTCTTCTTTGAACATTTTTAATGCGCGACGGCCAATCCTTTGTCTACTACGCATGAGTAACCAAGGTTTATGTCATTTGTGTTGGGTTAAGAACACAACGAAAAAATTTTCAGAAATTAAAATGTAAAAAATCAATATTTTTGGTTTGTGGAAAAATGCTAGTCATACAATTTCCATATATGAAAAAATACTAATCATAGGCCTTTCATGCAATTTTCTGTACTTATGGAATTGCATGAAAAGTGTATGATTAGCATTTTTCTATATATGAAAATTGTATGACTAGCATTTTTGGTCAACCCGGGAAGTTATAAAATTTTGAAAAAGTTTTCCTTCAATCATCTCCTTCTTATCGTTTTTAAATTGATAAGAAATAATCGCTCGTTTCTTCCCATAAGTAGACAGATAAAGTTGGTCAAAAAAAGCTTAAAAACCAAAGTTTCTCTGTTCTCCTGTCCTCGACTATTTTCTATGCTCCATAATCTTCATCCTGTCCCTCAGTTGTTGATACCTTTTTAAGAAGAAACTGTTGTCGGTTTTCTTCATTGATTGCTGTTTCTTTCATAAGCAACAACAATAACAAACATCAAATTCAACCAGAACTAATAATTTCTGCATATAGATCAAAATAGTGATGAAAAACAGCTAGGGAATGAGCAAATGCAGCAAATGTACGAACAAAAACTAATTAAAATGAACCGACCGAGCTGGCAAGATTGAATGAATTTTCTCCTACACGATCCCGACCAGAACCCAACAATTAATATGGACGCTGTATTCAGAGATGCGGCACGCTTTAGTCTAGATAGAAAAGCTCAGGGACAAAAAATCTGCCGAGACGAGCCAGAGTACCCTATACGTATCCATGCCTAGCTTCACGCCCGGAGGAAGTAGCTAGAGTAGTACAAGAAACGTACAGATGAAGACACCATACGGACAGAACCAGACCTCGAACATTAAAACCAGTCACCCCAGAAGAAATCAAAACAGCACGAAATTTACACTCGATTCAAGTAGTTGCCTTGAACATTTACAGGTAAATTATAAGTGGCTATATAAACAACATCATGCCACTAAATGGAACATTGATCAGAGAATCAGGTGAGCCGCTTTCAATAATCGTCTTGGCTAGTCGAAGCGTGGAATATCTGAAGGAGCCATCTGCCTGATAATCGATGACATCCTAGTTAGGGACTTTTTTTGCAGCAGGTTTGCTGAGATGTTGGCTTCTGTAGACATCTTGGAACACAAGAAAACGGATGCAGGGACCATGATGAACGCTACTAACGTTATTTCCATGGGCGATCAACAAAAGATGACGTGCATGTCTGTCAGACAAGTATTATGCGTAATAGAAGAGGTCCGGATAAAATTCGACTCAAAAAAATTCAAGATTTGCACGGTCATTACGAGGCCAAACTGTGCACTGTATAGGCACAACTTTGTGTGTATGTTCCTGGATTCAATAGACAAGGCCTTAAATATGTTCCAAAATGAAAGTGGACTCCTTTAACAACATTCCAATGGATTCTGCGAACAAATACCTGTAACTTAAATTTTCTCGGCACATTTGTTTTGCTGCGGATTGCGCAACAAGCAAAAAAAGCTAGTTGTTTTGGATTCCGCAACTGTAATTGGATTCCGCAAAATGTAAGTGGAACCGCAAATGTAAGCGGAATCCGCAAATGTAAGCGGATTCCGCAAACTGTAAGTGGATTCCGCTTTTTTGTTTATTTTTGAATTTGCATATGAACAATTAAAAGCTTGAGGTGGAATTATTAGCGAAAGCAGCGCGCAATTTGAAAGGAAGGACTCATCCATTTTTCAGCGGTATCCACAAACGAAACTTAAAACATTGGTTAATTAATTCGGTGCGGATGCCAAATCTTTATCGATCATCAGATAATCGGATGGTTTTTTGGGATCGGAAAATACAATCATCGAAAACCATTTGGGGTTTGAAATGGGTTTGAAATGGCAGTTGAGGATTTGAAATTGCATTTCAGGTTTGAAATGGAAGTTCAGTCACTCATCCCCTTGAGATGAAATGGTTCTGTTGGTTCAAAAATCATCATCACTCATCAGTATTTGAGATGAGAAGGTTCAGTTGGTTTAGAAACCATCATCGCACTCATCAGCATTTCATTTGAGTTGAGATGGTTCAGTTTTTGAGTTGAGATAAAGGACGGTTTGATTGGAGTTTTTTAAAGCTACATTGAAACATTCTCTGAAAACTGGAAAAAAATATCCTCTTTTTTTAAAAAAAAAATAAACGAGGAGGAAAAACCACAGGAAGATATTTTGAGTCGCCTTGATTATATTGAGTCGCCAGAAAATGACATTCCTTTGAAGTTTGCTCCATGCATCAACAGTGTAATACAGGTAAAGTATCATGTAACTAATCAAATGTGTAACTAATCCACTCACTAACTAATCACATCCAACTATCCTGATAACCTGTATTTGATCATCGACTTCATCTGATATCCGGAAAAATTTATACTGCATTTCCGGATGCAACTGAAATTGGTATTAATTTTTATCGGTATTATAAACTTATTATCTTGTTTTTATCGGTATTATAGTTTACCGTATTCTAGATATACACAGTATTCTGTTTTGTGATTATAGCTAGAATCGACCATCTTGCGCACCGGAGAAACGTTACGAAAGAAAAAGTTAGGAAGAAAAATTGATTATACGAAACTCGATTGCACGAAGAAACGATCAAATGCCTTCTCTATTGGCTTTGTTTTTTTTCTGGGTTTTAGCTTTGTTTTTTTTTTGAATTTCGTTGTTTTTTCCGAAAACAAATATTATTTATTTTGTTGTGCTTGGTTTCAGAACGAAATTAGCTGCGGTCTCAATGATATCACTCACGAAATTAGCCAATCTTTTGCCTTGTTTTCGGCAATAAAAAGATGCGTTGGCTTGATGACGAAAAAAAAACAGGGCAAACTTTTGTATTGTTTCCAGCTACACCAGTAACCAGGAAGGCCATTGGTTTATCCTCCACACAGTGTGTTGTTAAATTTTTGGGCAGTTTAACATCAGGACTTTTTGGATGCCATCAACCTTGGGATTCTGTGCTTGGCCAAAAATGGAATTTGTTGCAAACAAATAAACGAACGAGAGCGGGACACTCTGATCAAACCTCTCAAGTTCAACAAACACAGAGATTTTCTCATGAGCACAATCCGATGCCATATAAATGCATGCCGTGGTGAGTATGCCATCGAGGATAACTATCGGGAGGTATTTCGAGATATTATGGCCGAGTCTGCCCATGAGTTTATGTATGATTTGAAATGATTAACTTCAACTGTTTACTGTTTGTTGTTATGACTGCTTATTTTCGTTTGAGCTCTTGAAATTAACCGTAGTTTGCCGTATTCTTTTTATTGTATGCAGCATGTTTTATGGTCTGAAAATTATGCTGGCCGACAAAGATGCTCATAGGGAGTAAACTATCTATTTAGAGTAATTTGCTTGTAGGGAGTAAGTTATCTATTAAGCGAAACCAATTTGAGTTAATCCATTTTAGATAAAAATTAACAAAACTCGAACAACTTCAGCTAAAATAGTTGTTAATTTCAAAAACAAAAGTATGTTGCTTCATCAAACTTCATGTTCGCAGTTTGGAAATACTCGAAAAAGGCTGAACTAAATTAATTGAATTAATTGATTGAAATGAAAAGATGAATTTAGATGCAAGTTCATTTCATAGTTGTTCAGTTTGATCACTTTGCAGGAATTGAGATTGATGGCAGGAATTGAGATCAAAATTGGGTTGACAGGAGTTGAGATCGATTTGAGATTGATGGCAAGAAATTGAGATCACATTTGGGTTGACAAGAAATGAGATCGAAGTTGGGTTGCAGAAATTGAGGTCGATGTTGGTGACAGAAATTGAGATTGACAGGTATGCAACTGATAGCTTATCAATTTAGTGATTGAGATTAAACTTGCTGGTGACCAGCTATTAAGTAAAATATATAAATTAAAACGTTACTACATATAAACATCTTTGTAAATGCAAACAAAGTGCGTATTCCACTGACAGTTTACGGATTCCACCTACAATTTGCGGATTCCACTTGCAATTTGCGGTTTCCACTTACAGCTGTCACAATGAAGATTACGCGACAAAGATAACGACATGAAGATTACGCGAAAAAACTGATTTTGGGCTGTTGCGGGTTCCGCTTACAATGCACAGAATGCACAGTTTGGTCTCGTAATGGTGACTTCAACATGATTCTTGATCAGAAAGAAAAAAAAGTTGAAGATTAGAAATTATGATTGAAGCCATACCTCTACACTCAAACAGAGTCTTGTCCTCCTGTTTCTGCAGTAAATAGTTAGTATCCCAGTGCTAGTATCCCAGGCACTTTCCAAGGTTTGAATTCATTTTGGACTCAAATCAGAGCAAGAGTGGCTGAACTACGTCTCTCAGCGTCCTTTGAGGAACTTGACATGATCATGAACCTCGTGACCTCCCCTGAACCCGCATTTCTTACCTGTGAATTTGATGAACTCGGGTAGATTGGGACGCAGAGTCTATGAAAAAAGTTTAGAGAGCAGCCGCTCACAGAAAGTATTCAATTGCTCAACAGAAAGTATTAAGACGGTATTACGAAGGTATTAAATTGCTCAACACTCAAAGTATTCAAGAAAGCTGACTTTTTATTATCAAAGATTTCACCCTCTCGGCGAAAGTCTCTCAAGATTTTACTGCAACCATTTCCTTCTCTACAAATCATTGAGACAACGATCTGTCGACACGCATGTGACAAAAAACAAACGCCATTTCTGTCACCGAGACAAAACGAAACAAAAAGTTTGATCAAAGAAGGATCATCTTCACTGATGTCTAATTATGTTTCTCGCAGGAGCGATTGGATAAAGCAGACAACAACCAGTTGAAGATAGAGTTGTTCGTAACCAAAGCAATGAAGCCACCTTATTTGTATTCTGGAAAGATCTCGTAAGCGAGACGACATGAGGATGACTATATGGTAGGAGATGGGCGATGAGACCAGTAACATGAAGCTAATAGACACGGAAGTTTGAGAGGCTACTCAAGCTGCGCCTAACGAGCTACGAGAACAATAAAGACGATGGACGACCAGAAAACGTCTTGGGGTTCTGAGCGATACGGTTTTGGTGGATACCCCACACCTCCGCTAGGAACTCCTAAAAAGCTAAAGCTCTCTCTTTGGAGCATCCTGCAGTCCAGGGTGTCAAAATTTTGAGTGACTTTTGCCGAGAGGGCAATATCTTAGATTAGGAAAAAAAGTCAGCTTTCTGATAACTTAGAGTGTTGAGCAATTGAATACTTTTTAAAAATTGATTTCAATCGGGGCGTTGTCATGAGGGTTGACTTGGACGAGTTTAAGTAAAACTTTTTGAATGATGTGAATGGGTTTGGACCCTGCAGCTCGAGAGTCGCTATTTGGAAAAAAGCAGATGAGAGGAGTGGGACCAGCAACAATGCCTCTATCTTTAAACAGAAAATTTATCTAGAAAATAAACAAAATTGATGCTGTAAGAGCTAAAACTTTTTATTCTATTAGTCTAATAAATCATTACAAAAATATATAAAAACCCTTTCATTAGCGAAACTAAAGAAACTTGCCAAAATGTTAGATTATGCCAATATTAGAAGACGAAGAATGCAAAAGTGGAGTTAAATCCATGTGCCTGTCACAACTCCATCTCTACCAGAACCAAAGTGCATAAAAATAAAGTGACAAACCCAGCCCATTGGGACAACAATCTCGAAGACAAACCTAAAAAAAATACTTCTAATGATTATAGCCAGACGAAAAACCGCAATTTATAGGAACAACCTCACGCTCAGGAAGCTGAATGAAGTATATAACAAATGAGAACTTGTGACAAGTCTAGAGTATGTGACCGAGAATGATCACAAACAACGGAAAAAGAACGTGAAGCAAGGCTGCATGAGTGGACAAACACGAGAGGTCGATGTCACTTTGAAGTGAATTTCTAGCCAGCATCAGAAGATATGGCCAAGTGACAGAAAATTCCTTCGAAATGACCTCTCGCGGAAGGCAGCTAGCACATGGTGACTAGCCTCAACGGAAAAAAAAGAGCTAGCAAAATGTCTGAAGCGACAGAATACGGGCTTAGCCAGGACAAGAAGAGGCTGGGGCATCCAGCAATCTGCGGGAAAAAAATCTGGAGTGCAGAAGTCAGTTGGCTAGTCTTGGGTAAAGTTGCTACGAGAATGATTTGAAAATGAGATAAGTGCTCCTTCGTCGTCAAACCCCTTGATAGTGAACCAGTCTCTTAATACAGAGGCTCAGTTGTTGGTTTCCTGGTGCCTGACGAGTGTAAAACTGGAGGATCTGATGTCGCAAGATAATGTGACGTTGAAGGTTAAGATCTTGAGCATTCATGATATGTAAGCGTCAAATAACACTCGCAAAGATGACGGAAAGTTTTTGGCTGAAAAACGTGGTGCAATAGGCTTTGTGAGGTGGGTTGTTTCAATTATTCCAAACGCTGAGATTGTGGCCTGTCATCAGATAGTCACCAAAAAGGAAGAGAAATCCGAGTCTCGAGTATTGCGTTAATTTTATATCACAACAAACGGATCAAAAACGTTGATCAAATTAGAGTATCGCTACGAAACTAGAGATTTTCTAGAAAATCATTCTTAAATCGACCTGCTTAAAAAAATTTTTGACAGCAACCACGATATACACTGAGAATTGATCAAGCCAGAAGACTTCCAACTCCCAAAGAAAGGCGATTATCAACATTTTTCTGGGGTTATGGGATATGCTTACCAGTATTTCTCGAGCGTAGAAACTGGGCTGGCCTAGCTCAGTTTTTAGGTTGCAATGTTGTTGAAATTTTGGCGGAAAGTTTGCTGGAGATGAACGCTCTTAAAAGAAAATGCAGAATTAATGCTTGATTCGTTAGTGTGAATCAAAAATGATCTGTGTTCCCAGGTATAAAAAGAAAGATTAGTTGAGATAGGTGAGAAGCAAGAATTTCTTGTACACAAATCTGTATGCAGTCTGGAAACTGTCGAGAATGTCGTGGTGCCCACATCTTCAAGCGGAATCGAATTAAAGAAATATTGAACGACTAGAATGATATGAGAAAGAGATAACCGGGAGAGATATGAGCGATGTAAAAATCCTGATGGGTTGTTACTCAAAAGCAACCGTGAATATGTTGTCTAGGATATCTTTTTCTCTAGAATATGATGTGTATAATGAGTTGTTGAAGTGAAGCGTCACCCGGTGAATGTTGTAGGCCTTGAATCTGGGCAAGATGTGTTGCAAATGAATCAAATGCATATCAAGGGCAGGAAAGTTGAACTCGAGGCAGAAAAGTAAAGAAATGGTGGAGAAAGAAGAAGAGTTGAATGAAAAAAATAAAAAAACTCTTGAGCAACAAAAATGGACAAGTATCTTTGAAAAGAATTTGAAAGTGACTTTGAAAGAAAGGGGTGAAAACTAGGGAGAAAATGGGAGAACACTACTAAGTAGCTGCCAGTGTTAATGCCAGGGTTAAAACTACCAAGTAGCCTCCATGGTGGATTAAACTAACAGTGTTAATGCCAGGGACAAAACTACCAGGCAGCCTCCGTGGTGGATAAAACTGGTAGAGTATTAACCATCGTTAGAGATTTCCTGAGAAAAAAATTTCATTCTTCGGCGCAGACCCTCCTGTATCCAAAGAATTTTTTTTTGTGCTCGATTCTGGATATCGAGGAGTTCAACTCAATTGGATTGCATGTTAAAAGAAGATAACAGTGTTTGTTGTAAGTTCCATTCTCACTATGCAGGGGATTGAAGTGAATTTCTTGAAATAGTGAGAAAATGTATTTCTTTTGAGAGCATTCACGTCTTTGATTATACTACAGCAATGGATTTATTTGAAATTGTCTGTAAAGCATTTGCATTTTATCAAAAAGAAAGATCTTTCTGGAGCCAAGTTTGACTTTTTTTTCGGTTTCCAGGTCACGTTGACATCTTAGAAAGAGTCCCTAGCGAACACATGAGAAAGCAAATGAAGTAGTATTAACCATTGTTGTTCAAATTTGGGTTTGAAGCATTCGAAAGAAAAATTTCAGATTGGGATTTGAAGGAAAACTGTTTGAAAGAGAGTTGAAAAAAAATTAGAGACCTTACAAAGCACATGAAAGGGTTTTGTAAAATCAAGTTGCTAAAAATGTGTGCCTGACTGTTAATACCTTATATTCTGTACCGAAAAGCCAAAGTAAAAGTCCTGCTGAGTCATGCTGTGAGGCTATGAAAACAGAACGAGTTGTTTCTGTCACAAGATCAGTTGAACGGTCGGAAGGCAGTCTTAATCGATTCTGAGGACAAAATCGATCTGGCATGTCAGGCCACGTCATAAAAAGGGTTTACCTGATGTAACCAAATCACCTAAGGAGACTTGAACCTTTTTGATCAACCTTGAGTTTGCCTTGCCTCCAGGTTGAAAACCCTAAGAGAGAGAGAGAGAGAGAGAGAGAGAGAGAGAGAAGCAATCTGGATCAATATTCTTAACACCAAAAAACAATGGTTAATAAATCAATGTGTAAATCTTAACACAACATAAAAACTGCAGGCCAATTTAAGAAAAATAATTGAAGAAATAAATTATAAGTAGCTTTTAAATCGATCAGATGAATTCAGTGAAATGACTGAGAAATACTTTAATTGGAAGAGAGCAAGCTTTTTAAGAAAAATAAGCGTGATACACTTGGTTTTGTGATGAGGGTCATTTCAATTTTTCCACATTTTGAGATCGAGGCCTGTCATCAGGCAGTCAACCAAAAAATCATGACCAAGTCTCGAGCATTGCGTGAGATTTATATTAGAACAAACGGATCAAAAAAGAAGACCACAACAAAGTTACGCGACCGAACTAGACAATGGCTAAAAAAGCCATGCTGTTTCCAACGAAAAATATTTTGTGCTTGATATTGGATATCAAGGAGTTAAACTCAATTGGGTTGAACGGTGTATTTGCTGTAATTTCCATGGTTGCTCTGCGCTGAATTGAAAAGAATGTCTTGAGGTATAACAACGGGGTCAAAAAAGGAAACCACAATAGAGATACTAGACCGAGCTAGACAATGGCTAAAAAAACCCATGCTGTTTCCAACGAAAAACATTTTGTGCTTGATTTTGTATATCAAGGAGTTCAACTCAATTGGGTTGAACGGTGTATTTGCTGTAATTTCCATGGTTGCTCTGCGCTGGACTGAAAAGAATTTCTTGAGGTATAACAAAGGGATCAAAAAAGAAGACCACAATAAAGATACGCGACCGAACTAGACAATGGCTAAAAAAGCCATGCTGTTTCCAACGAAAAATATTTTGCGCTTGATTTTGGATATCAAGGAGTTAAACTCAGTTGGGTTGAACGGTGTATTTGCTGTAATTTCCATAGTTGCGCTGCGCAGGATTGAAAAGAATGTCTTGAGGTATAACAAAGGGATCAAAAAAGATAACCACAATAGAGATACTAGACCGAACTAGACAATGGCTAAAAAACCCATGCTGTTTCCAACGAAAAACATTTTGTGCTTGATTTTGTAGATGAAGGAGTTCAACTCAATTGGCTTGAACAATGTATTTGCTGTAAGTTCTATGGTTGCTCTGCGCTGGATTGAAAAGAATGACTTGAGGTAGTGAGAAGTCAAAGTACTGATCACATGATGAAAATTACTAGTCACGTGAGAAAATGAAAACCAAACGAGGGGACAGACAATAGAACCTAGCTTCAAAACTGAGTAGAATAATTAAGTGAAGTTTTTGAGAATAATTTTGAGTGATTGAATTAAATGTTTACACCGAATGAAACGATCTCGAAACAAGAAAACATATTTTCACAAGCAGAGCTGCAACAAACTGCCACGAGAAGTGGTGAACTCGAAAAATAACAACGCATTCAAAAAGAACCTGAACAGTTATTGGAAGAAAAATGGATTTAATATAAAAGAAAATAGTTAAATGGAAAAAAAACACACACAATGAGCTGATCAAGAGAGGCGGCATCATTGCTTTATGATCAAAATTGAACTGAATCTAAAAAAAATTACCCTAAGAAAAATATTTTGTGCTTGGTTGCGATATCGAGGAGCTGAACTGAATTGGATTTCCCGTGAAGGGAAGATGGTTATAAAATCTAAGCACAACAGAAACTGCTGAACACGTTAAACAAAAAGTTTTGAGACGACCGAAATTTAAGTATAGTTTTTAAAAAAGATAAGATTTTTTTAGCGAAATGATTCAGAAACTTTAAAAGTAGACGGCAGTTTCTCGAAGTCAATATAAGTGCGATTGGCTCAAGTTTCCAGCCATTTGCATCAATTAAAAAAACAACTGTGGAGAAAGAAAAAGAGTTTATGAGAAAAAGTGTAGAGAAATTTTGCTGGTTATTTTAAAGAATAGATATTGAGAAGCCCAAAAAATAGAGGAAGCTTCAAGTTGTATTAGATGAAGTTGGTTTTTTGGTTGAGAAAAATTTTAATGGTAAAAAGTAAGCCTTGTGAAAAATAAAACGCGTGATACAGTACATTTTGTGAGGTGGGTCGTTTCATTTATTCCACTTTATGTGATCGTGGCCTGCCATAAGACATTCACCAAAACCAGACGACGTCATGAAAAAGGACTTTGCCTGGTGTGTCCAAATCACCTGAAGAGACTTGAGCGTTCTTGAGCAACCTTGAGTGTGGCACCAGGTTGAAAACCCAGAGAAGGAAGCAATCTGGATCAAAAAGTATGGTTAATATCTCAGTGCTTAAACACAACAAAAAAACTGCTAGCATTTTCAAAGTATAAAAATTGAGACGACCGATTTTTATAAGTAGTTCTAAAAGTGATCAGAGGAGTTTAGTGAATTGACTGAGAAAACTTTAACTTGAAGATAGCAAGCTTTTTGAAGAATACGCGTGATACAATTGTTTTTATTTGATGTAGATCATTTCAATTCTTCCACATTTTGTCATCGTGTCCTGTCATCAGGCAGTCTCCCAGAAAAACATTGCGAACGAAGTATCGAGCATCGGTTTAGATTTATATGAGAAAAAATCAATCAAAAAAGAAAACCAGAATAGAGGAACGCGACCAAACTAGAGAATGGCTAAAAAACCATGCTTTCTTTCTTTCTTCTTCTTTCTTTCTTCTTTTTATAAAGTGCATTTATTGTAGAATAGTGTTGATAGATTTTGCAGCTGTATTCAGTCGTCTAACTTCACTGTTTTATTTATAGAAACAAAGACCTCTTTCTGATCTTCATATCTTCTAGTTTGTGTCCAGCATTTAGTAACTACCTGCGCTTTTTTGTTTAAAGAATGTCCCTTTTCCTGGTTTTTCCTGTTAAAAGATTCAAATAAAAAGACTGAACATTTATGGTCCAAACTTAATGGATTCATATACTTTTAAATTGGGTGCATGAGCAATGATTTTGTCTACCGTGCGATTATCGCAGAATAGAGAAACGCGACCAAACTAGAGAATGGCTAAAACACCATGTTTTTTTTTGCCTGATACTGGATATCGATGAGTTCTACTCAATTGGGTTGCACGGTGTAGTTGTTGTAGTTTCCATGGTCGCTCTGCGCTGAATTGAAAAGAATGTATTGAAGTACTGAGAAGTCAAACTACAAATCACATGATGAAAATTACCAGTCACGTCATAAAACGAAAACTAATCGAGAGGACAGAAAATTACCGAAGCTTCAAAACTGAGAAGAACAATTTAGAGAATATATATTGAGAAGAATTTTGACTGAATGAAATAAAATTTTACATCAGACAAAAATTTACACTCAGAAAGTATTTAGTGCTTGATTCTGATATGGAGGTGTTTAATTCAACTGGGTTGTCCTCATGAACGGAAGGTCACCTTTCTTGTTGTGAGTTCCATGCTCATTCTGAGCTCGATTGAAGTGAATGCCTTGAAGTAGCAATAAAAAAAGTACTATTATCGTGAAAAAAGAAAACTAATCGATGGGACGGAGAATTAAACGTAGCTTTAGTTTTGATTGGATAAAGTCAGTGAACAAATTTTAATAAAGAAAGGGAATTTACAATTGGGGGCCAGCGTTTTAAAAAAATTTCAATATCAGCAAACTGTATCATTGTATCAGTGAAGTCATATATCAGCATTAAATGCATCGTCGCAATGATAATTGATCTTCGCCGTCCTTCCTTCACAATAGACTTGTAAATTTATCGATAAATTGAATTTTGCTCAGCAATTTGTACCATTTATACTTTGTATAGAGCTCCTGAAGAAAGCGAAGTTTTTTTTCGTACTGATGTAGTTTATCGAGTACGTTTCTGGGTAGCATTCTTTTTTTTCACTTAGCTTTTCGCTGATCACTGCATCGTTCTTGTGGTGGCTGTCGGAGCAGCGGCACCAGTGCATCCGAAAATCAGTAGGCAGATGCTACTCGGCTCTACAATTAAAATTGATAATTTTGCTGATATTTGCAGTTCTTTTGTTTCGTGATGTTTTTTTGAGCCTGCAAGCAGTTTTCGCGACGTTTTGCATGAGGGATAAGAAATTTTGTCAAAGAAAGCGCTGCTAAATGAACCCCAGAGTTCGTTTGCTTGAATGTCGAGTTTTGCCTCATCTTCATTTGTAGTTTGATTGTTGACAAAGCTTTCGCCTTGCAACGGCTGAAGATTCGACTCAATCTCGACGTCATGGCAAACCTCGTTCATGAGGTTGGAGAAAGTATCTCAAAATTCATTGTGCCTTATGTGGTTAAATCCGCCGTTTGCACAGAGTAGGGCATGAAGCAGGTTAAAATTTGCACCACATGCACATGTGAGTGGGGTTTTATCGGTTCCCATGCGTATCTAAAGTAAAACCATCAGTGAATCAATTGAACTGAATGAATAGCTAGTAGTAGTAATAGTAGTGGTAATGGCTACTGTGGTTGTCCCACATGGGTCTAGGCCCCGTGAAAGTACACGTTAAATTTGTAAGTTTGCTCCTGCAGTTAATCATTACACAATAGCATGCAATTTTCCATGTGCACTTGCTCAGTTCATTGCAATGCGCTAAGAGTTTCCAGAATATCCTTAAAACCCGTTCCTTTGGACCAGTAGTAATCCTTACATCCAGATGAAGAACGTTGACAAGTCGACAAGTAAGTTAGAAGAAGTCTTGTCTGCTTTACATCTCTTGGTCCTTTTCAGCTGAAACAGCAGACTCCGTGAATTTTTCATAAAATTGAGGACCTTAAAATCTACTGAGTCGTATTTCCCATTCTTTAAATTTGAAAGTAACAATATGTTGTTCATCTAAATTTACAAAAGTAAAGGCAAAAATTGCAACCCGAAAAGCTTTTCTTTAAATATTGAGTCTCCCGGTAGAATCCATTTAACCACGTGCTTTTGAATAGTTTTTAGTTGGTTTAAAACGTGTTTACTTAATCCAAAACACGGACCAGCATAAAGCAAAACAGGTTTTATCATAGATTTGTAAAGGTTTAATTTTGCAATAGGATTTAGTTTGTTTGTATTTTGCTTTGCCATGAAGATTGTTCGATTGGATTTTAATCAAACAGCATCTATATGTATGTACCGTTTTAGGTAACTCGATATAAAAAAGCTCAAATCTTTTTGATTTGCTTCTTTATTGATTTGATGTTCTTTGAAAAAAAAACTGATTATTAGATTTCCCAAATTTTTAATGCTTGTATTTGTCAACGTTGAAATTTATGTTTTTATCTATAACCCATTTAAATATTTTGTCTTGTTCACGCTGAATTTAATTGAGCTTGCTGTTTTTAATGATAAATAAGGTTGTTGTCAACTTTTCACACTCGGGCGGTGGGTCGTTAATGAAGACCAGTAAAAAGAAGACTACTCTGACGGACAAAACTGGTAATTTTATTTAACACAAGATAAGTGACTATTTATACAAACTATTGGGATCGGTCTTGCAAATATGACTTAATTAAACTGAATTTTTCCTCTAGTATTTGCCCAATACATTTTAGAAAAAAAAGTTCCATGACCGACTCGATCAAAGGCTTTGCTGAAATCTGTGAATTTTGCCCAAATTTTTCGCCGTTTTCAAAACAAGCGTAATTTTTGTTCAAAAATGAAACAAAATGCAACAGGTCACTTTTTTCTAAAATAAAAATGGAAACTGTCTGAAATGCTGCTAGAGTCTTCATAAAGTCTTTGAATATGATATTTTCTAATGTTTTTGACACGTTGATAAAAACGAAACTGGACGGTAATTTTCTGCATCAACCTTTTCATCTTTTTTGAACAGAGGACAAATAACTGCTTACTTCCAGATATCGGTAAAAGCTAAAGCTCGGAGAAAAATAAAGAAATTTTGGTATAGTGATTGAGAGATGGTATGGCTATGGCTGCATTTATTTATTAAAATGGGAGGTATGTCGTCTCAGCCTTTGCTTTTATTTACATTGAACCTATCACAAATTAGTTTGAGATCCATTTCACTAAGTAACAACTTCTCAAGAACTGTAGTGACAATTTGCTCAACATTTTTGGAAAAAACTAATGATGCAACATAATTTTATGCAAAGAAGCTTGAGAAAAGCTCTGCTTTGGTTTCACTAAATTCAGCTTTGTCTTCTAGATAAAACATACATGAGGGAAGAACTCTAGACTTAAAGACAATGAAGTGGTTAGGAATTTTCCTGTCGCTCTCTCGGCATCGAAGTGTTGTTCATATTCTATTTTATCACTCTCAGCGTTTTCAGTAACTTGAAACTGTAACTTTTGATTTTTTTGGTGCCTTTCACGGTAATTCTTTCTCGCCGCTTAAAACAATTTATAAAAAGTGAAGTTGCTTGTGTTTTTCAGAGCGGTAATGATGCTCGATGAATTGTGCGTTTGGGTATGGCTTCTTTATTGAGATGCTTCAGTCTTTCATACCAATTATCTACGAGACAGTTTGTCCCGGACCATCAAAACGATTAAAACGGATGTTTCATGATAAACTCTTGTAACCGTCAAAATTGCCATTGCAATATTAAATACATTTTTTGAACAAATTTTTTGAATAGAAGTAGTTGCTTCATTAGAAAAAATCAAGAGAAAAAGAAAAATAGATAGATTTTGAATCATTGGATCTTCATAATTAGATAGATTTATTCAAGACCAATACTGGAAGACATGCTGCATCAAGTTTTTTCAGGAAAATTAAAATCACTATAGATTATATAATCATCATCACAACTTTTCATGAAATTTAAAGTTTTTAGAGACGTTCCCTTAGATCTTGGATGGTATATGCAGAGTTACCATTTGAAGGAGGGATGTAACAAGAAAAAAAAGTAATTTGGGACTCCCTACATTAACCTGGCACCCACTGGGGAGCCGCTCGTGGTAATGTCAAAGATCACTTGCTGTGGTTTAAGAGAAGCGTTTACACAAATGATGGTACTTCCATGTGCAGTTGTAACAGAATTTGATCATCTGTTGTCCCGAAAACAGTTATAATCCAAGAATAAAAATTTTGTCAAAAATATTGTCAATTAGCTAGGTTTTAGTTTTACGTACTAAATCGTAAACAGGGTTCACAGAATGTTTGAACAAATTTGACGCCTTTCTTTTTTTTTTTAAAAAAGTGCAGTTATTGTAGAATAGTGATGATAAATTTTGCAGCTGTATTCAGTCGTCTAATTCGACTGTTTTGTTTATAGAAACAAAGACCTCTTTCTGATCTGTATATCTTCTAATTTTTGTCCATCATTTAGTAACTCCCTACGCTTTTTCATTTAAAGAACATTTCTTTTCCTGGTTCTTCCTGTTAAAAGATTCAAATAAAAAGACTGATCATTTATGGTCCAATTTTTATAGATTCATATACTTTTAAATTGGGTGCACGACCGATAATTTTGTCTACAGTGTGAACATCGCAGAATAGAGAAAGGCAATCAAACTAGAGAATGGCTAAAAACCATGTTGTTCCCAAAGAAAAAGATTTTTTTTTTGCTTGATACTGGATATCGATGAGTTCTACTCAATTTGGTTGCACGGTGTAATTGTTGTAGTTTCCATGGTCGCTCTGCGCTGAATTGAAACGAATGTTTTGAAGTACTGAGAAGTCAAAGTACAAATCACATGATGAAAACTACCCCTCACGTCAGGAAACGAAAAATAATCGGGAGGACAGAAATATAACGAAGCTTCAAAACTGAGAAGAACAATTTAGTGAAAATATTGAGAAGAATTTTGACTGAATGAATTAAAATTTTGCATCAGACAAATTTTTACACTAAGAAGGTATTTAGTGGTTGATTCTGATATGGAGGTGTTTAATTCAACTGGGTTGTCCTCATGAACGGAAGGTCACCGTTCTTGTTGTGAGTTCCATGCTCATTCTGAGCTCGAATGAAGTGAATGTCTTGAAGTAGCAATTAAAATGTTTTATTATCGTGAAAAAAGAAAACTAATCGAAGGGACCTGAAAATTAAACGTAGCTTTAGTTTTGATTGGATAAATTCAGTGAATAACTTTTAGAAAAAAATGGGATTTACCAAAGGCGGCCCAGCATTTTAAAAATGTTTCAATATCAGCAAACTGTATTATTGTATCAATGAAGTCATATATCAGCGTTAAATGCATCGTCGCAATGATAATTGATCTTCGCCGTCCTTCCTTCACAATAGACTTGTAAATTTATCGATAAATTGAATTTTGCTCAGCAATTTGTACCATTTATACTTTGTATAGAGCTCCTGAAGAAAGCGAAGTTTTCTTTCGTACTGATGTAGTTTATCGAGTAGGTTTCTGGGTAGCATTTTTTTTTCACTTAGCTTTTCGCTGATCACTGCATCGTTCTTGTGGTGGCTGTCGGAGCAGCGCCACCAGTGCTTCCGAAATTCAGCAGGCAGATGCTACTCGGCTCTACATTTAAAATTGATAATTTTGCTGATATTTGCAGTTCCTTTGTTTCTTGATTTTTTAAGTCTACAAGCAGTTTTCGCGACGTTTTGGCATGGGGAAAAAGAAATTTTGTCAAAGAAAGCGCTGCTAAATGAACCCCAGAGTTCGTTTGCTTGAATGTCGAGTTTTGCCTCATCTTCATTTGTAGTTTGATTGTTGATAAAGCTTTCGCCTTGCAACGGCTGAAGATTCGACTCAATCTCGACCTCATGGCAAACCTCGTTCATGAGGTTGGAGAAAGTATCTCAAAATTCATTGTGGCTTATGTGGTTAAATCCGCAATTTGCACAGAGTAGGGCATGAAGCAGGTTAAAATTTGCACCACATGCACATGTGAGTGGGGTTTTATCGGTTCCCATGCGTATCTAAAGTAAAACCATCAGTGAATCAATTGAACTGAATGAATAGCTAGTAGTAGTAATAGTAGTGGTAATGGCTACTGTGGTTGTCCCACATGGGTCTAGGCCCCGTGAAAGTACACGTTAAATTTGTAAGTTTGCTCCTGCAGTTAATCATTACACAATAGCATGCAATTTTCCATGTGCACTTGCTCAGTTCATTGCAATGCGCTAAGTGTTTCCAGAATATCCTTAAAACCCGTTCCTTTGGACCAGTAGTAATCCTTACATCCAGATGAAAAACGTTGACAAGTCGACAAGTATGTTAGAAGAAATCTTGTCTGCTTTGCATCTCTTGGTCCTCTTCAGCTGAAACAGCAGACTCCGTGAATTTTTCATAAAATTGAGGACCTTAAAATCTACTGAGTCGTATTTCCCAATTTTAAATTTGAAAGTAACAATATGTTGTTCATGTAAAATTACAAAGGTAAAGGCAAAAGTTGCAACCCGAAAAGTTTTTCTTTAAAGATTGAGTCTCCCGGTAGAATCCATTTAACCACGCGCTTTTGAATAGTTTTTAGTTGGTTTAAAACGTGTTTAATTAACCCAAAACACGGACCAGCATAAAGCAAAACAGATTTTATCATTGATTTGTAAAGTTTTAATTTTGCAATAGGATTCAGTTTGTTTGTATTTTGCTTTGCCATGAAGATTGTTCGATTGGATTTTAAGCAAGCAGCATCTATATATATGTTCCGTTTTAGGTAACTTGATATAAAAAAAGCTCAAATCCTTTTGATTTGCTTTTTTATTTATTTGATGTTCTTTGAAAAAAAAACTGATTATTAGATTTCCCAAATGTTTAACGCTAGCATTTATCAACGTTGAAATTCATGTTTTTATCTATAACCCGTTGAAACATTTTGTCTTGTTCTCGCTGAATTTAATCGACCTTGCCATTTTTACTGATAAATTTTGCGTCGTCAGTAAATAAGGTGTAAAACTTTTCACACTCGGGCGGTGGGTCGTTAATGAAGACCAGTAAAAAGAAGACTACCCTGAGGGTCAACACTGGTAACTTTGATTAACAGAATATAAGTGACCTCTTATACGAACTATTGGGATCGGTTTTACAAATATGACTTAGTTAAACTGAATTTTTTCCCCTCTAGTATTTGCGCAATACAATTAAGAGAAAAAAGTTCCATGATCGACTCGATCAAAGGCTTTGCTAAAATCTGTGAATTTTGCCCAAATTCATCGCCGTTTTCAATACAAGCGTAATTTTTGTTCAAAAATGAAACAAAATGCAATAAAGATGGCCACTTTTTTCTAAAATAAAAATGGGAGCTGTCTGAAATGCTGCTATAGTGTTCATAAAGTCTACTGAATACAATCTTTTCTAATGTTTTTGACACGTTGATAAAAAAAACTGGGCGGTAAATTTCTACATCAGCATTTTTACCTTTTTTGAACAGAGAACAAATGAATGCTTACTTCCAAATATCGGGAAAAGCTGAAGCCCGGAGAAAAATAAAGAAAATTTGATATAGTGATTGAGAGATGGTGTGGCTATGGTTGCATTTAATTTAAAAAAATGGGAGGTATGTCGTGTAAGCCTTTGCTTTTATTTATATTGAACCTATCACAAATTTGTTTGAGATCCAATTCACCAACTAACAACTTCTCAAGAACTGTAGTGACAGTTTGTTCAACTTTAGAGAAAACTAACGATGCAACATAAACTTATGCAAAGAAGCTTGAGAGTAGCTCTGCTTTTGTTTCACTATATTCAGCTTTGCCTTCTAGATAAAACATACATGAGGGAAGAGCTATAGACTTAAAGACAATGAAGTGGTTGAGAAATTTTCCTGTCGCTCTCTCGGCAGCAAAGTGTTGCTCATATTCTATTTTATCACTCTCAGCGTTTTCAGTAACTTGAAACTGTAGCTTTTGATTTTTTGGTTGCCTTTCACGTTATTCTTTCTCGCCGTTCAAGACATTTTATAAAATGTTAAGTTGTTTGAGTTTTTCAGAGCGGTAAAAATGCCTAATGAATTGTGCGTTTGGTTATGGCTTCCTTATTGAGATGCTTCAGTCATTCATACCAATTATCTACGAGACAGTTTGCCCGGACCATCAAAACGATTAAAACTTGTGTTTCATGATAAACTCTTGTAATCGTCAAATTTACCATTGCAATAATTAAATAAATTTTTGAACAAAATTTTTGAATAGATGTAGTTGCTTCATTAGAAAAAAAATCAAGAGAAAAAGAAAAAGTATTTGATGGATTTTAAATTTTTGGATCTTCATAATTAGTTAATTTTATTCAAGACCAAATCTGGAAGACAAACTGCACCATGTTTTTTCAGGAAAACTAAAATCACCATAGATTATATAATCAACATCACAAATTTTCATGAATTTTAGAAGTTAGTTTTTAGAGACGTTCCCTTAGATGTTGGATGGTATATGCATAGTTACCATTTGAAGGAGGGATTTAACAAGAAAAAAAAGTAATATGCGGCTCCCTACACTAACCTGGCACCCACTGGGGAGCCGCTCGTGGTAGTGTCAAAGATCACTTGTTGTGATTTAAGAGAAGCTTTTACACAAATGATGGTACTTCCATGTGCAGTTGTAATAGAATTTGATCATCTGTTGTCCCGAAAACAGTTATAACCCAAGAATAAAAATTTCGTCAAGTATATTGTCAATTAGCTAGGTTTTAGTTTTACGTACTAATTCGTAAACAGGGTTCACAGAATGTTTGAAAAAACTTGACGCCTTTCTTCGTTTTATAAAGCACAGTTATTGTAGAATAGTGATGATAAATTTTGCAGCTGTATTCAGTCGTCTAATTCGACTGTTTTGTTTATAGAAACAAAGACCTCCTTCTGATCTGTATATCTTCTAAATTTTGTCCAGCATTTAGTAACTCCCTGCGTTTTTTCATTTAAAGAACATTTCATTTCCTGGTACTTCCTGTTAAAAGATTCAATTGAAAAGACTGATCATTTATGGTCCAATTTTTATAGATTCATATACTTTTAAATTGGGTGCACGAGAGATAGTTTTGTCCACAGTGTGAACATCGCAGAATAGAGAAACGGGACCAAACTAGAGAATGGCTAAAAAACCATGTTGTTCTCGAAGAAAAAGATCTTTTTTGCTTGATACTGGATATCGATGAGTTCTACTCAATTTGGTTGGACGGTGTAGTTGTTGTAGTTTCCATGGTCGCTCTGCGCTAAATTGAAAAGAATGTTTTGAAGTACTCAGAAGTCAAAGTACAAATCACATGATGAAAATTACCAGTCACGTCAGAAAATGAAAATTAATTGGGAGGACAGAAAAATAACGAAGCTTCAAAACTGAGAAGAACAATTTAGTGAATATATTGAGAAGAATTTTGACTGAATGAATTAAAATTTTACATCGGACAAATTTTTACACTCAGAAAGTATTTAGTGGTTGATTCTGATTTGGAGGTGTTTAATTCAACTGGGTTGTCCTCATGAACGGAAGGTCACCGTTCTTGTTGTGAGTTCCATGCTCATTCTCAGCTCGAATGAAGTGAATGTCTTGAAGTAGCAAAAAAAATGTACTATTAACTATTATCGTGAAAAAGAAAACTAATCGAAGGTATCGAAAATTAAACGTAGTTTAAGTTTTGATTGGATAAATTCAGTGAACAACTTTCAGAAAAAAATGGGATTTACCAAAGGCGGCCCAGCATTTTAAAAATGTTTCAATATCAGCAAACTGTATTATTGTATCAATGAAGTCATATATCAGCGTTAAATGCATCGTCGCAATGATAATTGATCTTCGCCGTCCTTCCTTCACAATAGACTTGTAAATTTATCGATAAATTGAATTTTGCTCAGCAATTTGTACCATTTATACTTTGTATAGAGCTCCTGAAGAAAACGAAGTTTTTTTTCGTACTGATGTAGTTTATCGAGTACGTTTCTGGGTAGCATTCTTTTTTTTTCACTTAGCTTTTCGCTGATCACTGCATCGTTCTTGTGGTGGCTGTCGGAGCAGCGCCACCAGTGCTTCCGAAATTCAGCAGGCAGATGCTACTCGGCTCTACATTTAAAGCTGATATTTGCAGTTCCTTTGTTTCGCGATTTTTTTACAGTCTGTAAGCAGTTTTCGCGACGTTTTGGCATGAGGGATAAAAAATTTTGTCACAAAAAGCGCTGCTAAATCGTGAACCCCAGAGTTCATTTGCTTGAATGTCAATTTTTGCCTCATCTTCATTTGCAGTCTGATTGATGACAAAGCTTTCGCCTTGCAAAGGCTGAAGATTCGGCTCAATCGCGACGTCATGGCAAACCTCGTTCATGAGATTGGAGAAAGTATCTCAAATTTCATTGTGCCTTATGTGGTTGTATCCGCCGTTTGCACAGTGTAGGGCATGAAGCAGGTTAAAATTTGCACCACATGCACATGTGAGTGGGCTTTTTGTCGGTTCCCATGCGTATCTAAAGTGAAACCATCAGTGAATCAATTGAACTGAAATAAACGTGGGTCGTTAATGAAGACTAGTAAAAAGAAGACTACCCTGAGGGACAACCATGGTAATTTTTTTAACCTAAGATAAGTGACCTTTTATACAAACTATTGGGATCGGTTTTGCAAATATGACTTAATTAAACTGAATTTTTTCCCCTCTAGTGTTTGCGCAATTCAATTTAGAGAAAAGAATTCGATGACCGACTCGATCAAAGGTTTTGCTGACATCTGTGAATTTTGCCCAAACTCTTTGCTGTTTTCAATACAAGCGTAATTTTTGTTCAAAATTGAAAAAAAATACAACATAGTTGACCACTTTTTTCTAAAATCAAAATGTGAACTCTCTGAAATGCTGCTATAGTGTTCATAAAGTCTGCTGAATATGATCTTTTCTAATGTTTTTGACACGTTGATGAAAACAAAACTGGGCGGTAATTTTCTAGATCAACCTTTTTACCTTTTTTGAACAGAGGACAAATGAATGCTTACTTCCAAATATCGGGAAAAGCTGAAGCCCGGAGAAAAATAAAGATACTTTGATATAGTGATTGAGAGATGGTATGGCTATGGCTGCCTTTAATTTTAAAAAATGGGAGGTATGTCTTCTAATCCTTTGCTTTTATTTATATTGAACCTATCACAAATTTGTTTGAGATCCAATTCACCAAGTAACAACTTCTCAAGAACTCTAGTGACAATTTTTTCAATATTTTTGGAGAAAACTAAGGATGCAACAAATTTGTTTGAGATCCAATTCACCAACTAACAACTTCTCAAGAACTGTAGTGACAGTTTGTTCAACTTTAGAGAAAACTAACGATGCAACATAAACTTATGCAAAGAAGCTTGAGAATAGCTCTGCTTTTGTTTCACTATATTCAGCTTTGCCTTCTAGATAAAACATACATGAGGGAAGAACTATTGACTTAAAGACAATGAAGTAGTTAAGAAATTTTCCTGTCGCTCTCTCGGCAGCAAAGTGTTATTCATATTCTTTTTTATCACTCTCAGCGTTTTCAGTAACTTGAAATTTTAATTTTTGATTTTTTGGGTGCCTTTAACGGTAATTCTTTCTCGCCGCTTAAAACGTTTTATAAAATGTGAAAAGGCTCGAAATTTTCAGAGCGGTAAGGATGCTCGATGAATTGTGCGTTTGGGTATGGCTTCTTTAATGAGATGCTTCAGTCGCCAAAATTGCCATTGCAATAACTAAATACACCTTTTTAACAAAATTTTTGAATAGATAAAGATGCTTCAACAGAAAATGGAAAAAAAAGATTTGATAGATTTTAAATTTTTTAAATCTTCATAATTAGATAGATTTATTCAAGACCAATACTGGAAGACATACTGCACCATGGTTTTTCAGGAAAGTTAAAATCACTACAGATTATATAATCATCATCACAGCTGTTCATGAGACTTCCAAAATTTTAGAGACGTTCTCTTAGATCTTGGATAGTTTTGCATAATTACCATTTGAAGGAGGGTTTTAACAAGAAATAAAAAGTAATATGCGACTCCCTACAATAACCTGGCACCCACTGGGGAGCTGCTCGTGGTAATGTCAAAGATCACTTGCTGTGATTTAAAAGAAGCTTTTACACAAATGATGGTACCTCCATGTGCAGTTGTAATAGAATTAGATTTTCTGTTGCCCCGAAAACAGTTATAACCCAAGAGTAAAAATTTCGTCAAGTATATTGTCAATTAGCTAGGTTTTAGTTTTGCGTACTGGTTCGTGAACAGGGTTCATATAATGTTTGAAAAAATTTGACGCCATTGTTCTTTCTATAAAGTGCAGTTATTGTAGAAAAGTGATGATAAATTTTGCAGCTGTATCCAGTCGTCTAAATCGACTGTTTTATTTATAGAAACAAAGACCTCTTTCTGATCTTTATATCTTCTAGTTTGTGTCCAGCATTTAGTAACTCTGCAATTTTTGTTTAAAAAATGTTCATTTTCCTGGTCCTTCCTGTCAAAAGATTCAAATAAAAAGGCTGAACATTTATGGTACAAATTTTATAGACTCATATACTTTTAAATTGGGTGCACGAGCGATGATTTTGTCTGCAGTGTGAACTACGCAGAACTTGACTTGGGTTGTTTTCGGTCTAGTCCGTTTTTTGTCAGAATCAGATTTAACAGATACTAATCCAATTATGCCAAGACGGCGGAATGACGCGATTTCAAGATAACGATCAATGCCAATTGCGCTCAAGGAATTTCTTATTAATTCTTTTTCATGTTCATATTTTTTTGCTTGGTCAGGTTTATCGGTATCTGGACAGTTGGATTCAGGTATTCGACTAATTTTTTTTTGATCGTAATTATTTTGACATTCAACACTTTAGAAACTTATCTTCGGGTGATGGCTCATGCTGATGACTGGCAGAAAGGACTTGCTCGGCCATTATCTTCATGTTCTCCACGCATTCCTTCAACCTGGCGGTTCTCTGTGACACCTCTGGTGTGGGGCTCTGCATGCATCTGTTGCAAACGAAGCTCACGTTTGGTTTCTCCAGGAACTTGAAGTCGTTCTTTGAGTGGCCCATACATGCCTCATAAGTCCTGTGATTGCATTTCTTGCATAAGATCCAGTTATCCCCCGTTGACTTGTTGCAGGCTGTACACTGGTCCTGTTGCTTTGATACCAATCGAGGTCTGGTTGTGGACGGAGTCTCAGGCATAATTTATATGAAACTTTTAAATAAAATTAAATAAAATAATTCATTGAGAAGAATTTCGATTAGATGAAATGTCTAAAAGATGGTTCAGGCTCAAATTTGTTTTTTTTTTGCGGTTTGGTTTTTGATTTTTTTCTGAAGTTCAGTTCATTTCTTTTCCTAAAGCGAAGACAAAATCCGCAACCGAGCAATTAACACGGTGCAAATTTTGTGAAAATGTTAAAAGGCAGTGAGATGTGATACGATGCCATTTGTGAACACGTAGTGAGTTGAGGTGGGGTAGATAAATTTCATTTTCTTATGCGATTTGTAAGATTGATTACAGAGAACTGGATAACTACTTGACGATAAACCGGTGTTATGCGATCAATAGGGACATTGATGGGGACTGTCCGGGGAGTATGTGCCATTCTGCCAGATGGCACAGCGCAACCTTCCGACGAAGCACGAATCAGAGAGAAAAGGCCTTAACAGCAAAAAAGTTCTTGAAAGGAGGGTCGAAGTATTCTGAAATTTTCTATTTTTAAAATTTCGATTTTCAAGTTGGTATTTCTCAGAAATACGAAAAACGGCCATTTTGACCAAGAAAGCTGAAAAAATCAGAACAACGCAAAATAGTGTGAAAAACGGTCGCACAAGAGACAAAAAACACGAAGCCTCTTATCGTGGCAACAAAGCACGATAAGACCCTTATCAGCGGATATTAGTGGAGAAGGAAGCTTCGGTGGGGAAGGAATATTCCACGGAACCCTCCCGGGACGCAAATTAGAAGAGATAAGAGCGTTATCGCAGGAATATTACGGGAGCGGAGGCTTGGTCCCCCAGAGACTGTTTTATGTGAAGGGACTGTATAAAACTGACTGTATAGCTACTTGGATGTCGTGAAACTTTAAATTAACACCGGTATAATTTGATATTTTAGAATATGAGTAGCTAGAAAGAGGAAAGGGTCAATCCATCTCCAATGGATTTAATATAGAACTGTCACACAAAAACATGTTAAAATAGGTTGTTCGAGCCGTGTTTTTAATGACAATCACGTAGTCTGAGGATCCGAGACTCAGCTATGTGGTTGTGTTCGCATGTAAACGAAAGCTGATCAAAAGTCGTTTGACTGTTGGCCTAAAAATAGTAACTTTTTACTTGGCCCTAAACAGACCAGAAAATCAACTGGCAAGGCCGAGACGGTGAAAAACGAGTAGGATTAAGGTAACTGACGCCTGCCAGTCGTTAATAGGTACTTTTTCTACGCTCCGTCGCTGTGTAGTATTTGGGCGAATGTTACATAGACGTTTTTATGGCGCTCCTGGGTGGGCCTGTCAAAGGCATAAGACCATCATGATCAGCAAGCGTTTCAGCGACGAACCCTCCGCTCCGGGCGTAAGCCCGAGGTAGAGGCTTTAATGACCGTCGTTGTACTGGGGGGAAGGTGCGTACCCTCCGTCCAGTACTATTTAGCTTTTTAACTTAGTTAACACCGAAAATTCCGGGGGCCGGAGGGTTAGGTGGGAAATCTAGAGCCCGCTTGTCCTGAGGTCTCAGGACCAAAAACAATTAAAGAGAAAGCGTAAAACCAAACAAAAATAGTGTATTACCAAGAAAAAGCCAAAAATAAATTTATTTGAAAACAAAAAAGTACAAAAAACAGTAAAAATCCAAAAAAGACCAAAAACAGTAAAAAATCCAAAGTGACAGTTTATATGTTATTTCCGGACGAGATGTGATCTGACCTTCCTATTTGTTGTTGTTTCAGATTGATTTATATCGTTTCTGATAGAAAAATTGTGTGTTTTGGTGAAGGGTTGGATACCCTCCCTCGAGTGTAATTTGAGTGTTTAAGCACGTTAATGGTGATTTTGCCGGTGACCGGAGGGTAGAGTGGCAAGCTGATCAACGTGTTCCACACTCAACAGGGACATCAGGGACAACATCCGCAACGACTGTTGGGTATCGTTGAAGCAATTTTAGTATCGTTCGGGTACTATTTCATTAAAACTTAAGTGGTGGGGGGCACGATTGGCGCGGTCCGATTGTACCCTCCATCGATTACAAATTTCCGAGTTAAGGGTCTTAATTCGGGTATTTTGGTGCAAAGGAGGGTATAGTACTATTCATTAACGACTACTAATAGGTTATTATCCTTATTACATATTACTTATCGCCTCAATTAGACCCAAAAGCACCCAATTTTGTCGAAAATCATCGATTTTCGATCAAACTGTAGACCCCCAAATTTTTGGATATCCGAGCTTTTCCGAACAACAAAAAGCTTTTATATAGGGAGTAGCTACGTAGTTCGATCCCCCTAACTAAAGAAACCGCGTGAGAAAAGACTCAGTAGAAGTTGGAAAAAACCAAAATTTTTCGGTCAAAATTTCGATAATTTTCTGAATTTTGTCAATCTGTTTTGGGGATCGAGTTTTTGAGTTTTTAGAGTTAGAGCAATAAAATTTTTTGCGTTAGGAGCGTGCTAGCATAACGTGCTCGGTTATTAGAGAAAATCTTGAGTAACCCTCCCATTGGCTCCTTGGATAGAGCTAACGACTTAAGGATTGGAAAAGGAAGGAACCGGAGGGTTCAAATTTGATAGTTATTGGCCAAATTTTTGTCTCCAAACCAATTTTGATCCGGTTTTTTGCACTGTTCCAGTGCCGTACAGGGCTACTACGCTCGTTTCAATTATTTGTAGGTACTTTCGATAGGAATTGCGGAAAAAGTTTCTCAGAACCTATAAAGGTGGTAAAAAAAGGCCATTTGGACAAACACGTTTTTGGCAATTTCTCAAAGACTAGTCATCCGATCGGGGTAATTTTGGTACCATAAGTCGACGTTTTGGATCACTTTTCCGGACCGCAACCGTTTCTGGGTTGATAACCTCGAAAAAGAAAAATTTTTAGAATTTGTTGGTTCGGAGGGTCCAAATTACAGGTAACCCTCCGAGCAGCGGAAAATTTTATCAAAACACCTTTTTATCCAACTGGGAAGGTTGACCGTGTCAGCCAACCTAGTTTTAAGTGGGGTAGACCGCTTATGGAGACTTTATTGCGGTAACATAACCTTTTTTCTTGATTTTTGGGGAATCCTCCGAGGTAACCCTCTGGAGTCAGCTAAGGTCCTTAGCAACCCTCCTTAGTGGAAAATTTCCACGAGGTTATCCAAAGAAGTTGAGACAGCGCTCCCATAGAGAATTAAGCTTGTTTTGACGCTTCCTGAAGTTAATTGAAGGCCCTTCTGAGTGAGGCTCAGAAATTTGAAAACTTTGGAGGTACCCTCCGAAGTAACCCTCCGGAGCTTATTAAGCATCTTATTGACCCTCCTTAGTAAATTTAAGGGGACCCTCCGAAGTGACTTGGGTGATTAAGGTACCCTCCGAAGTAGGCTAAGTGTCTTAACAACCCTCCGAAGTAACCCTCCGGAGTGTCTTAAACCTTCTAAACAACCTTCCTTGTTAGAAACTTGAGGAAATCTTCCGTGGCGATTTGGGAAACGGAAAATATCCATTTAATCAAAATCATATTAGGAAATAGGCGCTTATTAGGATCATAAGAGCCCATTTTGACCCGGAAATTCCTGATCAACTTTGGATTCTAGATCGGGTGTATCAGAAGTACCCGAACAAAAAATTTTTTTTTTTTATTGTGATTTTGGTTGTGCGGTTGCCTTGAGCTAATTAATAGGAAAGTTCGGGCAATCCGGGAACAAATAAAAGAAGACCTTGGTGAGTGTATTAGGCAAATACACACTCACTTGAGAAGAAAAGTTGTTCCCTGCTCTCGTGCACTTGGAGCGTTCCGGGTGTGGGGGAGTTTTTTTTCATAGACTTTAGAAGTTTTCGATCAGAGGTTGCCTTGAGCCACTTGATAGGACAGCTCGGGCAATCGCGGGGCACCTAGAAGAAGACCTCGTGGGTGTATTAGGCAAATACACACCCACTTGAGAAGACTGTGTCCTGGGCGTTGTTCTTGTTCTTTCGGATCGTTCCGATTGGGAGAAGTCTTTTTCTTTAAGACTAAGTTTTATTGATCTGTTTCTGAATCATCACTGCTTTTTATCAAAGATTGTTTAATTTTAACAAAGCAGTGACTTGATAAATTTTGTGGCGATAAATTGATACTGACAAAAGGTCGCTGTCACCTGTAGGATATTCTTACCTGATTATCTATTGTGTTTTGTGTGTTGATTATATCTTGTGAAAATCTTGTGATACTGTTATACTATACGACAGGGTTGAGTTAGCATTATATCAATACTGAGCAGGCCCTGTGTGTGTGTGTGTGTAACTCTAGCTGAGTCACTAAGATTGTCATTGAGAAACCTAAGAGATTGATACTGACTTTTCGACATACGATTATTGTTTTTTTTTTGTGTCACAAAGTATGCAGCGCAGGGACTCGTTAGGATCGACTACTAAGATTCCCAGGCTGAGCAAGGGCAGCACGCGAAAATTTAAAACTAGGCGTAGCCAGTCCTCGTTTAGCAGCGCCTCCGACGTGTTTGCTGAAAACGAATCGACTAAAGGTCAACCTGATCTTTCAGTGAGCGGAATGAGATTGATGGCGATCAAAGGCGGAGCGCCGAAGCCGGAACCGCGAGCGAAACGCTTGTGGACCCCTTTGACGAGGGAGAACAGACGCTCATTCGACCCGACTTTGAGCCGAGCGAGGACCTCGAGCGGGAGGAAGTCGAGAGGACAGAGGAGACCTCGGAGCGTTCCGAGGTCGAGCCGCGAGAGGAAGTATTATTCAAGGGGATGTCCAAATCGGAGACCAAAAGTCACAGGTGGAGGGGAGAATACTCACATTCGGCTAGTACCCACTCATCTCTGGCCAAGCAGAGCAACAACGCGATGATGTCGAGTATAAGCCCGAGTGAAGAACAAACGGGTTCGAAGGCCAAGAAGAGTTGGAAGTCTTTGTACGACGAACGCATGGCGTCACTACCAACTGTAGGTTTGACTTCCAGTGATGACTACCCGGAGATAGCCCATCCGGATGTGAACTTCACACCGTGCCCAAGGAACGATATGAGCAGGAAGGCGTCGTCAACCTCGCCGACCAGGCGCATGTCAGATGGGATAACGATGGGAGCGTCATCAACCTTCGACAGATTAATGACGTCGATGAGCAAGCAAAAAGGCGGTGCGTCATTTGGGGCCACTGGCGACATAAGTGACATGTTCGCTGGCGTAATGAATGGTCTAGATGAACTGAGGCGGGACATGACTAAAAGAATAGATCAGGTTGATGAGAGAGCTCACAAAGGTCAAGAGAATCTAAGAGACGAACTAACGCATGTGAAGTCGCAGGCGAGGGTTGATCAGGCTCAGTTGATTCCCAACACCGATCAATGCCTGGCGGAGAGCCTGGCACAGGCAAACAAGGAGTCATACGAAAGAGAGGCTAGGATGACCAGGGAGATCGAACGATTGTTGAACGATCAAGATAGTACCTACGCCCACACGATGACTAGCCTGGAGAAAAGGTTAGATGCAAAATCTGACTTAATGATGCGGAAGCTTGACGCGATCCTGAATGGGAGCAATTGGCAGGAGCGTTCCAACCCAAGGGAGCGCTCACGCCATGCAAATGATGGAGACGGTACGGGCAGCAATGCCAGAGCCCAGCAAAACCCAGAAACAAGGAGCGGCCAAGGGCAGCCCCGTCGAGGCCTGGCTGGACGAATCCAGTCCCGCCGGAGGCAGATGCCACCCCGGAGACAAGGTTGCCAACTGTGCCACAAGTCAGTTCAGTACCAGATCTGACTACAGTCTCACAGGACACAACGATGTATGCATCGATGTTTGAGCCTCTGAACAAATCTCTCGAAACATTCATCACCAAGCACTCGAAGTCAACCGAGAGAGGAGAGAGGTCAAGAAGGACACTGAAAAAGCCGAAGTCATATAAAGACGAGTCAGACGGCTGCATTGATACTTGGATAGAGGTGATGAAGTTACACTTTGAGGAAGAGAATCTCTCCAAGAAACAAGAGTGCAGCGCGCTGACGAGCAATCTGGAGGGTACTGCGTTAAGTTGTGTAATGGCGAAAAGAGCCAATGAGAGAGACAGCGCTCGCAAGATATTCGACATCCTGCTGAATCGTTTCGGCTCTGGAGTACAAGGGCACCAGGCTATGGTGAAGTTCGAAAAGAGGGGTCAAAGAGATGACGAATCCATAGATAAATTCTTGGACGACCTTGAATTGCTTAGGAGGAGAAGCAACCCAGATGAGAAAAAATCCGAGCGAAACTTGGCGATTGCTTCGAAGTTCATGGACGGAGTAAGGAGTGAGGAGTTGAAGACGATGTTGGCCACTCACTTCACCCTGTCGCTTGACCAGGTACCCACGCCCGACGACTTGCGTATGAAGTCACGCGAGTATTTACTCATAAAATCGAGGGCGCAAAACCGTTACAGCAATTATGGTAACTATAGCGGGACAAACACTGGTGCGAATTCCAGTTGGTACAAACCTCGCGATGACATGGATAAGAGGAGGTCGTGTGCGAATTGTGGTTCGATGGACCATCACGTTTCCGCGTGTTCTGCATACAAACAGAACATGAAGGCCATAGGCTACTTTCTCGAGGACGCCGACGCGACCGACGAGGATCATGAAGAGTACGTCAGAGGGCTCATCATGAAATATGGTCCGAGGTGTTTCTTCTGTAATTTGGAGGGACACTTCAAGTCGGATTGTACTCAATTTTGGGATGCAGCAGCGGACGCGAAACATCCCCGCCACGAAGAGGCGCTTTCGGGTGTCAAGGCCAGTCGAGCACGTCTGATGAACGAGGCTGAATCTCGGAGAAAGGAGACGACACCGAGCACCTTCACGACCAAAAAGGTTAAGACATGGCCTGACGAGGTGGTAGGCTCGAACCTCGAAGCAGAGTCGTCTAGCCCACTCAAGGTGGATTACGGCCTGGCGGCAAGGACAGCGCTGCAGAATGTCAAACAGGACCTAGCCACGAAAGAAGTGGAGCAATGGGTAAGGTCGGAGCTGGAGAGCACAGATCTTCGGGAAAGTTTTAATGTTCTGGGTAAAACGACAAAAGTAGAAGACAAAGAGGAACCCAGGAAACAGGGACTAAAACTGAACGTTATATCTGGTAAGATTTTCGGCATGACGAAGGAGGGGACCAAAATAATGTCCATCATCTCAGTCGCAGGGCACCAGGTGGTCAAGAACATGAGTGAACCATCCGAGATTACACTAGTCCACCTGGACATCTATGCCGACTACCTGAAGGAGAAAGATCCCAAACTGGACTCCAGGGCAGTGCGAGCGCTGCTCACAACGGGAGGTCCGAGGCTGATGAAAGTGGACGGACATTATATCGATGTCCATGGCCCTTACCCGATCCTAATGAATGTGGATGGCATCAATATCTACACGAAAGCTCACATAACTGATGCGAACGATCAGATTGGCCGGATATACATTGGTCAAGAGGAGCTGAAGGTTAGACGGATCGGACACAACGCGATGCTCGAACAAGATGCGGTGCATATAGGTTGCGAGGCCGATCTGGCCGCACACGTTCTGGACGTGCAAGGCAGAGAACTTCAGTAAAGGGACTGCTAGACACGGGAGCAGTGGTTAGTGTCATGCCAGTCAAAACTTGGACCGACATGGGTTTCGAGAGGTCGGATCTCATACCGACAAACATCAGGTTGGCAGCGGCCAATCAGGGAGCGATCTATGTGACTGGACGAACCCCGATCATTTCACTGCAGCTCGGAGGAAGACATCTTTGGATGAGCTTCCTAGTAGTGAAGAATTTGGACGAATCCGATCAGTTCATCTTAGGAAGGGATTTCGTTCGCAACTTTGACGTCACGATCGATCTCAATGACGGGTTGATTAGGATCAGGGATCCTGAGAGAAAGTATGAAAAGAGACCCCTTAATAATATCTTAAGTAACCAGGCCAGGGTGCCGATTTTTCTGGATCGAAAAGTTAGATTAAAACCAAACCAAGCCGTAGTAGCGACGTTTAGGATGAGGAACTTGAATGAACTCAGCAATGACAGACAGGTGTGTCTGGTACCAAATCCAAACAGTAAAAGCTCGGCTATTTTAGGAAGAAGCTTCTCACTCACTCAGAGCGGACTATGTGTGAGTGTGTTATTGAACACAGAAGCAACAACAGTGACAATACAGAGGGGAAAGAAACTTGGCTACGCTTTGCCTCTGAACACAGACTTTCAGAGTGTGGAGAACTTGAAAAAGTTTGATGTAACTAAATGTCCATTGCATGCGAACCAAGAATGTTTATTGAGGAGAGTGAATGAATTGAAATCTTCTAGGAAATTGTTTTCAATGAAGTCGGAAACAGATGATGGGCTGTCTAGTTGTTCCAACTTTCCTGAGAGGCCGACGGAAGCAGAGTTAGCAGCGAATAAACCTGTCTTACCTGAGATAGAACATCTGAAGGGTAAAATATCAGACAAGGAACTAGATTCGCTCAGAGCGGTGCTAAATCGGAACGCAGACGTTTTTTCGAAGCATAAGGCCGACATAGGTTGTTGTAATTTTGTAGAACACGAGATTGAGATAGAAGAGGGCTCGGTACCTCATAGGGAAGGGGCGAGAAGAATGACCCCAAACAAGTCAGAAGCGTGTAGGAAGGAGATCGAGATGTTAATGGAGTACGACATGATCGAGCCGTTGAAGTCCCCATGGGCTTGTGGCGTGGTCATGGCGAAAAAGAAAGGGGGACAACTCAGATTTTGTTGTGATTTCCGTTATCTGAACGCAGTGACTATAAAGGACGCATACCCGATTCCCCGCATCGATGAGAGCCTATCCAAGCTGGGAGACGCGAAGTTCTTCACGACGTTGGATTTGGGCTCTGCGTTCTGGCAAGTGCCACTCAGAAAGCAAGATCGAGAGAAAGCAGGCTTCGCGTGTGAGCTGGGATTGTTCCAGTGGAAGAGGATGCCATTCGGATTCTGCAACGCGACGGCCACATTCCAGCGACTGATGGCCCAGGCACTCACGAGCGTCACTAAGAAATACGGGAATCTCATCATGTGTTATGTCGATGATGTCGTGATTGCAACACCAACCTTAGAAGACCACATAGAGAGGTTGGAGGAGGTGTTTTCTTGCATGAAGCAGGCGGGTCTGAAATGTAAACCCTCTAAGTGTGAAATCCTCAGGGATTCCATAAAGTATCTGGGCCGCCTGATTGACAAACATGGAGTGAGACCAGATCCCGAAGCGGTTGAAGCGGTGCTGACCTGGAAGGCACCTAAGACAGATACACAGCTGATGAGTTTTTTGGGATTCGCTAATTATTATCGAGAGTTCATCAAGGGGTATGCTGACAAAATACACCCCATGCAGAGGTTGATGAGAAACAAGGGCAAAAAGTTCACCTGGACTGATGAGGCGCAAGTTTCATTTGAAAACATCAAACGTGAACTTTGCGAGGCACCGGTCCTCGGCATGCCGACAGAGAAGGGGATGTTCGTGCTGGACACGGATGCATCAGTGGTTGCGATATCGGGCATACTTCACCAGGAGCAGGAGTGGAACGGGAGAACGGTTCTTCGTCCGATAGCCTACGGGAGTAAAGTCCTGAGTGATACTGAAATGAAGTACGGCGCACCAAAAGCGGAGATGTTTGCGGTGATCACTTTCGTGGAAAAATACAGGGCCTACTTGGGGAGTGCTCCCTTCAAGTTACGTGTGAATAATCGTGCCCTTGCCTGGCTGAAAACCTATTCGATGGACCAAAGTTATATTGGTCGTTGGATCGTGCGCCTGGATGGATACCACATGATCATAGAGCACCGTACCCGTGACAAGCATCCGAACGCAGATAGCCTCAGTAAAAAGACAGAATTTTATGAGCGCCTCGAGGATAAACAGGCTAACCAATCAGAGATCAAAGACGGGTTTTCCTTTCTGGACAAAGAAACCTACGACAAACTGCCACTTACTAGGTGGTTAGACAAGTCAGGGCATCCTGTACCCGGACACCCTGACCTTCCAGTGGAGACGGCCGCGGAGATAAAGCTTTTAGCCAGAGGCGAGCCCGTTCCGTTGGATCTGCTAGTTCGATCCAACTTGGTGCAGCAAGAACTTACCAGATTAGGTATAAACAGCATGGCTCTATTGAACAGGACGGTGAACGTGGCGCCGGACGTCATGGGAAAGCTCCGTGACTTGTTGGACAGGGAAGTGGATAGGCATGATCGTGAATGGATGGAGACCATGCAGCGGTTGACTGTCACCGAGAGAACAGAGAAGAGGCCAGTGTCCATTCGCAGCCGAGGCGTTGAACGGGATTTCAGGTCGATTGTCAACCAGCTGGTGAGCTCGATGCCGAAGGAGGTCTTGTTGAGAACTTCGTTCACTGAATATGGAACACTGAATCAGAACCAAACTACTGAGGAAGTCAGGATCAGGTCGAAATCTAGCTTCACGAGGAGAGTGCATTTCACGGATGCAAAAGAAGAATACGAGCCGAGCCCAGATTGTTCGTCCGTGGACGAGACAATGTCCGGGGAGTCTGATACCTTCGAGCCAATCAAGGACGACTCGTCTGAGGAGTCAGACACCTTTGAGCCCGTGCAGGATGACTTGTCCGGGGAGAGGTTGACGAGACCACCTAGGGACAGAATTTTGCCCGGGGAGTCGAGAAACATCTCAGACAACTGGGAATGTGATGTTGAGGAATCAGTCGACTCAAGTGTTGACTCGAGGCCCCAGTCCTGGGACAACACGTCTGAAACAACTTCCAATTCCGATATGTCAGAGATCGCAATCCACTCCTTATTGGTAGACTGGAAGCAGCGTGGGCTGGACCGAGAAACACATCAGGATCCAGACAGGGACAGCTACACCTCAGATGAAGAGGGCACTGTGGTAGATAATGCCGCAGACGAGCTCGAGCTGATAGCAGTTTCGAAACGCCCAACCAGATTGCTGGCACATGGTACGGTCGTCCGTACCAATCTGGAACCATCTGTGCAGGAAGCGACGCCTTTGAAAAAGATATGGTGTGTCAAGTTGATGGACGATGCTCATGCTCCGGAGATAATGAGTGGGCAAATGAACGTGGTAAAGACGTATTTGAAAGCCAGGTACAGGCTGTCGGTTCTCCTAAGGGCTCAACGAAATGATAGAATGACGAGCAGTCTGAAGAGATGGATCGAGAATGGAGCACCTGACAAGGGAGACTTGGAAGAAGACAGCTACAAGATCTTGAAGCAATTCTACCTGAAGCGAAACGACTTGTTGTACCTGAATAAGGACGGAATCGTTGCCTGCAAGTGAAAAGAGGAGGACAAGGTCCTCTATAAATACAATTCAATAGTGTTACCACAGTTGTACCAGACCGAATTGCTCTTTCGCTCACATGATCAGATGGGCCATCAAGGCGTGGACAAAGTGTATAACAGGATTTAGAAACGATTCGAATGGCCGGGATTGAAGAAGGCTTGTGAGAAGTGGATCGCCGCATGCCTGTCATGTCAGCAGGCGAAGGATCCCAGGAAACTAAGGTTCCCCCTACAGTCAATGGAGTCGTCAGGTTTCAACGAAGTGGTGCAAATTGATCATCAGAAAATCTGCATGACAGCAACGGGCTATGATCAGGTGCTGGTAATGATCGACCATTTTACGAAGTATGCGGAAGCAGCTATCTGCATGACAGCATCGGCGGAAGAAACATGTGATCATTTGATAAATGTGTGGATAGCGAGGCATGGCTGCCCCATCACGTTCCAATCGGACAATGGCAAAGCATTCGTGGGTGATCTCACGAAGGAGTTGATGAAAAGGTCGCAGGTAGCGCAGGCCCACTCGACCACTTATCACCCGCAAACGAATGGCCTAGTCGAGAGGCAAAACCGCACACTGGTATCCATGCTGAGAGTCTACTGCTCGCGTTACATGGATGACTGGGACAAGCACTTGCCGCAAGTGATGGGTGCTTACAACAGCACGGAGCATTCCACCACGGGAATAAGTCCGCACATGATGTTAACGGGTCATGAAAAAGCGCTCCCGTTGACGTTTTTCTACCCTGAATATGAGGGGAAGAGGACAGCACCGCAAACGTACGTGCGGGATGTTATTAGAAGACAGCAGGGCCTCAATGACTTATGCAGGAGGAATACGCAGCAGGCGCAAATTAGACAAAAAAGGAGGTTTGATAAAAGGACAGCTGATGCGAAAGCCTACTCAGTTGGCGACTACGTTTGGGAGTTCCAGGAAGTGGTTCCACCAAAAGGAACCAAGAAATTATTTAAAAAATGGCGTGGTCCATTTCAGATAACAGAAGTGCACCAAGGAGGTCGTTTTTATCGATTGAGCACTGGGAGAGCAGCTCATTATGAAAACATCAAACCACACAATGCCTCGTCAGAGGATTGGTGCATCCCAGCGGACATGCAAGAGGGAGACTATTTGATAGTGGATCCTGCTTGTGAAGTGAATGAAAGGGGTTCTCGCGACAAGAACGACGAGAATGAGGTGGTGGACGATTGCGATCTACCACTGGATCTCGAGTTGAGCGAGCGAGTAGAGGTGGACGATGAAACTCTACTTTATGCCGAAGAAGACTGGGACTGCCCGGAACAAACCGAAATTGACAAAGGAATACAGCATGACTTTCCTCTCACTATGGAAACACGCCAGAGCAAGAGAGGAAAAAACGAGAAGAAATACAATCCGTACGGCGAGGATTTCGTCGTAGACAGGATAGTTGTTAGTGATGTCATGGACTCGCTAGTGGGACTGGACGAAGTGGCGATGCTAGAAGAAATCGACTTGGTGAATGATATGGATCAAGATTGGATCGACGATCGATCAGAACCGGAAGTAGAGTTCGAACCAGAAGCGGAACAGACTCATGAGCAAGAACTAACGAATTTGCGCGTACTCGAATGGCTCCATGATCTGCCGACAGATCCAAAAGAGACGATCCTGACGATTCAGGACGTCGATAAAGACGGCATCAAATACATCAGTCATGACAATACCGAGTCCAACTGGGTCGCCCCAGATGGTCCTCTACGTGTTCCACAATCCAACCTCGATCTCCTAGACTTTGGGCGATCGACGATGACGTCGATGGATATTTTTGTCCGGGGAGTGGGGTAAGGACTCACCCACACCGAAAATCTGATTATAAAAAAATTGAAATCGGCAAGAGAAATCGGAGAACTAGAGACAGAGGGCGAGATTGCTAATAAACCACCTTTTGGACGAATCTTTGAATCGTATTTTGATCTACCGAACCATTATTCGAACAATATCGTCATAACGGACAGCGATTTCATACTCACGGAACGCACGTGCGCCATAGCGATAACCGCGGACGTAAGCTTCAAAACAGCACTAGCGGCTGACTTCAAAAGAGAGTATAAGAATATCGAGTTTTTATGGAAACAGAGGCCTGGTGTGGGAGGGATGATAGCGCTGCCCCCTGTTGCATCACAGATACCAGGGAAATATTTGTGTTTCCTGGTTACCAAGGCCACTGATAGGCAACACGTAGATCCAAAGAGCTTGGTATTGGCCTTGACTCGACTTAGGGATTTTTTGGTTGAGAGAGGATTGACCTCTCTCTCGTTGCCAGTATACGATCCTAATAGGGGAAAGCTACATCCGAGAGAGTTGTACGCACTTGTACATGTGATATTTTCAGAGACTGACATAGAAGTTTACTTACATAAAAAATACTATCTGAGCATATGCTAAGAATTGCGCTCGGCGATAAGTGGTTTTTATTAAGTTACTCGATAAGAATTAGAGTCAAGTTTTAGATTAGATTAGGTTTTAGGTACAGTATTAGGGATTATGTTTTTATGTGATAGTATAGGCGTGTGATGTTTTTCTGTTTATGTGTTATGTTATTGTTATGATATGTTTTATGTTTTGTGTCTTAAAAGACCTGGGGTACTCCAGGTCATCAAGGTGACAGCGCTCATTCGTGCTACTCTGACAAAGATAAAGGTGGACGATCCACCTTGGTGCTAAATTTTTAAATCAGAATTAAGAAGAGAATTTCAATGGAGAGTTTTAAAGAGTTGAATGATGTAGTATCCAAAAATGATGGTTTTAAGTCGCGACTTGTTTTTTAGATCTTGATTGATCAAAAATTGTTTATTGAATCCATTGAATCGAAATGAGACAGGAAGACACTACACGACAGCAAGAATCAACACGATAAGAGATGGGTGATACGAACGAACTCATGGAATTCCTCTCAGCGAGTCTAGGAGCGACTCTAGACGAGATCTATCAGCGGCTGATCGATTGTGATTTCACACGGGAAGACCCGGGGCTGGCGATGTTTGTGGTCGCGCTCCTCAATGCATTAGGACGAGAGGGTCGAGGGAATTGTCCTACGGAAGTCGTGTTGATGTTGGCCTTCGGTGAGTCCGGGACCGCCGAGAGAGGCCGAAATCGACTGATGAGATGAAGGCGTGGAGAAATGTCTGGCCACGACCTGGCTCGTGAGCCAGGACTAGGCGAACAGAGGGACCACCGGCTAGGTGAGATGCCCTTACCAGTCCAACCGGCGCAGCCACTCATCGGAGCGAAGAGACAACGTGATGGGCCAGGCCCGTCACATTCGGTCGACTCCCCTACAGCTGCTCCTCCTTCGAAGAAAGTGAGGGTGGGTGAAATAGAGATCCAGACGTCGGAGACGATCGAGACGCTGGAAAAGAAGGAGAAAAATCAGAGCGAGCTGTGTGCCAAACTCCAGGAGTACAGGGCAATAGTTCGAGAAAGAGACGAATGGAAGAAGAAATACGAAGATCTACAGGTGGCTTATAAGGAGGATGAAATAAAGCACCTGAAGGAGCTGTATATGGTGAAGGTAAGCTAAGTGTCACCGGAAGTTCTGGCGAGCATGAGATCCTCGGAGGGAACCAACGACACACGCCCCGGGACAACAGCCCAGGAGCTGTGTGTATCGAGAGGGCCCGAGGTTCTGGATTTACGTGCATCGAGAGGGCCCGAGGCTCCTCAGCAGACACGACCGTCTGCTTCTAGTCAAAGGATCACGATACCAGACCCTTCTGACACTTACCTCGCTCCTCAGTTCCAAGAATCGTTCAACCAAGTGGCCAGAGCAACAATGGATGAGATCAACCGAACCACTGGACGGACATTGGGTAGGATCGTTCCTTCCCAACGTCGTGATCATTCATCTAATAGCTCGGAGCGAGCACCCCACACGATAGTGTCCTCGGGGACTGCGCATGGCAGAACCTATCAAAAGTCCCGCGTGGTAGATATTAGGAAGAATCTGATGACACATCACCAGTTCACGCAAGTAGCCGCGGAGCATCCTCGAGCCTGCCTGAATGACATGAGCTGGAACCCCGCTACGAGCGACCAGGTAATTCCCCCAGGGAGTCGCCACTTGATCATAGGAGACAGTTTGGTGAGGGATCTGAATGAGATCTTCGTCTATGGTCAGACAACCACTCTGTCCTTTGGAGGAGCTTCAGTGGCTCAGGTCATCAAGATGATGGAATTCCAAAGCGAGGATCACCTGGATACGCTGGTGATAATGCTAGGAACTAACAACGTCTCGAGAGCCCCAGTGACTCCCGAGTGCAAGTGGGAGCCTCTGCTGGTATGCCTCCTGAATGAACTGAAAGAGAAGTATAGGCCCAGGTTTGTGGTTCTGTGCACGATACCACAAAACCCGCTGGTGGGCACCACAGTGGCAGATTTCATGAATGGCAACGTGACACGGTGGAACGAAATGGTCCGTAACTTGGTGAGAAACAACCCTGGCGAGTTGAGCCTTCTTGATCTCGAAAACACGCTGCGCATGATTGATCATATTGCGCTTACCAAAGATGGGATACATTTCAACACCCAACGAGGGAGACACTGGATGAATGATGTATTTCAGACGCAATTGAGGGAAATGGAGCAGGAGTCGAGGGCGACCAGTTCTCTGGCTCGGACCAGCTCAACGACTGGAGGAAGTAGAATAAGGGCAAGCGTGCCCGAATCCCTCGTCGACCGCCTAGGGCCCTTGGCAATGGAGACGGCTGTAGCCGCACACACCGCTCCGAGCTCAAATGTGAGAGAGAGGCTAGGGACTGCTCCTCCTCCCAGAACACAACCGCTTGAAAGCCGACTCGGCAGATCAGTGGTTCAGAACAGAAATAACTCCCAGACCGTGTCTAGGAGGAACGATCCGCCCACCACGGCAAACCCTGCTTCAGAAGCAGGACCGTCTACGAGCGCCGTGCCTGCGGAGGGAGTTGAACCAGGCAGCCTGCTGCTTTGGAACCGATCAGACCCGAGTCATTGGGGACAGTACAAGACAGACATGTCCACGAAATTGAACATGAATACCCTGATGTGTCGGGAGGACGCGATGAGAATGATTGGCGGAGAAAGTCCCACGGTGTCACGATTATATCGGATATCGGGCGTGGATTGGCTGCTAGCAGAGCAGGAGCAGTTCAGCTCTACGACTATGCTCCGACATGCAGACTTGAACGGGTTGCCTCAGGACAATACCTTTGGACCCTTGAACACGCGGTCCCTTACGGACGTCCGACAGAGAGCCCGGGAATTGACGCCACCTGCTCGAAGGGGCATGTTTCAGGCAGAGAACAAGCCCAACAACAAGCATCATAAGATGTACAGGCAGTTCGCTAAACAACCTGGTCAGATGCCTGGTGAGTATTCAAGGGACTACCCCCGAACGACCACGGTAGATGGAGATGACCAGAGATATGGGAAACTGAAGGCCCCAATAGGCGACGGCCTGTTCGCAGCTTACGATCCCTTAGAGATGAAAGCTGCAAAGTATCTGATCGTAGCCAGTTCCGATTATCTCTATACGCCCCGTTCTCTCTTTTGGCCCGACGTGATTTTTTTCACGGCACCTAAATTGGATTGGGGACAGGCAATCGGCATGATGATAAGTGTACGAAGGGTGGTCAGTATGGAGCCGCAAGTGATAGTGGTTGCAGGCTCAAATGATCATCTGCAAAGCAGGGGCTTATTGTCACGTCTGACGGATGGGTCGATTCCGAGCAACGAGGTCATAGGGGAGGCGATAATGACATTGCTCTCGGCGATGGCTGAGGTAGAAGCAGCAGCAAAACAACGTTTCACCCATAATGTGGTGAAGGTGGTCTTTGTGTTGTCACCAGTGGTCTTTGCATTGCCAGAACCCCTTCAGTTTGTATACACAATGAACGACGATAGCAGAGGGGAGGTTCAACGTGATAATTCCGACCCCGAACAGAGTAGTAGACCCAGACAATTACTACCCGTCCCGATCTGAGCTTCCCGCCGTTTGGGCTGACATTTCCAATGCCATACAGGGGCTCAGAGATTGTAGCACAACTCGGTTGGTGCTAGATGAAGTTCTGGGGTTGGAGCTGTCCAACTTTGCCAGATTGCTGAAACTAAGACCAGGGGTGGACGACGATCATCTGTTAGTACAACAGGTGGCTGACGATCTCTGGTTCAGACAGATGGATCATGCCGAGAGTGAGCAGGGCAGGACAGTCAGGAAGAACATGACATCAGCCGAAGAAGATCTCATGGCAATGGCTTTGCGCACGAAGCCGCACAACAACATATGGTTATACTTGTCACCAAGGCTGTGCACCTTGGGTGAGGACGCGTTCGAGCATGCGCCGGCAGTGATAAAGGAGATACACGTGTATCTGAAAAATTTGTTTGATGCCCGGGGATAGCTGGGGGCATGATGTTGAAGCTGATGCAGGACGTAAACACGATGTCACTGGACAAGTTCCAAGCTGACGTGCTAGCCACGAGGGCACAGTACGAACGATCGGATGCTATCTTGGGTGGAATGGGAGTGGGATGGACGCCATCCTTCCTGTCGACGTGCTATCCTAGGGCATCCCGGAACTTGATCGCGAGTTTTGTCAGAGACATCAGGAAGTTATCGATTGGCCTGGTGTTAGCCTTATACGTGACATTTGGTCACGAAAATTTCGTGAAGGGGCCGGCGAATCTCTTCACCCAAGCGTTGGCAGATTTGAGATTGGATGGACTCCTGACCCTGATTGCCATGACCTACGGTCGACTGGGTGATTTGCTTGTGCTGTTACGTTACCCTGAACAACTACAGGGACCCAGTCGTGAGTTCAATGCACAGTTGGAAACCGCCTCGCTCAAGAAGATGAAAGACTGGAGGACTCTCCTGCTCCAATATCTCTTACAGCAGAACAGAAGCGTCACGGGAGATGATAAGGTGGCGACGGATGCGAGTGAGTGCAAGCAATACTGTGACATGCCCTTGCTGACAGATTTGGCAGTCATGATGCGGATAGATCCGTTGGCTCTGATTCACGGACTGCGGGACTTCGTCACGGTGGTGTATGGACCGGTGATGTCTTTCGTGTTCCCGGACGTGCAAGTCAAGGCATACAGGAATTCGGTGTTATACGTCAACCTGGTCTCAGTCGTGGACTGTTCCGTGCTGAACTGGGTAGAACTGAGGGAGTTGAGAGGGCTGGCCAGTGACGATAGGCTGTTCGGGAGAATAGCGGAGCCAGGTTGGATGTTGATGGATTTCAACAACCACTTCAAGTGCCGAATGGGCCGTGAGGAACTTTCTCACATCCAGTTCATCCCGAAGCTTTGGAACTTAAGACCAGTAGTGAAGGATACGGGAGCGGCTATGAGAGTGCCACTCTTACCAGAGGCCTATGCACACGCTAAAGAGAACCAGCAAGCGTGGCTTTCTGGTTCCAGGCCGCTGCCGGACCAATGCCCTCGATATCCACCGATAAGGAGGATGTTGTTGGGAGTCACATCTCCCATCATTGCCCCTCGCATCGGAGCAGCTCGCATCGGAGCAGAGAAGAGAATGTTGAAGTGGAGTGAAGGGATGGAGCCGCGCTTCATCGGCTGGAAAGTTGCAGCAGCGCACACGTTTGACTTCTCATTTCCTGATGCTTGGAGCAGGAAAAAGATCAAGGCAGTACCTTCCAGGAGACCAGAGGTCTCGGCCGAAATGTGGAACGAAGTGTATTCTCCCACAGATGACTTATCAAGACTGAAGTGGTCAGGAGAAGTGAAAGTAGTGATGATGGAAGTGGCAAAGGAGAGCAAAGGAGGCTCATATATAACAATAGAGGACCTGGCACCACATGGCGAGGAGTCTGTAGAATTCCTGGTGAATGATGAGTTGTTTTATCATGCAGGAGACATTACCGTACCGGCTCGGCCGGACTCGGGCATAGACTCACGACACGGACCTTCAGGACCCAGGCCGAAACCTGATGCAGGTGATGATGAATTGATGGATCAGGACGATGACGATAACGATACCGAGGGAAAGACGGGAAAACCGGGTGAGACGGATCTGGGAGCGTTAGAGAGAGACTTGCTAGAATACCGGTTTAGTGAAGACGACGATGGGGATGTCAATGGGAGTCTATTGCTAATGACGCCATCGTCTTTCATGTCCCCTACAAAGGAGGCGTCGGCCGACTTATCCCCGATAGACCCAATAAGCCAGGCGAAAGAATGCCGAAGCAGGGATCCGCAGAAATTGCTCCATGAGTCACCAAGGAGGAAAAAAATCGAAGAATCAATGAGGGTATCCTTCCTGAGCACGCTGCCGGGAGAGGAATGGGAGAGATATCAAAGTGAGTTAGAAGGCAAGACAGGGACAACCTGGAGCCGAGTGAATTTCATGGAAAGATCATGGGACGTGATAAGGCGATATGGGACGCAGTCCATAATGAAGGTGGGATTGAACCAGCCCATCATGCGTGAGGTCCTGGAGAAAATAGTGAACTCCATGGAGTCGGATGTTCTGACCGAGTCAGTAACAGAAGACAGTGCCGATGATCAGCAAGTCGCAAAGAAATTACCTGTCAGACGAGCCAGGAAGGGGCTGAAGCGACTAAAAGGGAAAACAGGAAGTCGAGCCATGAACCCGAGAGTGGTGAAGTCGAGAGCCAGCGCAGTGGTGACCTCTTTAACGAGCGCAGGTCGTTCAGGCGAGAGCGGGCAAGGAGATGGTGCAACACTGACAGGGGGAGAAAAAGAGAATCTGATACCCCCTCTGCTCTTGGCAGGTCTGACCACGACTGCCGTAAGATCAAAGAAAACAGCGCGAACCCTGGCAGACACTAAATTAGAGATGGAGATCATCAGTCAACGTGGATCTGGAGGACTTGAAGATTACAGGCCCTCGCGGAACAACATAGCCAAGTTGAAGCTGGAAGGACAACTCGACGTGGTCGAGTACAGTCGAGTCACTGTGCCGGAATCAGTCCACATGGGAGATCTAGCAGGAGGTTATGTGGAGATGTTGAAAGCGAGAAAGTCAGCGAGAGGGCACCTGATGGCTTGGAGCGAGAAGCGAGCCATGCAGGAATATCTGAAAGAGCTCACGGAGAATTCAAACTTAAATCGAAAAGAATACGGCACGGTAATGTCCTCTGAAGCGAACGAAATTGGATTGGAAAAGCTACTAGAAATCTCTTGGAGGGCGGCCCTCCAGAGATACTTCGACGAGTCGATGCATGCACCTGCTATGGTGGCAGCATACCTGGCTCATCCTTGCATGAGAACTGATCTGCAAGTACGGTTGGCTTGGTGCCTGATGGGCATCAAGAAGGCGGAGTATGAAGCCAGTAATGATTCGAAATCACGGGAACAGGAGCTGGAGTTGATGGGAGCTCTGCGAGCGTTGATTTCAAAAGACGATTCTGCGATAGCATGGGCCAAGCGTAAGGATGCCCTTTGCTTTGTCAGGTTCGTGGTGGATCGTATCCCCACTCTTGTTTTGGGAGAATGTATAAGGATCATTCGGCAAAAGGGAGTTGATTGCGAAAGGAACTTCCTGAGGGCACTCCTGGAACTATATCAGGACATGCCGTTGACTGTACCAAATAAGGAGTCGAATGGAGAGCTATCGCAAGTTGGAAGAAGTGAGAAGATGTTCCAACAAAGAATTGAAAGTGAGCCGGGAGTTGATTGAAGCAGTCAAAGGACAAAAAGAGTTTGCAACACTAGGGAAACTGAAGTCGTTCCAATATGTGTCTGGCATACCGGGGAGGGCGTATAATCCCTTCGTGAATGAAGAAGCCAGGGAAGCGTACTTCGACTATGAGCAAGTCATAGTACTCAATTTCTGGGTCGAACGTATTAAAGAAACTGGGATGCTGATGGTGGAACAACCCAAGCTGGGAATTATCTTGGAAGAACGAGTGGTCGAACCCTCGGTTCCCGAGCTAAAGGGGCAAGTGAGTTTTGATTGTAGTTCTTGGGACGGTCCCTTGAAAACCAGTCTAGTGACGATGTGGGAACTCATGAAGCCTTCTTGGTGTCCTCATCCTAACGCCGGCTTAACCTGGGACATGACGGCGGATATCACGTTAGACCTAGATGATGACGCGAGTTTGCATGATCTGGCCATGATACATCATCCGCTGGCCATGAGATTGACGAAGCGGAAGAGCAACCCATCCACGGAGCTGTCCGAGGAAGGTCCATCGAGCAATTGGTTGAAGCAAGGCACATGTTTGGCTCAGCATAGTGGGATGGAAGGACATGTTTGTAACCTGGGACACTGCCTGGTTACGCTGAGCGAGCAGCTTCGGCAACTGGCACGATTGTACGGAAGATTGAGCATGTCGGATAAGAGTGGCATGGAGTTGGTCGCGGACTGTCATGGGGTGACGGATGTAAACTTGATCACAGCCTTGGGATTTTGTAGCATGAGGAGTTCGATTGAATCGCTTGAGCGCCTGGAGCGTGCCCATGAGCTAGTGACGTCCCTCAGCGTGGAAGTATTCCCTGGAGCATTGCAAACGGAGCAGAAGATCGGAGGCTGGAGAGAAGCTCTGGAGAACGAGATGAATCTGAAAGATAGTGAGGCCTATCATAAACCGACTGGTTCAAAATATCTGGTGGGTTCAAGCTCCGCACCATATTGCAGTAGTAGATATCCTACACACATGGTGGTGATGGATGCAAGGACACAGCAGGTGTTGATTGACCAACTTTTCTCTGTGCCAAAGTGCGTAAGGTTGGCCCGAATGTCGGAGAGGTCACATGATTTATTGGCGAAGATCTTTCGGGCAGTCCCGAAGAGATCTGAAGGCGAGTTGCAAGACGTAGTGGGTGAAGAGTTTCTGAGATTAAACGAAGGCAATGTGAGTGAGTTCCAGAAGCAGAAAGCGAGTGGAGCGTTACCCACTGAATTCCCCACCATAGAAGAGAAAGACGACTCACACAGAATTCTGATGGAGGTGGAACCGTTGCTGGGAGCCTCAGGGTATCGGACCCGAAGGGACATAGTGAGAACCCATGGGGAGTATCCTTGCCACTTTTTGGCGCAGACGTTGTGGTACCCCAAACTCGGGAATCTGATGCTAGTATGGGACGTGGAAGAGTTGTACTCTACGGGGTTGCCCGATCAGATTCAACAGGTGTCAATCGTGGTGGTTAGTGCCATGCTGGCAGTGAGATGGCTGGAGGCTAACGCGGACACAAGTGAACAGGAGACGGCCGTGCCGACTCCTGAACAGCTGAGCAAAGTGAAGATGAGTCATGAATTGGATCTTTTCAGAACCACCTGCAAGGTTCCGAGAATACCTAAAGCCATTGAAAGAATATGGTCAAGGCAAAGATTGATGCTTTGGTTCCGTGCAAGGATGACATCGTGGATGTATGAGCGCGCGAAGCGTCACATGTCGAGGAACACGGAAGCCTATCAATCTTTCCAGCTAGATATAGGACCAGGAACCTATAAGAGAGCATTCCTGACGCACAGAAACGCGGTCACCACGGCGGTGAAGCGGGTAGCTGGGGCGCCTTGTGTAACTGAAGATGGGAAGAAAGAGGTCTTAAGAGCTGACCTAGAACGAAATGTGAGCCTATGTCTTCACAACAGCTTTTGCAGGAACCGGGAGCAAAAGGTTAATGTTGACTTGCTACCTTGTTGCAAACCGAGGCTGTTGGAACAGGAGAGTTGGGGCACGGCCCGCAACTCCATGGACATGCTGGAGAAAGTATTGGAAGACAGCGAAGCTGAAGATCAAGATGGAGAAGTGATGGAATGAAGATGAACAAAGAAGAGAAGAGAAGGAGAAAAAACTTGATTGTCTTTGTGTGCTAAAACTTGGACCAATCAACCAAGTTTTGATTATTGAACTTGTTAAACTTTTTGTTTTGATTTAGTTTGGTCAAACCAAACTTTGAAAATTGTTACAATTGTTAAATTGTTGAAAAAGAAATTTTAGTTATGACTATTTATGTATGTATATATAGAACATAGGTGAGTATATTTACCTATTTAAACACGATTGAAGTTTTTAACCTGTGTAAGACACAATTTCACTGTGTGGCGACATGGTAAGATTGAGTAAACTCGCTCGAGAAGGGTGGGTAACTCAATAACTTTCCTAGCCACAGAGTTTGTTAGTTTTAATATTGAAAGGACCGCATAAATAACTGATTATACTTTGTGAGTGACGTTAAGTTAATTTTAACGGGTGCGTGGCCGTGCCACGTCCCACTTTTTAATCACAAAGAGCAAAAAGAAATTTTATGGCAAGACGACGTAAGTAGTCAGAAAAGAAATTTTATCTAGGACACTCCTCATGGTGCAAATTTTGTGAAAATGTTAAAAGGCAGTGAGATGTGGTACGATGCCATTTGTGAACACGTAGTGAGTTGAGGTGGGGTAGATAAATTTCATTTTCTTATGCGATTTGTAAGATTGATTACAGAGAACTGGATAACTACTTGACGATAAACCGGTGTTATGCGATCAATAGGGACATTGATGGGGACTGTCCGGGGAGTATGTGCCATTCTGCCAGATGGCACAGCGCAACCTTCCGACGAAGCACGAATCAGAGAGAAAAGGCCTTAACAGCAAAAAAGTTCTTGAAAGGAGGGTCGAAGTATTCTGAAATTTTCTATTTTTAAAATTTCGATTTTCAAGTTGATATTTCTCAGAAATACGAAAAACGGCCATTTTGACCAAGAAAGCTGAAAAAAACAGAACAACGCAAAATAGTGTGAAAAACGGTCGCACAAGAGACAAAAAACACGAAGCCTCTTATCGTGGCAACAAAGCACAATAAGACCCTTATCAGCGGATATTAGTGGAGAAGGAAGCTTCGGTGGGGAAGGAATATTCCACGGAACCCTCCCGGGACGCAAATTAGAAGAGATAAGAGCGTTATCGCAGGAATATTACGGGAGCGGAGGCTTGGTCCCCCAGAGACTGTTTTATGTGAAGGGACTGTATAAAACTGACTGTATAGCTACTTGGATGTCGTGAAACTTTAAATTAACACCGGTATAATTTGATATTTTAGAATATGAGTAGCTAGAAAGAGGAAAGGGTCAATCCATCTCCAATGGATTTAATATAGAACTGTCACACAAAAACATGTTAAAATAGGTTGTTCGAGCCGTGTTTTTAATGACAATCACGTAGTCTGAGGATCCGAGACTCAGCTATGCGGTTGTGTTCGCATGTAAACGAAAGCTGATCAAAAGTCGTTTGACTGTTGGCCTAAAAATAGTAACTTTTTACTTGGCCCTAAACAGACCAGAAAATCAACTGGCAAGGTCGAGACGGTGAAAAACGAGTAGGATTAAGGTAACTGACGCCTGCCAGTCGTTAATAGGTACTTTTTCTACGCTCCGTCGCTGTGTAGTATTTGGGCGAATGTTACATCCACTGTCACAAGCCGCCTATCAAACAGGCAGGAGTACTACCGAGAACGTTTTCGCTGTTAAAAATCTTTTTCAAAAAGCGATTTCGAGAGTTGACAGTGATTTCCACCTCCTCCTTCTTGACATGAGCGCCACCTTTGACTGTGTCGACAGAAGAAATTTGTAAGAACCTAAGCATATGCACTGTAAGAAAGCTTTGTAAGAACCTAAGCATATGCACTGAGGAACCCAGAGCAGGCAGCTTTTTAAAACAGAATCCCTGTCAGTATAGATTGCGAACGTCGCTTGCGTATTCGGAACAGTAAATGACCAAATAACTTTTGACTGCGAACGCCGCTTGAGAAAGCTTTGTAAGAACCTAAGCATATGCACTGAGGAACCCAGAGCAGGCAGCTTTTTAAAACAAAATCTCCCCGTCAGTATAGATTGCGAAAGCTTTGTAAGAACCTAAGTATATGCACTGAGGAACCCAGAGCAGGCAGCTTTTTAAAACAGAATCTCCCTGTCAGTATAGATTTGAGAAAGCTTTGTAAGAACCTAAGCATATGCACTAAGGAACCCAGAGCAGGCAGCTTTTTAAAACAGAATCTCCCTGTCAGTATAGATTGCGAACGCCGCTTGCGTACTCAGAACAGTAAATGACCAAATAAATTTTTTATTTGGATCACTTGTATATTAAACTTTCTCGTGTCGAGTTGCGTGTTCTTATTGAAGAAATGTAACCCGTATCGATTTTAATTGTAAGGACATCAACACTTGTCATCTTCTTTTATCATTATCACTTCCATATCTAGAAAATTTCGAGGATCTTGACTGGAATACGTGATGAAGGCACTCCTGACTGTAACCTCGGTTACTATGATACTTATGACCTTCTGATTACTTATTAAAAAAGTATTTTTTCTTGCTAGGATTTTACTGGGATCATTCTGTGCTACGTGCACAGCAACCGGCTATTCTTGTATTGTCTATGGAATCGTTGGCTTTATAATTGACGGGTTGGCTTACGACACGGTGACTTACATCTCCATTTCTTTTTCGAGTGTCTGATGAAAAGAAATTGCGATGGGTCCTTTTTTATATTTTTGTTCAGTAGCTCTTTGTCCGGAGCTGATTTCTGTTGTACCAAAAAAAGTCGTGTTTGCAAACAAATAGTTTTTAGATCGTTATGGGAAAAGGTGCTCCACGTGGTATCCGAACCGCTCGCAAACTGCGAAACCACAGACGTGTTCAATTGTGGAATGATAAAGACTACAAAAAGTCACATTTGGGAACAGCTCTGAAAGCCAACCCTTTTGGTGGGGCTTCCCATGCCAAAGGAATTGTACTCGAGAAGGTAATTTTTTTGTGAGTGGATATTAAGGACGAGAATTGTATACAAAGCTGGAGAAAATGCTGAAAAATCAGAATGTTTTATTTACATTGTTATTGGGATCTGAAGATTGTTGTATAATTGTCTGCTGATTTAGGTCGGCGTGGAGGCCAAGCAGCCGAACTCTGCTATCAGAAAATGCGTTCGAGTCCAGCTGATCAAAAACGGCAAGAAGATCACAGCTTTCGTGCCCAGGGACGGATCTCTCAATTACATTGAGGAGAACGATGAGGTTCTGGTTGCCGGATTTGGTCGAAAGGGTCATGCCGTCGGAGATATTCCCGGTGTGCGGTTCAAGATCGTGAAAGTCGCCAATGTCTCGCTTTTGGCCATCTTCAAAGGAAAGAAGGAGAGGCCCCGAGCTTGAGCAACTGAAAGTCAGAATGAAATGAGCATTAATTGCTGTTTATTCCTTAAATTGAAATAAATGTACTCATTTCAAAATTTTTTGTTTATAAGACAAAAGCACTTAGATCTTCTCCGAACTCATAGGTTTTCGAATCAGTTACATTTTTGGGCAAAATTTTTGGTTAACAATGTTCTGAAGTCTTCTCAGCTGATTAATCGCTTGCAAAGGATAATCATCTGACAGCATTTGTTTATAAAAAGCCAAAGCAGGCTCTTTTTTTTTTAGGAAATATGCTTTTTTACACTGTATGATTGTAACCTCTTAAGTTTTTGCCAAAAAGCTCTTGAGAGTCTGTTTTTTACACTTAATCTCATTATCGTCTAATGAGCATATGTTTTTCGATCGAGAACTTGAATTTTTCATCTTCCGAGTTATCGTGTTTTGATGTTTAAACTTCATTCTTCAAACTTTTCAATGCCGTTGCGATTAGCGATGTTTAAACTGGAGTTCATTCTGAGCCCTTGCTAACTCATAAGCAAAGTTTAAACAACATACTTCATGTCTCTTTTCACTTGAGAGATCACATGTACCTGTAACCTGGAATTAGACTTTTTTAACCTCTCAAACACTTTCTTTTTAGCAATCTGTAAAATAGCTAGAGTTTACTTTCACGTTACTCATCAGCTCAAGTACTTGAAATATTAAATAAAATATCTATCATAAAGGTAGTAATTAGGTTGAGTTCATTTAAGGTAGTAATTGATTTTCCAAATACGTATATTTGAAATTTTTGATTTTTTCGGATTTGTGGTTTTCGTCTTAAATTTCGTCGGTTAGTTTTTATTTTATGAATGTCATTTATAATATTATTACAGTTTTTATCGGTTTACTTCCCGAAATTTTTACTAAAATTGCAAGATTAAGTACGGATGGGTCATGAAAACGCGTGAAACTTTATAAAAACATGTTTTAACAACAGTTGTATTTTCGACTCAATAGGGGTCGACCCCAATTTTTTTGCTTTAGTTTTTGCTCTTAAAGCCTTTCCCAATGCTTTTAAGGCAGTTTATAAATATCTTCCGATACAAACATGTAGTTTTTGTTGGTTGTTTTTTCGACTTTTTTCAAGTAGTTTCTTCAATAAAAGTTTTCACAATTTTTTGCCTTTCGTCTGTTTTTCCATTCACTGTCTTATAGCGCAATGTTTTTCTTTGTATTGCAAGTGTTGCAAAGCTCCGCTTCGCCTCTGTGTTTGATAATGAGCTTCACCATCTTAAGAAAAATCATAAATAAGTAGGAGCTACTTTTGATCCGACCATGTTTTGTCCTAAACTGCAAAAAAAACACTAAGGTCAGAAACGGATATGATCCTGGAAGTCATAAGACGAATCATCTTGGGGTCAATCAAAAGGAACGCTTTTTGAAACCCATAATCCAGACCATTGCCGACATATTTCTGGGCATTTCCTCAAAATATTTTAATATGATACAAAATAATATGATACTCGAAAATTCTGACTGATCTACTTATCTATCTACCTATATCTATCTATACTATATTTAAATGCTATTGACAGCTATCTCCCATGTTTAAGCATAATAATTTTGCATGTTTAACGAAAGAATTTTTTCATGTTTAAGCTATGTCATATATTGCAATGCTTAAGAAATTTTTTTAATTGGTTTTCAGCAAGGTCATTAATTTTTCAGTAATTTTTTTTCGAGGCCAAATTAAGTCTGTCTGTCTGTCTGTATACTTGCTTTTTTATTTAATTTGATTATGTCTGTCTACCCGTCTACTATTTTTTTAACTTTCAATTTGGTTTCGACGATTCAGTTTAAAATAATACTACTGTCAAACGGTTGTCTCTAATCTTTTTTTCTCTTTATCTGGCTCCAACCTTGCCTCCAAATATGACTGCTCAAATCATTTAAGCTTTCGAGAGATGAAGTTTTTTGTGATTTTTCAAAAAAAAATTTAAAATAAAATTAAATCAATTTTTTTCTTCAAAATTTGAAAAATGGCAACCCTGTAGTTGGGCGCTATCAGAGTGTTTTCAGGGGGTTGCGAACCTTGCCTCCAATTCTGACTGCTCAAGTTGCTGTAGTTTTCGAGATATGACGTTTTTTGTGATTTTTTCAAAACAATTTTCAAAATTTTAAAATATTTTTTTTTTCAGAATTTGAAATTCTTTAATTTGTATCTGGGTGCTGTCAGGGTACTCTCAGGAGTTGGGAATCTTGGCTCCAAATCTGACTGCTCAAATCCGTTTATTTTTCGAGATGACGTTTTTTTGTGATTTTTCAAAAAAAGTTAAATTAATTTTTTTCTTCAAAATTTTGAAATTTTGCAACACTAGTTGGGGGCTATCAGAAAACTTTCAGGGGTTGCGAACCTTGACTCCAATTACGACTGCTGAAGTTGCTGTAGTTTTCGAGATATGACGGTTTTTGTGATTTTTTCAAAACATTTTTCAAAAACTTAAATTCATTTTTTTTTCAAAATTTCAAATTCTTTAAGCTGTTGGGTGCTGCCAGGGTACTCTCAGGAGTTGCAAATCTTGCCCTCAAATATTACTGCTCAATTGCTTTTAGTTTTTGTCGTATGATGTTTTTAGTGATATTTTCAAAATTTTTCAGAAAACCCAAACAAACTTTTTTTTAAAAATTTGAAATTCCCAACCCTGTAGTTGGATGCTGTCGGGTTTTCTCAGGGGTTGCGAATCTTGCTTCCAAATATGATTGCTCAAATTCTTGTAGTTTTTAAGATATGACGTGTTTTGTCATTTTTCAAAAAAGTTTCAGAAAACGCAAACAATTTTTTTTTCTTCAAAATTTGAAATTCCCAACCCTGTTTTTGTGGGGACTATCAGAGTACTCTCGCGGTTTGCGAACCTTGCATCCAATTATGACTGCTCAAATTTTTGTGTTTTTTGAAGTTTTCCAGATATGACGTTTTTATGATTTTTCAAAATTTTTCATAAAACTCAATTTTGAGTGTTTTTTAATTTGAAATTCCTAACCCTGTAGTTTGGTGCTGCCAGGGTACTTCCAGGAGTTGTAAATCCTGCCTCCAAATATGACTACTCAAATACTTGTACTTTTCGAGATTTGACGTTTTCGAGATGACGAAAAAAAGGAATTAAAAAATATCAAATATGAAATTACCATGTAATTGGGTGCTTTCAGAGTTCACTAAAAGCCTGCAGATCTGGTTTCCAGATCATGTTCCCAGTTTTTCATGTTATCATAAATTCGAAGCACCGAAGGTGCGTTACACTCTAGTCTTTTTAAAAAAAATTGCCGTGTCACTAATTTTATCTTTTTGGCGGCCTGTTTGCCATGCTATGTTTGTGCTGTATTACAAATGTTGCGATCTGCTTCGTCTCAGTTAATGAACCAAACTTTCACATTCTAAACCTAGATAAGTTCCTCTTGAATGATCTTCGATTTCAGATTTTCGTGAATTTGCATAAAAATATATAGTTATTACTCTTGAAAGAGCTATTGTCTTCCATCCCGCAAAAATTTTGTCGCGTGAACGTTTTTGGTTACCGGCTAGTCTTATAAGATCAGTAGTAAACAGTTGGATTTTAGTGAAACCCGGCTTAGTGAAACAAATTCTGTGAGTGGCGTCAAGATTTGGCAGAGAATGCATAGCATTTTGAGCGCCGATAGACCAGTTAATTTTTTTCTGCATACGTTTTTTTTGTCTCATAAGCTGTGCTCTTTATTTTAACTAATCGAAAGGTTTTTTTAAATGTTCAAATCCATGTTTATTTTTTGAAATTATTTCCCATTTTTTGTCTGCTTTCTTTCAGTTTATTCTGTTGTTTTAAACAAATATACACCGATTTTTTGAGTTCATCTGCTTTCTACTTCTCTCTATATTTGTTCCAAACACTGGAATTAAACGGAAAGGAGGAACCATGAGGGTGTGTAGGTCAGCGAATGTGGAATCATTTGAAGACATTTCAATTTGTTCCGCTTCCTTGGTACTATTTCAAGGTATCCAATTTGGCCGACAGATCCTGAAATTTTTCTAAAAGCGACTTCGGCACCAATATATAATATTTTTGAGGGGGGAGAGCGTTCCGAAATCGCGTTTTTTGGGGGTCGAAACCTTCCAAGAACATTTTTGCTCTTTTTTAAAGATTCGACGTTCGCAGAAAAATTGATCAGAATAGTGTCTGTTTAGTGATTTGGGAGAGCTCGCAAAACCAATTTAGTCGTTCTCAATGTTCGAAAATCTGATCCCACCCCCATTGCTTATGGAAAATTTCTCCTGCTTTTTTCAGACAAGAGAATGAGCCGACGATCTTCTGGAAACGAACACAACTTGAAACATTGTGATAGTAACTCCAAATCACTTTGCTCTTCCAATCTAGATGTCATTCTTGAATCCATTCGAATGTGGGCTGGCGACCACGTTTTAACAGCCGTCTTCTTCGGCATCATGATAGCCGTCTCAGTGGTGCCATGTTTTGTTACTTTCACATTTATTGTATTCTCTCTATTTGTAGCTTTGTGCTCTATAGTATTTGTGGAGGGGGCGTTTTTCGTGTTCGGAGCCTTCTTCGTGTTTATTTTTATCGCAATATCAGTCGTGGCAGCCTCTTTAGGCACAGCTTCGCTCGCAATATTTCTGCATCTCTTCAGGTTATTTGTGCCAAACCCAATCGAACAAGATAGCTCAAAAGTGAACTGAATATGGGTGTTGAAAAAAAACATATCGAACTGTATTTGAGTGTGATTCCAGCGTGAACGACTTTGTGTTTTATCATTTTGTAATAGTTTTTAGACGTGTATTTTTGCAATCAATTAGTACGATTTAACTAGTGTTTTTATACGTGTATTATTGCAATCAAGTAGTAAAATTTATTAACTAGGTTTTAGACATTTGAGTTTTTCCTTAGTTTTGACATGCAGTTGAGATCATCCGATAGAGAAGGAGACTGCTTCAAGCTAGACGCATTGCCAAATTTACATATTCTAAAACAACAAACGAGTACATTAATAAAAAAAAGAGTAAGATAAACTCTTGGAACTGAAAATGTAAGAATACGTCTTGGCCTGTTTCCTCATTTCCGAGGCTATGAAGCATATATATTGCATGTATCCTTTCGCTGATTATAGAAGCTAGATATCCTTTTAGCTGTTAATCAGGAAAAGGCAAAGCTTAGATTTAAATCGGAATGAGCAGAAAAGACCGAGTACTACTCATTTTAATTTAAAAAAAAAACACTTGAAAGTTAAACAGAAGCAATTGGTGATATGATATACTAGTTAGTTATTGTTGCACCTTTTGGAGAAAGTATTGGATTATATATGCTTGGTGTTTTTATTGAGATCAGTTTCGGCGTTCGAATAGTAGTTCTCAGCGACAATTTTTTGGTACCACAGAAAGTATCGCCTCCCTGAGTTCAAATGAGAAAAGATATCTTACTTGTAAAATTTTTTGCTAAATTAATTGGTTATCAAAAATTGTAAGCTTGGAAAGGTTCTGTACTAATTTATGCGCGCTTGTCAGAATTTATCTTTGGCGAGGAAAGTGTTAGCACGTGTTATTTCAGCGTGGCAAATGATCCTGCAGTCAAAATCATTCCAAATTGATTTGAGGCGATCTAATTGTTCATATTGATGCCCCATATCCCTCAAACTTATAGCACTCCATATAAAGTTTTGGCTGTTGGAAAGAAAAACAATCAAAGTTCAAATTGATAGTTTATCCAAGTTTTTTGCCAAAAGCTATTCGAGACCAGTTTATGGGAAATCGGACAAGAATTGGGCTACGATGTTATGTTGCAGAAGGTAAGTGCGTTATTTGTGCCATGCTGTAAGAATGACTTGGATACTGCCGCGAAGAGGTTTTTCTCATCAAAAACAGGTTAAGCTCCTAGAAAATAAATTGGACCCTCAAGACTCACACTGAGAAAACAGAGGAATAGAATTAAAATTGGAAGAAAATCATATAAATGTAACTAATGTGTACAGCTCACTAGACTCAAGCTGCGACTCTGGTTACAACTCGTCCATAAATCAAATACTCAATTTCGGGGAATCTAATTTTTTTCGGTGACTTAATTACTCATAACTTTCTCTGGTTCTCTGAATTTGACGAGGTTGCTAAAGGAACTACACTAGCCAAAGAAATTGATGACTCAGACCATGTAGTCATAAATGAGAATCTCAATTTGTGAAAGGCACCCGACATAAGTCTTGCTAGTGCAAACCTGGTATTGAATGTTAGCTAGACCCCAGAGTCTTGCCTTGGCTTTGATCATCAGGCAATCGTACTAACCCTTTTTTGATGACAATTTTTTTGAACTATTAAAAAGAACTTTCATAACTTTAACTTTCATAACATTCGGCAAAATTTTCATATATACTTTTAACTAACGCGATAAATAGTTTGAATTCGTTAATACCCTCACCCACAAAGAAGTTAGTCACAATTTATGAAAAACTGCCACCTCTTTAGCAGGCAAATCAGCTGAAAATGCACAAAATCAACCCATAAATTTGAATTAACCATTGTATGATTCGAAAAAATGTGGCACTCACTTCAATTAACAATTGTCCTCAACCGCGCATCCCAAATAAAGAGAAATGCAGCGCGCTCAGCAGACTAAAAGAAAGGCGTTTTAAATCCACCATAATTGTTCCAGAGGTCATCACAACCTAAATGAAACTGAACAAGAAAAGGAAAGATTTAGGGCCGGACATTATTGTGACCATTTATCTGAACTACCCCGGAGAGAAAGGTATCAACTTCCTTATAGAACTAGCTTGTATCACTCACTCTCAACTCGTGAATCATTCTGCAAATCTGGGAGGCCGATCGACTCTATCTTTTTTTTTTGAAACCGCACAACAGCAAAAATGAAGCTCACAAAGTGCTCTTATCCCTACTAGCTAAATTGATTAAAAGTAGCTTGCTGCGTGATTTCAGCGTCTCCCCCTAGTAGATCACCACGAATTTAGAAAACAGAGGTCAAAAAACACTGCTTCAAACCGCATAACCCCTGACACACTCTTGGTTGCCTTAGACCTTATTGCAACTTTTGACACAGTGGATCACGGTATCGTTTTGCATGCTACTAAAAATTCGACTCTCCCAAACAACACAAAATACGGATAACAACATATCTACAAGCCAAAGCAACTTGTGTTACTTGTGTATGAATTTAGGAACGAAAAAAGAATGCGACGAATACAACAATGCGTGCAGCAAGTAGGTGTTTTGCCTATTCTTCAATATATACATATGATCAATGACACTTCCATCTGCCAAAAACATCAATTAAACAACATATGCAGATGGTTTTTCTATCATCACCACTGGATATAACACGACTGAACGTAAACTACATGGTACAGCCCCACCTATGTTTTTTAAATGTTGGGCTTTAAAAACGCAGTTTAAAACTATCTGCAGACAAATTTTCAGAACAATAAGAATCTGGAATAAAGCATTAAAGAATCATTGTAATATGATTACCGAAAAGATACTCGAAAAAACTATCTACCATTCAAAAATCTCAACTTTTAGGAGTCACCTTTGATAATCCCTTCTATTTCACTGAGTATTTTACCTAAATTATAAAATTGTCCAAACACGCTTTAACTAATTTAAAAAAAACTCCTAGGCTCAAACCGGGGGCGCATTAAAGAAACTCTTTTGTACTTATAAGGCCATTAGGCGTAGCGTTCTGATTTTCGCAGCTCCTGTCCGGGCACCTTTAGAAAATTAACTTAGCTCTAAAAACGCAGTCGTGCAGCACGCAGTCTTGCGAGCAAAAACACAGTCTTGCCTTCGTGGGAAATATCTTCAAACTCGAAAAAAGAGCACTTAGAATTGTAACCAGCTGCATAAAAATGTCACATCCAGCAAAAGAACACAATGAAAAGTTGGGCAAACATTTTTTATTTGGCTGCCATCAACAAAAATGATGTGACCACAACGCAACCAACCACAAGCCAATGTCGAGACTTATGGAAGAAAACTTGGCGAAAATACTGTGGTAACATCAAAAAATAACTTGATGAAAATGATCACATTACACCAGCAAAGTAGCTCTAAGACAATTCGTTCAAATAAGATGCGAAACTAGGTTACTGAACTTCCCTTCAAACCGAGGGGCTCTCAAGCTCCAGAAATAGCTTCGGAACAAGCAGCCTTCACAGAATTAACGACGTACTCTTCAACTCCGCTGTGGATATAACACGCAATTAAGTAGCTATTTGTCGAGGTTAGACAAAAAAAAACAATCGCCCAAACTGTTGCGCTAGTCCGTGTGACATTCACCACCTCCACTTCAACGGTCCAGTCAAGCTAACATCTCTAACACTTGACATCTTGTGGGACAACCTCGTTGCTGTCGCTGAATGGCTCAACTGAACAACATAACAGGGAACATTAGGAGTTTTTCTCGTTTCTCCGCAACTGCCCGCTTGAACCTGTCGCGCGAGTTTTTCTCGTTTCTCCGCACTAATTAAAAACTGCCCGCTTGAACTGGTCACGCGCGTTTTGCTCGGCTCTCCGTACCAAAAATTATCCCCCAGAATAGGTTTTACTCAGTACTGTCAAAGGGGGCCGCTCTCAGCGAACCATGGGAAAGCCATAGTTACTGATTGACGGACAAGATGAAATCACAATACTCGAATAGGACAGGTTAATGGAAATGGGACGACCGCTTCTGTTTTAGCTACAAACAATAAGGAGAAATCTGAGGTTTCAGACTCAAAAAGCTCGTTTTCACACAAAAATTTATTTTAAACAAGGTTCCTAAAATGACTTTTTTGCACAGTTTCTCCATAGTGTTTTAGGGGCCTCGGAAAAAGTTTTAAGCTGACCCAAAACAGTGATAAAAGATCCCGTTCTGGGGACCTCAGAAAAGGTATCAGGACCTCTTAAATGCAAGTCAACCGAATGTTTGAAATTTTCCGAAAACCTATCCTACTGAAAAATTCCGTAAGCCACTTATATGGAGCCTGGATGGGTGATATTTTACAATAGGTGGTAATTTTGGGCATAGTCCATGTATTAAATTCAAGAAATATAATGCATAATACAGTCGTTTCAGTTTCAATCAATTGATAGTTGTTCTTAATAAATTACTCTGCCAGATATAATTTTATTCAAAAACTTAACTTAACACTTAATCAAAAAAATTGGGGTTTGAAATGATAAATACTGTTTGAAGTATAATAAAAAGCTATCCAGCTATTAACTTGAATCTGCCACCTATTGTGATATATCACCCCTGGCTATATTGTTTCTGAGTCTCAATTGGTAAAGCCATTACATCCTGAACGGTAGCTCGGGGTTCGAACCGATCGCAACAGGCTATCTTCGGCTGAAAACTAAAAAGTATAAAACTTAGAATCATTTGAGCCAATTACACTTGCGAGCGTTGTGTTATTCGGTCAGTGCACATATTTACAACCTAACTCGCATTAGTTGGTGCTCAGCAAAGCACAAATTTTCCATTTGAGGATATGTGTGGTGTTCATGTCTTTTTTCCGCATGTGTTTTGTTGGTATTATTGGTGAATGGTGTTTAGAATACAAGGAGGGCAAATGTAACAATTGTTAAAACTCTCAATCTGTGGGTCGGAGGCTCAAAATGGGATGTACGCGGATTTTTTTTTGCTTTTTTGCGATTTTATTTATTTTTGCTTTTTTATTATTTTTGCTTCTTATTTTTGCTTTTTTGCGATTTTAACTCTTTCTTGCCACTTGCGAAATGCCGCTTTGCCTGTGTCATGACTTGTTGTTCCGACCATTCAAATTGGGGAGTAAAATATCTTGGGGTGTGTTTGTTCCGATCATTGAAAATGGGTAGGAACTTTGTATTCGGGTGTTTTATTTTTTTTCTTTTTTTTTCCACGAAAATTCAGATATGACAAGCAACCCCTAAATGGGTTGAGTGATATATTTTAATTGAAGCCCTTTCAGTCGTGATTTCAACCACCGCACAAATTTTCCAAAAAAAGGTCCCAGTGTGGAGAAGAACTGGTATAAAATCGTCAGTTCAATTTCGAGGAAGTAATTTGAGTGATTAAATTTTATGAAATAAAATTTTTAATGTAGGTAGTGAAAAACTAAGTTGTACTACCTAAAATTTTGAAGTTTTATTCAGCGCTTCCTTTTCAGTTTTTTTTTAAAATTTTTCTACTTCGTTTGCTCATCTTTCGAAATCAACTGTTGTCAATAATGCCAAAATCAATAAGGTCTACACGTTCAATTCGTTCTCTCATCACAACACCCACACAGAAAATGACTTATAGGGAAACAAATTTTGAAACCGCTTTTCTTTCGAGGCATATTTCCATAGTTAAATAAATTTATATTTATAAATTCGCTTCGGCTTGAATTTTGGATAAGTAACTACAAAAGCTGATTATTATGAAAATACCCACGATTTCGAAGATGGCATTGCCTGGCAGTGTTCGGAGGGTGTAAAGGCCGAGGGTGGGGCAGACATGTTCTAGCCATCCTGCCAACAGTTCTGTGTCGAGGGCCACATCCTTGTTGTGAACTGGGTTGTCGTGCTCCTCCATCCACCAGAGCTTCTTCACGCTCTGAATCTGAACTCCTTCGACTGCAATGGAATGAAAAATAAATTCAAAAAACGATTTAGTTAGCCGCGTAAAAACGACGAGCATGTTTTTTTGGGTCTGATAAGCATATTATTGTTTGTTCTTTTTTCTGCAACTCGATGTCATGCATAGACACGATTCTTTAGCGGTAATAAGTTGCTACGACAAAACATGTATTTTTACGCTTGCGATTAGCAAGCGATATCAAACTGGAAAAAAAAAGACTTTTTTCGGGTTAACAACTAGTTTAACAGAATCACTTGATAGCTTTATTAATGAAGTTAATTGTCATGAAAATGTGGGTCCAGTAAAAAGCAGGTTTAAGACGCGAAAGATAAAACGAACGAATCCGAGACCATGCCAGATTTTTTAGAGTCGATGAACGTAGTTAAGACTCTTATATAAGTCTTGATGATTTTTTTATCGTTTTTTTACAGGAAAATCTTCGCCTGTGTTGATTTTTACGTGTAAACAGCATTTTAACAAAATCGCTGAAACAGTTTTTTTGCTAATACTTTTGTCAACCAACAGACATGAAAATGTTGGCTTTTAAATACCCAATTTTTCGAAATTTTTCATCTTGAATCTAAAATTTGCAACTCGGCCTGATTACCTCATTTTTGTCCTTTGAAGAGCGAAAAAGTTTCTTTTGCGTGCGAGACCTTCGAGAAGTCTCAAGTTTTTAATGAATTTCAAAATGTTTTAACGATCAATCTTAAATGACTTTTTTGGCTCGACAGCTGTCTGCACAGAAAATATTGACTTCGTTTTTCTCGTTTCGATGCTAAGTTCTAGCGGCTGTATTTTTTTCAACGTTTTTGTTAACTAATTTTTCGATTGAATGGCTTTTGTCTCAACTTGCCCTGATATATTTCTGCTGTATTGCACGTGGTGCGAAGCTCCGCGTCTTGTCTGTGTAACAATTTTTATCTTAAGCTGGTTTGGGTTTTCAGTTTTTTGTTTTCTTGATTTGATTTTTTTTTTCAAACCCCGATCCCATTCGATGCAGGACCAACCGTGGAGGGGGGGGGGGGGTGCCATCTATTTTGCCGTATCGAGGTCCACATCGAGTTCACAAACACAACTTTTCCAATTGTTTGTTTTTGGTTTTTCATGATGTTCATTGTTGCTTTTTTACCCTTGCGATAAGCAAGCGTATTGCAATCGGGTACAAGACTTTTTTTTCCGTAAATAACTTTGTTCACAGGACTGACCTCATTGAGCCTGGACTCCATCGTATGCGTATTTTATGTACACTAGCCAGCTTGCGAGCGTTAGTGAATTATTAGGAAGCTTTTTTTTACCTAACTGGCAAATAAAAGTGTTCATTATTTGGTGGCAAAGTGTTCATTATTTGGTGGCTTTTTTGCTATGATCACGATCTGCAGAATTGAAAATCTTATAACATCTGTTCTCTGTTTTATTTGCGGCCAGTGTATGTATGGCTGAGTGTTTAGTGCGTGAGTCTAAATCTCTAGGTCGCAGATCGAATCCGAGACGTAGCCGAATTTAGGCGACCTATCTACTGAGACGACAAAGGCCTCTGGTTGGAATTCTGCCGGGCCTCTTTTTTGTAAACCTGAGTTTTGGTGCTTTTTCGGATTATCGTTCGTCTGTTTATTTTTGTCGGCTTAGTTCCCGTAGCCCAATTTTTTTGAAGGTCAGCTTTCTTTAAGTTTCTATTACAACCATGCTTGACAAAGTTCGCTTCCAGTCGGGACTAAATTTAAATTAGTCAACAAACTGAAATTTGTTGACTAATTTAGATTTAGAGTGCCTCTTTTTACCGGCTTTTTAGTTCTATGGTGCAGGTTTTTTTTCCGGACTTCTTTGAACTTTTTGCAATTTCTATGACAAAAATGATTTTTGAAGGTTGTTTTTGAGTTTTTGAATTTGATTTCTTGTTCCATTTGATTCTAATCAGTATAATTTATTTTTCTATCGCAAGTCGTGCGCAGCTCAGCGTCGCCTCTGTGTTAATTGTACATGAGTATTCATAATCAAAATTCATAATACCGAAGTATCAAAAATCATAATATCGAAAAATGTTCGCTTCGTTCCAGGAAACCATTATCAGCTGTAACCGGTTACCGTTAGATATTTGTTTTACATTTCAAAATAGGAAAAATCTGAGTTCGCTCATTTTAGTTTGGCGATTTTATTGCAGTGATCAGTTAATAACCTAAAGGTTTTTAAAAATCGAAGAACATTTCAGACTCTTAGATAGGTCGCGATGTTTTTTTTTAGTTTTTTTTTCTTATCAGGAAAAGTCCTAAAATTTGTTCAGGCTCAAATGGTCTTTTTCGTTGCTTGACTTTTCATTTTTTAAAAACATTCAGTTCATTTCTTTTGCCAAATAGAAAGCAAGCTCGGCTTTCGAACAGCGAAAGCGTAAAGACCACGAAAAACGTGACTGACTTCTAGTTTCGAAAATGGAATTTAATTATCGAATATCGGAGCGAAATAAAAATTTTACCTAGTGATCAAATTTTCTCAAATTGGGGTAAATAAATAAGTGTCGATCATGTATTTTCTAAGAGTAATGAACGTAGTGAAGACTTATAAAGGTCTTGCTGATTTTTTTTGTTTTTTTTTTTTTTTTCAGGAAAAATTCTTAAAATTTGTTCACGCGCTTTTTTGATTCTTCGCGGTTTGACTTGTGATTTCTTTTTAAGTTCTGTGCTTTTCTGTTGTTTTAAGGAATTCAAACTCCACTACGGAACAGCAAAATTGTTAAGGTCACGAAAAACGTGATCGACTTCTTATTTTGAAAATGGTAATTAATTAACAGAATTCCCAGCGAAATAAAAAATTCACCTATTGATTCAGTTTTCTCAAATTGGGTTAATTTTAACAAAAAAGCGTCCATCATAAATTGTTTTACAAATTTAAAGAGCTCTAAGGCCATCTAATTTTTTATTTATGAGTTGAAGATTTTTGAAAAAAAAACAAGTCGGTTTTTTTTTCAATTTCCTGGCGTTCATTACTCTTTTCCAACTGACAGTTGGCTATGTTTTAGAAATTCAAAGAATTTTAAGGTCATCTTTATTCTTTGAAATTCATAAGTTGAGTGTTCTAAAATAAGTCATCAATTTTCTTCTGTTTACTGGTATTCATTTACTCTTTTCCAACTGTCTGTTGGCTCTTTTTTTTTAAAAAAAAAATGATCGATATGTAGTCACAAATTTTGAGATTTATTTTTTCGAAGATTTTACCTTTGTTAGTTATTTCTCAGGTATTACTATTTACAGCTAATTATTCTTGCTATAAGCAAAGGTATTGCTATCGGGTACTAGACTTGTTCCAGCGTAATTAATTTTGTTCACTAGAATTATCTTCCGGTCCCCTCTTTGGAAATAGTGAAAAATTATTTTGAGCTTGTTAGAATTTCAGTTATCCACTCTATTTGAAAATTGCTTTTGTATTTCTGTAATTTCACAAACTTGATTTGTTAAAATTTCCTTTTTTTTAGATTTTATTTTTTGCCTGAGGTTTTGTACTAGATTAGATCGGCCTAGTCGCCTCTTACTGCGACGTTTGGTGAGAAAAATCTTCGTGTCGGCGTGTGTTTGGGGGAATTCAAAACTATTATTATGAACTGAAGAACACTGCTGGGCGAATGCGCTCGTCGTACCATGCAGAAATAGAAGCCATTTGTATGAATAGTTTCTAATTCATTAGCTTCTGGAAACTCATTTATTAGATGTTTCAAGTGTTCATTATAATATATTATATGCATGTGTTTACATTTGCGAAGCAAGTATTTTAGGAATAACCATCTTTTTTTCCAAGCTAAGTCGCAAACTTTGTTGCCCTTTTTTGGGGCACCCATACAGCTTTTTCATAGCATGTGCTTTGACATTCGAATAGTAATAAATCAAGACTGTTGATGCCTTTCTAATTCATCAAATGAACAGCAAAAAGTGATTTGTTTTGAGCAACAACAATAATGAAAACTCTATTTTGATTTTTTTTACCTCAATATATCTCGCAGTTTTTTAAAATGCATAACTTATAAAAAAAAGGTGGCTTTATGTTTTGCGGTTTGTTACATGCTAAGTTAGTGTGGATGCCTTCTGTTTTTTATTCCAAATTATTACTTGCAAAATTGAGTCTATTTGTTTTTGGTGCCTCATTTGCTAAATCGCATTGGCAATTTATTAGCACATGTAGCTGCTTTGTTCGTGACTAGTGGTTGTCGGTTGTTGAGCTTGCGTGGATCAGTGGACAGTGCGTGAGACTCAAAATCTCTTAATTGCAGTAGGCTGCAGATTCGAATGCGACACGTAGCCGAGTTTTTGCTAATTCGAGGTTTATTTCTCTTTTTTCTTATTTAATTTGATAAAGCTGCCTTTTGGTCGTGTTCTCACAAGTGTTTGCTTAGCGCAGCGTTGCCTTTGTGTAACACTTGCGACAGCAAGTGTGTTGCAACCGCGTACGACAATTTTTTCCCGTAAATATGTTTGTCGCAGCACTCATCTCCTGTTCCCCTCTGGTAGAAATAATGTAACAGACTTATTTGAAATATCTGTCCTATTCTGAGGTTTCTGTTTATGTTAATTGTATTGTCACCAATTTGGTTTGTTAAATTTTCATTTTTCTATTTTTTCCGCTTTCAAGGTTTCCGCCTGTTTTACATAGGCTTAAAGGCCTCATATTGCGTCACTTGATCAGCGAATGGTTTTTGTGTCTGTGTTTTTGTGTCTGTGGATGCCTTCTGTTTTTTATTCCCAATTATTACTTGCAAAATTGAGTCTATTTGTTTTTGGTGCCTAATTTGCTAAATCGCATTGGCAATTTATTAGCATATGTAGCTGCTTTATTCGTGACTAGTGGTTGTCGGTTGTTGAGCTTGCGTGGATCAGTGGACAGTGCGTGAGACACGATTTCAAGGTTTCTGTTTATGTTCATTGTATTGTCACCAATTTGGTTTGTTAAATTTTCATTTTTCTATTTTTTCAGCTTTCAAGGTTTCCGCCTGTTTTACATAGGCTTAAAGGCCTCATATTGCGTCACTTGATCACCGAATGGTTTTTGTGTTTGTGTTTTCAGGGTAGGAGAACGTTTTGTTTTCTACTACATTTGAAAGCGTGTGACACGTATCTTGCCATGTTTAAGCGTTTCTTGCAACAGTTAAGGACAAAATGTTTCTGTGTTTCAAAAATTTTCAGCAAGTAAAGATTTCAAAAACTTCACAGAGAATCCCAACCCTATAAGGGAGAGAGAACTGTAAACGTACACTCAGGTATCGCAAAACTTGACTTCCAATATGCCTGCTCAAATCCTTTTAGTTTCCGAAATCTAATTTTTGTTAGATGTTTTTTGATTTTTTTTTTCAAAACATTTAGTTTTAAGAACACTTGACAAAATTTGAAATTCAGACCCCTATAGTTGAGTGCTAGGAGATGTGGCATACATGCATGATTGAGAAAATTTTTTAACTTTCCGAGATTCGACGTTTATTAAAATGTTCCATAAGTTTTATGTAGTTTTCCATAAGTTTTTAATTTTTTTTACAGGCTCTGAATTTGACTGCTCAGATCTTTTCAGTGTTCTCAGATCTCAATCCATCCATACATTCAGGCATCCATCCAACAAGCCATCTACTCAGCTATCCTTCGAACTAGCAATCCATCCATCAAGCCATAAACCCATTCATCAAGCTTCTTATTCGTCAAGCAAGCCATATAACCAGCCATCAAGCCAATCATTCATTAATCGGTCCATCACTCTAGCCATCAGTCTATCTAGCTATCCAACAAGCCATCCATACATCAAGCCATTCATTCTTCAAGCGATCCATCTATCTGCCCTAATCGATCCATCCATCAAATCAGCCATTCATCAATTCAGACGTCATTCAAGCTATCTAAAACTTCAAACTATCATCCATTCAACCTGCCATCTAACCAATTATTCGTTCTTCTATCCTGTCATCCATACATCTATCGACACATCCCTCTGTCTATCCCCCTCAATACTCCCATCATCCACTCAACCAGCCATTCATCCATCCATGAAGCCACTATACATCTAGCCATCGGTTGATTAATTGAGCCAGCCATCCAATCATCTTGCCATCCGTCCATCCAACCACCAATCCTTTCATCTAGCTATGCATCGATCTAGCCACACATCCATTCATCCATTCAACTAGCCTTCTACTTACCAATTTTGCGCTCAATCATCCTGCCATCTATTCATCCTTCAAACGATTCAACCATCTAAGCCAGCTATCAATCATCCTGCAGTTCATCTACACATTCCCCAGTCCCTTATTCGTACACCATCATTGATCTAGCCGTCTATCCATCTAGATTTCTATCCGTCCCGCATACATTCATTTAGCTATTCATACATCCCATAAGTTATCCATGCAGCTGCCCATCGTCGATCTAACCTACAATCCAACTAGCCATCCCTCCATTCATTTAACAAGCGATTCCTCCAATAAGCCATCCTCCCATCAAGCCATTCATTTTTCAAGCGATCCGCCCTTCTAGCTATTCATCCATCTAGTCATCAACCTATCCATCCAGACATCCATCCATCAACAAGCCATGCATGCACCTGGCCCTCCATCCATTCAGTCGTCTCTCATCACGCCATCCATCTATCGAGTCACCATACATCTACCCATCAATTGATCCAGCCATCTTTTTTTGCCATTCGTCCATATAACCAGCAATTCATTCATCTGGCTTTTCATCGATCTAGCCATCCATCAATCCTGCCTTCCTTTCATCCAGTACGCCAGCCTTCCAGCTATCACTATAGCCCTCCGTCAACCCTGCCATCTATTCATCCATCCAACGATCGACTCATCTCCGCCATCCATCAATCATAAGGCCGTCTATCCCCATATCTATCCAGTCCTCCAACAAACCTTTTATCATCGATCTAGCCATCCATCCGTGTAGGTATCCATCCATTCATGCATATCAGTCATCCATGCATGCAGCTGTTCATCGTCAATCTAGCCATCATTCCAACTAGTCATCTCTCCATACATCCAACGAGCCGTCCATCCATCAATCCATTCTTTTTTCAAGCGGTCATTTTATCTTGGTATCCATCCATCTAATCATCAATCCATCCAACAATCCATGATTCCAACAAGCCATTTATGCTCCATCCATTGTATGCAGCTGTCCATTGTCGATCCAGCCATCATTCCAACTAGCCATCTCTCCAGTCATCCAGCTAGTCATCCATCCATCAAACCATTCATTCTTCAAGCGATCAAATTATCAAGGTATTCATCCATCTAATCATCAACCCATCCAAGCATCCATCCGTTCACTAAGCGATCCATATATCTAGGTATCCAACCATCTAATCATCAATCCATCCAAACATCCATCCGTTAAATAAGCCATCTATTCAGCCGTCTCTCAATCCTGCAATCCATACATACTGCCATATATTCAACCAGTCTCCCCGGCATCTAGCCATCCGCCCAGCCATCAAACTATCTATCTATCAATCCATTTTGCCATCCATACAGTCACGTATTCAGCCATCAATCCATTTAGCCTACCAAGCTACCATTCTTTCATCCATCTATTTCCTCGATTCGGCCATCCGTACATCCAACCAGTTATTCTTCGATGTAGCCGTCACTCAAGCCGTCCTACCATATGGTCATCCATGCGTCCATCCAGCTATATATCCTGCCTTCACTCCATCCTTTCATGCATCCAGTCAATCATTCAAACATCCATCGATCCATCCAATCATTTTTACAGGCAGCTAAAAACCCATCCAGTCTATTTTTTGCTAAAGATAAACGATGATAATTTTCATGCAGCTTCAGCTGCATGGGGCCTGCTATTTAGTTTTTAAGTCTATTTGATTTTCTCGTGTTAACGGCTTTATTCTAGGCCGATGGGGTTTCTGCTTGGCTGAAGGGGTTTCTGCTAGGCTTAAGGGGTTTCTGCTAGGCTTAATCGGTTTCTGCTATGATTTCTGCGACCCTTTTCCATTCAATAGACTTTTTGGCAACTTTGATTTTTTTTGACGCAGTGGTATTATATATTTTTTGTCCACAGGAGTTAAAAGAACTAGCTTAAGTTAATAGATAGCTTAAAATGTGATATAAAAAATCAATTTAAAAAAGTTTTAAATTTTGAGTTCATTCAAAAAATACTATTTTTTTTTTATATTTTGAGCGCATCTCTTGAGTTTGTACACATGAGAGCGTTGTGTATCAGCATGAAACTATTGTTTTCCAAACTAGCTCGCCAATAAAAGTGCTCATTTGGTGGCTTTTTTCTTATAATCACGAATTGTATCATTGGAAATTTCATAGCATCTCTTCTCTGCTTTATTTGTGGCTTTTGTTTGTCGATCATAAAGCGTCCGTGGCCGGGATGTAAGGAAGTGAGATTCCAAATCTTGAATTCGTAGGTTCGAATCTAACACAAAAGTTTAACTAACTCGAGGCTGATTTCAGCTTTTTCATATTTCATTTTATAGAGCTGCTGTTTTCTTGCTAGTGTTCGCGAAGTGCAGCTTCGGCTCTGCGAATAATTTCTGGTTATAGTCGTCATTTCAGTATAGTGGAAGATTTTATCTATACATTCATTTTTGTTCTAATTTCCTCTTTTATGTTTTTTAAATTTGAATGCTAGTTTCACTAATTCGCCGCCTTTAAGCTTTTTCAACGTATTATTTTTGCATGTTTAACGAAAGAATTTTTTCACGTTTAAGCTATATCGTATTCTGCAATGGTTAAGAATCGTTTTTCGATTTTCCAATTTGATTTCAATGTTTCTGTCACTGAAATAAGAATAAGCAGTGGGAAGCAGTCAGATTTTTCCCAGATGTTGCGAAATTGGCTTCCAAGTAAAAATATCAAAATCCTTTTAGTGTACGAGATAGGATTGTCGTTTTCAGTATGAAACTATTTTTGTGATTTTTCAAAAATTTTCAGAAAACTCAGATTACAAAAAAAAATTACGAACTTTGAAATTCCCAGCCCTGTAGTTTGGTGCTGTTAGAGACTCTCAAGAATTGCGAATCTTGCTTTCAAATATGACTGCTCAAATCCTTGTAGTTTTCGAGATATGAATTGTTTTATGATTTCTTTTTAATTTTTCGGCAAACTTAGTTTTGAAAAATCAAAAAATTTAAATTCCCAATCTTGATGTTGGGTACTGTAAGAGTATTCTCAGCAGTTCCAAATTTCAAATCTTGCATCTAAGTGCGGCTGCTGAAATGCTCTTAGTTTCCAAGATGATACGTTTGTGATGTATTATTTTTTAAATTGTTCGAAGAACTTAGACACAAAATTTTCATAAAATTGGAAGTTCCAGCTCTACAGTGAGGTTCTTTCAGGGTACTCCCAGAAGCTGCGAATATTGCCTCCAAATTTTACTGCTCAAATAATGGTAGTTTTCGAGATCTGCTGTTTTTTGTTATTTTTCAACAAATTTTCAGAAAACATAAATTATTATTTTTTCTAAATTTAAATTTACCAACCCTGTAACTGGGGGATGTCAGAGTACTCTCAGGGTTTGCAAATCTTGCCCCCAAATATGAATGCTCAAACCTTATTAATTTTCCAGATATGGCGTTTTTTGTCATTTTCTTTCAAAAGTTTTTCAGAAATTTTAATTTATTATTTTTTTAAATATGAAACTTCTTACTCTGAAGTTTGGGGCTGTCAGTGTACTCTCAGGGATGCGAATTTTGTCTCCAAATATGATTACTCAAATGTTGGTACTTTTCGAAATGTGAAGTTTTGTTTTCTACGGTTTTTTCAAAAAAAAAATAGAAATCTTAAGTTCGAAGTTTTTCAAAGTTTGAAATTACCAACCCTGTAATTGGTTGCTGTGAGAGTACACTCAAGATGCAGATCTTATTTTCAATATATACGGTTTTTAAGAGTATTTGAAAGTGCAAAGCACCGGAGGTGCATTACACGCTAGTCTACCGAATTTTTGAATTGTTTACACAAAATTAGCAAGTGTTATCAATTTGAGCGCCTTGGTTTTTTAAGCAACTTGGCGTATAAAGACCATTTTTTCTGCCCATTTTGTAAATTTTGGTCACTTCATTCAGTTTTAAGTTCATACTGTAAATAATGTTAAAGGGATAGAAGCTTCCGCTGTTACATGCATTCAACTTTTTTAAACTTTTACCGGGAAAATTCTTTAGACTCTTTCGATTTTAATAGGTTAACTAAATATGAGAGAAAAAGGCATCCGCGTTACTCACTCCCTCATCCTATACGCTGGCGCTATATTAATCGGCAAATTTTAAGCAGTTTTCCATGATACTAAATAACTTTTGAAAACCAAATCACAATCGAAAAGGTCTTTAAATTAAGCTTTAAGTTTTTTCATATTTTATGAGGAATTAGACCTAATCTTTCTTGAATATGTAAGCTAAAAAGTCTCCGTGTCCCCTTTTGTGGTCGAAAAAAAACTATGATCTGATTTAATGTGGGTTTAGTTTTTTGTGCTGAGTATACTCAAATTAACTTGCCTTTCTGCTTGTGCTCTAGTACTGGGCGTTTGAGCAGGAGCGCCTTGCGTAGCATTAGGTTCCGGAATTCTCGCATGTAGGGAATCTTCATGCTCTCAGGAAGCTGCATCAATCTAAGATATACAGGCTGCGTTTCAATGACTCAGTTCTAATTTTCATTTATGTTGTATTATTTATAGAACTAAAAAAGAACGAATTCTGAAGTTACTTAGTTTTTTTTCCGTAGTTAGTTAAATTGAACTGAATGGACAGGATCAGATCAGTAAATTGAAATGGAGAAACTATTGAACCATAATCGTAGATTCGATCTCAGTAAACTGCTGTTTTTCTCTTGCAAAACAAAAACCGAAAGAACTGTTGGAATAAAATAGCCCTTGTCATGAACCTAGCAATTTAAGAATCATTTGAGGAGAGGTCAATTCTTTATCTTCTATTAATCTTCTATTACGCAATTTGAATATTTAGTACCTAATTCGTTTTTTGGTCTGATAAAATACTGAAAGTTTGGCTTAATGAACGCACCTAAGTTGGAGAGTCGAGTGAACAAAATGGATTGTGGAACCTGATCTAAACTACATTTTATTATTGGATAAATTAGATATTTTACCACTGTAAAATATTTAATATTAACCAATCATAATCCATCCAACTAACAACCCACTTATTTGCAAGTGCTGAAATTACTTGTAATTTCAGCACCAGAGAGATTTGAATTTAACTTAGAAATTAGTTACCTCTCTAAGAGAACTTCAGCAGTTGCAATAAGCCAGTATACTCTAGATCTATTGAGCCTAGCAGAGACTAGTTAAACACCCTGAGACTAGTAGATATAAGAGTAAGATTGGGATCGGTATTAGACTAAGAAGTTGCACGAATCTATCCGGCCGAAAATAAGATAGCGTGACGAGCAGACGGTGTACCCTATCCTAATTTATTCTATGAGTTAACCACATCGGTCCTAACTCATCTGGTGCGACCATAAGTCTCGAATAAGACCTTAATAGCTTAGAGTTAACCAAATATAGATTAGAATTTAGACAAAACATTTTCAAAATTTTACATGATAATAACTTAATTGAAATGTCTCTACGACTCAATAGATCAGAGCCGATATTCCGAACAATACTAGAACTACCCGGTATTGGAAGAAGATCTCGGACAAAAGACGATATACGACTACGTAGAAACTTACCATTTAATTTTAGGGTTGTACGGCAAAAGCCAACACAAATTTTTATATTTAGAATCTTATTAGCAATGAATTTAGATTTTCATTTGCAAACATAAAATTTTGAAGTAAATCTTCATGATCATTTCAGGCGCTAAACAAAATTATTAATGTACAATAACGATTGATAAAAAGATCTCAGATCGTTCCCTTAATTTCTGCAGTATTATATAAAACATATTTGAAAAATATTTATTGAAAATAAAAATAAAAATTAGTAGCATGACAATAAATAGTTAGTAATCTTAAACCATCTTGTTGTTCCAGCTTCATCACCTAAACATAACAGCAATCATAAGCTCACGAACATCATTAAATAACTAAATCTTTTTATTAAATAAATTTAAACCATTTTAAATTTAAATTCACTTAATTTTAAAAATCAGATCATCAAGGCTTATCCTTGGATCTTAAAAAAATTTTTCTATCTCATTAAAATTAAAATCTGATCATCAAGGCCTATCCATGGATCAAAAAGAACAATTTTGTTCTCCCCCACACACTTAGCAAGTGTCTAACGACCTCAAACGTCGATTCACTATCCAACCTTTCCAAAAGACCCAGGACTAATAGAAATTTTTAAATAAAACCAACCATTCAAATTAAGTTAAACAGTGAAAAACTTCGGTTATTCATCCTTCACTTGAACCCTCCTCTTACCAGACCCAAGATAGATCTTAGACTTAGTAAGTTTAAAATAGTATCCAACGAACTTGATCTTTTAATTGAGCGTTCTAATTATACCTGAACCTTGTGGATCGATTTACTATTCTCCAACCCTTGAACACAATTACTACCCCTAAGTAAGATTAAGTAAGTTAACACCTTAACTGAGACTAGCCACGAGAAAGTAAAAAATCATTCTCCGGAATCGATATACTTTTCTCTCCAACCCTGAATAAAAGATCCAAGTTAAGCTAACCAAAAAATCGTAAGGACTAACAGTCTAGGAAAATAAAAATCACTAACAACTTCTTGCATCCCTCATCCTAAACCTTATGTCATTCAAAAATTTAGAAAAAAAGCAAACAATCGTTTTACACAATTGTGAAATAGATAACCAAAAGTACGATCTTGTAATCACTCCACATACACAAACAGCTGGATACATTCGAACAAAACGACAAACAATAAAAAGAAAAATTATAAACAAACAAAGACAAATCACACGAAAAAGATTTTCAAAAAATAGAAACGCATTTTCTGAATCAGAAGCCAACAGTTTAGACGAACTATACAAATTAAAAGAATCAATAAATAAAAATTGCCCCATTCATGATCAATTATATTTTTCCGACTCAGAAACAACTTCAAATTCATCAAAAAGAGGAAAAAGAAGAATAAAAAAGCAATATAAGCACAAACCAGTACACCTGTATAATTGGAATCAACCGATTAGACACATTGATAGCTATATAATAACAGTCATCAAACGAAAAAATGAGCCACACTCAAAGTGACGAAAGTCCAGATGAAGAAGCAGTTTTTCCCTTTCTTATAGATTGACTCGATGATAGAGGACAAACAAGATTTTTGTAAGAACTTACTCGTAAATTAGTTTGAACCAGGAATCAGGCCATGCAAAGCAGAATTCCCGGATGTAAAAATCAAAAGACAAATTATTGAACATTATTTGAAAGACATATGTAATCTAACACAACAATACGGAATCTACACCATCGAATTCAGCACACCAAATACAGCACATCGTAAATATGTAGTTCAAACTGACGATATTGAATTAGAATTTTAAAAAGTTTTCATAGAATATATCAAAAGCAAACAATATCATAATTCACAAAGAGCAAACTCCATATTCACTAACGAAGTTTTTGCAATAATATATAGTTATATATCTATATTAGAAAAAACAGAAGTTCAAAGTATATCACCAACCGAAACATCCAAACATACAAAAGTACGAAATGAAATCACAGTATTTTCAACATTTTTAGACATAATATGTGAAAATTTTATCAATAATGATGTCTCACAAAACACTAAACATGATTTACAAAAAATCGTCCAAACAACAGCAACAACTACACAACAAAGTATTTCACCAATACATCCCAATCTGACAACATCAAGAAATACAAATACATCGCTAACACAGGTAACCTTACAATCAACCGTTAAACCTTCGGTTGCTCCAAAATATTCACATATGGACTATCAAACGTATAGATCAATGACAATACCGTCAAAAACACGAAAAACGTTCACAAGAAACACGTTTGCAGAACACAATTATAATTATGCTCACCAATCAAAAACATATCAACCTCCCCGAAAAACTACACAAAGTTTAAATCACGTATTTTCTCATTATTGGAATCTTCCAAAAACATCGATCAATTCAGTAAATTTTCCAGATAATCCACAACCTACACAGGATTATAGTGGAAATTACCCATTTTTTCAACAAAATAAAAACAACAACATACACCATAAAACACAAACTATTTATCATCTGATGACGATGATTATCATCAACCAGATATTTTTGCACCATATACTAAAGAATATCGCACACAGAGACCGAGACAGTCTCAACCATCTCAAAATATGAAAATTTATCCCCAAAATCCAACAGATATACAAAATCCACAGCAAATGCATATACAAAACCCGTTTAACGCACAATCTTTTCAACCAATACAACCACAAAACCCAATGTTAATGCGTTCTTATCAACCAACCCAAATGCAAAATGAAATACCGCTTCCATATTACCTTCAGCAACATGAAATCACAAAAAATCAACTTTCAAATTTTTCACAAATGCCAAATGCCGCAAAATCACTACAGATGACTATGAATCCATACCTCATGGGTGGATCATCAATAACATCGAATAAATCATTAATGGTATTCACAGGAACAGACCCTGAATATTCTGTAGAAGATTATTTAAATGCAGTAACAGCAAATTGAATTTTAAATATAAGACCCTAACCAATTAATACGCCACTACATCAAAATTGGATACATAGACGCACAGCGTTAATACAAACAACACTAGATGGCGCAGCTCAAAAATGGTTTTCAGTATTACCCATAGAAATAAAATCAGACTGGAAAAGATTCACACAAGAATTTTCAAAAATGTTTGATTCTGAAAGAAACAAACAACATCAAAGAGTTTTATGCAACGAAATCCGCAGATTACCAAATGAAACAATTAAACAATTAGCAGTACGAATCGAAACACTAGTTCGAAAAGCATATTCACTTAATACACATGACTAGAAAAACACCAAAATGACGGAAATTTTAATGATGACCTTAACACCTCAATTAAGGAAAACAGCTATAAAAAAGAGAGCATCTCATCCTTCCTCAATTCGAGAACCAGATTTACATTTTCTAAAATTAGTAGATAAACTAGAACACGCAGAAATCACAATGAAACTCGAAGAAACAGAAAATCTAAAACTACAAAATGTTAATCGGATTGAAACAAATACCACACATATAAATAACATACAAGAATCAGACACAGACCTGATTGAAAAAATCACTGAAATACTAAATATCTACGAAAAACATCCAAACTTTAAAGGCAAACCATCTTTCAAAAATGGTGTAATTATTGCCGACGATACGGACACAGTATTTTCGAATGTAGACAAAAACAACAAAACAATCAGAATAAACCTCAAAAGCACAAAGAACCAAATAAATCATTCTATCAATACATGAAGAAAGACCAAAATCTACCAAACAAAAATATATATAGTAACAACAGTTCAGGAAAACCACTTACAAGCAACTCAAATTACACAAGAAATCAATCACAATATAACTCAAGTTATAGAGGTAGATCACCCGAACGAGGAAATACACGAAATTTCTCACAAAATAGATATAACCGATCGAATAGCCAAAATAACTAAAATAACTATTCACGATCGAATTCAAACACAACAGAATTTGTTTCTGGATCCAGTTCCCATTCAAACCCAAGGAATAGACACTATTCCAATAATCAATCATGAAACTCATCATACACCAGAAATAGAAACTATTCACATAATAGAAATAGAAGTTATTCAAACAATCGAAATCAGAATTACCCAAACAATAGATCAAGGAATAATTTATATAACAGATCAAATTATCACAGATCAAATAATAACTATCAAAACAGATCACGAAATAATTCACAAAATCGAAACTCAACTACAATAATCGATACAGAAACTATTCCCAGTCACCACATAGGAATAATAACCGTTATCCCGATTCTAAACATCGATACAGAAGTAGCACACCAAAACATCAAAGACACATTAATCAAGTGCAAACAAATGAAGAAACAACTTCAGACCCCCCAGGTATTGATGACACAGGAAGTAACGAATTACAATTAAATCATATAAATTGTGAATCATCAGATACTGAAAGTGATACAGATAATACCATCTCTGTAAATATGATAACAGTCGAAAACGACTATGAACCTATCATATATGAACAACCTTTCACTTCACATATATATGAAAATCAATTGGAACTCCTTCACAATTACTATATTGGACCCATCAATAATACACAAACTACACAAGAAGTAAACGAAATTAACACGGTAATTAAGCCCGATAAAAAAGATGAAACACAAGGCTCAAACACAAAACATATTTATCAAAATATACAAAAAGAACAACCAAGAGAAAAAAATTGGACAATTCCATTTCTCTTAGAGAGCCCAAGAAACAAAGAATTTCAACCACCAGATCTTGAAATTGATTTTTTAATTGACTCTGAAGCAGAATCAAATATAATTAATATTCCCACATGGAATGAAATCAAAACATTGCATCCAAACTTAACACCTCTCGAAACCTCTAGTAAATTAGCAACAGCACAAGGATCAACATTAGTAAATTATGGAAAAATCCAATTACTCCTTCTCCCCACAAGAACAATGGAACAAAACAAAATTTTGAACAAACCATTTAAACAAATATTTCATATTACTGATATTAAACACAAAATCATTGGCATACCATTTATATCTAAATATATACCAACAATCAACATCCTAAATTGTAAGATCCATATCAAAGATAAATACACAAAAACAAAAAATACAGCCCTAACATTCTTCCAAAGACTAAACAAACAACCACCATTCTTCTCAAAATTTTATCCCATTTACAATCAACAACAGAAACACCTGAAACCACTATCAGGAAATATATATAATTTTTCAATAAAACAAGTTCACCAGTATAACAAAAGTCAAAATAAACAACAACTTTTCATGTCAGACTTCGAAATTAAACCTATCCACAAATTTTTCAAAATTACTATCTCATCCATAAAATACTCGAAAAATATGAATTCCGACATCATTTCATTACACGTATATAACAATACACCATATCAAGTAACATTACCCTTAGAATTTTTAGGATATTGTGAAACAAATGCTACAATTTCACCTATAAATGAAGTAGCCTACCGCGTTAATAATATACTCCAATTATTAGATATTTGCCAATCAACAATTCTTGACGAAGAATTATCCATAAATAATATAGTAAGTAATGAAGAAAGAAACACAATTTATTTCACAAAAACACCATATTTTAAATCAACATTCAATATAACAAACTACACAAAAGAGCAACAAAAATTTTTAACAATGTTTAATTTCGAACATTCACAAATTACACAAATTGAATTTGATAAATTAGCAAAACAACTGTTAAAATATTCAACAGTCTATGCAACATCAAAATTGGACGTTGGAAAAATTAGTTCATCACTACACCTCCCGTTAAAACCTGACGCAGTTTTCAAAAAACAAAGAGCAAGTAAAGTACCGATTCACTTACATGACAAGGTAAACAGATTAGTTGACATTTTAGAACAATACGAAATTATCTCACCAGTAAATAAGGAAGATCAACCAAATGGTAACACTTTTATCAACCCTGTTATCATTCTATCAAAAGGTGAATCACTAAAAATAGTTTTAGACGCTAGATACCTCAATTCACTAAATGACGAATCAAAATGCAATTGGCCTGTTGAACCAATACAAGTTATCTTAACAAAGATAAATGGTAAATTTTTCACAAACGCAGATATGAATAGTGCTTGTAATCAAATGCCAATAGATGAACAATCACGACGTTTAACACAATTTGTTATTGGAAATCAACAATATGAGTTTAATCGCTTATTCTATGGAATATCCATAGGACCAGCAGCTTTTTCAGCTTTAATGAGTAAGATTTTTAGACCACTAATACTCAAGAAAAACGCAATCACATACTTAGATGATGTTTTTATGTAATCACAAACTAAAGAAGAAATGTTTACAGTTTTAGAACAGTATCAAAAAATACTTCAGAACGAAAATCTGAAGGCAGCCCCCGATAAATCACACTTCTTTCTAACACGCGTTAAATTTTCAGGACATAAAATAGAACGAGAAACTATCACTCCATTAAAATCACGCATTGACGCCATTCAAAATTTTTAGCCACCTACAAATAAAAAGAAAATCAAGAATTCCTTGGAATGTTAAATTTCTTAAGTAAATAAGTTTACAAAATGCAATTATACTTAAGACCCCTCTATAACATCCTCAGACAACAAAATAATTTTGAACGGACCACTGAACATCAAACACGATTTGAAGAAATTAAAAAGCTTTTAACAGAACAAATTTCAAACACAATTCCAGATCCAAATCAACCATTCTATGCAATGTGCGATGCTTCAATTTTTGGCATCGGCGCAGCATTGCTACAATCACATAGTGGAACAAATAAAATGAATCTTATATCAGCAAATTCACGATTATTCACACAAGCAGAGCTACGACTCTCAACTCTAATGAGAGAATGTACAGCTAAAATTTATACACTATAATTATACACTATAATTTGTACAGCTATAACTTATACACAGAATATGAATTTCTGATACTTGGATCAAAACACCCAACAGTTCTATTCACAGATCACAAACCAATTATATTTCTCTTTACACAAAAGTCAAATCCAAATCATAGAGTTTATAGATTTCAACTAATTCTAATGAAATTTCCAAACCTACATATAGTTTGGACAGCAGGAAAAAATCTTGCGTTACCAGAAACATTAAGTCGAAATACGCCACCCGAATTACTTACACGAAAACTACAGTTGAAATACCACAAAATATTAAATTTTATCTCGCAAAAGATGAAACATCACCCCGACTAGAATGCAAATATGCAGTAAAAACTGACATTGATCAATCACAGATAAATAATCTACAACATTTTCCACTCTACTTAGATTGCCAAAATAATCACTACGAAGTTGATGTACTAGGCACATCCACTTTTAAACCAATTCCTTACTCACAATGGATAAAAAATAATACTCAACAAAAGAAAATTAAACAACACTCGCATAAAAAAGACCTTTTTCCATTAATTGAAAAAGAAAATTTAACCGATAAAATAAATTTATCAGGACCACAAACAAATGATTCAAAATACACAATAAATCAAGTTTTTGACCTCCATGACCCACTTGACACAATTCCCTTATCAAAACTAGAAGTTGACAATTTTTTTCTCCCTCCAACAAATAAAATTACATTTGAAACTTTTAAAACAATATCAAAATCTCGACCCAGTAATTAGACAACTAAAATCATGGCACAAATACAAAACTAAGCCTGTAAAAGCAGATACCACAATTTTAGGAAATAAAACACTCCTCCGATACTTTCGAACATTTAATAACACAACAATTAATGAAAATACAGATCTTTTAGAATATCAATTATATAATTCTAAAGTTCCCTGTCTTCCTTTAAGTATGATATTAAGAGCTTTTAATATCTCACATACACAAAATACTAAAGGACACTCCGGATCAGAAAAAACATACTCGAACTTTACACAAAATTTTTATTTCCCAAATGCACCAATTTGGATAAAAGTATTATGCAATGATTGTATAATATGTCAATTGAACAAACCTTATCCAAATCAAAAACAAATAGCGCAAAAACAAGATTTTAAAGGACAAAGTTTATAATTTAACCATCGCATTTCATTCGATACAAAAGGACCAATTTCACCATCCTCTGAAGGAAACTCTTACATTATGGTTATTGTTGACGCATTCACACATTATGTAGCACTCAACCCAGTACCACATTGTAATGCTTATTATGCTTACACAACGCTTTATGAACATTGGATAGCTAAACTCGGATTACCCGAAATCTTAGTTACAGACAACGGTACAGAATTCATAAATAATGAAATCATCACACTATGCCACTTATATAACATCAAACATAAACCACGTACATCTCATGCACCTTGGACAAACGGTTTAATCGAAGGTATGAACCGTTCACTACAAGAATATCTCCGATGTATCATAAATGGAAATGATACAAAATACACAAAATGGTCAGCAGATGTAAAATTATTTCCCTTAGCATATAATTCACAAATCACGACAACTTTAGGAATGTCACCATACGAAATGTTTTTTAATCAAAAGCCACGTAAACCAATTATGTTTACAGCAAATGCCCATAAAACTGCACAAAGTTATTGCCAACCAAATAAAGACACAATATGTTAAAACCTACCTTTACACACACATGATGGAGATCATTTTCATCACCCACAAATTCTTAAATTAGCCTCCGGCACACACCGAATGGATTTTAAATAGAGATAAAAAACACAATGAAATTTACCAAAAAATCAACAAAGAAATTGTTACAAAGGCAAAACATTAACGACCAAATTAATTCACGCTTTACACCAGCCACAGATTTAAAAATTGGAACATTTGTCTTAATATCTAACTTTAATACGCAAATCTCTAAAAAATTACAACCCCTTCGAAAAGGACCATACCAAATAATTGCCAAACCCACTGACGTAACGTATAAACTTACAGATTCAACTAAAAAGAAATTGTTCAACATCGTAACAATCTATTGCCCTACTACCCAAAAGAATACGCACTACGCGAATTAACTCAGTTATATCCTTTCACAGGTTTAGAAGTTATTCAAAATCATCCACATACAGAAAAAGAAATAAATGAACAAGACAACGTTCATCATGAAAATCAAAATCAAAAACAAACTAAAACTAAAACAATCAAAAAATACCAGACCCAAAAATACCTCTAAAAGAAAGAAAGAACAGGAAAAGGATAGAAAAAATTTTACCACAAGAACAAAAAGAAAAATCAGAACATAGAGAATCATCACGACTTAGAAATCAACCACGTAAAAATTACAAAACATTCATTCCGCAATCTAAAATATTAAAGAAAGTTGAATTTCAAAAACAACTTTGATTTTAAAGATTAATAATTTTTACGCCTCTAAATCATTTTGAACTTTCATTTTTTAAGAAAACATGCTGATAAATACGCAACAATTCTAGTTCAGATTCAGCCAATAGGATTCCCTAAAACCGGTCACCTTCTATATCTCTAACACCAACCTATTAGCCGAAAGATATTGAACTCCAGGCATATCTATAACTATAACTTTACAACCTCCAGGTCAAAAACAAGCAACTCGCTAAAACTTGACAATTAAAATAAATACCACCATAATATTACAACCCTCCCCTATCTAATATTGCAAAGATCAACAATATTTTCCCAACTCAGACCTCAAAAACCCTCCAACCAAAAATGGCGAATTAGCCTAAAGTAAAAAAGGACCATAATCATTTGGCCTAAAGTACAAATATTTCAAAAATACCCCAGATCACCCGACAAATAAAAATAAAGCAAAGAAGACCTCCTCCCGAACACCACAAAAATAGCCCCCAACAATTTTTCACAAAACTCAACCTACTTGTCAAAAAACCAATAAATAATCCGACCACACTTGAATCTCGCCCCAAACAACAAAAAATATTCGACGAAGAAATCATTTCTTAAATGCTCTTCTCTCAATCAGTCAATATTTTAAAAAATATAATCTTAAATCTTTTAATAAAATTTTTCACACTATTCAAACTTTTGTTCATATTTTTATTCGATACTTTTGAAGCTTTTATAATCATTTTAATAATTTTTTGCAATATTTTTTAAATTTTCTACTCCCTATTTGAAATATATCTCCAACTTTCCCAAATCATTGATCATATTCACAGGTACGATAATTCAAAGTCTATTTAAATAATACGAACAATTTTTAGTAGAACAGATATTTTTTTACTATTTGTAATTTTCGTCAAATTTTTATCATCCCTAATACTGACAATGTGCAAATGTGTAAAAAAGGCAATAGTCACATTCGCCTTAGCAACAATCCTTTTAATTCTTTTCATCGAAGAATACTACAATAAACATAAATCTCCCACTAGAAAAAATCAATCGGACACGTTTCAAAAATTGCTAACCAACAATCACAAAATCAGTCTTCACCGACATCATCCCAAGAAAACCCAGTAATACCCACAACTACCCAAAATCCCCAAACCTCCACACGAATTTCTTTTCAAGATAACCAATACATTTTTGAAGAACGACACGCTCGCTTATCCGAACCATTAGAACCAGTTCAGCGACAGGCACCCCTAAGTGAACCAACATATAATTTGTACCCCAGATTACCACAGGACTTAAACAGATTAATAAACATTAGTCAAAATCAAAATACAGTCGAAACAAATAGACAGATTATACATCCACGAAGAAATAGAAGTTTTCAAACCCCTAGAGTTCATTTTGATAGACCCCAGTCACCAACACCAACTTCAGAAATTTCAAGTAGTACATTGCCAGAAACTCCCACACTACTTTCACAACATAGCACCTCAAATATACCCTCAGAATACTTAGGTTCAACACAAACATCTGAACAAATACGTGAAAATCCCTTTAATCCCCCAATCCCACCGCACGACTACCATATTGGGCAACACACTCATATACACAAGATGAACCAAACTTAGTGAATGATCCAATAGATATTTCTACGGATACAACACTATCATCGCTACCAGAAACATTATCACTACCGTCAACACCATCATTAAGTCAAATCTCACCGACGCTTTTCCCTCTAAATTTTCCAAATAACCTCGACGCTAGATATCGAGAACAATCATCAACAAATATCCCTTTACGACTAGATTGGAATACATTCGTAGCACCCCCACCATTTTTTGGACAACATCAAGATAGTAACCGACTCCACAGTTGGGCACTCAACAGACTATAATATAGACAAGATATCCACGAAGATATTCGTGAACACAATATTCAAATACTTTAACAAAATAGTCTCCAATTAAAATTTGAAATCACGATAAAACTTAACAATATTGTTCAACATCCCTACCCATTAAATCCACCAAATATAACAGCTCAATCGCTACCACCACCATTTATAACAACTGAAGTAATATATAAATACGATAGATATACAAAAACACAATTGGTTACATCACATTTTATAACCCATACTCAAGATTATCATACACATGTATATTCTAAAAATATTAACATTTCAACACATCTTTTTTTAAATATTTTCCGACCAAAACACAAATCCTTCTCGCACAGGACCCCAGGATTTACTAGTAACACACTATGATTGTGAAGAAAACGAACAAAAAACACTACACAAATATGCAATAAATCAAGTATCACAATGCGAAACAGAACCACAAGCTATAGAAATTACAAATGTAAAAGGAACATTGTATTCAAAAGCCCGAGCAACAACAGTCACAGGATATAAATTTACAGCAACATTTTCCGAAAAGAAAGTACACTGTTCACAAGTTTCCAATGGAAACAAGAACCGACTTGATCACGAATCATTTTATCAAAGTAATTTAGAACGACTTTTACATCTAAATCCCGATGATTGTAAAAACAAACTACTCAGACTAAACATCACAAGAAATAAAAACACAGACAGAAAAATAATAAATTTTCAAGTCTTTGCCGATTTTGTACATCAAGCAGAACTTTAACGATATCAAGGACATATAAAATTAGACGAAAAATACCCATACAACGGCGCACACGGAAGATTAACTTACGACATACACGATAAACACTGGATACCACACATTGGAATAAATGAACCCTCAAACTGCAAAGCAGACACAAAAAATAAAGGATATCAAGAAATAATGTTTTTCGATTGGAAAATACAACTCGAAAAAGTACAACTCACACGAGATTTATCTGATAACACAATGATATATCAAGGAGTTAGATTGCCTTGCAAAAAAGATCAAGGTTATTGTGACCCTGCGACAAGGACCCAAGCAACAATTGTTTGGTTTCCCGAAGATACATGCACAACACTTCAAGTAGCAAAAATACACGCCCGAATGATAAAATTTCATGAAAAAAATTTTATAGAATCAATTCCATACCAACAAGTAAACCCATCCCGAAAACAAAGTAATGATTTTAGAAATATCCATGACATAGAAAATAAATTAACACGTTTCCAAATCTATCAAGAAACAGAATTTGCATGTAAATTTAGAAATCCACTTTATAAGACACAATACTCTAAAATACTTGTCGAATACGAAAAAGGTTTCGACATGACCACTTGAAAAATAAAATTTAACCCTAATGCCACAAGTCATCCTCTAAATGAAGGAACATCATACATCCCAGGAAACTTTCAAAAAAAACACAGGTCAACCTGGTGGAAAACTGAAACCATATGACAGTAAAAGCACACGTTTACAAGAACTATCACTAATGAATAGCACCTATTTCGGAATATTCATTACAATATCCACTTAGATATGAAGTTAGACTACACAATTAGTCGAATTTTTCAAGAAATGTCACTTTCTGAATTAGAAACACTTCATCAACTATGCGAAATGGAAAGAACACAAATCCTACAATCACTCGCACTAGCAGTACTAAAAATATCTTACGCAGGATACTTATTATCAGGAAACAGATCAAATTTTCTAGATTACGAAGGAAATATTTTTTGGTTTTATGCTTGCACCAAAAAAGTATCACCACTATATGTTTTTGAAGACAAACGTTGTTATAAAAGAATCCCTATATTCTATAAAAAATAAAGTACACTTTGTCGACACACTTTCAAGACGAACATATTTTTGGGATATCGCAGTCCCACTTGGATCAGAAAATAGCCACAATGTAGTACAATTAAATCCTGATGAAGATAAATACTTTCTACTTACACCATACCCTAGATTAATGCAATCACTCAAAAAAATTTTGCCCGAAAGCATCAGAGCCATTGCCCGTAATCCAAATATTGATTTACAGTCAATTGGAATATATTCTAAATCTGATTTACAACACCACATTAGAACACAACATTTTCAGGATACATTAACACAAATGGACACAATACAAAGACAATCGATTGACCAGAATTTAAGAAAACTTGCCGAAACCGCAGGATTCGCAGACATTTATGCACAAGATTATAGCGGATATTTTAAAGACATTAAAGACTACATATATTTAAACGGTGAAAAATACAGACCACAAGATATTTCACCTACAAATATTTTCAGTTTTGTCACCTTAAAAAACGAAATTCCAGCTTTTCTAGGATGGCCCTATTACATCTTAGAAAAATTAACTATCTTATACGCCATGTTTAATTTTATAGGATTTCTTTTCTCACTCTTAAAAGGAATCTATAACACATGCGCTATACACGCACAAGTAAACCGACAAGCAAGTGTAGCACGTATACTATTTGCAGGATTTTTTGCAATTTTTTCATCATCAATAAACAAAATACTTCTAGATGCACAAATAAAAGATTACAACACAAAAATATCCACAAGACAAAACACTTACGACGAAGAACACAATAAAATAGAAATAACACCTACCGCACCACAGTTGCCACCCCTACCACAAAATCATCCATTATCATTAATTCCCCGTAATTTCCGAAACCTAGCAATCACAAATAATCCAAATTCTAGACCAAATACAACACAAAGCCCCATCCAACATATAATGACACATCATTCACAAAATGATTATACATACGAACAAATTATAGAACAACCCCACACAACCACTTTTCAGTCTCAACATAATCATTTTTTTAGCCCACGATGAGCCGACAACTTGGATCCCTCCATCGCTCAAATTCCCATCCAGCCAACCTCCAAACTCAAATCCCAATAATCCCACTTTTTGCTTTCCCATCACCCGATTTTCCGATTATTAATATATCATCAAGCACGAATTCTGATACTAACTCAGATATTTCAGTTTTACATTCTATCTCACAATTTAATAACTCTAATGTAGAAACCCCCGACGAATTTGCAGACTCCGAACAATCTCCCTCTAATTATACCCAGACCAACTCCTCAGTTTTTTCTATACCCCCTTTTCAACCAATCCTATCAAATCATCCACTCCCATCCATTTCCACTCCTTCTTATGCTTCTCAAGTTACCCCAACCTATTCTCCACTTCATTCCGACAGATCATATAATAATTCCCCAGATACCCCCCAAATTTCCCAGGAGCTCGATAATTTTATTACCTTACAACAACAATTAATACACTCCAACACCCTCACAATACATCAACTATCATCCACAATAACATCCTCAAATCCACCTACTCCTAAACCCTCCTCAGCTTACACTCCATCATTAGCACAATCATCCACATCCACCGAAACACCTATTAGCACTCACCGAGCTTATCGCACCTTTAAACGAAAATTTCCAAATCACCCATTCCCAACCAAACCCGGAACAGCCCGCGAATATATTAATCACCCGCACACACCAACACGAAAAATTTTCTTGAAATCACCTTACCCTCATTTCCGCAATATACATTAAATACACCTAATAATACTAATGATACACGCAATTTTGTAGATGAACACGTTTTAGTGCCAACACTTCATTGGACAGCTTATTATAATTTTACTAACCCCCTTTGCCTACCACTAGCTAATACTCATGACAGCATAGAAAAGAACAAAAACATGTTATATAGACTCACCACAACACTAACACCTCGACAATTTACTTACGTTGGATATAAAAAATTACTAAAAACATTCACTGCACCCCGAGCTAACGAATTTGCAATAGAATAAAACGATCATAATATCATCCGCCCTAATCAAGATCAATTTTTAGATGAAGACCGCTTCGCAAACCCGCCAATAACAAAAAAAATTTCATCAAAACATCATACGTATTCGCACTTAATATTTTTGATAGAAAGTATGACCACATTATTTCAGAATTACTAGCTGATATTCAAGCATACGAGAGCTTCTATGATAAATTTCAGTTATTTTCACTAACCTTTCACTTTCTTTCACCACAGGAACGCGATTTGCGCTGTTCCCACGATATTATGTTACGCACTAAACAAACGCACACATACACATAGTATCGTTTTATACAAAATCATTTTGATTTGCACACCCCGTCAAGACAACCTCACCATCGTTTTCAGTTTCTAAACTCAAAGTACACGTCACCATTTTTTCTTAATTTTACATATTGCATTAAAAATACTAACCTCCACGGCATCCTCCGCAACTATGACCCAGTTACCCAAATGTATATATTCTGTCCCATCACGAAGACCTTCAATGCCGAAGAATCCAGACCCTTCCTTATCCCGCATGAATTTATCCAGCCTATTGAAATACCCATATTAGAATTCATTCACAATACTAAATATAATCATAAAGTATATAACCTCATCCAAAACACACCTTACGAGTTTGCAGTAGGCACCGAAGAACTAAACACCCTTAAAGCACTACAATTGCTTTGGCCACTGCTACAAACTAAAAACATCATACGCATACTAGCCAAATTACTAACAACATCAGATATGATTCACGACATCTTCCCCCACGGCTTTTTCCCCAGAAGATTAAGGTAAGTATAATTTGAAATAAATTTAACTAATAAATTTAAACTTGTACTAACCATTTTCTATCATTGTTTGATTTATATTTTTAGTCTTCACACCACGATCATCTACAAAAAAGAAAAGAAAATTAAAAATACAAATTTGTTAAATCATCTTAAAACTCATTAATTTCTTGCACTAAATAATGTAGTAAAATTCATACCAAATGTAGTAATTTTATTTATAAATTATTTCCCCATGAAGCAGTAAACTTAGTTACGATGAAAATTTATAATTTTAAATTTCCCCAAAACGCAGTAAAATTCAAATTCTATGCAATAAATTGATAAAATGAGAAAGCAGTACTAACCTTTTCAATATTTTCATTCACTCGCACAAGAACTTTATGCAAACTCGCACAGCTCGCCCACAAAGAATTGTTCAAATAATGGTTTTAATTTTCAAGCTTTCACTATCAACAACTCTAACACACGATAACAAGTTTCAAATTTTCCTTTAACCCGGTTGGAAAGGAATTATATACTAAACCAAACTAACCAACGCAGCTTACTAAACACCACAAATCATAAAATAACAGCATGACTAAGAAAAGAAAACCAACGGTACCCAAACTGGATTAACCCAGTTTAAAACTGGATAATTTATTCTTTTGACGACTATTATAAAGTCTAAAAAAGAAATCATAAAACACAAAAAAAGTCGCAAGACAAACCCATACCAAAAACAATTTGATTTTTGAAAAAAGGACACAATTAAAGTATAATGAGAAAGACCAACATAAACCCAACATAAAACGTTATCACATAACAGGACCTCTCAAAGAAAGAGCATGAAATCATACTCCCACTCCTGGCCTAACCCACCAGAGAGGACGTCCTGAGCATGCTCTATAGCCGGCCTAACCCACCGCGCTACGTCCACGCTTTGTGACCACACTCCTATTTTTAATAAGAGGTACTCAAGGGTGAGTAAATCTTCAAAATAACCAAACTAAAACAAAACGCTTTTGTGAAAACGACTAACTAAATTCATGATTAAAAAACCGAATTAACATAATTTCATAAAAGGTAAATCATACTTTGCAGTATATAGATCATACACAACAACAAAGACAAACATCCAAAGACTAGATGATCCCATCACACTCGAACAAGAGAATGGCAAAACACAACCGACATGCCGTCCACAGTCACAACTCAAAGGATTTAGAGTACGACTTGACTTCGCAGAAAAGGACTTCATTGAACTAGAACAATGACCACCTCGATGTTCAAGAATACGTACAGATCCGAGTTACAAGGCATCCCTTCCACACACGATCTTCACGCCATTCCCAGACGAGGCTGCACACAAAACAGTTCTCTAGTAATACAGAAAAACCTGACATAGCAAACCATTTTGAAATCGGATTGATTTCATTGGGGATCACAGTCGTTGTCGAATGACGACGTAACAATTTCCTATCCATAATTCCAGCGTCCTGGAACGTTCTTCTTCAAGAGGAACCGGATAAGAAAATGATGTTCGCCAAATACCAACATTCATCATCCATCCTTCAAATTGCAGAGAAGAAAGATAGTTCTAAAAAACTCTGTAAACCCTGGATGAGTGGAACCTGATCTAAACTACAATTTATTATTGGATAAATTAGATATTTTACCACTGTAAAATATTTAATATTAACCAATCATAATCCATCCAACTAACAACCCACTTATTTGTAAGTGCTGAAATTACTTGTAATTTCAGCACCAGAGAGATTTGAATTTAACTTAGAAATTAGTTACCTCTCCAAGAGAACTTCAGCAGTTGCAATAAGCCAGTATACTCTAGATCTATTGAGCCTAGCAGAGACTAGTTAAACACCCTGAGACTAGTAGATATAAGAGTAAGATTAGGATCGGTATTAGACTAAGAAGTTGCACGAATCTATCCGGCCGAAAATAAGACAGCGTGACGAGCAGACGGTGTACCCTATCCGAAATTACTCTATGAGTTAACCACATCGGTCCTAACTCAATTGACAGGTACTTTTCAATTTCACCAACAATCTAACATATGTGTTTGCTCCAAAAATCCGTGACAAAAAATACCAGTAAAAATGCCTCCCAACCATAAAGTTGTGGCTTAAAAATCGACTGTCCGTTTTGATTTCCAAGATGACCTCTTGTAAATAAACCATAGCTTAGTTAAGCTTAAAAGTTAAGCATCCGGGTTTTGCCTGCGCCTGATTTGAATCAACAATCAGCTTCCACGAAGAAAATCCAAAAAGAAGTTTCTTCCCGTCCGCTGTTAACTTATGCCTTCTTCTTCACGGGTTAATCAAAGTTTCTAATCATACAGTTTTCAGAAATGATTTTTCCGAAAAGCGTTTTCTCCTTAGTTCAAAAATATATATATTTTTGTCTTCGCTCAATATAACCAAGAACAGTAACTTCTAAATGACTAGTAATTGTCTACTCGTACATGGCTAGTAATTGGCGGTTGAAATCTGTTGACTGTTTTTTTTCTGACAGATAAAAGTTGATCTTGCCATAGAAAATGAAAAATAATAAATCAGTGTTCACACAAGATTCATTGTCAACTTGTGGATATTTGTATGAAAAAGTCAGCGTGGACTACATAATAGAGCAAATGCACATTTTTTTTCGGAAACTATGTTTAAGAATCGAAGTGGCTTTGCTACTAAAAAACTTTTGGCCCTGAGGTTTAGAAATTTTACTCTGGCATTTTTAGCGATGTAACAAATGCTTGTCTGTCACACAATTTCAATATATATGGAATTGTATGATAAGCATTTTTCTTGTATGGAGGTCAACCCGGGTTCATGATCATCATGTATCCCACGTACATCCTATACTTCACGCATTTTCATCAGATTTGCGGTGGTTTCAAAATGAGTAGTTTTATAATATCTAAAAATTTCATTAAAAAAATAAGTCTGAATGCTCGATTTATGTTTTAAAAAATTGAACTGTTTTGACAAACAATTAGTCTTCTTCCTACTCATTTGCAATTACTGGCGTGATTTCTGATTCTCGAAGTTATTATTACAAAAACAAAGTTTGTGTTTTATTACCAGTCTACTTTCTCTATAACAACTCTGTCTGGGGGTTGTGATAACTATAAAAAAGCGATGGGAGCTTGATCTCCCACTTTTACAATTTCATTTTCCAGCTCTGTTTACCGCTCTTTGCTTGTTTTGTGAAAAGCAGCTTAACCTTTTTCAATTTTTTGTTCAAGTCAATTCGAGATTTTTGCGTTTTGATTTTTCTATTCTCCGTCATTTTTTGATGCCTCGCAATGATTGGTATTGGAGTTTTATTAGAAAATTGCTACGAGTGGTAACCCCAAACATGACATGAAATGAAAAATTGTTCAAACTGAACTGAATCTCAGTAGTAATATAATGTTTCATTATATAAACAAACCTCCAAAGAAGTATATAAAAATGTCTTGACTAATCAAAGATGTTTGAATTCATAGAAATTGGAGGAAGTTAAAAAAAATAAATTGAATTAAGTTCAAATTGAGATACCACCTTTCGACGTGTTCATTTGTCCAGGGGTGGGTGTCTACTTCTTTGTTCTTGTGTTCTCTTTTTTGCTCTTTAAACGGCATCGAAGGCGGCAACCCTTCTAAATAGGCAAATGATTAAAGCTTACCTACTCAAAAACCCCTCATGGTGGCGCTGCTTCAAACTATTGAAAACTTTTATTAGTTCAATATTCAATAACAGTCCCTGCTAAATTAAAAATTGTAGCCCTTGTCATCATTAATCTCTCATTTGAAGACTAAGCTATTTGTTTGAATACCGCTACAAAAAATTAACCCAGACTAACTGGGGCGGATCTAGGATTTTCTCAAAGGGGGGGGGGGGGGGGTGGATTCTCAAAAAATTTTGTCGACCTTTTTTTTAGGTCGACAAAACTGACTTTTCGAGCTCCCCCTTCAAAACTAGAATATTAGAATATATTGGCGCCGAAGGCGCCTCTAGAAAATTTTTAGGGTCCGTCGCCAAAAATGGATATCTCAAAATAGTACAAAGGGGGGACCCTTTGGGTCGACAGGGGGTCGAATCCCTGGGGGGGGGGGGGGGCGTTCGCCCCCCTAAATCCGCACCTGCAGACTAATATAGTTTTACTCCATTTCCCCTAATAAAGACCAGAGAAGGTTCATATTAGAATTATCGATTTAAACGTTAAATACCTTACCAATCGTTATCTTATATAATAAATGAAAGTCGGAATGCGCTATGGACGCAATGTTTAACTGAACGCAATGTTTTAGCTTCGTCGAATGCAATGCTTAAAATATTCTTTACAATTAACGTTTAAGAGAAGGCAAAGAATATTCTTGAACTCTCAAACTTTCTTAAGTCTGGATTATTCTAGAATTTTTTTGACAAAATTTCAATTCTATAGACAAGATGAACTTCAATTTCAAGGCTAGACAGTGCCTGTCCATTTTTTTCTCCAAAATTTTGTCTTTTCAGATCAATTTCATTCTGAAAGTTTCATCGCCTGAATGGCTCGCTTAGAAAAACTAAAACGGCTCGCCAGTCGATTTGCTCTGTGAACTAACTTGACATATTTCAAAGTATCACCGCATGACTAGCGCTCTCAGAAAACTTTTTGCCAACCTATTCGGTCAATGAAGTAACTTGGAATATTTAAAAGTTTAGTAGAGGTCGAATCGCTTTCTGAGAAAAACACAAGCTTTTCGCAAAACGATTCGGTCTATGAAATAGCTTGAAATATTTCTTGAAAGTTTGGAAGAAAGTTCGGTTTTATAAATAATTTGCCATCTATCAAGTTTTCATAACTATAGAGTAGCTTGCTAAGAAAAACTTCAAATTTTTGCGAACCGATTCAGTCTATGAATTAACTTGTAAATTTTCTTAGCTTGAATAGTTTTCTTAAGAAAAACTACTTGCGAATTGATTTGATCTATAGAACAAGTTGAAATATTTTAAATTTTTATGGCAAACATTGCTTGCTTAGAAAAAGTCAAATTTTCGCAAAGCGATTCGATCGATGGAATAACTTGAAATGTTCAAGCTTTAATAGCTGCATTAGCAGGGTTAAGATGAGCTTCAACTTTTCCCAAACTGATTTTCTCTATGAAACAGTTTGAAATAACTCAACGTTTCATCAATTGAAAGGCTTCAATATCAAATTTTGAAGATACTGCAATCCGATTCGCTTCGTGAAGAAACTTAGCTCGCATAGCTTGCTTAGAAACACTTGTTTTTTTTTGCCAACTATTTTGGTCTAAAAATAACTAAAAATTGTTGAAAGTTTCGTGGCTTCAATAGCTTTTTTATTTAATTTTCATCGCATAAAATACTTCGGAAAAATAAACTTTAGCCACCCGACACGCTTCGTCAAATCGCTTGAAAATTTTCAAAGTTTCATAGCTTGAATAGCTTGCTTGGAAAAAATGAAATTTTTTTGCTAACTGATTCAATTCATGAAACTGCTTGAAATATTTGAAATTTTTATTGCTGGAATAGCTTGCTTAGGAGAAATTTTTGGCATCCGCTTCATGCTAAATATTTTAAAGTTTCAAATAACTTGCTTAGCAAATCTTGAACTATCGCCATCCGATTCGCTAGATAAATTTACTTGAATTATTTCAAAGTTAACTAAGAGCTTGCTGAGAGAAATTTAAAATCTTGTCATCCGACTAGCTCTATGAAATAACTTGAAATGTTTCAAAGTATCATAGCTTGAAGGGTTTCAATCGGAATTGTTTTTGCAAAACGATTCGGTCTACGGAACAACTTGATATATTTCAAAGATTCCTAGCGGGAGTAGCTTGGTTAGAAAAACTTAAACATTTCGTCATTCGGTTCGCTTCACGAAATTACTTGAAATAATTCGAAGTTTGTTCGAATGAATAACTTGCATGAAAACTAACAGAAACTGGTTCGCTCCATGATACGACTTGAAATTTTAAAAGTTTTATAACTGGAATAGCTTGCTTAGAAAATCTTGAATTTTTCCTTAACCAATTCAGAGGTTTTAAATAACTTGAAATATTGCTTAGTTTCATAGCTGGAATAGCTTGCTCAAAAAAGGAGAACCGATTCAGTCTATGGAGTGAGTTGAAAGTTTTTATCAAAATTTCATCGGTTAAATGGCTCCAATAAAAAATATCTAAACCTACCGATTTAATTCATGAAATAGTTTGAAAATTTTCAAAGAAACATATCTTGAATAGCTTGTTCAGAAAAAGTTGATTTTTTTTCGAAAACCGATTTGGTCTATGAAATAATTCGAATTTTTCAAAATTTCGTGGGTCGAATCGCTCCAATATAAAAACCTATTTTTTCGCTATCCGATTTCGAAGTTTTATAGCTGGTCCAGCTGGTGTAGAAAAACTTCATTTTTTCGCGGACCGATTCGGTCGTTGAAACTTATTTTTTTTCAAACCCATTTACGATATGGGTCAACTTGAAATTGTTTTGAGTTTCATAGCTTAAATAGCTTGATGAAAGCAAGTACTACTTTTTGCGAGACAATTGGTTGTTGGAGACGGGCTTGCTAGTATATTTTAATTATAAATGCAGTAAAATAAATGTCGTAGTGAGATAAAAGCCGATTAACATACTCAATTTGAATAATTCTCTTTGATTTAATTTATTGCAGCCTTTGATTTCAAACGCCGCATTGACAATTTTTGAACGCGGAATTGGCAAGTAGCGATTGGTGCTAGTGCAATAAACGGATGGAGCAAAAAACCGAAACTCGAGCTATAGTATCATAAGTTAAATATTCTCCCTATGCAGCATTCAGTGATCGATTCATTCCAATACAGTCGGTGTGGTCACTATTTGCGCAGCAAACAGTGTTCGGTTCGCTCTATTCCAGATCGGGTGGATGGGTTGGACATCTTTTTTTTGTCAACAGTTATTTTCATCTGCAGTTATTTGCATGCATAAAAGATTGCCGCATGTTGATTGGCGCACTTGGGACCAGCCGTGGCCGAGTGAGGTAAGGCGCGCGTCTCTCAACAAGAGGGTCGAATGATCGTATCTCACTTCGGTCACAGCTGCAGGGGGTCTTAGTGTCATCCGCCTCCACAAGGTGGGACCGGCAACGGTAGAAAAAAAAGATGACATCACCCTCCGAAGGTTGGTCCTGCATTGAATGGGAAAATGCTAAAAGACCGGTATTCGTAAAATTAAATACACAAGCCGGCTAGGCGAAGTGGCTTAATTTAACAATCTACTTATATATTAGATGAAAGTCGGAATGCGCTATGAACGCAATGTTTGAATGAACAAAATGCTTCAGATTATTGGGAGACAATGTTTAAAATGCTATCGAGAGTAATGTTTAAAAAGGTAGATCCAACTTCAAGGCTAGATTAGATAGTAACTGTTTAATTTTCGTCCAAAATTTAATTTCGTTTCTGTCTGAGACTGGGACTGTCAAAATTTCAGTCTAGAACAAATCAATCAAGAACAGTAACCTCCATGCTAAGAAATAAACTTTTTGCGAACCGATTTGGTCTATGAAATAACTTGAAATAATTCAAAAAATCTTAGCTTAAAAGCTTGCTTAGAAAAACAAATGTTTCACGAACCGATTCAGTCTAAGAAATATTTTGAAATAATTCAAAGGTTTATAGCTTTCAAATTTTGCTTAGAAAAACTGAAACTTTTCGCGAACCGATTTAGTCAACAAAGTAACTTGCAATATTTCGAAGTTTTATAGCTTTAAAAGCCTGCTTAGAAAAACTTAAACTTTTCGTGAACCCATTCAGTCAATGGATAACTTGAAATAATTCAAAATTTCTTAGCTTTAAAAGCTTGCTTACAAAAACAAGTTTTTCAGAAATGGAAAACTGATTCGGTTCATGAATAACTTTGAATTGTTTCAAAGTTTCTAGCCTATAAAGCTTGCTTAGAAAAACTTCAATTTTTTGCAATTTGATTCAATCTATGAAATAACTTGAAATATTTTGAAGTTTCACATCTTTAAAAGCTTGCTTAGAAAAATTGAGACTTTCCGCGAAATTAGTTAAAGCCCGTTTCAAGTTGTAAGTTTTTTTTAAAGAAGTAATATCTCATTTTTTTCGGATTCGTGGTTTTCATCCTAGTTTCCGATGCTTTTATTTCGGTTTTTTTAAACGCCACTAAAAAATGGTAGATTTTTTAACAGCTTACTTTTAACAAAAACATGCTACAATTTAAACATGCTAATTTTTGTAAATTTACCAAGTCTTACTTTGAGTTTTTCACAAATCGTTTTTCCTTTAATAAACAAACAATTTCAGTTTATGTTATATCGTCTTAGTCAAGTTATATTGCGTCATTTAGAGGGTGAAATATATCAGTATGCAAATATGTGTTTCAGTTTGGATGGGTCGTAATATTTTATAAAAGTTATGAATTTTTTTATGACAGCAGTTTTGTTTTTGGCTCAACTGGTTTCGACTCAATATTTGTCGCCTTTTTTGCCGCTCTCTAAATGATTTCCAACATTTTACAAGGCTGTTTATGAACTTCATCTGATACAAACATGTAATTTGTTAGCTGTTATTTTCCAATTTTTGGCAGGTCATTTTTTCAAGTAATTTTTTCAAACCTAGTATTTCAGATTTTCTTACTTCTCTTTTTTTTCCATTCACTATCTTGAAGCGCAATGTGCTTTTGCATTAAATGTTTTTGCATTTTTAATGTGATAATAATTGAGCAAGACTTAAATCTCATAGAGTTTGAATTTACTTGAAAATATGTACCCCTGCAATAAGCCAGTTATTGCAACCAGGCGCTAGAATGTTTTTTTCCTTTAATAACTTTGCCTACAGTACCTGTCTGCTGAAATCTTCAAGCTACTTTAGAAGTATATCAAGTTCAAGGTACTCTTATTGCCTGTTTAGCGTAAAAGAGCGTCCATACTTAGGTCGACAATGAAGCCAAAATTTTTGCAGTTTGAAACTTATTTTTGGGAAAAAGTTAAATTGTCGGGCTACCGTTTTCCTAATTTTTTATCGATCTATTTTCTTAAGCATCAATTTTTCTGGTGTGAATATCTTTCACGTAAATTGAAATCTATTTTTGATTTCACCCTTATGCTGTAACTTGTAAATCTACCAGTTTTGTACATAGTTTCATCTATCTATCAAGACTATGTCTAATCGCATGTGACACGTATCTTGCCTAGTTTAAGCCTTTTTTCTGCACCCTCTAAGGGCTTAACGTATCTATGCGTGGTTAAGCTATATTGTATACTGCAATGCTTAAGAATTCTTTTTTCGGTTTTCCAGCTTGAATCTAGTGTTTGTTCCACCGAGTTAAAAGTTGGCAACACAATTGTGGAAAGCTGTTATAGTTGCCCCGGGGTTTGCAAATTTGGTCTCAAATTATGGATGCCCAAATCATTTACGGCATATGAAATGCGAAAATGTTTGTGTTTTTTCTCAAATTTTTTCGAAAAACTTTATTTACAAAATTCTTAATCCTGTGTTTAGGTGCTATCAGATTTTTAAAAATTCAAAACAATTTAAGTTCCCAATTTTGTAGTTGGGTACTGTAGAATACTCTCAGCAGCTCCAAATTGCGACTGCCAAAATGCTCATAATTTTCGAGATATAATGTTTTTTTGTGATTTTTAAAAAAAATTTCAAAAAATTTTAATTTGTTCTTTTTTCGTCAATTTTTCCAAGTCACAACCCTTTATTTGGAAATTGTCAGTAAAACCTCGGGGTTTGCGAAACTTGCCACCAAATATGACTAAACAATTTTTTTTAATTTTCGAGATATGACATTTTTTGTGATTTTTCAAAAAAAAACTTTCAGAAAATTTCAATTTAATTTTTTTTTCAAATTTTGAAAACTTCAACACCCTATTTGGGTGCTGTCAGAAATTTATCTGGAGTTGCGAATCTCACTTTCATTTATGACTCTTCAAATCTTTTGTAGTTTAAGAGGTATGATCTTTTTTATGATTCTAAAAAAAATTTCAGAAAATTTAAATTCAATGTTTTTTCAAATTTTGAAATTCCCAACCCTTTATTCAAAGAATTCTCGGTGTTTGCGAATCCTCAATAATGACTACTCGACTTTTTTTAATTTTGGAATTTTTCAAAAACGTTTTCAGAAAGATTAAATTTAAATTTTTTTCTTCAAATTTTGAAATTTCTCTCCCTGTAATGGGGGAGCTTCCAGATTGTTTTCAGGGGCCATGAACCCTGCATCCATTTTTGATTGTTTTAGTTTTCTGTAATTATTTTCTTGGTAACTTTTTAAAAAAGTTTTCAAACTTAATTTTTTTTCATATTTTAATTGAAATTTGAAGCCCCCTTCCTTTTAATTGCGGACTGTCAGAGTATTTTTAGGAGTTGCAACGCTTGCCTCCAAATATGACTGCTCAGTTCTGTGTAGTTTGTGAGCTATGACATTTTTTTGCGATTTTTTTCAAAAGTTTTAAGAAAATTTGAATTTAATATTTTTTTCTTCAAATTTTGAAATTCCCAACGCTTTAGTTTGGGACTGTCAGAGTACTCGAGGGTATTGCGAATCTCGCCTCCACATATGACTGCTCAAGTCTCTGTTATTCTCGAGTTAGGCCGTTTTTGTCGTTTTTCACTTTTTTCCCTCAAAATTTGAAATTCCTAACCCTGTAGTTGGGTACTGCAAATTTTGACTCCAAATGTGACTGCTCAAATTCTTTTACCTTACCAGTTATGACATTATTTATGTGATTTTATTTTTTTTCAAAGAACTTAGAGATTAGAAAAATTCACAAAATTTTATGATTTTTCAGAATTTGAATTTAAAAAAGTCGAACAGAAAAAAAATTTGAAATTACGAATCTTGGTGCTGTCGGGGTACACTCGAAGGTTGCAGGCCTTTTTTTCAAAATATGCGGTTTTCTCATGAGTTCTCAAAAATTTTAAGCACCTGAGGTGCGTTATACGCTAGTTGGGTTTAATCGATTTTGGATTTAATTCTTATCCTATATTTTGTAAATTGACCAGTTTTGTATAGTTTTTTTTGTTATATTCGACCGGTTAACAGTTGTATTCGACCTAAATAGTTCTGGCTTAATTTATTTTGCTTAGACCTTTGTTTTTTGAATCTCAAAGCTTGAAAAGTTTTTATGAATGAAGGGCTGAAGTGGAGACCTCACGGGTAGTTTTAGCATGTAATTTTCAGCATGAAATCCTCCGATTGAAACCCAATTCGCAAAAGATTTTTGAAAATTTTGGTAGATAAAGTTTTTTTTACCTCGTTTATATATGTTTCGACTGAGTGATTCCGTCTCACTTTCGGCCGGTTTTCAATGCTATGTTTAAGATCATACGGAAATTGGTGAAAATTGTATGCACGTTGTTTTTCTTTTTTTTCTGTAAGTTTTAACTCATCTACAAGTGTTTTCGGAATAACCTATAAAGTTCAAAGTGTCACAGTTTGAATAATTTGCATAGAAAAACTTCAATTTTTTGCAAACCTAATCGGTCTACGAAATAACCAAAAAATTTCAAATTTTTATAGCTTCAAAAGCTTGCTTAGAAAAACTTAAATTTTTCGCGGACGAATTCATTCTATGAAATAAATTGAAATAAATCAAAGTTTCTTAGCTTTAAAAGCTTGCTTAGAAAAACTTTGAACTTTTTGCGAACCGATTTAGTCCACTTGCAAAATAACTTCGAAGTTTCATACAACTTCGAAATTTCGAAGTTTCATAGTTTGATTAGCTTGCTTCGAAAAACATAATTTTTTTGCGAACTGATTCGGTATATGAAATAACCTTAAATATTTCAAAAATGAAAAGCTCTTATAGCTTGCTTAGAAGAACTTCAATTTTCTGCAAAACTATTTGGTCTACGGAATAATCTGAAAAAGTTCAAAACTTCATAATTCGAATAGCTTGCTTAGAAAAACTTCAACTTTTCGCGAACCTAATCAGTCTACATAACGTGAAAAATTTCAAACTTTCGTAGTTTGAAAAGCTTGCTGAGAAAGCTTAAAGTTTTTCGCAAAACGATTCTATATATGAAGTAAATTGAATTAAAGCATTGTTTCAGAGCTTTAAAAGCTTGCTTAGAAAAACAAGCTTTTTGCGAACCGATTCAGCCTATGAATAACTTGAAAAAATTCAGAATTCCGTAGCTTCAAAAGCTTATTTAGAAATATTTTAATCTTTTTGTGTACCGTTTTAGCCTGAGAAATAATATGAATTATTCCAAATTTTAATAGCTGTAAAAGATTGCTGAGAAAAACTTTTAACTTTTCGCAAATCTATCAAAACCACTAAATAAATTGCAATATTTCAAAGTTTCAAAGCTTTAAAAGCTTGCTTTGAAAAATTTTAAATTTTTCTTGAATCATTTAACCCACGAAATATCTTGCTGAGAAAAACTTCAACTTTTCGCGAATCGATTCGGTCTACGAAACAACCTGAAAAAAAATTCAAAGTTTCATAGATCGATTTGCTTGGTTTAGAAAGCTTTAACTTCTGGCAAAAAACGATTCGGTCTTAGAGAGGATTTTTTTGAAGTTCCATGCTCCATTCGCTCGCGCAGAAAATTATTCAAGAAAGCTAAGAAAAAATCTGGAAATTACTTGAAAGGCTTCAACAGAAAAACAGTTTGCTATTCGGTTCACTTTTTCTAATAACTTGAATTTTTGAAAGTTCCAAAGCTTAAACAGCTGGATTGGAGAAAGCGAATTTTTCCAGTTTATGAAATAACTAGAAAAAAGTCAAATTGTCATAGCTCAATAGTTTGCTTCGAAAATCTTATACTTTTTGTGAACCAAATCAGTCTTTGCAATAACTTGGAAACGTTTTATATAGCTTGCATAGAAAAATTTTAGCCTTTTGCGAACCAGTTTGCTCTGTGAAGTAACTTGAAATTTTTAATAATTTGAACAGCTTGCTAAGAAAAACTTTTGCCTACTGATTCGCTCTAAGTAATAACGTGAGTTTTTCCAAAGTTTTCTTGCTTTAATAGCTTGCCTAAAAAATTACTTTTTTTGCGAATATTTTCGCTCTATGAAACAATTTGAAATGTCTCAATGTTTTGTCGCTTGAAAAGCTTCCATATAGAAACCTTAAGTTGCGCCATCCGATTTGCGTAATGATACACTTTGAAACATTTCTAAGTTTCATAGCTTGAATAGCTTGCTAAGAAAATCTTCAATTTTTCGGGAAACCGATATGGTTTAACTCGAAATTGTCAAAAATTCATTATTTGGATTGCTTGACCAGAACAACAACTAATATTTTGCAAGCCAATTGATTATTGGAGGCGGGCTTGCCAGTTAATATTACTAATAATAGATCTGGCAATGCCTCCAGGTCCTCTGGACTAAAAACTTTGGCACAATTATGAATGTGAATTAATACGAAAAATCACGTTTAGAATGGCGTTTAGAAATCAGTTTGACTGCTAACTTTTGTGGTTGCTTTTGATCAATTGATGGTAAAGTTACGTACTTTATAATTAGCTTTTTTTAAACTTTTGTTTGAATTGCTAGAAATGCTTTATATATCAATTTGTCACGAAACAAAATTTATTACCTTAGCAATAAGTTTTGTTCACAGGACTCATTTGTCTACTGGACTCAATCATCTTCTGACAAGTTCAATTTCTTGAAAGTTCAATTTAAGTACTCATTTAGGTAGTAATTAGTTAAAGCCCGTTTCAAGTTGTAAGTTTTTTTTAAAGAAGTAATATCTCATTTTTTTCAGATTCGTGGTTTTCGTCCTAGTTTCTGATGGTTTTATTTCGGTTTTTTAAACGCCATTAAAAAATGGTAGGTTTCTAACAGCTTACTTTTAATAAAAACATGCTACAATTTAAACGAGCTAATTTTTGTAAATTTACCAAGTCTTATTTTGAGCTTTTCACAAATAGTTTTTCCTTTAATAATTAAACAATTTCAGTTTATGTTATATCGGCTTAGTCAATTTATATTGCGTCATTTAGAGAGTGAAATATATCAGTATGCAATTATGTGTTTCAGTTTGGATGGGTCGTAATATTTTTTCAAAGTAATGAATTTTTTTATGGCAGCAGTTTTGTTTTCGGCTCAACTGGTTTCGACTCAACATTTGTCGCCTTTTTTGCCGCTCTCTAAATGATTTCCAACATTTTACAAAGGCTGTTTATGAACTTCATCTGATACAAACATGTAATTTGTTAGCTGTTATTTTCCAATTTTTGGCAAGTCATTTTTTCAAGTAATTTTTTCAAACCTAGTATTTCTGATTTTCTTACTTCTCTTTTTTTTCATTAAATGTTTTTGCATTTTTAATGTGATAATAATTGAGCAAGCCTTAAATCTCATAGAGATTGAATTTACTTGAAAATATGTACCCCTGCAATTAGCCAGTTATTGCAACCGGGCGCTAGAATGTTTTTTTCCCTTAACAACTTTGCCTTCAGGACCCGTCTGCTGAAATCTTCAACCTACTTTAGAAGTATATCAAGTTCAAGGTACTCTTATTGCCTGTTTAGCGTAAAAGAGCGTCCATACTTAGGTCGACAATGAAGCCAAAATTTTTGCAGTTTGAAACTTATTTTTGGGAAAAAGTTAAATTGTCGGGCTACCGTTTTCCTATATTTTTATCGATCTATTTTCTTAAGCATCAATTTTTCTGGTGTGAATAACTTTCATGTAAATTGAAATCTTTTTTTGATTTCACCCTTATGCTTCAACTTGTAAATCTACCAGTTTTGTACATAGTTTCATCTATCTGTCAAGACTATGTCTAATCGCATGTGACACGTATCTTGCCTAGTTTGAGCCTTTTTTCTGCACCATTTAAGGGCATAATGTATCTATGCGTGGTTAAGCTAATTTGTATACTGCAATGCTTAAGAATTCTTTTTTCGGTTTTCCAGCTTGAATCTAGTGTTTGTTCCACCGAATTAAAAGTTGGCAACACAATTGTGGAATGCTGTCATAGTTGCCCCGGGGGTTGCAAATTTGGTCTCAAATTATGAATGCCCAAATCATTTACGGCATATGAAATGCAAAATTTTTGTGTTTTCTTTTCAAATTTTTTCGAAAAACTTTATTTCCAAAATTCTTAATCCTGTGTTTAAAATTCTTAATCCTATAAAAATTTGAAATTACGAATCTGGGTGCTGTCGGGGTACACTCGAAGGTTGCAGGCCTTTTTTTCAAAATATGCAATTTTTTTATGAGTTCTCAAAAATTTGAAGCACCTGAGGTGCTTTATACGCAAGTTCGGTTTAATCCATTTTGGATTTAATCCTTATCCTATATTGTATAAATTTACCAGTTTTGTATAGTTTTTTTTGTTGTATTCGACCGCTAAACAGTTGTATTCGACCTAAATAGTTCTGGCCTAATTTATTTTGCATCTACTGAAATGCAAAATTTTGTTTAGACCTTTATGTTTTTTGAGTCTCAAAGCTTGAAAAGTTTTTATGAATGAAGGGCTGAAGTGGAGACCTCACGGGTAGTTTTAGCATGTAATTTTCAGCATGAAATCCTCCGATTGAAACCCAATTCGCAAAAGATTTATGAAAATTTTGGTAGATAAAGTTTTTTTACCTCGTTTATATATGTTTCGACTGAGTGATTCCGTCTCACTTTCGGCCGGTTTTCAATGCTATGTTTGTGATCATACGGAAATTGGTGAAAATTGTATGCACGTTGTTTTTCTTTTTTTCTGAAAGTTTAAACTCATCTACATGTGTTTGAAGATTGTTTTCTAATCTCAAAAAACACCTAAAGCATGTTAATGGATAATTATGCTAATCGCTACATGCATCTACTCACTCTGCTTGGTGTTGTTGCGAACATTCTCACACATGTCGCTCCACTCTCTGAGACTGGACACGTGCCAGCAGGAGAGACGGTCCACGTCCACAATCACAGGTGGCGTCTTGCTGTAGAAAATTAGCATGCTGTTGGGCGCATTGCTGCTTCTGAACACAAGAGAAGACAGAGTGACCTTGGCTTTTGTAGATGTATACTCATTGAAGGTGTATTAATCTCTAACCGTTAATAAAGAAAACGTAACAGAACGACTTAAATTCTTTGCGGTCACCAGCGCCGATGGGAACACTATGGTTTACCACCTCTATGATGCTGACCTTGGTACCATAACATAACAATGTAATACACAATACGTAATAACCATAAGTTACATAATACACCTCACTACAGCCTTGTTACCTTACGGTTATGACAGAGTGACCTTGGTTTTGTTAACTTACATCAATTTGAAATACTTCCTCCCCCTACAACAATTTGAAATGTTGGGTATTCAATTTTACTGCTTCAATAATATATAAGTAGTATAGTCATTTGTTCAAAATATTTGTCACTAATCTCCCATCACTTTTCGCCCTAGCAAGGCAAATGTTGAGGTCTCAAAGGGCTCCGTCGGTGTGTTTTTCGGAACACTCTTTCTTTACTGGCTCGGGTGTTTTTGTTAGCCCCTCCGAATCCTTGCGAGGACTTGTTAGCCCATCTTGTACATCGATTCCCGAGGGCTCGTCAGCCCTTGGACAATTCTGTTCCACATCTTCAGTAGATGAAAGGATAATTGGACTACTCTGCTCCAATACTCTTGCTCCTAAGTCCATTTTTACTCCGCTATTTTCCTCGGAGCTAGAGAACGGGACTATTCCCCAGTCTCTGGGTGCACTAAGACGATCGGCTCCGAAGCGTAGTTTGTGGGATTGCGCTTGGAACTGATAGTCCTTGTTAGGTTACTTATTCGGCTTTTTATGGCAGTAGTCAATCTGAAGAATTATCGATAATGATCGGAAATTTCGCTGATCCGGTAACTACAATTGCATCGTCCGCATTCCTGTCCTTTGCTTTTAGCAGATCTTTAGTAGTGTCTCGCGATTCCTTTAGCGCCGCTGCTTTCGGGGGATCTCTAGCTTTGTTCCCTTGCCGCACATCTGAACCCATTGGCTTATTACTGTGTGGTATTCGAGGTGTTTGCGTTTTCCCATGATACGAGGTTCTTTCACCTAAACTTATCTAAAAATGATATTCATGAATCACCTGTCCGTACGATCTATCTCCCGCGCATTTTCCGTCATAATTTCAAAAAAAGGTTCCGATTTTAATCGATCTTGTTTTTTTTTGAAATAGATGATATCCTTTTTTCTTGGCGCTCAAAACTGACGCTTTATTCGGTGCGGCATGAGTTGATGAGTTGTCCAGCACTGTACTCTTTCTGGGCCATCAACAGGTTATCTACCCGGCCATGCGTTCTATTGTAGTCTCATCGTCGGGTAATGTGTAATTCTGCATTACTTGAGCCGAAAACATCTTCTAATTCTTATCTGAGAAAAAAAAACAAAAAAAAAACATTTTCCAAGTCAAGTTATTCGCGGATGCAGGTTTAGTAACTGTATGCCAAACCTCATTCGAACGGCGAACAACGCATTGACTGATGAGTGTTTTTTTAAATACTAAACATTATCTCATTTAACGCCGTTTTAAAAACCAATTTTGGCTTTTGAAAAGAACAGCCCTTAAGGCGTTACCATATTGTTCGAATACACCGCTGCACGAGCTCTGTTGCCCGGTGATTACCCATGGGTGCAAATATTACTTGTGTATTCTATTTTGCGCAGAATCACTGTTGAATTTTCAACTGAATCCCGATCCTTGGTCTGTCCGGATTTTCCGCAATATTGGGTCTAACACAATATATTTTTCCATATATTCTTGAATAACTCTCCCTGTTGTTCTGATTGTATTTTGGATTTGGAGAAACGTAGAGAATCTATCCGTACAAATAAGTCAAAAGTTATTTGCAGCCCAATAACTATTATTTGCAGCCCAAGACTGCAAAAACCCGGTAACGGCATCAAAAAATTGAATTTGCTGATTCGGCTCTTCTAACACCTCAGTTTTCGTAACAACACCCTTGGGAATGACAGATTTCTAATTCTTACCGGTTTTGTTGCAGTCTCGATTTTCCCTTTCCACGTGCCTGAGTGACCTTTGTATAGCCTCATCACGTTGGGGTCCGCAATTGTGTCGGCATCGCAATCTTGTCGTTTAAGAATAATTTTTCGTTCGACTTGTGCAGCTTGTCGAGATAATTGGTAAAATAAGGGCCTAAGTCGCGAATTTCGTTTAAGTTATCCGATTGTAATGATTCAACAACACAGTTTAATATTTCGTCCGACTTAGTAAGAATAGCAATTATTTCAGCGTCGAAAGTTCCGGCCTTTCAAACAAAGTAACCGGAAACATTTTCAGTTGAAACAAGGTCGTTTCAGCCGACGGTGGTTTTGAGGAATTAGTACCATGGACGTTATTAGTCGGTAACTCACTGGTTTTCTGCTTTTTCTCAGTATTTGAAGTATCGAGATTCAACTTTATCAGATTCAACAGAGTACAATAGTTGCAATTTTTTGTAAGCGTGTGTGTCCAGTAGTACAAATTTTGATGGATTGAAAGTTTCGAAACGCGTCAGTTAGTTTCGTCGCGGCAACTTCTTTACGATGACGTAATTTTTGTTCCAATTTTCTTCCACCTATTACTTCATTATTTCGATCATGCTCAACAGTGTTTTGTTTAGCCGATGATTTCAGCAGCCTACTAATTGCAGTAACTTGTGGTACTACGAAAAGGTATAGTTCTGACAGTTTCGGTTTCACTCCCACTGCATGTCAAGACAAATAATCTACTAAAACCATATTCTTTCCTGGGATGTGTTGATCTTAATTGAACGGTAAAATTCGGTCTATCCTCGGTTCCCGGTATGTTCCCGTTTAGTGGTCACCCACAAAACTGAAGTTACATTGCCGGCTAGTGGCATCCCTTAGTTTCATCTGGGAATATACGTACATTAGATCAATGCTTAAGAACCAAATAGGAGCGGCAGTGTTTCCGCTAATCGCTAAAGCTCCGTTATGAACCAATTCATTCATTTTGGGCATCTGATAGCGATTCGCGTAGATCAGTTTTTTTATGTTTGAATTTAACGCTAATTTCATTGATCCATCGGGTTTGGCGATTATGAACATCGATAAAATAAAACAATTTTCCGTACAGTTTCCCAACTTCACATTGTGGCCCTCCTTTAGCAAATTATCGATGGCAATATGTGAATTGGAAGCTGTTTCCCTTTACCTGTATTGGGCGCCATGGTTCATGAAAATTCGTTATTACTTCACAGTTTTTCAGTACTCCTTTGCGTTCAAACAAGTCCATGAATTTTGCATAAGGAATTTAACGAACTTACGTTGAATTGGAGAGTATTGCATCCCCAAGCAGTCACTACCTGCTCTACCTCGTTGACTGAGCGAGCTATCGGCTTCTGCCGAAATTTCATTCCTAAGTGTGTTACGACATTATTACCAAGTAAATCTCTTTGGTTGCTCTCTTTAATAAACAGTTCAACTTTTTTGACAACCATGCTTCGGATCTAATATCGATAAAAAATCTTCAGATTATCTTGATTGTATCATCCGTCGCACTGTAGAATGCATTTTTCAAATGGCTCGGGACCGAAAAAATATAAATCTGTTCTTTGTTTTATTTTTGTGCAATTTCGTCTGTGAGTTAAAAGAGACCGGACTAGCGCAATTTATCTGCAATTCCGTATGTCAACGGTTTTTGTCCATTTGAACATCTAGTATTTTCCTATTTTCATTACCAGTTTTGTCCTGCACCTTTCCTATTGCGAATACGCCAATTTCCTCATCACCTTTCTCTTCATCGTTACATTCGTTTCGTATTGTTTAAATTCCGATTCGTCGATTTTACAATATTTCGCAATATTTCCATGCGCACTGCAGTTGTTACAAAGGGTATTTGTTTCAGAACTCGGTGTTCCCGAAGCTTCGGTTTTAACCAATGTCCACAATTATGACACTTGCTTTGCCTCTGGCCCCTCACCTCGTTCACTAGTTATCTTTTTATGTACCCTCACTGTTGGCCTCCCCTGTTATTCGGTCGCCCTGAGGCAAACTTACGTCTCCTGAACTTCGGCGGCCCCTGATAACTCTCTTATACATCTCTGTCACCTTATACATAACTCTCTTATATATCTCTCCCTCACCACTGTAAATTAAAACGCATCTGATGGTAGCAATGTTTCCATGCATAGCTGCTTACGAGTTTCTTCATTTCGCAAATTGAAAATAAACACGTCCCGAACTATGGACTCCTCCTTCGGACCAAAATTACAGCCGCGGGATAAATCACTGAATGCTCGTAGACTTGTTCCACCTCCTGGTTCTCCTGTTGTTTTCTTCCGAATAGAATAAATCTACGTTTAGTAACATTTGCTTCTTTCATAAAAGCATCTACAGTCAACTTCCACAACTCTGTGAAGTTTATTTGCACAAGCTAGGTTCAAGTGTAGCTCTGTCAAAAAAAAGATAGAAGCAACTTTGACTTTAGCCGTTTATCCGCTTTTTCCCTGGTAGTTACTTTAAACAATCTCTTCTCGTCGTCCGACCGGCGGCTTTCTTCTTCTCTCCACAATCGCACTGCTGTTTCGTTACGCGCCTCTCTCTCTCTCTCGCTTTTCTCACTTGACCTTCCTCCGTTCCATGTGGTTCTTCCAAGGCCAGGTACGCATTCTCAGGTACGGTATTTTCAGCAAATATATCGTCAATATCGATCTCTTCCTTGGCAATCACGATGAGTTGAAATTTTGCGCCCAACCTTCCCAGGGTACCGGCGGCTCTTGAGTCGGTCCATTCCAGAAAACATCCACTGAACGGTAGCTCGAATCCGTTTCTGACTGCGCCATGTAGAAGTATAATCATTGAAGGTGTAATAAGGTCTAATGGTTAATAAAGAAAACGTAAAAGAACAACTTAAATTATTTTCGGTCACCAGCGGCGCTGGCAACACGCATGGTTTACCACCACTATGATGCTGACCTTGGTAGCATAACAAAACATTGTAATACATAATACGTAAAAATCATAAAGTTCCATAATGCACCTCACTACATCCTTGTTACCTTACACTGAAGACAGAATGACCTTGGCCTTGTTACCTCACAGATATTCTGTAATATGTACCCTCTGTCATGAGAGGCACAATATCGATGCTTCGTAAATACTGAACAGGTTGTACGTCATAGTACTTTGCCACTTGGATATTTATAGTTTTAATAATTGCTAGAAAATATTGATCGAAAAGGATAGTCCAAAAAACAAACTATTTTTAGAGATTTCTGGCTGCGAAGAAATTGAGCAGATACAGTCTTGATGTAGATGAATAGATCAATGATAATTAACGTGAATAACGACAACGAATTCGTAGGAAAAAGATAATTTATGCTAAGGAAACAGTTTTTTATTTGGGAGGGTTGATTTGTTTTTTATATGTGGTCACCGTACCTGTCAAAGAGTTCCTCCATACTTCCCAAGATTCCCTTGCGAGAGTCGGCTCTAATGATTCCCTGCAATGGAAGAAATGGCATGATTCGCTCGTGGTTGTCCTTGAGACAAAATCTAGAACAGAAAACCAAAAATTTCGAAATCGAAATTGGTTGGTTTGAATCAAAAACCCATCAAGAAAAATGTTGCTTTAATTTCTTTGAAAAATCATACAAAAACAATTTTAAGGCAATATGTTTTTCAAGTTTTTTCAACACTCTGGCTGAGAAGTTTTTTTTCTAAATATTAATTAGTTTGGGCTCCGAAAAACACATTTTCATGAAGTCTTCTTGAAGTTAAATTAGTAAGATTTCCGGTTCTTAAGAATTTTGTTGCATAACAATAATTTTAACGAAGATTGGTAATAATTTTTTTGATTTATTCAGTCAACATAAGTATCATGGTCGGACGTGTACTTAAATATCTCTATCATGTGTATCACCATATTGTTTATGTCTTGAATCTTCTGTATGCTGGGACATATGAAACTAGTATTTCAGCTAGACCGAACATATGCGCTTCTAAATGTTGAGCTACTTTACCACTTTGTAAACAGTAGGATCTACCAGAACATATATCAAATTCTTAAAACATGTCCCGATATTTCCCGATTCCTTTATGCTTTTAGACCATTCATTTTGACACGAGCGATCAGCTTAGTATATTATTACGAACTGAGTTATGACCGAAGTGTAACTCATAGAGTAATTTCGGATAGGGTACACCGTCTGCTCGTCACGCTATCTTATTTTCGGCCGGATAGATTCGTGCAACTTCTTAGTCTAATACCGATCCTAATCTTACTCTTATACTATCTAGTCTCAGGTTGTTTAACTAGTCTCTGCTAGGCTCAATAGATCTAGGGTATACTGGTTTATTGCGGCTGCTGAAGTGCTCGGGAGAGTCCAACTAATTTCTAAGTTAAATTCAAATCTCTCTGGTGCTGAAATTACAAGTAACTTCAGCACTTACAAATAAGTGGGTTGTTAGTTAGATGGATCATGATTGGTTAATATTAAATACTTTACATTGGTAAAACATTTAATTTATCCAATCATAAAATATAGTTTAGATCAGGTTCCACCCATCCGGGTTTTACAGAGTTTTTTAGAACAGTTCTTCTGTAATTCAAGGATGGATGATGGACGTTGGTATTTGGCGAACATCATATTTCTTTCGCTTCTTCTTGTGACAACGACTGAGTCTCTGCAACAAAGTCAATTCTGATTCCAGAATGGTTGGCTATGTCAGGTTTTTCTGTTCTGCGTGGAGAACTTCTTTTGTGTATGATCTAGTTTGGGAATGGCGTGGAGATTGTGCGTGGAGGGGATGCCTGGTTACTCGGATCTGTACGTATACTTGAACATCGAGGTGGTCATTGGTCTAGTTCAATGAAGTCCTTTTCTGCGAGGTCAAGTCGTACTCTAAATCCTTTGAGTTGTGATTGTGAGCGGCATATCGATTGTAGTTGGTCATTCTCTCTCGAGTGTAGTGAGGTCGTCTTGTCTTTTGATGTTCGTCCTTGGTGTTGTATTCTGATCTATATATTGCATCATGTGATTTTACATTTTATAAAACTCTTATTAGTTTAATATTTTTTAATAATGATTTTAGTTAGTTGTTTTCACAAAAGCTTTTTGTTTTAGTTCGGTTATTTTGAAGAGTTACTCACCCTTGAGTAGCTCTTATTAAAAATAAAGGTGTGGTCACAAAGCGTGGATGTAGCGCGGTGGGTTAGGCCGGCTATAGAGCATGCTCAGGACGTCCTTTCCTGGTGGGTTAGGCCAGGAGTGGGAGTATGATTTCATGCGGTGTTTGTGAGGGGTCCTGTTATGTGACAACGTTTTATGTTGGGTTTGTTGTGGTTTTACTTATGTCTTGTTGGTTATGTACTTTTTCCAAAAAGCAAATTGTTTGTGGTATGGGTTTGTCTTTCGACTTTTTTGTGTTTTATTATTTCTTTCTAAGACTTTGTAATAGTCTTCAAAAGAATAAATTATCCAGTTTTAAACTGGGTTAATCCGGTTTGGGTACCGTTGGTTTCCTTTTCTAAGTCATGCTGTTATTCTATGATTTGTGGTATTTAGTAAGCTGCGTTGGTTAGTTTTGTTTAGTATATGATTCCTTTCCAACCGGGTTAAAGGAAAGTTTGAAACATGTTATTGTATGTTAGAGTTGTTGAGTGTGAAAACTTGAAACTGAAATTCATTATTTTAAACAATTCTTCGTGGGCGAGCTGTGCGAGTGTGGATAGAATTTCTGTGCGAATGAATGAAAATATCAAAAGGTTAGTACTGCAATTGCATTTTATTAATTTACTGCATAGAATTTGGAAATTTACTGCTAGTTATGGGGGAATTTTAAGATACAAATTTTCATCATAATTAGATTTACTGCTTTGGGGGAAAAGATTATAGATGAATTTATTGCATTGATATTAAATTTAGAAATTTATAAGTGTAGGAGATTAAGAGAATTTTAAAATTGTTTGATGAAGATTGTGATTTTTATTGTTTCTTTTGTGGTTTTTGTAGGTGATTGTCGGATGAAAGCTAAAAATCTAATGAAAACATGAATAAAGAATGGTGAGTTTTTTAATATTTCAATTAGTTAGTTATATTCATTTAATTCATACTTACCTGTTAGTCGTCGGGGAAAAAACCGTGGGGGAAGATGTCGTGAATTAGTTCTGAAGTTGTTAGTAGTTTAGCTAAGATGCGGATGATATTTTTAGTTTGAAGCAGTGGCCAAAGCAATTGAAGTGCCTTAATAGTGGTTAGTTCTTCAGTGCCTACTGCAAACTCATAAGGTGTGTTTTGGATTAAGTTATATAATTTGTGGTTAAATTTAGTGTTGTGGATGAATTCTAAAATTGGGATTTCTATAGGTTGTAGGAATTCGTGCGGGATAAGGAAGGGTCGGGATTCTTCGGCGTTGAAGGTCTTGGTGATGGGGCAGAAAATGTACATTTGGGTTATGGGGTCATAATTACGAAGAATACCATGGAGGTTAGTGTCTTTAATACAATATGTGAAATTTAGGAAATATGGTGAAGTGTATTTTGAATTGATGAATTGGAAACGATGGTGTGGTTGTCTAGAGGGTGTGTGGAGGTCAAAGTGATTTTGGATGAAACGATAGTAACTGTATGTATGTGTTTGTTTAGTGCGCAACATAATATCGTGTGAGCAGTGTAAATCTCTTTCGTGTGGTGCAAGGAAATGAAAGGTTAGTGAAAATATTTGGAAGCGTTCTTTAAAACTTTCGTATGCTTGTGTGTCTGTTAGTGCTTCTGAAATAATGTGATCAAACTTGCGGTCGAAGATGTTTAGTGTAAATATATATGGTGTCTTGATGAAAAATTTCTCGGTGATTTGTGGATTAGCGAAGCGATCGTCGTCTAAGAATTGATCTTGGTTAGCTCTAATGATGTTGTGATCGTAGTATTCTAGTGTATATTCATTAGCTCTAGGTGCAGTGTGTATTTTTAGTGATTTTTTATATCCAACGTAAGTAAATTGTCTAGCGGTTAGTGGTGTAGTTAGTCGATATAGCATGTCTTTGTTTCGGTCTATATCGATGGCAGTGCTGGATAAAGGTAAGCAAAGAGGGTTAGTGAAATGATAGTATGAGGTCCAAGAGAGAGTGGGCATTAAAACGTATTCATCTACAAAGTTGCGTGTTTCGTTAGCGTCGTGAGGGGTGTTTAAGGTGTATTGTGGAAATGAGGGTAAAGTGATAGCTAAAAATTCTTTAGTGTTAGTATGCTGGGGGTGGTTGATGTATTCACGGGCTGTTCCTGGTTTTGCTGGGAAAGGATGGTTGGGGAATTTTCTTTTAAAAGTGCGGTAAGCTCTATTAGTGTTTAGTGAAGATATAGTGGATGTGGATGATGGTGTTAATGATTCAGTATAATTTGAAGAGGGTGTAGGGGGATTGGATGAATTTGTAGTGGAGGAGATTTGGTTTATGGTCGGGGTGTTAAGGTGGTAGGGTTGCTGTTGGAGGGTAATAAAATTATCTAGCTCTGGGGAGATTCGGGGGGTGTCTGGAGAATGAGATGATTGGTCAGATTGGTATGAGGAGTAGGTTGGGGTAACTTGGGAAGCATAAGAGGGTGTCGGAGTGATTGGGTCAGGGTTATTTGACAATATGGGTTGAAAAGGAGGTTGAGAAAAATTAGAAGGGTTATGAAAATTATTGGATGGGGATGGTTCTGAGTCGGCAAATTCATCGGGGGTTTCAATATTCGGGTTATTTAGCTGTGAGATGGAGTATAAAACTGAAATATGTGAGTTAGTGTCGGAATTCATGCCTGATGTTACATTGCTAGATGGAAAATCGGGTGGCGGAAAAGCAAAAAGTGGTATGATTGGGATTGAAGAGGTAAGATTGGTTGGATGGGAATTTGATCGGTGTAGTGATCCAAGTTGGCGGCTCATCGTGGGCTAAAAAAATTATTATTTTGAGATTGAAAAGCGGTGGTATGGGGCTGTTCAATAATTTGTTCATAAGTATTATCATCTTGTGATTGATGTGTCATTATATGTTGGACGGGACTTTGCGATGTATTGAGTCGAAAATTTGGATTATGTGTGATTGCTAAATTTCGAAAATTTCGTGGGACTAGGGATAGTGGATGATTATTTGGTAGGGGTGGTAGTTGTGGTGCCGTTGGCTGTGTGTCGACATTGTTATGTTCTTCGTCGTATGTATTTTGTCGTGTTGTTATTTTTGTGTTATATTCTTTTATTTGTGCGTCTAAAAGAATTTTGTTTATAGATGTGGAAAAAATTCCAAAAAATCCTGCAAAGAGTATGCGTGCTACGCTTGCTTGTCTGTTTACTTGTGTGTGTATAGCACATGTGTTGTAGATTCCTTTTAAGAGTGAGAAAAGAAATCCAATAAAGTTAAACATTGCGTATAAAATAGTCAATTTTTCTAAGATGTAGTAGGGCCATCCTAGAAAATCTAGGATCTCATTTTTGAGTGTAACAAAGCTAAAAATGTTAATTGGTGATATATCTTGGGGACGGTATTTTTCGCCGTTTAGATATATATAATCTTTAATGTCTTTAAAATATCCGCTATAGTCTTGGGTGTAGATATCGGCAAAACCTGCGGTTTCTGCAAGTTTGCGTAAATTTTGGTCTATTGATTGTCTTTGTATAGTGTCCATTTGTGTTAATAATTCTTGGAATTGTTGTGTTCTAATGTGATGTTGAATATCTGATTTTGAATAGATTCCTAATGATTGTAAGTCTATATTTGGGTTTCGAGCGATAGCGCGAATGCTTTCTGGTGAAAATTTTTTGAGTGATTGCATTAATGTGGGATATGGAGTGAGAAGATAATATTTATTTTCATCAGGGTTTAGTTGTACTACATTGTGGCTATTTTCTGATCCACATGGGACTGCGGTATCCCAGAAATAGGTTCTTCGTGAAAGTGTATCCACGAAATGTACTTTATTCTTATAAAAGATAGGGATTCTTTTATAACATCGTTTATCTTCAAAAACGTATAGTGGTGATACTTTTTTGGTACAAGTATAAAACCATAAGATGTTTCCTTCGTAGTCTAAAAAATTTGATCTATTTCCTGATAATAAGTATCCTGCATAGGGTATTTTTAATACTGCTAGTGCAAGTGATTGTAATATTTGTGTTCGTTCTAATTCGCATAGTTGGTGTAGTGTTTCTAATTCGGAGAGTGACATTTCTTGAAAAATGCGGCTAATTGTATAGTCTAGTTTCATATCCAAATGAATATCATAGTGGATATTACCGAAATATGTAGTATTCATTAGTGATAATTCTTGTAAGCGTGTGCTTCTGGTGTCATAAGGTTTTAGATGTCCACCAGGTTGTCCGTTACTTTTTTCAAAATTAACTGGTATATAGGATGTTCCTTCGTTTAGAGGATGACCTGTGGCATATGGGTCGATTTTTACTTTTCCAGTGGTCATGTCGAATCCTTTTTCGTATTCAACTAATATTTCAGAGTATTGTGTTCTGTGAAGTGGATTCCTGTATTTACATGCAAGTTCTGTTTCTTGATATATTTGAAAACGTGTCAATTTATTTTCTATATTGTCTATGTTTCTAAAATCGGAACTTAGTTTGCGTGATGGATGGACTTGTTCATAAGGAATTGATTGTATGAAATATTTTTCGTGAAATTTTATCATACGAGCGTGTATTTTTGCTACTTGAAATGTTGTACATGTATCTTCGGGGAACCAAACAATTGTTGCTTGTGTTCTTGTTGTAGGGTCGCAATATCCTTGATCATTTTTACAAGGTAGTCGGATTCCTTGATAGATCATTGTATTATCAGATAAATCTCGTGTGAGTTGTATTTTTTCGAGTTGTATTTTCCAATCGAAAAACATTATTTCTTGGTATCCTTTATTTTTCGTGTCTGCTTTGCAGTTTGATGGGTTATTTATACCAATGTGTGGTATCCAATGTTTATCATGTAGGTCATAGGTTAATCGTCCGTGTGCGCCGTTATACGGGTATTTTTCGTCTAGTTTTATATGTCCTTGATGTCTTTCAAGTTGTGATTGGTGTACAGAGTCTGAAAAAACTTGAAAATTAACTAATTTTCTTTGGGAGTTTTTATTTTGTGTGATGTTTAGTCTAAGTAATTCATTTTTACAATCGTCGGGGTTGAGATGTAAAAGGCGTTCTATATTACTTTGATAGAATGATTCATGGTCAAGTCGGTTTTTGTTTCCGTTCGAGACTTGTGAACAATGTACTTTCTTTTCGGAAAATGTCGCTGTGAATTTATAACCTGTAACTGTTGTTGCTCGGGCTTTTGAATAGAGTGTTGCTATTATATCTGTGGTTTCTATAGCTTGTGGTTCTGTTTCACATTGTGATACTTGATTTATTGCATATTTGTGTAGTGTTTTTTGTTCATTTTCTTCGCAATCGTAATGTGTTACTAATAAATCTTGTGGTCCTGTACGAGGGGAAGGGTTTATGTTTTGATTTGAGGTTACTAGAAAAAGGAGTTGGAGAAAAATTAATAATTTTAGAATATACATGTGTATGATAATCCTGAGTATGGGTTATAAAATGTAATGTAGCCAATTGTGTTTTTGGTATATCTGTCGTATTTATATATTACTTCAGTAGTTATAAACGGTGGTGGTAGTGATTGAGCTGTTATGTTAGGTGGATTTAATGGGTAGGGATGTTGGGTAATGTTATTTAACTTAACTGTGATTTCAAACTTTAATTGTAAACTGTTTTGTTGGAGTATTTGAATATTGTGATCACGGATATCGTTGTGAATATCTTGGCGATATTGTAATCTATTAAGTGCCCAGTTATGAAGGCGGTTACTTTCTTGATGTTGTCCAAATAATGGTGGAGGTGCTGTGAATGTATTCCAATCTAGTCTTAAAGGAATATTTATTGATGATTGTTCTCGATATCTGGCGTCGAGATTATTTGGAAAATTTAAGTTAAAGGGTGGTGGTGAAAATTGGCTTATTGATGGTGTTGATGGTAGTGATAATGTTTCTGGTAGTGATGAGGATGTTGTTGTATCCGTAGAAATATCTATGGGGTCATTGACTAAATTTGGTTCACCTTGTGTAAATGAATGTGTAGTCCAATATGGAAATCGTGATGTTTGGTTTGGGGGGTTAAAAGGATTTTCACGTATTTGTTCAGATGTTGGTGTTGAACCTAAGTAGTCTGAGGGTAGACTTGAAGTGCTTCGTTGTGAAAAAAGTGTAGGAGTTTCTGGTGTGATGCCAGTGGTGTTTTCTGGAGTGGTTTGTGATGGGGATTGAGGTATATCAAAATGAACTCGGGGAGTTTGAAAATTTCTATTTCGTCGAGGATGTATAATTTGTCTATTTATTTCTGTTGTGTTTTGGTTTTGACTAAGGTTTCGTATTCTACTTAGTTCTTGTGGTAGTGTTGGGTAAAGATTGTATGTTGGTTCACTTAGGGATGCTTGTCGTTGAACTGGTTCTAGTGGTTCAGATAAACGAGCGTGCCGTTCTTCAAAAGTGTATGGATTGTCTTGAAAAGAAATTCGTGTAGATGTTTGAGGATTTTGAGTAGTTGAAGGTGGTGTTGGATTATCTTGGGATGATGTCGGTGAAGACTGATTCTGTGACTGTTGGGTAGCAATTTTTGATGGATTTTTGAATTGTTACTTTAGTGGGAAGGTTTATGTTTATTATAATATTCTTCCAAAAAAATAATTAGAAAAATTGTTGCTAGGGCAAATGTGATGATTGCTTTCTTTATACATTTACATATGGTCAAAATGAGGGATGATAAAAATGTTATGAAAATTACAAACAATAAAAAAATATCAGTTCTACTGAAAATTGTTCGTATCATTTAGACAAGTTGTGAAAATCGTACCTGTGGATATATTCAAGGGTTTTGGAAAGTTGGAGGAATAGTTCGAGGATAGTGTAGAAAATTTAAAAAATGTTACAAAAAATGATTAGGATTATTAGAAAATATTCAAGTATATCAAAAAGAAATATTATAAAGGCTTCAAGTATTGGAAAAAAATGTTTAAAATTTATAAGTATTTGAGCAACTGTTTGAGAGAAAAGCATTTAAGAAATGATCTCTTGGTCGAATATTTTTTGCTGTTTGAGGCGATTTTCTAGTGTGGTCGAATTATTTATTAGTTTTTTGACAAGTGGGTTGAGTTTTGTAAAAATTTGTTGGGGGCAATTTTTATGGTGACTGGGAGGTCGTCTTTTTCTTTATTTTTGTTTGTCAAATGATCCGGGGTATGGTGAGATTTTTATACTTTAGGCTAATTAAAATCTTCATTTTGTTACTTTAGGCTAAGTTATCAAATTTGTTTTGGGGGTATTCGTGGTCTGAGTTGGGGAAATATTGTTGATCTTTGGGTTATTAGATAAGGGAGGGGTACGGTATTATGGTGATATTTATTTTAGTTGTCAAGTTGGAGTGGTTTGCTTATTTTTGACCTGGAGGTTGTAAAGTTATAGTTAGAGATGTGCCTGGAGTTCTAGATTATTCGTCTAATTGATCTTAGTTTGAGTTAGAGAAAGTGGCGGATTGGATGAATCCTATTGGTCTATTTTGAACTAGAATTATTGCGTACTTGTGAGCATGTTATTTTGAAAAAATGAAATGAAAAATTTTACGGAGGTTTCAAGATTGTGAAGTATAAAATCTTAAAATTACTTTTTAAATTCTACTTTCTTTAATATTTTAGATTGAGGGATGAACATTTTGTAGTTTTTACGTGGTTGATTTCGGAGTCTTGATGTTTTTCTATGTTCTGATTTGTCTATTTCTTCTTGGGGTATTATTTGTTCTGTCATTTTTCTATTTTTTCTTTGTTTTGGATATTCTTTATGGTTTTGCGTATTGTTTTTGGTAGCGGTTGGTTTCGTGTTTTGATTTTCGGTGGGGTTATCATTTTGTTCTGTGTTTTTCAGATGTGGTTCATTTTGAATGATTTTTAATCCTGTGAAAGAATATAATTGAGTTAATTCGCGGAGTGCGTATTCTTTTGGGTAATAAGGTAATAGGTTGTTTCGGTGCTGAACGATTTCTTTTTTGTTTGAGTCGGTAATTTTATATGTGACATCAGTGGGTTTTGCAATTATTTGGTAGGGTCCTTTTCGGAGGGGTTGTAATTTTTTAGAAATTCCTTTTTGAGTATTAAAATTAGGTATTAAAACAAATGTTCCAATTTTTAAATCGGAAGCTGGTGTAAAACGTGAATTGATTTGTTCATTTATGTTTTGTCTTTGTAATAACTTTTTCGTTATTTTTTGGTAAATTTCATTGTGTTTCTTATCTCTATTTAAAATCCAACTTTGTTGTGTAGTTGTTGTGTGTACAATTTCTTCATTTATGAAGTGTGATGGTGTCTGGATATCTTGTTGAGTAAGATTCCTAGTTCCATTGAGGTTTTCGTTGTGTATGACTGTAGAGTTTAAACTATTATTTTGTGTATCGGGTAAAAATGTATTATAGTTTAATGGTGTTGCATCAATTGTTAATGGTATTACTCTTACATAATCTCTTATGTAAGATATTGTACCTATTGCTTGACTTGAGATTGATTGTGGAAAGCTTATAAATGCGTGATGAGACCATTCGGGGTCCCAAACATAATCTGATTGTTCTGTGATAGCGGTATCATCGTTCGAATTTTGGGGTCTAAAATTTTTTCTTGCTTGTGCAATTAAATCAATATTGTGTGTGAAATAATCTATTATGAACCATGCTAAAATTTTTTGTAGATCGTGTTTGGTATGTTGTGAAACGTCATCTTTCGTGAAATTTTCTTTAATGATGTTTAAATAACTAGAGAGTAGTGTAATTTCATGTCGTACTTTCAAATGTTTAGATGTTTCTGTCGGTGAGACATTTGTTAGTGGGATTTCGTTTTCTAATATCGAAATATAACTATATATTATTGCGAAAACTTCATTGGTGAATATGGAGTTTGCTCTTTGTGAGTTATGATATTGGATGCTTTTTATATATTCTGAAAAAACTTTTGAAAATTCTAAATCAAGATCGTCTGTTTGAATAGTATATGTTCTATTATTATGGTTTGGGGAAGTGAATTCTATGGAGTAGATTCCATACTGTTGTGTTATGTTGCATATATCTTTTAGATAGTGATCTATGATTTGTCTTTTGATTTTTACATCGGGGAACTCTGTTTTACATGGACTGATTCCGGGTTCAAATAAATTTACGAGTAAATTTTGACAAAATATGTGTTGTCCTCTATCAGTATCTGCGTCTACTATAAAAGGAAAGATTTCATCATCATCTGGAGTTTCGTCACCTGGGGTGTGTGTTGAACTCATTTTTTCGTTCGATGACTGTTAATATGTAATTATTAATGTGTCGAATTGGTTGATTCCAATTGTATAGATGTACTGGTTTGTGTTTATACTGTTTTTTTATTCTTCTTTTTCCTCTTTGTGATGAATTTGAAGTTGTTTCTGAGTCAGAAAAATATAATTGATCGTGTTGTGGGTAATTTTTATCTATTGATTCTTTTAATTTGTAAAGTTCGTCTAAACTGTTGGTTTCTGATTCTGAAAATGCGTTTCGATTTTTTGAAAATCTTTTTCGTGTTATTTGTCTTTGTTTAGTTATTATTTTCCTCTTTAGTGTTTGTCGTTTTGTGCGAATGTATCCAACTGTTTGTGTATGAGGTGTGATTACAAGGTCGTATTTTTTGTTATCTATTTCACAATTGTGTAAAATGATTGTTTGTTTATTTCCTAGGTTTTTAAATGACATAAGGTTTAGAATGACGGATGCAAAAAGTTGTTAAATGATTTCTATTTTCTTAAATTGTTAGTTCTTACGATTTTTTGGTTAGCTTAACCTGGGTCTATTTGTTCAGGGTTGGAGAGAAAAGTATATCGATTCCGAAGAATGATTTTTACTTTCTCGTGGCTAGTATAAGCTAAGGTGTTAACTTACTTAATCTTACTTAGGGGTAGTGATTGTGTTCAAGGGTTGGAGAATAGTAAATCGATCCACAAGGTTCAGGTATAATTAGAACGCGAGTAGTTCGTTAGATACTATTTTAAACTTACTAAGTCTAAGATTTATCCTGGGTCTGGTAAGAGGGGGGGTCAAGTGAAGGATGAATAACCGAAGTTCTTCACTGTTTATCCTAATTTGAATGATTAGTTTTGTTTTAAAATTTCTATTAGTCTTGGGTCTTTAGAAAGGGTTGGGTAGTGAATCGACGTTTGAGGTCGTTAGACACTAATTAAGTGGGTGGGGGAGAACAAAATTGTTCTGTTTGATCCAAGGATAAGCCTTGATGATCAAATTTGAGATTTTAATTAAGTAGAAAATGATTTAAGATCCAAGGATAAGCCTTGATGATCTGGTTTTAAAATTAAGTGAATTTAAGTTTTAATAAAGTTTTAAATGTGTGTAAAGGAAAGATTTAGTGTTTTGATGATGTTAGTGGGTTTATGATTGCTGTTATGTTTTAGATGATGAAGCTGGAACAACAGGATGATTTATGATTACTAACCATTTATTGTCATGCTACTAATTTTTATTTTTGTTTTCCAATAAATATTTTTCAAACATGTTTTGTATAATACTGCAGAGTTTTAGGGAAACGATCTTAGATCTTTTTATCAATCGTTATTGTATAATATTAATTTTGTTTAGCGCCTGAAATGATTTTGAAGATTAACTTCAAGGTTTTATGTTTGCAAATGGAAATCTAAATTCATTGCAAGTAGTATTCGAAATATAAAAGTTTGTTCTGGCTTTTGCCGAACTATCATATAACTATACGGCAAGTTTCTACTTTGTCGTATGTCGTCTTTGGTTCGAGGTCTTCTTCCAATTCCGGGTAGTTCTATTATGGTTCGGAATATTGGCTCTGATCTATTGAGTCGGAGAGACATTTCAATTAAATTATTGTCGTATAACATTTTGTAAATGTTTTTGTCTAATTTCTAATCTAATTTTGGTTAATTCTAATCTAGTAAGGTCTTGTTCGAGCCTCACTGGTCGCACCAGATGAGTTATGACCGAAGTGTAACTCATAGAGTAATTTCGGATAGGGTACACCGTCTGCTCGTCACGCTATCTTATTTTCGGCCGGATAGATTCGTGCAACTTCTTAGTCTAATACCGATCCTAATCTTACTCTTATACTATCTAGTCTCAGGTTGTTTAACTAGTCTCTGCTAGGCTCAATAGATCTAGGGTATACTGGTTTATTGCGGCTGCTGAAGTGCTCGGGAGAGTCCAACTAATTTCTAAGTTAAATTCAAATCTCTCTGGTGCTGAAATTACAAGTAACTTCAGCACTTACAAATAAGTGGGTTGTTAGTTAGATGGATCATGATTGGTTAATATTAAATACTTTACATTGGTAAAACATTTAATTTATCCAATCATAAAATATAGTTTAGATCAGGTTCCAGAACCTTCTTTTTTTTCTAACCTAACTCGCAAATAAAATATTCCTTAAAAATGTTAATTTATTTGAAAATTGCATAGCATCTGTTCTCTGCCTGATTCGTGACTTGTGTTTGGTGCCTATCAAGTGCCGTGGCTGAGTGGTTAGTGTGTGACAGTCTTAATCTCTAGGTCACAGTTTTGAAGTAACCAATTTTTTTTTTACTAATTCGAGGGTTATTTCTAATTTTTATTGAATTTTATAGAACTGACTTTTGCCGTGTTCTTGCTAGTGTTTGCGAAGCAAAGCTTCGCCTCTGTGTAAATTCATTATTTAGAAATTCCTTTTTTTCATGTTCAGAAAAATTTTAACACCGAGGCGAAGCTGCACTTCCCAAGTACAAGCGACAAAACGTCAGGAATTGGCTCTAACAAGTGAAATGAGGAAAGTAAATGCAAAAAAGAATTCGGAAAAACTTTGGCTTTAAGGCGCAGTCAAAGCCCCAGCCTGTGGACTAAAAGTTGCACCTCCTCGTGTTTACGGCATGCGCTCTCTGTGCCTTTAAAATGCTAGCCAGCAATAACGAGGATAAACTGATGTTATGAAACTGCTTTTTGCTATGCATAGCAAAAAAGCCACGTAAATGAGCATTAATTTACGCGATTTAGATTGCAAAAAAAATGCGGATTGGCTTAATTTAACTCAATGCTCTCAAGCTGGATTGTGTAATCTCTGAGGGTTGAGTTTGATAATTTTTATCAAACCAGACGTTGGCAAGTAGCGAAGACTTCCTTAATTTGGCACAAGTTGTATTTGTGCTTGTGAATAAGTTTAAAACTGAACTCTATTTGTTGACACAAGCAATCTTGCTAGTAATGAGTTACAAAACGAGTCTAGTCCAACTCATATAAAATAGTGCTCATTTTAATGAAATTTTGCTTCATAGTATTAGCAGTTTCATAGCATGAGTTTATTTATGGTCTTGATAGCTAGTGTCTTGAAAACCTCAAGAACATATTGTGTTGGCACGAGGAGATGAGACGCTGAATCCTCAGATTGGGTGTTTGTTTCCGACTCATAATAGAATTTAATTTCACATGGTCTGTTTTTAGTGTTTTGTTTCTGATTTCTCTTTTTAAAGCCTATGTTTGCGTTTTGTCGCTTGTGCTTTGCAAAGTTGAATTTAAAAGCTTGAAACTTCACAAACTGTTGACTTTGAAATAGTGTTCTGAAAAACATAATGAAATTCAAGATAAATGCCGGGGTTCCAAACAAGTGATTCATAATCTGAGTAAAACCGTACAATTTTGGCGCCGCTTAAAATACTGTTGCAATTTGTCGCCTGATATGAATTGTTGTTTGTTACGAATTGTCGTTTGTTACGAATTGTCGCCTGTTAGAAATTATCGATTATTACGAATCGTCGCATCACTATTTTACATATCTATAGTAAGAGTTTTGGCAAACTATCGGCAGTATATCTTATGTCATCATATTCAAACAGCAACTAGTTTTTTATACTCATGTACTTATTTTAAAGTGGTACATCTCAGTGACCCTCTGCATGTATTAGTGTTGATCAGACGATGCTTGAAGTCTGTCACGCAGGTATCTGTGTAAATAGAATCGAACTTTTTTTCCTGGTTGTTCCTATATTTGAACGCTTCAAGTGTTCAACAAACTAAATCAATTTTTTCAACTTTTCCCATACTTGACCCGTATTTTTTGTTTTGGAAAACGTTGTTTGTGCAAAATAAGAAAAAAAATTATGAAAATGTAGGATCGTTGATCCTAATACCTTTCGGCCATTTCAAAATCAAATTGAGAGAGCATAAGTTTGGGAATTGCACGCAGCATAGTAAAGCTAATAAGTAGTACGTAGACTTGTATTGAATTATCAACACGATAAGTAGCTAGCTAAACAATGAGTCTGTACTAGACAAGATCAAGTTCGGAAGAATTAGTACCTCCTATGCCAGAAAATAACAGTGCAACAAAATCGGCGAATCAAAACCCACGGATTGGGAACCCCTGAGATTTATGTTATCGTGACCCCTCGGACCCATGGCGGGCAAGTGACTACAGTTCCCGGAAAAGACAATCACCATATCGGATATCGGTACCTAGCGGCCGTATTGGGCTCAAACTCTAGTATGTTGTAGACCGAGGCAAGGGATGCTTAAGTGTGAATTCTCTGTGGATTATTTTCGAACCCAGCTAATGGCAGAAAACTAAAACTATTTCCAATGGTTTGTTCGGAAGCTATTCGCACTGGGCAACAAACCTTCTTAGACCGAAAACTGGCAATTTTACGCAAAACAATGAGAGCGAGGGCGTGTCGACTTTATGTTAGCTGTCTACTGGAACCAGGTCCCGAAAAAAGTACCCCTAGTGAACTAAACACCTCCTGTGTCACCAGTCGTAATAGTGAATTCCCGCGAAGTGATAATGGACCTTCAGACTGTGATTACCCGTGAAGTATGTTGAGTACGAAGTTGAGTAGGATCCCTATGAGACGGCCTAAGTCTTTCCTGGTAAGTTTGACCCCTTGATAACTTTACGGATAGCCTAAAATAAAACCTTTCTCTTAGAAGAGAGTGTTGCAGTAGTGGATTTAATTACGGTAAATTTTGAGTGGACTTGGTAAATATTGAGTTCATCTTAGCTTGGCGAATGCGCTATTTATAGAATTAAGACCAGAACGTAGAAAATTAGTCACAAAATGGTTAGTATATGCATACGATAAGAACATGAATTAAGAAACCCGAAAGGACAGAATGTTCAATTAGCTTCCAGGAGATAGTTTTTTGACACGAGGGAACATCCGAAGAAGAAACGGCATGCCCTTAGGAGCTAGAACGATGTGATTAGGATAGGGTAGACGTTGGGTTTTTAGGTGCACGACTTTCACCCGGGAATATATACTTCAACTGCACTAGAAAAAGGAAATCTTAAAAACATTAATGGATAAATTAAAATAAAGACCTTGGGAGGTTCACTGAGTAAACATTGCGTTGCTTGTAGGCGAGTTGAACTAGGCGCGAGTTCGCGGAGCTCAAGAAATTGTCGATTAAAATCTTATGATGTTTGTTCGCTTGGGTCAAATTTGACACCTACCGCATACCTGTATCTAAAAAGCGTGACGAGATTGATAAATGAAATCGTATTTGGTAGTTGTTAGTTTTAACATAAGAGGAGTGAGTTAGGTGGATGACAGGACTGATACAGAATGGCGTGACTTTGATCAAAACTAATAGGATAAGTTAGATAAGTCAGGATAAGGAACTGGAGAGTACCTTAGAGCCTCCAAGAGGCAGAACAATTTTAGAGCTTAAAATGGCAAGTTGGTCTGTAGAGACGCGAGTGCAAAAAATTAGGTCGAATTGATCTCGGAAAATAGTGACTGTCAGAATGATAGTCGAAAGGCTAGAAAGCTTGAGGTAAACTGAAATTAGGAATGCTTAAGTAAAAAAAAGGATTCACTTGATTAGAGGATGCCGTCGATTTGAATTGCGGGACCCAATTAATCAGATTATATGCCGAATCACCAGTCTCGATAATTGATAGAAAAAACTTTGGCCCTGTTATGGGCCTTGTATATCTGGATAACTATTTAAAACATTGAATTTAAATACCGTCAAACATCTTGCAGGGTGAGCCTGAAGTCGAAAAAAAACAGCCCAGACGAGAAAGGGGCGAAGCAAATTTCGAAACAGGAAACCGTACACCTAATAAAAGTTCTTGTCCGTCCTAGCAAAAGCCAGAAAAGGAGTTAAGGAAGCAATCCCTTAGTCCAGACGGCAACTTTTAAAACAATTTTAACGTTTAAGTTGTTGAAAAACTTTTTTTGAATTAGATTCTTCAACATGATCGATCGTTATTTTTGTTCTTCTCAATGTAATTTTGTTTTAGACCAGCGTATACCATTGAGAGTTGAGTTGTTTTTTCTTCTTTTGAATTATCGTCTTTTTTGACCTTTTGAGAAATTTTTGAAAGCCTACTAAGTTTTTTGAAAATAAAAAATTGTTTTAAATTATTCAAACAAAACGATTGAAACTTAAAAATTAAAGCGTTTTTTCACATTGGGTTGACTGTAAGCAAAAACTGTTGAAAAGTAAAGTTATTTTTGCAAAACCTAAATTGTACCCCAAAAATGACCATTTTTTACTTTTTTTAGTCAATGAAAAATTACGTCAAAACTATTGGACGTAATTTTTGACGTTGAGTTGATGACAAAACTCTATAAAATTGAGCTTCTTCAAAGTTTAAGAAAGGTATAATCTTCTCTTTTCAAAAAAAGTTGTTTGCTGGCCATTTTTTACATAAAAACAATTTTAAGACGTTTTGCGCTAATTGTTGGAGATTACACCTTGCTTTATTTTTGTGAGGCTACATAAGAAGCTCACTTGGAGAAAAATTTGTCGGCAACTTAACCAAAATCTTTGGCGTAATTTTACTTTGACTAAAGAAAACGAAAAATGGTCTTTTTTGGGGTAAAATTTTAGAGCTGAAAAAAAATCCGCAAAAAATTTGCACGTCATATTTCTGCTTAAGCTTTTGCTTTAGTTTTCAAGTTTCGTTCGTTTTGTCCGGATAATTTTAAGCATCGCCGTAATGGGTTGTCATTGTTGTTTTATTTTTTGTTCTGATGTTTTTTTCTGCTTAGAAGGTATCTCATAAACTTTTTTTGGGTTATAACTAATGAGAGAAATCTACGAGGTCTGCGATTGATTCGTCGAATAACCTTCTGCAGTCTTGTTCGTGTTCCAGCAGATAATGTTGCAGGAAAGCGACCATAGAGTTGACCTTTGAACTCTCCGATCCGAGCACTACGGTGTTGAATGCCGACCGGAAGTGGCTGAACAGGGCCTAAAAACATATTCAGTGGAAGTTTGTGAGGGCTACTATAATGCGCGAAGGACCGAATGCGCGTAAACTCTCAGCCAATCAATGCTCTTTCAATTGTCCAAAACTAGAAGATATCATGATTATTTCAAGGAAAAACTTTGATCAGGTTTTTTTTGACATTTTTCAAGGTGTTTAAAAACCTTCCCCCACAACCAATGTATTATAACCAATGCAAACACAAAGTGACAACTTGCATCTATTAACTCATTTTTCGAATCAATTAGCTCGCTTCAACTCAATATGAAATTTTTTGAGCTGGGTTCGTTTGCTGCATGTGCTTTGCACTAATGAAAAAATATAAATTCCAAGCACTCTAATTATCCCAATTTGGCTAGATAACCTTCATCTAAACTCCCATAAATTCAAACAAAAGTTGAGACAGGAAATTTTATTGATTTTGAGCTCAAGGCATTGATTTCTTGCTTTAACAAAAACTCACTTAAAACGCTTAAAAATGCTTTACAATATTTCGCTGAACACGTTTTATTAAAAAACGAATCTGGTCTGAAAAAAAATCACCCTCACCACAAGCATATAGATTTCGATAGAATGAAAAAACTATAAAAACAAAACTTTCATCCCGAATATGCCAAACTTCAAATTTTCAGACCCCATAACTTTACAAAAAATTGTCACTGGTAAAATATATCATCAATATGAGCTCAATAACTCAAATGCTTTTAGATGATGAAAAAAACTCCCGTCAAAAGCCGCTAGTGAAAAAAGCTGAATTTGTCAGCAGAAAAAAACCACAGAGAGCACAAGTACTCCGTAATTCCCTTCGATAAGCATCAATATATGTGACATTCGACCAGAATGTGCCAAAATGCAATCTCTGCAGTTTAGTCATTTTTAGCAGCGAGCCTTCCGAGTTAGTGATTTTGGAGGATTAAGAACGTTATTTGAACGATTGAACAAAACGTGAAGGTTGAAGGATTCGGAAATTCCTAAATTTTAAATTTTCGAAGTGATTACGTAACATTTCTGAGAAACGTCAGAAACGGCCATTTTGGCAAGAGAAGCTGAAAAGCAACAGAATAACGATAGTCGCACTGACGAAAACAACGAAGATTGTGATGGAAAAACAACAGAGAAAAACAAGAGGACGTTCCGAGTTGCAACTATTGTGTCGCTACAATAGTTGCAAGGCCGTTGCAGACAACGGTGAAGGGTGGAAGATAGCCTTCCGGATTACGAAGAAGTCAAGATTAACGAGCTTGATTCAGTGGATTCAAGAATCCGGAAGGGTTTCGGAAATGAAACTTTTATTCTTTTATATAAACTTTTAGCTTCTTGTCATGTCCTGAATTGAATTTAATTAACAACTGGATTCATTTTGATAAGGATGAGAAGCTAGGAGTTGGGGGAAAGGTTTGATCCATCTTCGATGGAGATGATGATTTTTATCTACTGAACAAAAACAATAATAATTCAATAAGTAGTAGCCTTGTTTTTAGGAGTGACCTCGTGGTCTGGGGATATTGAGACCCAGCCATGAGCTCACTATTTCCGCATGTAATTAAGTTAATTTGAGTGTTTTGACCGAAGCCCAAAGCAGTAACGTTTTTTGTCGACCCGATGTTAGAAAAGACCACCGAAAAGTACTGGCTTGGTAGAGACGGTGAAAAGCATATAAAGCTCTGTTTAGACGTTAGCCAGTCGTCTTAGGACTTAGTTTTATTTTCCGTCGATATGTATCTTCCGGGCGAATGTTACATACATGTTTTTATGGCGCTCCTGGGTGTTATTCTTTTTTGACATCATGACCGGCGGAACCGTTGACGAGTACTCCGCGCCGAGCAGATGCTCACATTAACGCCCTTAATAGGCCTAAACCTCCGGGGCGGAAGGGTAGTTTGGAACGCGGAAGCCTTCCGGATTACCGTGAATAGCTTTTTAACTTAGTTAAGACCGAAAATTCACGAATCAGGAAGGGTGGGGGGATCGGCCATTCCATCGTTCCCTGAGAGGTTTGTGACCAAAAACACTTAAAGATATTTATAAAACCAAACAAAAAGTAGTATAGTACCCAAGAAAAACAAAAAACATAAAAAATAACCGAAAAAACCAAAAACAGTAAAAAAAAAAAAAGTAAAAAATCAGTAGAACTCATCCCCCCAGACAAGATGTGATCCGACCCCCCCGTTGTTGTTGATAGATATATTGTTGTTACAGGCATTTATATCAGTCAGGATTGTTACGATCAATTTAGTAGCCTGTTTGTGAGGCTTGTACTGTAGGGTTATTTGAGCATTTAAGCACGTTAATGATAAATTGCGCTCAATCCGGAAGGGTCAGCTGATTTGCGCTCAATTCGGAAGGGTCTTGGGAGAAGACTGATCCGGCAAGCAGTACAAGGAGCAACAAGAAGGCGCTCAACGACAACAACAATCGACTGTTGGGTATCGTTAACAAGTTTTGTATCCCTTTTGGTACAAAAAGTAAGATAGTAATCTGTGGGGGGCTCGACAGTGCTGCACTGCAGTGACCCTTCACCGAACTGCGAATATCCGAGTTAAGCACCTTAATTCGGATATTAAACAAACCCGGAGGGGTATAGTATTACTAATATTATTACTAATATAGCCTATATTAATACTCTTATACCGTTTTTCAGTGAAAAACACAGAAAGTAGACCGGTTTTTAGGGTCAAAATAGCGATATTTTGATCCCCCCACAAGTCGCGATTTTTGAGATATCGATATTTTTTGAAACGGAAAAAAGCGCTAAGTTAGTGTGTTACACCGTAACTGCACTACCATAATAGAAAGAACCGGTTAAGTTTAGTTCGAAAGTGGTTGGAACTATTTTGGTAACAAAACCGAAATTTCGTGATTTTTGAGAAAACGAAACACTATAAATTCAGAAAATTTTTTGAAATTTTTGAGTTATAACAGTAAAAATAGTTGTTCGGACAACGTCCACTAGTGAATCTATAAGTTTTAAAACCCGCTACCCGAAAGCCTTCCAGGTTGCAGAGAAATCGAACTTAACGTGTTTGATTTGGTGGATTCATCAATCCGGAGGGGTACAGGTAGCATAGTTTTTCGCAAATTTTTTCAACTAAAGCGTTTTAGATCGGGTCTTTTGCATTGAACTAGAAGAGTATAGGCCTTCTGAGCTCGGATCAATAATTTTTTGGTCGAAAGGACCAGAATTGCGGAAAAAGTTAGGCGAAACCTATAAGAGAGAAATTTCTTGACTTTAGAAAAAAGACGTTTTGGCTAATAACTTTGGAACTACCAGGCATATTGAGTTGATCTTGGTACCAATAGATCAAAAATTAGCTGAGCTTACTGATAGGGACAAAAGTTTTTCGGAAAAGTGGGCGTAAAAGTTTTTTGAGATTGTTTTTAGCAAATTCACCAATTTGGGAGGGCAAACCCTTCACGTTTTGTAAATTTCTTTTAGAAAAGCCCTTATACCCCTACCAAAAGGTAATAGCGGTTGAATAAAGTAAATTCAGGCCGTTCTAGACGAAAAGGGAAGGCTAAAGGCACAGAAAAACCTTACTCGAGCCGAAGTTAGGCGAGCGATAAGACCCTTCACCGTTAGTGTGAATTGTCAAATAGGAGGCTTAACTTCAATCCGGAAGGGTCTAGGAAAGTAGTACATACCCTTCCTAGTCAATTGAAAGAGCAAAATTGCATCGGAGAACGTATCCGGAGGGGTATAGGTTGAAAGAAGGAAATCTCCGAAAAGCTACTTTTACAAAACCGGAGGGCTCCCAATCCGGAGGGGTCAAAATTTTTTTTTTCAAATTAGGAGGGGTCCGAATCCGGAGGGGTCTTGTAGTTGCTAATTCGGAGGGGTCCGAATCCGGAGGGGTCTTATATTAACTAACTCAGAGGGGTCCCAATCCGGAGGGTTCTAGATTTTGTTAGTACGGAAGGGTCCTATTTGTGCCAATCCGGAGGGGTATTATTTTATTAAAGGACTTAGGTAGACGGAAGACAGACTAAAGTGAGAGGTATTAGGTTATTAGCACACAGGCTAGGAATCAGTGACTGCACTGGTAACTTGCCTTTCAATAAGAACCAGACCAAAACAAAACAGGTCCGAACTCGGATATTCGCGACACTAAGTCTAAACTAAAAAGAGCGTAATTCATTGGTGTGGATTGAAACCCAAGACGTTTTTGTGAAAAGTGACTGCACTGAGGATTTTAGTAGGTCTAGCTCGGGCAGTCAGAAGGCAGATAGGTAACACAGTACTCGGTGGGTGCAATAGACGCCCACTTGAGAAAATTACTGCCTTCAAAGTTTTGTCTGTTTGGTGCAGCACCAAGCAGGGAAAGCTTTTTCTTTAAAATATAAGTTCGACTATTGTACTGCGACCGACTAAAAATACAGGACACATACGTTTTTTTATAGAGATATTCGTATTCTGTCATTAAATATTTTTTTTTGTTTTTGATTTTAAATCAACATAAACTGTGCTTGATTGGGTAGTGAGTACACTATCTTTTAAATTGACCGATAACATCATATTGTGCTAGTTTCTAAACCTTACGACCGATAATCGGTTAGTGTGAATAAGTTATATACAAACTGTACTCTGATAACATACAGAGATTCGTGGTCACTATTTTAAAGAATCTTGTGAAATTTATTGTGTTGTGTCATTATTATTGGTAGTCAAACTATAAGATCACTAGCAATCGAATTAAGTGTATAGGCATTAAGAAGTGACAAATAGAGAATGAGTCCACACAAGTCAAGGATACCGAAACGAGGTAATAGCTCTAGGAAATTTATACCTGAGAAGCAAAGAAAAACTATGACCGATCCTTTTGTGGATTGGATCAAACGAGCCCGGACCGAGAAAGGGGAGACGGTTTCAGGTAAAATGGTTGAAACAAGGAGTCAGAAGATCTCAGTGAAAAGCGAAAAAAACTGTTAGAAGTGGAGGTCAATACGGACCATGCCATGAACGACAACCAGGAACTACATGGACTGGAAGGGAGAGGCAGAAGGCTGGCGAGTGAATCTACTCCGGTAGAACAAGGTCATGATTTTGCCACTTCCACCGGGACACTGGATCGAGAAGAGATGTCGAAACTGTCCGACATCTCAACTGAAAAAGCGGCAACGAGAAGATCTCCGACAGACAACACTATGATGGCAGGCGGAACTGGGAAACAAACAACGTCATCATCGTTCTCAGAAAGAATGAAGAACACCTTCGGAAACATCTTTCCATTCACCATGGGAGGAGGCACAGGAAACGAAGGTGAGCCCCAGGAGGAAGAGGATGAAGAGGAGCAGGGGGACTTTGGATCTCAAGTCAGCCTCAATAGTTCGATCCAGGAGAGAAGAGAGACTGGAACCATGGACAAATTTGGTGTAGTGACAACGATAAGCAAAGAGGCAAACACACCGGGCCAGTCAAAAGACTTCGCGATTATGACAAGTTCAGAGCGACAAACTGGAGAGAGTAGAACCAAAGGGCTAGGCAACGCGTTAGCGGATCCTGAAATAGATAAGGAAAAGACGTCGAGACAGAGAGTCAAGGCCAGGATCTCGACCAGCACGAAGCTACCTGGGACCGACAGGGTTGCACCGCTACTAGTAACGCCACTCGTGAATAACGGGACAGCACTAGAAGAAGCTTTAAACAACATAGTGGACAGTTTAGGAGAACAAAATGAACAGATGTCAATAAGGATGAGTGAACTAGAAAGAGCAGTTCACATTGAAAGAGAAAGTCTGCGGGAAGAAATAAACCGCAATAGACAAGAAGTTGACAGGAGCGAAAAACGCTTGAAAGAAAGAACGGACGAGCATATGGCGAAGAACTTGTCGCGAATGACAAGAGAGGCGGAACAGCGAGAGTAACGTTTAAGAGACGACATTGAGAAGTTAAGAATTCAGCAAGAGCAGTCTCTTGGGACTCTTGACACAAAGATAGACGCGATGATGGAGAGGCGAACCCAGGCTATCATGGATAGGTTGGACGGGCTACTAATCAGCAAGAGTGGACCAAAAGAGGGAGAACCGAACTCGGGAGGTCCCAGCAGGGAGCCGAGGGTGAACTTCAATGAACATCAAAAGAGGAAGACGTATGGATCCACTAGAGGCAGGGGCAGTTCATCAGGCTATGCCACAAGGGGTAATGGAACATGGGGCCCGAACAGTAGAACAAGTTCAATGGGGAACAGACAAACCTCTAACGAACGACCAACGCAAGGCAGACATGCGACTGGGGGAAGTGATTCCGGCAACAGGGGGCATGCGAGCCCGAGGAGGAGTCATGTGGGCCAAGCGGGAAACACTCACGGCGATTCGGATTGCAGGGATGCACCGCATACAGAGCCTCAGACACTCAAGGGATGCTACGGCAATGGCCACAGCATTTGAACCCCTAAACAGGTCTTTGGAGTCATTCCTTACAAGGTTATCCAGAACCATTGAACGCAGTGAGAAGTCCAGAAGAGTCTTTAAGAAACCAAGATGCTATAAAGATGAATCTGATGGCTGTATTGATACCTGGATAGAGGTAATGAAGCTGCATTTCGAGGAAGAGGACTTGTCGGAGAGACAGGAATGCAGTGCGCTCACCAGCATCTTGGAAGGGACAGCCCTGAACTGTGTCATGGGCAAGAAACAATATCAACGTGACACTGCTGAGAAAATCTTCGAAATCTTGTTAAACCGTTTCGGATCAGGGGTGCAGGGGCACCAGGCGATGATGCGCTTCGAGAAACGGAGGCAACGAGAAGATGAAACGATAGACAAGTTTCTCGATGATTTGGAAATGCTGAGAAGACGCAGCCAACCGGATGAGTCAAACCGAAGGATGAACCTGGCCGTAGCCTCAAAATTCATCGATGGTGTGAAGAATGATGAACTTCGTACGATGCTAGCAACGCATTACAAACCACTATCAACCAATGCGCCAACACCGGAGGAGTTGAGGTTCAAGTCAAAAGAGTATCTTTTGTTGAAACCTCCTTCGAGATCTGGATACTACAAGAACAATTATGGCAATTTTAGCAACGGACCAGCAAACCAAGGGAACAAATGGTACAAACCGAGGGATGATATGGACAAGAGACGCTCTTGTGCCAATTGCAGTTCAACGGACCATCATGTGTCAGCATGCCCAGCTTACAAACAAGGCATGAAAGCAATAGGCTTTAGCCTCGAGGACGAAGATGCGTCAGAATTGGACCATGAGGATTTCATGAGAGGACTAATTGCAAAATTCGGACCGAGGTGTTTCTTTTGCAACTTGGAAGGTCATTTTAAATCAGATTGTCCGCAATTCTGGGATGCAGTGGCAGACATAAAGCATCCAAGACATGAAGAAGCTTTGTCAGGAGTGAAAGCCAGCAAGGCTCGACTTTTGAGTGAAGCAGAGGCACACAGAAAAGAAAAACCTCAAGAGCTGGCGGCAAAGAAAATGCAAGCGGTAACAGAGGAGACACGTGAGCCGGAACCAGCAACTGCGGCTGATGACTTCAAGATCGATTATAAGGCAGCCGCGAGGGATGCTCTAAATAGAGTGCAGCAGGAACTGGTGACGAAAGAGATCGAACAAAAAGTGAAACTTGAACTGGAGAATGAGAAACTTCAGGAGCAACTGAATACCTTCGAAGCAACGGAGTTCGAAGAAACTAAAGCACCAAGCAGTTTGAGCATGAAACTTAATGTGATCACCGGTCAGAGGTTCGGCATGGTGCCGCAAGGAAGCAAGAAACAGTCGATAATCTCAGTGGCTGGACATCAGGTAATAAGAAATCTGAGTGAACAATCCGAGTTCACTTTGATGCATTTGGACACATATGCAGATTATCTGAGGCAGATGGAGCCACGCACCGAGTCGAGAGCTGTGCGAGCACTACTAACGACGGGTGGCCCTCGCACGAAGAAACTTCATGGACGCTACCTAGAGGTCTATGGGCCGTATCAAGTGATGCTGAACGTGGATGGAATCAGTATCTACACCAGGACTTATGTAACAACAGATGATGACCAAATGGGGGCAAATCTATTTGGGTGAAGAGGAACTCAAATCCGCAGGATAGGCCATGACGCCATGATGGAACAAGACGCAGTACAAATTGGGTATGAAGCAGATGTGACCGCACATCTGCTCGACACCAACGGAACAAAAATCGGAGTCACAGGGCTTCTGGACACGTAGTGTGATGCCGATAAAAACTTGGGAAAGAATGGGCTTCACGCGGGAAAATCTAATTCCAACGAATCTCCGACTAGCCGCCGCCAATCGAGGAGCTATTTACGTAGCCGGAAGAACACCAATAACGGTCCTCCACATGGGAGGACGGGATCTTTGGATGAGCTTCCTGGTGGTAGAGAATTTGGACGACGCGGACCAATTCATCTTGGGCAGAGATTTTGTCAGGAATTTTGACGTGATGATTGACTTGAACAACGGTCTGATACGGATTAGAAACCCGGACCGGAAGTATGTTAAGAGACCAATTATTAGGATAATAACAGACGAAAACAAGGTACCAATTTTTTTGGTTAGAAAAGTAAAACTACAACCAGGACAAGCTGTGGTAGCAACTTTTAGAATGAGAAATTTGAATTCGTTAAGTGATAGTAAACAGGTTTGCTTAGTACCGAATCCAAATAGTCAGAGTTCGGTGATTTTAGGCCGGAGCTTCTCGGTAACGCGAAACGGACTGTGTGTCAGTGTGTTGTTGAACACACTGGACACCACGGTTTCAATCCAGCGTGGAAAGAAGCTTGGCTACGCTTTGCCGATGAGGACCGACTATGAGGAGACACAAAACTTGAAGAAGTATAGTGTGAAAGACTGTCCTTATCATGCCAATAAAGATAAAATTTTAAAGAGGATTAATGAATTAAAATCTTTTCATAAATTGTTTTCAATGAAATCCGAAACGGACGACGGCTTATCAAGCTGCTCGAATTTTCCGGAACGCCCCTCGCCATATGAACTAGAATCTGACAAACCGGTTTTGCCAGAGATAGAACATTTAAAAGGGAAAATAGGTGAGGCAGATTTCGAAAAATTGCGGGACCTCCTAAATCGGAACGCAGATGTTTTTTCAAAACATAAGGTGGATATCGGTTGCTGTAATTTCTTCGAACACGAAATCGAACTAGAAGAGGGCGCCGTTCCCCATAGGGAAGGCGCAAGGCGAATGACGCCACACAAATCGGAAGCGTGAATAGAAATGTTGCCTGAATACGACATGATAGAACCCTCTAAATCGCCATGGGCTTGCGGGGTAGTAGTGGCGAAAAAGAAAGGGGGCAGCTTAGATTTTGTTGCGACTTTCGTTACTTGAACGCGGTAACGATAAAAGATGCGTACCCGATACCGCGAATAGACGAGAGCCTATCTAAGCTTGGTGATGCCAAGTTCTTCACCACGTTGGACTTCTGCGCGTGCGAATTGGGATTGTACCAGTGGAAGAGGATGCCCTTCGGCTTGTGCAATGCAACGTCCACTTTTCAAAGACTGATGGCTCAGGCTTTGACGGGAGTGACCAAGAAGTACGGGAATCTCGTGATGTGTTACGTGGATGACGTAGTCATAGCGACACCGACCCTGGAAGACCACATTGATAGGCTCGATGAGGTCTTTGGATGCATGAAAAGAGCAGGATTGAAGTGCAAACCATCGAAATGTGAAATCCTTAGGGATTCGATTAAGTACCTTGGAAGAATGGTGGATAGGCATGGTGTGAGGCCGGACTCGGAAGCAGTGGAAGCAGTGTTGACATGGAAAGCCCCCAGAACGGACACACAGCTCCTGAGCTTCCTAGGGTTTGCCAATTACTACCGAGAATTCATAAAAGGATATGCGGACAAAGTGTATCCGATGCAGAAGCTGATGCGCAACAAGGGGAAAAAGCTCGAATGGAACGATGAGGCACAGGTAGCTTTCGAGAACATAAAGCGGGAACTGTGCGAAGCGCCAGTGCTGGGCATGCCTACAGAAAAGGGCATGTATGTTCTTGACACAGACGCATCGGTGGTAGCCATTTCAGGAATCTTGCATCAAGAGCAAGAATGGAACGGAAGAACAGTTCTCCGTCCCATTGCATACGGCAGCAAGGTCTTGAGTGACACAGAGATAAAATATGGCGCACCAAAAGCAGAAATGTTTGCAGTAGTCACCATCCTGGAAAAGTACCGTGCATACTTGGGGAGCGCTCCCTTCAAGTTACGCGTGGACAACAGAGCGTTATCCTGGTTGAAAACCTACTCGATGGATCAGAGTTATATTGGTAGATGGATAGTCAGATTGGATGGCTACCATATGATAATCGAACATAGGATGCGTGATAAACACCAGAATGCTGACAGCCTCAGCAAGAAAACTGAGTTTTATGAAGATTGGAGCAGAAGCAGGCCAATCAGGTGGAAATAAAGGAGGGATTCTCGTTTCTAGACAAAGAAACTTATGAAGCGCTTCCCTTAACGAGATGGTTGGATAAGTCTGGACATCCAATTCCAGGGCACCCTGAGTTACCTGTAGAGAAAGCAGCCGAGATAAAGATCCTGTCCAAGGAGGACCCAGTCCCCTTGGATCTGTTGCTGCGCTCGAACCTGGTCCAGCAAGAATTCTCTCGCATGAACATAAACAGCCTCTCATTATTGGATAAAACGGTGCAAGTCACACCGCAAGTGATACGGATGCTGGGTGGATTGTTAGAAAGAGAACTGACCAGAGATGACCCCGAGTGGACAGCAGCAGTGGCATCGCTAACAGTTAGTGAGAAGGTGAAGATCATGCCGTCCAGACGACAGCACGAAGAGAACGAGAGGGATTGTAGGACAATAGTTCAGCAACTAGTATCCTCAATACCCCAAGAGATTTTAACCAGTACTTCCTACGGACAGAGAGAACAGGGGAGCAGCAAGCGAAAAAAAAACAGTCACCTTTGTGGACCAGGATAAGGAAGGTAAAAAGGTAGAACAAAATCTGCTGCAAGACTATTTGTCCGGGGAGACGAATGATGAAAAGAACCAGCGATCACAAGATCAACACCCGGGACAAGAAAATTTGTCCGGGGAGTCTGAGATAGACGAGAAAATTCCTGATGAGAAACAGGACCTAGAGAACAAGGTTTTGTCCGGGGAGTTCAGATGGATGCGAAGAAGGCACAGACATGATCTGGAGGAGCGTGCAGTCTCCAGCACAACCTCTTCGATGGATGATGATTCCCGAAACTCAGGAATGGACTGATATTCAGACAGGAACTCGAGTTCGGGATCAGAACTGTCAGAACTAGCGATACACACGCTACAAGTGGAAACTCGGGCAAGGGACCTGGACAGAGAGGTGTACCAGGATCCTGACAGTGATCGCTACCTAATACCAAGCGAAAGAGTCTTTGACAACGCAGCGGATGACTTGAAGACGATAGCGGTATCGAAACATTCGATGAGCCTGTTGCCGCAGAAAGAGGTAGTCAGGACTGATCTTCAGCCGTTTAAACAAGAAACACAGCCGTTTTCGAAGATTTGGTGCGTTAAGATGGAAGAAGACACACACCAGTCCAACGAGCTGAATAGTCAGATGAGGGTCATGAAGACGTACTTAAAGGCGAGATACCGACTCTCGGACCTTCTAAGGGCGCAGAGAAATGATCGCATGACAAGCAACCTGAAAAGGTGGATCGAGAATGGTTCGCCGGATAAAGGGGACCTCGAGGAAGATAGTTATCGCATCCTGAGACAATACTTCATGCAGAAGGAAGGGAGGTTATATTTGAACAAGGACGGGATTGTGGCTTGCAAAAGAAGGGAGGAAGACAGAGTTCTATACAAGTATAACGCGATAGTGTTACCGCAACTCTATCAGACAGAACTATTATTCAGGTCACATGATCAGATGGGCCATCAGGGGATCGACAAAGTATATCAGAGGATCCTGAAGCGCTTTGAGTGGCCTGGGATGAAAAAGGCATGCGAGAAATGGGTAACAGCATGTCTTTCATGCCAACAGGTCAAGGATCCAAGGAAGTTGCGGTTTCCTTTACAATCGATGGAGTCGTCTGAATTCAACCAGGTGGTGCAAATAGATCACCAAAAGATATGCATGACAGACAATGGTTATAATCAGGTGCTGGTCATGATAGATCATTTTACGAAGTATGCAGAGGCCGTGCCCTGCATAACTGCCTCGGCGGAAGAGACATGCGACCACCTGATCAATACATGGATAGCATGACATGGTTGTCCGATGACGTTTCAATCGGATAATGGAACAGCTTTCGTAGGAGAGCTTACGAAAGAGCTAATGAGACGCTCACAGGTCGCTCAAGCTCACTCCACGACATACCATCCTCAGACGAACGGCTTAGTGGAAAGACAGAATAGGACGTTAGTGTCGATGCTGAGAGTATATTGTTCCAGGTACATGACCGATTGGGACAGATACCTTCCACAGGTGATGGGAGCATATAACAGCACGCAACAATCCACCACCGGAGTCAGTCCACACATGATGCTAACTGGACACGAAAAGTCTTTACCCTTAACCTTCTTCTACCCAGAGTACGAGGGAAAGAAAACGTCCCCACAGGTCTACGTGAGGGATGTGATCAGACGCCAACAGGAGTAGAACGATTTGTGTAGACGAAATACTCAGCAGGCACAGGCAAGGCAGAGGAAAAAATTCGACAAGAAAGCAGCTGGTGCAAAGGCTTACTCGGTGGGAGACTACGTATGGGTATTTCAGAACGTTATACCACCGAAAGGGACGGAAAAGCTCCTAAAAAAGTGGAGGGGATCCTTCATGATTACAGAAGTGCACCAGGAGGGACGCTTTTATAGACTGAGTACTGGCCAAGCCGCCCACTACGAGAACATCAAGCCACACAATCCATCGACAGAAGACTGGTGTATACCTGCAGACATGGAAGAAGGGGATTATCTAATGATGGATCCTGCTTGTGAGGTCAATGAAAAGGGCACCAGGGAGAAGAACGATGGAAACGAAGTCGTAGAGGAAGGTACGGATACACCGCTGGACCTGGATCCAAACGAGCAGATCGAAGCGGACGATGAAACATTACCCTACGCAGAGGAAGATTGGCAGGATCCCGAACAGATAGAGGTTCCCAAGAACTTGGAACCGGATCTTCCGTTCACGATACAGACTCGTCAGAAGGACGGGACGAGACCAAGAAAGCAATACAATCCTTACGGTGACGACTTTGTAGTGGATAGGATAGATCTGAAGAAGATAGTGGAGGAAGTAGTGGGTCTAGAGGAAATAATTATGTCACAAGACATTGACATAGTCGATGATCACGACGATGGGTGGGTTGACGACTGGTCGAAACCCGAGGTAGAATTCGACGACGAGCAACAGCAGTCATGTGAACAAGACTTGATGAACCTGCGTGTCTTAGAATGGCTGAATGAAACGACCTCGGATCCTGAGGAGACCAGCGTCACAATTCAAGACGTAGATCGTGAAAGCATGAAATACATCAAGACCGAACGAGATGATCCTTCCTGGGCTGCCCAGGAAGGAGGACTACTCATTCCAGCTTCTAACCTCGACTTGATACCCAGTATGCGGTCGACGGGGACGTCGATGGATATTTTTGTCCGGGGAGTGGGGGTAGGACTTACCCACACTGAAAACTTGATAATAAAAAAATTAAGAATAGCAAGAGAAACAGGACACTTAGAAGCAGAAACAGGCGAAAAACCTAAGAAACCTATATCTACATAAGAAATATTACTTAAGTATAGGCTGAGTGATGTGCGAGAGGGTGTTAGGCCAAAGACTAAGTTGTATGTAATATGTGTTATGTTATGTCATGTTATGTGTTAGGCTATTAAGATCATGGGTAAGTAGAGGTTAGTGACCATGAACAGCTGAATGACGATCTTAGGAATAGATCCAAAGTTTGGACTGTCCAATCTTAGGTCGAATTCCAAAATTTTAGAGACCAATTGATTTTAATAAACTTTAGGATAAATATCTTTCTATTTGAACTGTTTTTAAGCAAATTTTAACGATATATATTAAGGTGAAACTGACAAGTGTGATATTTGTGACTACTTTTCTAGATCCTGATTGATCATTTAATTACTCACTTGAGTCAAAATCTTGGAATCAAAACCGAATCAAACTTGAAAGAATAGAATGGATAACTTCAACTTGGATGAATTGATGGACATATGTAGGCAGAGGCATATGTAGGCAGAGGCAGAGGCATATGTAGGACCGATGATAGATGCGATCTATCGTCGGCTGATCGATCGAGACTTCGCTCTGGAGGACCCAGAGGTAGTCATGTTGCTGACCGCCCTGATCAACATCTTGGGGCATGACAACCGTAGGGACCGCCCCACGGAAGTCCTGTTGATGGCAGCATATGGAGAAAGGGGAGTACTAGACCGCCCGAACATGAGAGTGATGAGGTGGAGAAACGGGGCTCTCTCAGGGAGTGACTTGGCGAATGAGCCTGGATTGGGAAGTTCTAGGACCTACCAACCAGGTGAGATGCCTATGCCCTCCAAGCCCAAACCTGGGTTGACGAGAATGCATCGGGAGATGAACAGCGAGGCGACCTCGTCTGGTTCACCACTGAGAGCAGCTGTGCCACCAAAAAGGGCAAAAGTAGGACAGAAAGTTCAGACGAACCAAACCATGCAAGATCTGGATGAGATGAACGATGAACTGAAAAGTACGAAGAAGGAGCTGGACGAGATGACCAGAAGCATGCTCCAGATGGAGGAAGATCGGGACATGTGGAGAAAGTTGTTTGAAGATTGCAACAAAAAGCAAGGTCAAGAGATTGAGCGCTTGAGGCAGGACTACAAAGAGCAATCGGAGCAGATGGCGTTGACAACGGCCGTGGAGAAAGTGATACCTACAAGGGATATTCCTCGAGGGCAGTCCCCGATGGAGCTTTTGACGCCTCGAGAAATGAGTCAAACAACGGAGACACGGCTCCCAGCAGAGACAAATCGAGTAACAATCCCGGATCCTAGTGACACCTTGGGTGACCCCGTCGTGGAACAGACAGTGAGGAAGCTGATAGAGACAGCTGGACGACTGGTCGCTAACAAGAATGCGCCAGGTTCCGGGGTGACTGCACCCTATGGAACGATTGACGACACGGGCAGAGTACGACTCTCCCAGACCGTGATCAGACAGGGGATAAGTGACGTGACACCACTAATGGGGAGCTCGAGGGCCCCAGAGAGAAGATTACGGAAGATGCCAGTGAAGAAAGTGTCTCGCATAATAGACGTGCAAAAGAATAATCAATTGAAATATAATTTCACGGGAGTTCCGGAGACAGATCCGAGAGCTTGCTTCAATCGAGCGACTTGGAGCCCGGCAGTAAATCTGCACCACACACCACTCGGGACATCTCATCTGATACTGGGAGACAGCTTGGTCAGAGTGCTGTCGAATTTGAGGACCTCGTGGGTCACCACGGTGATGGCTTTTGGAGGCGCGACGATAGCCCAGTTATATCGAATGATGGAACTGATGAATCCAGGGAGGATCCCCAATGTGATGATCTTAGTCGGGACGAATGACATCTCCAGAGGTTCAGATGGGCAGGAAGCACTATGGGAGTCAATGATGGTGTGTTTGTTTACGACCCTCTGGCAGAAATTCAGTTGCGCGGTACTGACCGTTTGCACTGTGCCAATGAATACGAGAAGCCTGACAGCATCAGGAAGAAGGCACAACGAGGGAGTCGTCAGATGGAATAACATCTTGAGGAAACTCGCAAGTCGGAACGCCGGAAGAATGATCCTCATGGACATCGAACATGAGTTGAGAGCTATGGATCAGGCCAGACTGACCACGGACGGCATTCACTTCGACAGTATCGAAGGACAAGCTTGGTTGAATCGAGTATTCCAAGAGCGGTTGGACGAGCTGGAAGCAGAACTCTTTGACACAGGAGTGCTGAAGGAAGAAGGAACAGTGAGTAACGCGGTGATTACTACCTTTGTGCCCCCTAGCTTGGAAACACGCTTGGCTACGGTCCCGGTCGTCACGAACTACAGGCAACAAAGCTCCAGCGAACCAGGTCAAAGGACAGACGTACAGGATCGATTGGGAGAAGCGCCGATGAGGAGGACCACCCATCCTAGGAGAAGAATAGGACCTGTCAACCCAATCGAAGAGACAGCCAGCACATCTAGATCGGACACTAGATCGGAGACGACAAGTACCAGACGAGAGGAGAGACGTCCGAGCAGAGGCTCGTTGTTGTGGTCAAGACCCATACCGTCTCCCTGGCATATATACAAAGACGAGCTAATGAAGCTGGATCTCCAGAGAGTAAGCTTCATCGAAGATGCTAGGAGGATGCTGAATGGAGCGACGCTATCCGTCAGCAGATTGTACTCGATAACCGGCGTAGACTGGTTGATAGCCGCTAGCATAAATTGCAGCTCCACGACGGCCTTGAGATTTGCTGACTTAGAGGGACTGCCCTCTAACAACACAATGGGACCAGTGAATGCGAGACCAATGCAAGATGTGAGGCTGAATCATGATGAGGGGAATCGTGAAGAGAGACCAGGAAGATTCCTGACGACGAGAGCGCCGATTGGACAACACGTGAAGATATTCAGGCAGCTGACGACACCCCCTAGTCATGTGAAGGAAAGAGTATACCCAAAACTAGTGAATCAAGATGGTGATGCCCAAAGATATGGCGGATTGATAGCGATAAAGAAAGATGAGACCATCTTCGCCGCCTATGACAAAGCAGAGATGAGGAAGGCCAAGATTATGGTAGTAGCGAATTCAGAGTTCTTGTACACCTTTAAGTCTTTGTTTTGGCCGGACGTCATAATGTTGGCAGCGGTCGACCTGGACCTACTGCAATCGATATCTTTGGCTATAGGGGTAAAAAGGCAGACGGACATGAACCCAATTACGATTGTGTTTGCTGGCATCAATGACCATCTACACAGTAGAGGTTTTCTGAGCAGACTCAGAGATCCTACAACAGCAGAGAACGCTGTATGGCCAGCGATAAAAGATATCCTTGAGTCGATGGGTGAAGTGGTGGATGCGACGAAGGAGGGGTCATTCAATAAAGTGACACTGAGAGTAGTATTCGCGTTGTCTCCGGGATATGCACATCTCCCGGATGGGCTGAAGTTTGTGTATGCGATTGTGGCCTTACTTTCGGAAGGAAAATATGATGTGATCATATCAGCCCCGACTCGCATGATAGAGATGGAGAACCTGAGGCCACTTAAGGCTGAACTGCCTGCAGTATGGTCAGATATCTAAAACGCGATGAGAGGATTCAAGGACCATGCGCTACACATGTTAGTGTTGGACGAGGTGCTGGGGTTGGAACTGTCCAATTTCAGTCGACAACTCAAACTGAAACCGGGAGTCGACGACGACCATCGAGTGATCGCGGCAATGTCCAACGACTTATGGTTCCGAGCAATGGAAGTGGCAGTTGAAGACACAAGAAGGAAAAATTCACTAGAGACGAGAGCTCACTTGGAAGCGATGGTTCTGAGAACCAAGCCGGAAGCCAACCAGTGGCTACACCTGAACCCTAGAGTAGCGGCATTGGGTGCAGATGCTTTTGAGCAAGGCCCCGTGATGATCACAAAGATACATGCCTACTTGTTGAATGAGGTGAACCAGGCGGAAAATGCTGGAGAAAAGACCGCTGAATTTGTGAACAGAATGTGTCAGATTACTCTGGAAACCTTCTGGACCCAGGAAGTGAAGGGACAGGAGGGCTTTGAAAGGACAGACAGCATGCTAGAAGGGTTGGGAGCCGGATGGACCGCGTCCTTCTTGGCAAAAGTTTACCCGAAAGTCTCGCACTACTTGATAAAAGAAATCCTCCAAGCAGTAGTGGAAGTATCGATAGTGGAACTATTAGCCTTGTTCGTGACATTCGGAGCAGAGAGTTTCGTGAAAGGACCGGCGATACTGCTCACCGATGGAATCCAGAACCTGCGGCTAGACGGACTTCTGACATTGATTGCAATTACCCACGGAAACTTGGGAGGATTGATGAAACTGGCACGTTGTCCAGAACAGATGAGAGAGAGAGTGAGGAACTTGGATATGAAGAAATCCACGGACTCGTGGAACAAGATAAGAGACCTGAGACACACTCTTATCCAATATTTCTGACAACAAAATCGCTTTGGAACGGGAGAAGACGAGACGATTGAAAGAGAGGAAGATGTTAGACGACATGTTGGAGGCATGCCGCTGTTAACCGATCTGAGTTTGGCTGATCAGAGGAATCACGGAGTCCGTGACAGTGATCTATGGACCAGCAGTCACGTTTGCGTTTCCTGACGTTAAGGTGGAAGCATATAGGAGGTCGGTGCTGCACCTGAACCTCATATCGGCAGTGGACGGTAGTACACTGAACTGGTGTGAGCAGCACACATTGCGGGAGCTCATGAGTGAAGATCTGTTGTCTGCAAAAATATCGGAGCCAGAGATGACGGTCATCAATTTTGACGATCACTTCCGTGATCGCATGGGAGAAGTAGAAAGAGGACACATCGAGGTGTTTCCAAATCTTTGAAATCTGAGACCCTATGATAAAACGAATGGTGAAATAACCAGAGTGCCTCGTCTCACTGCAGCATATCACAAAGTGAGAGAAGAGACGAAGGACTGGGGCGATTACAAGAAGCTGCCGGAGGCAATCCCTGAATTCCCTCTGATAAGAAGGATGTTGCTCGGAGCAGTCACCGTGGTACAAACTCCAAGGTTGAGAGCATTCGAAACCAATGAAAGGAGAGTAGGGAATTTCGTGGGAACGATGGATCCATACTTTGTAGGGAGAAATGCCGCCGTGTTACAATACACACGATTTGCATACACGGATCAAGCGACAAGAAGGCGAATAAGCAACGCCGCGACTCCCAAGCCTGGAAGATTTGATGAGGAATGGAAGGGATTAGGCTTAGCTCCGATGAGGATGAGAGGCAGGACCGAATTGCCTGAAGCCTCATTAATCCTGACTAGTGTAAAACAGGAGATGAAAGTGGGAGGAATACTGCAGACGAGAACCTTCCTAGCACCCTTCGGCTGCGAAGAAATCAAAGTGGTCCATGGAGAAGAGGAAGATAAATCGGCCGGTACATTGCTTGTACCGAGATTCCCGGAAGAAGCCGACAATGATGAAAAAGGACCATCGAGCTCGGACAAGAATAAGTCAAAAGGAGATGACGGACAGGGAGGAAGCCGTCAAACCGAAGAACCCATGCAACAAGATCAAGCTGGTGGGGAAGACGACAGGGCATCGACAGGAGGAACATCCAGCCTGGATTTCAATATCTTCAGTGATCTTGAGAATAATGCAATTACGTTGGAAACGACTGAGCCAGCGGATGAAGGCATCTCGACACTGGAGCCTCCGTCAGCCTTTATGGAAATGAAACGGAATTTGCCGGAGAGCAGCTCTCCTGGCAATTCAAGAAATAACGACCAGAGAATCCTCATGGAATCACCTCGGAGGAGAAGAATAGAGGCCTCAGCCAGAGTACCTTTCTTGGGAACGCTGCCCGAAGGAGAATGGGAAGTACATCACCGAGACCACGAGAGTAGGACGGGATGCAAATTGGACAGAGTGGCGTTTATGGAAGAAGTCTGGACAGTGGTTCAGAGCTATGGGACCCAGTCCATTCTGAAAACGGGTCTCAACCAACCCTTGATGAGAGAAGTCCTTGACAAGCTTGATGATTGTGAAGGGAGACTGAGTGAGTTGTTGATCGACTCGGCCACTGATGAAAGTGAAGCGAATTCTCCCATCAAGATGATACCGCAGGACGATAAAGGAGAGGTGGTGTATCTGTCGAGAACCAGGAGAGGGACGATGCGATCGAAATTGGTGATTGATAAAATCAATGCGATGAAAATGAAGTTAGGCAGCAGAGTGATGCCGAGGAGAGTTGGAAAGACGAAGGTGGATTCAGAAATATCGATGAAAGCTGGTAACTCAGCGAAAAGGAAACGAATGGAGGAGGTCATGGATTTGGGGCAAGGTGATTATCAACTGCCTGGCACAGATAAAATGTTAACTGATATAGCGATGGTGCCACCCATTCTCTCGGCGGGGATAAAGTCAACAGGTTATAAATCCAAAAGGAGTGACCGCACTCTGACTGGAGTAACCTTAGAAATGGAAATACTCAGCCAATGTGGAGATAGCACAATGAAAGACTTCAAGCCATCTCCCATGAATCACGGAAAGGGAAGTGTCGCAGGACAACTAATACCAGTGGAATATAACCGAATAACAGTGTCGGAGACTGTGTCGATAGATGAACCCACCGGTGGATACATGGAGATGTTAGAATACCGAAACTCGGCTAGAGGGTATGTAATGGCCCTGGAAGATGGGAAAGCCATGGAGTGTTATCTGGAAACGATGTTGCAAGGCACCACCCTCAAGCAGAAGGCGTACGGGACTTTAGCGTCGTCTGACGTACAGGCAGAAACGATAGAGCAGTTGGTGAGCCTTCCATGGAAAGCAGTAGTATTAAGGTATTTCGAAGAAGAAATGAGGACTACGCCAAAAATACATGCTCTCGTGGCAGTACCTTACGTAAGAACAGAGTTACAACTCAGGTTCGCCTGGTGCATGATGGGACTGACTCGCGAAGAGTATGATTCAGAAGAAAGGAAGATGTCGAAAGAAGAGAAGGTTTTCCTTATGACGAACCTGAGGGATCTGATAGTCCAGGAGGGAGCAGCAGTAGCGTGTGCGAAGCGGAGAGACGCTCTCTGTTTCATTCGATTCCTGATAGAGCAGATTTCAGTACCTGCACTGAACACCTGTGTTAAAATGTTGAAGGAAGGCGATGAGCGAACGAAAGCCCTATTCTTGCTAGCACTGCTGGATATGCAGCAAAATAAACCAATGAGGGTGAACATGAAAGAACCCGAAGAATTAGAACCCATGAGAAAGATAGACGAAATAAGGATATTCTCAAACAAAGAGCTGAGACTCACTAAAGAATCTATGGGGGCATTGCCGAAATCCAGTGAATACTGTGGACCGATCAAGAAGAAATCGTATAGCTACGTATCCGGGATCATAGGGATCGCGTACAATCCTTTTCTGAGTGAAGACATACGCGATTGCTTCTTCGATTATGAGCAGGTGGTGTTACTAAGATTCTGGACGTCCGGAATTGTAACGATTAAAAGCGTTAACAATCCACAGGCCAAAGTGGGACTGGTCTTGGAAGAAGAGGTGACTGCACCTTCAGTACCTAAATCCGACAAAAGAGTGGAGTTTGGGTTGGGATTCTCAGATGAATTACTGAGAACGAGCTTGATGGCAGTGTGGGAATTGATGAGGCCATCATGGTGTCCTAGTCCCAACGCTGACTCAATATTATGGGCGACACAAGACGTACAGAGGGAACTGAATGCAGACTGTAACCTGCGTGACCTCAACATCATATATAATGTGATGATAACGGCCTCTAAGAGCAACGGAGAAGATAAAGTGGAGTTGCCTGGCTGGGGACCAGAAGACTGGGTCAAACCTGGTAGCTGTCTGGCGGAAGTCTGTGGACTGGAGGGTCACGTTTGTGGAAGTCTGGACTGCGTGAAGACCCTGAAAAAACAACACAAGCAATTGACGGTATTGTTTGGAAACGTAGTGATGAAAGCAAGAACAGAAACGGAACTGATAGCAGATTGCCATGGAGGAACCGATGTGAATCTAGTGACTGCACTAGGATTCTACAGCATGTTTGGTTCTTTAGAGTCACTATTGAATCTAGAACAGAAACATGAGATGGTCACAGCCATCAGTGTAGAAGTATTCCCAGGAGTTCTGCAGACTGAGCAGAAATACATAGGAAAATGGAGGGAAGCAATCGAGACGGAAATGAACATCAGACACAGTGAGACTTATTGTAGACCATCAGGAGTACGATATTTGGTGGGTTCAACATTGGCTCCAATGTGCAAGAGCAGATACCCTGTACATTTCGTAGCTGTGGACGTAAAGAGTACGAGAACGATCGTGGATCAAGCCTTCTCAGTGCCGAAGTGTGTGAGACTGGCGAGAATGTCCGAGAAGTCATACGAGTTGCTATGTAAGATGTTCTCAGCAGTTCCAGAGAGAACCAAGGAAGAATTGGAGTCAATACTATGTGAGCGGGAACTTCAGTGACATTGAGAGACAGAAACAGAGAGGATCAACTGTCACAGATTACAATGCAGTAGATGAGAATGATGAAGTCCACCGAGTGATGGTGGAAGTGGAACCATTACTGGAAGCTTCGGGAAAACGTAATTGGAGGAGCATCATGTTGACATATGACGAGTTTCCTTGCCACTGCTTGCTGCAGACCTGGTGTTATCCCAAGCGTAGTAATCTGATGTTGATCTGGGACTCTGGAGAGCTGCTCTCCATGGGTTTACCAGATTCATCACAGCCCGTAACAATAGTGATAGTGGGAGTTATGATGGCGATACGATGGCTGGAAGCTCATGTGAGAGAAAATAACAGACAGGAGGCACCGACGAGAGAACAGTTGCGGAAGTTAGAGTGTCTAAAAGATTTAGATCTTTTTGGGACAATGTGCAAAGTTCTAAACATTCCGATGGAAGTGAAGAAGATATGGGCAAGGAAACGATTGATGCCATGGTTCAGAGCTAACATGACTGCATGGTTGCACGAGTATGCGAAAAAGCATATGTCGAAGCACGGCAGGGTGTACAGTGAATATCAGCTGGACATTGGAGCAGGAGCTTTCAAGCGAGCTCTCGTGACTCATCGGAATGCAGTGACCACCGCTGTGAAAATAATTTCCAGGACGAGTGAACGTAGTGGAAAGGAGAAGGCAGAGATGTTAAAGGAAGATTTGGAGAGAAACGTGACGTTGTGTCTCCACAACAGCTTCTACAGGAACAGAGAATCTAACGTGGATCCCTCACCTTGTTGCAAACAGAGGGTAGAAGAGCAGAAGTGTTGGAGGACGGCTTCCAGCAGCGTCAGGATAGCTAACGACGTGTTACAAGATACGGAGACTGAGAGTGCAGAGTCAGTATCACAGGAGGAAGAAATGGAGCATTGACGAATGACCGAAAAGCAAGATGGAAAAAGAGACAAAAATTAGAAGAATTTAGAAGTTTTAGAACTTCTAAACGACGAAAAAAGAAGAAAACAAAGGAGTAATGAAGAAAAGTTAAAACTCAGAATTGTTTTATGTGTGTGAAAAAAACTCAAGTGAGAAACCAAGCAACCAAGTTGTAATTGAAAACTGAAACATTTAGTTGAGTTTTGAAATTGTTGCATTTATAAATTTGCATTTTGATTTTAGTTGAGTGGCTTTAGAGACACTCACTTACTATTTATTTAGAAAGGCTTGAGTGAAGGAGTATATTTAAATATTCCAGCCTACATGACTGTTTTTAATCAGCTAGGAGAACTGATCACTTTGTGGTGACGTGGAAGGCTTGGGTAATCTCTCGAAGAGGGAGATTGTTTCATTGTTCTTTCTAATCACAGAGTTTCTTAGTTTTAGTATTCAGGACAATAACAAGCAAGATTTCCGAAGGGAGAAGCATAGTGGGATAATTTTAGCTTCTTGGTTGGCCTGCAAGCCAACACTTTTTAAATCTAAGAGAAAAAGTTTTAATCGGGACATTGACATTGGAAGTCAGAAAATATGTTTTATCTTAAGTCATATCCTCAATGTGCAGATTAATGAAGAATTTGAAGGGTTGACTGTAAGCAAAAACTGTTGAAAGTAAAGTTATTTTTGCAAAACCTAAATTGTACCCCAAAAATGACCATTTTTTACTTTTTTTAGTATGGGTTCAACATTGGCTCCAATGTGCAAGAGCAGATACCCTGTACATTTCGTAGCTGTGGACGTAAAGAGTACGAGAACGATCGTGGATCAAGCCTTCTCAGTGCCGAAGTGTGTGAGACTGGCGAGAATGTCCGAGAAGTCATACGAGTTGCTATGTAAGATGTTCTCAGCAGTTCCAGAGAGAACCAAGGAAGAATTGGAGTCAATACTATGTGAGCGGGAACTTCAGTGACATTGAGAGACAGAAACAGAGAGGATCAACTGTCACAGATTACAATGCAGTAGATGAGAATGATGAAGTCCACCGAGTGATGGTGGAAGTGGAACCATTACTGGAAGCTTCGGGAAAACGTAATTGGAGGAGCATCATGTTGACATATGACGAGTTTCCTTGCCACTGCTTGCTGCAGACCTGGTGGTATCCCAAGCGTAGTAATCTGATGTTGATCTGGGACTCTGGAGAGCTGCTCTCCATGGGTTTACCAGATTCATCACAGCCCGTAACAATAGTGATAGTGGGAGTTATGATGGCGATACGATGGCTGGAAGCTCATGTGAGAGAAAATAACAGACAGGAGGCACCGACGAGAGAACAGTTGCGGAAGTTAGAGTGTCTAAAAGATTTAGATCTTTTTGGGACAATGTGCAAAGTTCTAAACATTCCGATGGAAGTGAAGAAGATATGGGCAAGGAAACGATTGATGCCATGGTTCAGAGCTAACATGACTGCATGGTTGCACGAGTATGCGAAAAAGCATATGTCGAAGCACGGCAGGGTGTACAGTGAATATCAGCTGGACATTGGAGCAGGAGCTTTCAAGCGAGCTCTCGTGACTCATCGGAATGCAGTGACCACCGCTGTGAAAATAATTTCCAGGACGAGTGAACGTAGTGGAAAGGAGAAGGCAGAGATGTTAAAGGAAGATTTGGAGAGAAACGTGACGTTGTGTCTCCACAACAGCTTCTGCAGGAACAGAGAATCTAACGTGGATCCCTCACCTTGTTGCAAACAGAGGGTAGAAGAGCAGAAGTGTTGGAGGACGGCTTCCAGCAGCGTCAGGATAGCTAACGACGTGTTACAAGATACGGAGACTGAGAGTGCAGAGTCAGTATCACAGGAGGAAGAAATGGAGCATTGACGAATGACCGAAAAGCAAGATGGAAAAAGAGACAAAAATTAGAAGAATTTAGAAGTTTTAGAACTTCTAAACGACGAAAAAAGAAGAAAACAAAGGAGTAATGAAGAAAAGTTAAAACTCAGAATTGTTTTATGTGTGTGAAAAAAACTCAAGTGAGAAACCAAGCAACCAAGTTGTAATTGAAAACTGAAACATTTAGTTGAGTTTTGAAATTGTTGCATTTATAAATTTGCATTTTGATTTTAGTTGAGTGGCTTTAGAGACACTCACTTACTATTTATTTAGAAAGGCTTGAGTGAAGGAGTATATTTAAATATTCCAGCCTACATGACTGTTTTTAATCAGCTAGGAGAACTGATCACTTTGTGGTGACGTGGAAGGCTTGGGTAATCTCTCGAAGAGGGAGATTGTTTCATTGTTCTTTCTAATCACAGAGTTTCTTAGTTTTAGTATTCAGGACAATAACAAGCAAGATTTCCGAAGGGAGAAGCATAGTGGGATAATTTTAGCTTCTTGGTTGGCCTGCAAGCCAACACTTTTTAAATCTAAGAGAAAAAGTTTTAATCGGGACATTGACATTGGAAGTCAGAAAATATGTTTTATCTTAAGTCATATCCTCAATGTGCAGATTAATGAAGAATTTGAAGGGTTGACTGTAAGCAAAAACTGTTGAAAAGTAAAGTTATTTTTGCAAAACCTAAATTGTACCCCAAAAATGACCATTTTTTACTTTTTTTAGTCAATGAAAAATTACGTCAAAACTATTGGACGTAATTTTTGACGTTGAGTTGATGACAAAACTCTATAAAATTGAGCTTCTTCAAGGTTTAAGAAAGGTATAATCTTCTCTTTTCAAAAAAAGTTGTTTGCTGGCCATTTTTTACATAAAAACAATTTTAAGACGTTTTGCGCTAATTGTTGGAGATTACACCTTGCTTTATTTTTGTGAGGCTACATAAGAAGCTCACTTGGAGAAAAATTTGTCGGCAACTTAACCAAAATCTTTGGCATAATTTTACTTTGACTAAAGAAAACGAAAAATGGTCTTTTTTGGGGTAAAATTTTAGAGCTGAAAAAAATCCGCAAAAAATTTGCACGTCATATTTCTGCTTAAGCTTTTGCTTTAGTTTTCAAGTTTCGTTCGTTTTGTCCGGATAATTTTAAGCATCGCCGTAATGGGTTGTCATTGTTGTTTTATTTTTTGTTCTGATGTTTTGTTCTGCTTAGAAGGTATCTCATACACTTTTTTTGGGTTATAACTAATGAGAGAAATCTACGAGGTCTGCGATTGATTCGTCGAATAACCTTCTGCAGTCTTGTTCGTGTTCCAGCAGATAATGTTGCAGGAAAGCGACCATAGAGTTGACCTTTGAACTCTCCGATCCGAGCACTACGGTGTTGAATGCCGACCGGAAGTGGCTGAACAGGGCCTAAAAACATATTCAGTGGAAGTTTGTGAGGGCTACTATAATGCGCGAAGTACCGAATGCGCGTAAACTCTCAGCCAATCAATGCTCTTTAAGTTGTCCAAAACTAGAAGATATCATGATTATTTCAAGGAAAAACTTTGATCAGGTTTTTTTTGACATTTTTCAAGGTGTTTAAAAACCTTCCCCCACAACCAATGTATTATAACCAATGCAAACACAAAGTGACAACTTGCATCTATTAACTCATTTTTTGAATCAATTAGCTCGCTTCAACTCAATATGAAATTTTTTGAGCTGGGTTCGTTTGCTGCATGTGCTTTGCACTAATGAAAAAATATAAATTCCAAGCACTCTAATTATCCCAATTTGGCTAGATAACCTTCATCTAAACTCCCATAAATTCAAACAAAAGTTGAGACAGGAAATTTTATTGATTTTGAGCTCAAGGCATTGATTTCTTGCTTTAACAAAAACTCACTTAAAACGCTTAAAAATGCTTTACAATATTTCGCTGAACACGTTTTATTAAAAAACGAATCTGGTCTGAAAAAAAATCACCCTCACCACAAGCATATAGATTTCGATAGAATGGAAAAAACTATAAAAACAAAACTTTCATCCCGAATATGCCAAACTTCAAATTTTCAGACCCCATAACTTGACAAAAAATTGTCACTGGTAAAATATATCATCAATATGAGCTCAATAACTCAAATGCTTTTAGATGATGAAAAAAACTCCCGTCAAAAGCCGCTAGTGAAAAAAGCTGAATTTGTCAGCAGAAAAAAACCACAGAGAGCACAAGTACTCCGTAATTCCCTTCGATAAGCATCAATATATGTGACATTCGACCAGAATGTGCCAAAATGCAATCTCTGCAGTTTAGTCATTTTTAGCAGCGAGCCTTCCGAGTTAGTGATTTTGGAGGATTAAGAACGTTATTTGAACGATTGAACAAAACGTGAAGGTTGAAGGATTCGGAAATTCCTAATTTTTAAATTTTCGAAGTGATTACGTAACATTTCTGAGAAACGTCAGAAACGGCCATTTTGGCAAGAGAAGCTGAAAAGCAACAGAATAACGATAGTCGCACTGACGAAAACAACGAAGATTGTGATAAAAAAACAACAGAGAAAAACAAAAGGACGTTCCGAGTTGCAACTGTTGTGTCGCTACAATAGTTGCAAGGCCGTTGCAGACAACGGTGAAGGGTGGAAGATAGCCTTCCGGATTACGAAGAAGTCAAGATTAACGAGCTTGATTCAGTGGATTCAAGAATCCGGAAGGGTTTCGGAAATGAAACTTTTATTCTTTTATATAAACTTTTAGCTTCTTGTCATGTCCTGAATTGAAGTTAATTAACAACTGGATTCATTTTGATAAGGATGAGAAGCTAGGAGTTGGGGGAAAGGTTTGATCCATCTTCGATGGAGATGATGATTTTTATCTACTGAACAAAAACAATAATAATTCAATAAGTAGTAGCCTTGTTTTTAGGAGTGACCTCGTGGTCTGGGGATATTGAGACCCAGCCTTGAGCTCACTATTCCCGCATGTAATTAAGTTAATTTGAGTGTTTTGACCGAAGCCGAAAGCAGTAACGTTTTTTGTCGACCCGATGTTAGAAAAGACCACCGAAAAGTACTGGCTTGGTAGAGACGGTGAAAAGCATATAAAGCTCTGTTTAGACGTTAGCCAGTCGTCTTAGGACTTAGTTTTATTTTGCGTCGATATGTATCTTCCGGGCGAATGTTACAATAATGGTGTAACCAGGCGCTTTCAAGGTTAAGTTTCAAGACCAAATATGTTTGTCATTGCCTAATTAGTTCACTTGCCAATTTTTGTAACAATCAGACAATATGAACGAAAGATTATTTGTAAAATTTTGCAGATGGGCGAGGGGAGAAAAAAGAGCCGAAATAGGGTATTTAAAGCGATTTGAGAGAGCTCAAAAAATCAATTTAGTCGACGTAAAAAAATGTCGACATCCATAAGGTTGGTCAACCAGATTTGAGGGGTGGGAGGCTTCCGAGGTGCCTGTATACCTGTTTGATGAAAGGCTTCAATCTGCCGCCGCGGTCTTCGAACTCCTTCAAGAGTGGCAACTGATATGTTTTTATCTCCTCGGCCAGTTGAAAGTGTGATTTGCTCGCCATGGACTCTATGTCCCCCATCACCTTGCGCACTTCTTCTTTTAGAAACTGAAAATACGCCCCAGGTTAAGATGGCGCTCAAAATTCACCAGGTTAAAACTGTTTTAACAACTTCATTGATGTTTTATAAATTTCGCTCAAAAACCGATTCGATCTTGATCAAACAACCTTATCAACCAATCCGGGAGAACAAAAAAAAACAGTTGCCAATTTGGTATCTGCCGAGTCGTTTTGCTAAACATTTTGAAATAGAGCATGAAAATTGATAAGTTATGGTATAACAAGCGGTGCAAAACTCTGCTTCCTTTGCCTTGTGTTTTTTTTTATTATCATTATTGGCACTATTGTTTTTATGATTGTTATGATTATTGTTACTAAAGATTGAAACCACAATTTATTAAATTGAGCAACAGTAATTGATTATTGTCACTAGGGCTAAAAGATTGTTGTTCAGCCGTATAAGTTAAACTGAAGTCTACCTCGTAATGAGCGGGTTGTATTTCCTTCGGAAACACTTTGCTGTCTTCGGGGAATTTTTTGACGAAAGTGTCGATGATGACTTTGCAGTGACTCACAATCGCGTTCTGATTGGCCAGGAAGATCTCTTCCAAGTCGGGTGGCAGAAGTTGTGTACCAACAGTCAGACAATGCACTATTGTCTCGGTGGTCGCCTTTCCGTAAGTCACCTGAAATTTAGATTAATTTCGGACCAAGTTGACATCCTCCCGCTAAAAGCGTTTAAAGGGGGGGGGGGGGGTTTGACGTAGTTCTAAGCTGGATTTCTTCAGCCAATCAAAATCGAGTTGCTTACACACACCACTAGTTAAATAGAGAGGAATGGAGGATGTTAACTTTGTAGGGGAAGATATGAGGGCGAATGTTAACTTGATCGCATCTATCTTATGACACAGGGGAGCGGCGATGCACTTATTCGTGCTCTTTGGTGCATTCCGGGCGAACTAAAATCTAAATGGCAAAAAAAAATCAAAAACAGCGCATGGATCTTTTACAGACACTCCAGCTTGTATGTTTGTTTTTCTTCCAATAAAGATAATTGAAAAACATCCCAAATTTCCAATGAAAGGTTTCCATAAACTCGAGTCAAACTCTTAAAGCTTCGATTCAGTTTATTGGAACTTTTTTGCTGAGAAACGTCTGGAAGACTGGCTTCTCAAAGAACATTATTCCTTGTACCTTGGAACGAATTAACATAATTTGCATATTTTGGGGGAATTTGAGCTGCCAGTTTTTTTTCAAAACAGCATTCTAAATATGATTTATTGATCTTGAATCCATTATAATGCTAATTTACGCTAATTGACTAAGAATTGTTTGCATTTTTATTCAAATGTCTATAATGTTACCGGCGGATGTTCAACAAACCACCATATCTACAAACCACCGTATCGTGAAACCGAAACAACATCAGAATCACGTAAAAATTGCAACAACAAAGACAATATAATTATATTGCACAAAATATTAAATTTAATTTGTTGGAATGGTAATCTTCATTTCAGTTTGTTGATTAATACGCAAAACTACATTTTTTGTGCCTCTTTAAATCCCACCTGAGTCATTGGGAGTCCAAATACGAAGTTGAGAGTTGTTATCTCTCTTGATTGGTTGATTTCCCTTCTGGTCAGAACTTTGACCTCGCTTTGTGTGAAGTCGTTTTTGTTGTAGGGGTTGCAGAAGAACGAGTTCGATATCTCAGACCTCATCAGGTGCTGTGAGATGTCCAGGAGCTCGAACTCCCTGGACTCCCCGAAGATCTCTGGAGCCCATTGCCATACCTGGGACATTCAGATACTTTCAAACGCAGTAGTTTCCATTCAGTTTAAAGCAAATTAGTCAACTTTTTATAAAACATTCATTGAAAAGTATTCCATAAAAAAATTTCTACCTTCACCGTCACTGCTGTTTAATACGCGCCAATTTTCTTAATTCAATGGATTGTTTAGTGGAGGCAAGCTGTCAATTTTCAGTCCAAATTTGTCATAAGTTGAAATGCAGTGTTTAAATGAAGGGTCTGGGCTTACGCGATTGGCACAATTCATTGAATAAAAATTGGTGCCTGAAGAGTACTCTTAAGCTGCAATTGGCAATTGGTTAAAAAGAATAGAAGCATTTAATTCAAACACCTAAAAATAAAGATAACGCTAAGATTTTTCTAAAAAATAATTAAGAAGTTTCTAAAACCAGATAGATTAACAACTAACAGTAAAAAGTCAAATTGTGACTGAAAATTAACAGGTTCCAGTCTAATTTACTGCTTACAACACTCCCCTCAGTACACGAAAACTTTTCTAGCCTCCTTTTCATCAATTATGGGAAAAACAAAAATTGGCAGAGATTATTAGCTCTTCATGTATAAACAACGAAGTACAATTTAAGTTACAATAAAATCATCGAATATGAACCTGTTGACTTACAACTCCACTGTCAAAAAGTTTGAGACATTGCCGCCATCGATAATAATGAAAAATAGCTGAATCACAAAGAACCTGATATATTACCAATTGTTTTGTTTAATTTGTTCTGATTTTTTTTGCTATTCAAACATAAAACTTGGCGAATAGTGAAAAAAATTGGGACTTCAAATACATCTCGGATCATTGTTTTTCTTCATACATAGACGGCTTATTTATCTTGCTTGAAAGCATGTTTTATTTTCTACGGAGCTTGTCAAAAACTGAGAAGATTGATTTTTGTTGGCAGAGTTTTACTCGCGCTTTTCCTTGCCACATACCTGCACTGGGATCCATGGATGACAATCGATTATAACGGATTGTTTTCATTGTCAGTCTCAATAAAATTCAAGAATAACCAATTGATTGATTGAAAAATGTTTGATATTTTTTTAATTTTTTGTCGGAATAAATAAATCGTTTATGAAAATCCATTATAATCGATTAAAATGGAAAAAAATGTTTTTCAATACTTCAAGGATGTCAGGAATTTCCAGCCCATTTCTGCTTGTATTCAAAATTTATATTTTGCATTTGTTACAATGAGAATTAAGGTTAGTTTTTAAAGAAAATTTTTCAATATTTTTTTTCTGTTTGTCCTCTTCACAGTTTTTTTTTAAATACCTTTACCGTTGCAAAAAGCTAAGATGTTACAACCTGTTATTAGACTTTTCCCCCCAAAAAATTCTATTCACAGATTGACTCAGGTTGCTGGTCATCTTCAAATTTCATCAACTAACTTCGAATCTGTAATTTCATCAACTAACTGGCAGTATCAGCATCTACGCTTTTTTTGTTTGTTTTCTTCTCTTCTTTCCTTTATTCTGCCTAAGCAGCTTCGATTTATGTTATATCCGCTTAGTGGTTTTGTTTTGATTCGTTTTATGAGCAAAAAAAAAGATTGTTATCTAAATGTTTTGGTGGGTGCCTTAAAAACTTTTTTTTTGATTTTTTAGGTATTTATGTTGTCAGTTTTTTTCGGCTCAACGTGTGTTTGCTTAAGATTAGTCGTCAACGTTACCTCTGCAATTTCAGTTTGATGCTTGATTTTTATTCAATTGCTTTCACTAAAATTATATTTTTTAAAGGAGTTTTTATTCCAGATAAAATGAAGACATACAAATTTTTTTGTTATATCACTTTTTTCACTATTCCCAAAAATTCATTTTTGAAAATGTTGTTTTCTGGCTTTTATCTGTTTTTGTCGGTTAATTTGTCATGCTAATTATGTTTCGTAATGTAACTGGTGTGAGCTGTGCTTTGCCTCTGTGTTGATTTTTTTCTGGGTACCGCGCAAACATCCGATACGTCAAGCATCCGAAAAACCAAAAAGTGCTACAAACATTTGATTTTCAGCTTTACTAGGGCACATCAGCTTTAACAAACATCCAATTTTTTTAAAAGTCGGGCAAATATTAGATTTTTACTGTTCGCCTAAAAGATGCTGTTTAGGCCAATTTTCAATTACAAACCACAGCAAATTTGACCAACACTGAGCGACACGTTGGACGATAAAAAGTTCATAACTAATTATAAACTCTTTGTTTTAATTTTTGGTTTTCTTATGAAGGTAGTCATGGTGCAAAAACTGTCACCTTGTTTTGTAACAAAATACAACATACTTAATTTGGTAGACGCAATTTGGAAAGTGATACCCGCATCCAGTTTCAAGCGTTAATGTCTTGCAAAAATTGAGGAGAAATTGATTTTAATCAATAAATAATCGATTATAATCTCTCTTTTTGAAATCAAATATATTCAATTATAATACATTATAATCTATTATAATCGATTATTTTTATCGGAATTTCTAATTTATTTGTTTTGCAGAAAAAAACCCATTATAATCCATTACAATTGTTTATAATCCCTTTTGTTTGCCCATTTTTTCTTCGACCTTCCACCAGAATTGCTGATATTTTATGCTTTTTGTAGACTTTGGGTTATGTAAAAAACGGGAAATGTGTTTTGACAGTTTTCAAATCAATTCAAATTTAATAACGTTTTTTTTCATTTCTTCTTGATGATAGTATTTCATCCTATAGGAATCTCATAGGAATTCAACGTATGAATACGCAATTGTTGTAGAACAAATTTGCTTGCTATTTTGCGAACGATCAAATTGGACTCTCTCTTATTTTGAAACTCTTTCGTCATTTTATGACGTAATTATTGTATAAGTTTGGATGTTTGACCTACCGGATGTTTGACTTATCGGATATCCGCAATAGACCTTTTTTTTACCGCAGCCGGTTCACTGATACTGATTTACCACATGATGCTTCAATGATGATATACGTGTATCCCGGAAAGAAGCACGTAAAAATGTGTGTGTGTGGGAAGAGTGTAGGGGGTCAATTTATCCCTAGATCATACGCCCGTTTGGGATAAGTGCAGTATGATAACCTGTAACCGTTTTTTGTTCAAGTCTTAAGATTTTTTTTTTCAATTTGAAAAATGCGATGTTAAAAAGAATTGCTAAAACGTTTTTGCTTTTGGAATTAGCTGGTGTTCTTCTCAAAAGCAAGGATGTTGGTTAAACTATTCGTAGAATTGTGTGGTTTTTTAATTGATTCAGAAATAAGTTTATTTTGCAAATTTTTCAACCTGTTGTGTACTGTTAGACTGTTTGGTTCAATATTACTATTTATAAATGAGCCAGTTGTGGTGATGTGATGTGTTGTGTCCTCCGTAAGCTCCAAAATGCTGATAATTGCTTTAGAAATTGATGTAGAATGTACCAGTGTTTGATCTTATTTAATTGATTTGATAATATCTGCCCCATAAATAAAGCGAAGCTTCACTTCTCTGTGTTATAAATGGTGTTTATAGAATACACGTATATTTCTATAGCAAAAAAAAATCGATGGAATCTTATAAAATAGTTTGGTTTTTGTAAGTGTTTCATTTTTGAAAATGAAACAAGCTAGCTGCCCATCCGAAATAGAAAAAAAAACTAATTCTCAAATCCCAAATGTCGGTGACTTTTGCAATTTCAGAATTTTGCATTTGGATCTACTTAACAATTTCCAACTTTTTTTCTCTAATGGTTCTTTGCTTACCTTGTTTATAACTGCTCCTTTGACATAGCACCAATGTGACAGAAGTGTGAACTTGACTACATTCTGCTGGCTGCGATCAGTCTCAAACCAGGTGGGGAAATCAAGGTCGACTCTGTTGTTTAATCGAGTTTCGTAGTTCATCTCAAAACCTTTGCTCATTATAAATCAGAGAACGCTTTATAACCCAGCTACTGTAACTAGAATATTTATTGATCAAATTTGTGTTTTGGTTATTTAGTTATTTGTCTTTTGGAGCCATCTGTATCATTAAATCTTGGTGCCATCTTTGGTTGTTTAGTTATGTGTGTTTTGGTACAATCTGTATCATTAAGTCAGTTGATTGGCACACGGTTAACTTTTCTAACTTTTTTCAATTTAAGGCAAACTTCCCGGATGTGATATCCACTCAACCAAACTTTTAGTAGATCCAATTCGGTATTTTTGATTATTTCTGCAGCTATGAATCTCTTTGGGAATTGATTTTTTCGTGTTTTTTCCGGAAAAGTTAGATATTTGTTCCGACCATTGAAAAAAAGAAGAGTTGTGTGTTCGGGTCTGTTATTTTTTTTGTTTTCTACGCAATATCAGGTACCACAAATAATCATTGGACAGTGTTGAGTGATATATCATATTACATATTAAAGCCCTTTCAGTCGTGATTCGAACAAGTTTGCCAAAAAGTTTCTCTAATGTCGAGAAAAACGGTTTTAAACTTTTGATTTTTCGTCTAAATTCGAGCGAATGAAGCGAGCATTCAGGAATACAACAACTTAATCATGCAAAATCCTAAAAATTTAACTTAAAGCAAGCAAAATTAGTTTTTTTGGAGTTTTGTAGCTTGAAATTTTTTAAATTCTTTTTTTTTCTTTTTCGTTTTTCTAGTGAATTCTCTAGAAAAAAATTGTGTTTTCCTATATTTCTATGAAAGTCATATATGCCCTTATATATGTCCATATATATGTATATAGTTTTACATCAGACTTTTTTTTATCATCCCACGTAGAAAAAACTTCACCAATTTGAAAACAAAAGCTTTTTCTTGTAATTTTTAAAGACTGTGGTCGGAACATTCTGTGCTACTTGCACAGTAACCGGCTAGCCTTGTTTCAATTTCTAATAACTTATATCTCAACTTTCTCAATCCAATATTCCAGCTTCCATGGTTCAACCATTTAAAACAAATTGTTTAAACTAAGTTTAGTTTTCGAAAAAAAAACACTTAATCGAAACTTACTAGATTCATTGAAACGCATCATTTAGTTTGCAAGCTCACAGACTGAAACCAAAACAAAGTTTTTCTTTTACTGAGAGCAGCACTTAGAACAAAAACTCAAAAAGTCAAAGCAATTTCGTTTTGGATTATGCTAGAATTTATATTCTAATTAATATAAATTAAGATCGTACAAGAGATCTAAAACTAGCCAGACTGCTCGTATCAGTGCGAAACCCTGACTGTGGCGACTACCCTTTAGATTCCAAGGAGTAAGTAATCTTTTCAAGACATTTGAATTGGTCAAACATCAAAAGAAAACTTTAAAAAAAAACAATTTTTTTAAAATTATTTCAAAGAGAATAACCCCCACATGTAAAGTGTAAAGTGCTGTAAAAACAGTCTATCAAAAATGACTCAAAATTTTTTTTTTGGCTCATAACAAAAGGGAAAGATTTCTGTGGCGGATTAAATCGCCGCTTTTGCGTTAATAGAACGAAATATATCGCGCGTTAATTGTCCCAAGTTTAAACCTTCACACTATCAAAAAAAAACACTGCAGCTTATTTTTTTTCAAATTCAAGCTCAGGGTATCGAATGAATCACTTCAGATTGTTAAAAAACTCCTTTCAAAGCGGCTACTTAAAAAGTCGAAATTTGTTAAAAAAACCACACCGACAGATATAGCAGCATCGCCTGAAGAGCCGGAATGCTTGTATCAGTGCAAACCCCTGGTTGTTTCTAGTGCACTAAAGCGTTAATGAAAAAATTAATGCTTAAGAAACAATTTTGAAAATTCTGCGAAAAAATTGTTTAAAAAATTTCTTTGATTTATTTTTTACCTTTATATTTTACCATTTTATCCCCCACACCCTAAGTAAAGTACAAAGTGATACGGTCTACGAAAAGTTACGTATCAAAAAGAGCGAATTGCTTGCCTCAGCTCAACTTGGAGTGATTTTATTAGACGCGTACGCCTTGACAGAATACATTGCTCATTAATTATCCCTTCTTACATCATCGTTGTCAAAGCAGTTCCAAATTCAATCAATTACTATTTTGATGAAGTGGTTGCAGGCAGGGGCGGATTTAGGGGGGGGGGGGCGGAAGGGGGGAAGCGGACGCCCCCCCCACTCAGGGATTCGACCCCCTGCCGACCCAAAGGGTCCCTCCCCTTTGATACTTTTTCAGAAATCCATTTTTGGCCGACCGACCCTAAAATTTTCCTAAAGGCGCCTTTGGCGCCAATATATACTAACTTTGAGGGGAGCGCGCGCCAAAAAAAAAAACGAAAAAAAGTGCCCAAAAACGGCTTTTTTGACTGTTTTTTCAAAAATTTGCTTGCGGCGCACAAAATTTAGCCAAAATAGGGGCAAAACAGTGCTTTGGGAGAGCTCGAAAAATCAATTTGGTCGACCTAAAAAAAAAAAGGTCGTCAAAATTTTGGAAATTTTTTTGAAAATCCGCCCCCCCCCCCTCGAGAAAATCCTAGATCCGCCCCTGGTTGCAGGTGAACTTTTTTCGTATCAATGTTCTGACATCAATGTTTTTCAGAGAGTAATTTGAAATTCCTCCAAAACTGTCCTGTTAAAAAAGCCAAAAACTGTCTGTTGAAATTGCATTTCTACATGTCAGAAAGTAATTTTAGTCGAGCTAAAAATAACGTCAAAAGTTTAAAAACATAAAAATCCGCCGCCCCCTTTTAAAATTTTTTTGGTAAACCACTGCGCTTATATGGATCAAGAAAAGAAAAAGCAACAATTTACAAAAATAGAAATTGAACATTTATTCATCAATTTTAAGTATATAGCAGCATTTTGGTTGATCAATCAATATCGAAAGTTTTTTTTTCTGAAAAGCTATATCTGAATTACATACATGTACATCTACAGTCTAAGTAATGGAAACATTAATTGGAGTGATAAAAATACAACATAGTTTTGTGAAATATCAGTTTGTTAGAATAATTTCACGTTGCCTTATTTTTTTATGATTAAGTTTTTTTATTCTGAATTCTTGGCTAGCAATTCGATTGCTTAGTTGGCTTTCTATTCGGCGAGTTTTTATTGTCTACGTTAATTCCATTGGACAAAATTGAGTTTCTAGAGATCTTTTCGTTCGTCGACCTTTTGCTGAACGATGAAGCTTTTCGGTCATCCGGAACGTCCAGAACGAAGGTAGTCTGGGTGTCGCGACGATCACCGGAAACGCGGCAACATGTCGCGATCTGGATGATGTTTTTTCGGAACGCCTTCTTGAAGTGTGATAGACACACGGTATAAACTATCGGATTACAGGCGGCGTTGAAGTTTTGCAGCGTGATTGATGTTAGAAGAAAGAAGTAAAATTGACTCGTGTTCTCGTAGCCGATTGCGCAATAGTCAATGTGGTGGCGGATTTGTAGCATCACGTACGCAAAAATATACGTCACTGTGAATGTTCCGACTATGAACATATAACCGTAGATCACTTTTCGGTTCGCCTTAGCCTCTCGGGTCTTGCTTCTCGTCTGCTCGGCCCCTCCCGTTGCGCTGGCACTGGAAGCGGCGTTCCCATTGGAAGCAACCGAAAGAGTGTTGTTGCTGTTCGGGTTTGGCATGTAGATCGACATTTGCTTCTTGTCTTTCGCTCGCTGTTCGTGTGCTACTTTCAGAATCGCCCCGTAAAGAACACAGAGCAACACTACCGCTATTATGAAGTACACTAAAGAAACAAACCAATGTGTTTTTACGCAATGATATAACTTTCAGAAAAAGAACCGTGGATTCAAATTAAAATATCTTGAAGACAGAAGTGGGTCTAAAGTTTTTTTACGGTCGAACTTTCGAACTTTTTTTAGGTCGATCAAATTAATTTTCCGAGTTCTCCCAAATCACTATTAAAATCCTATTTTGACCAAATTATCTGCACCGCAACTGTGCAAAAATCTGCGCGGCAAATTATCTACAATTGTGGAAAAACAGGCCTGGCGAAATGAAAAATTTTATACATTCTGAAAATTTTGACCATCAAAAATAGTATATACTTGCGGCTATTGGGCACTTAGAAAAATTTTAGGTTTAGGTCACCCAAAAGTTGATATTTTTAAATTAACCGAAGTCAAATCCCTGAACGGGGAGAGGAGGTGTCTTTTTGGCATTGATATTTTTCAGATATTAAATTTGAAAATTGTGTCAAAAACAGAAAAAAACCAAAATTTATTGAGAAAATCATATACTTTCCACAGAAAAAGGCTCAGAGTAGACAAGTATTCCATTAAATCTACAAAAAATCATGTGATTTAATAAGAAGTTTGCATTTTCGAGACAGAAAAAAAAATTGGAAAGCAGACAAAAAAAACACCAATTTTTGTTTCCAATAGTTTCCAATAATTTTCTAAAAGATCAAAATTTTGTTTCTTATCAAGATGGAGTGCACAAAAAGACATTCAGTTTTATAATTTTACAATTTTTTGCTCATAATCAATATTAAACGTCAGCAAAAACATAATTTTAGCTTTAGTTGTTTGTCTAGAAAAACCGCAAAAAAATTTTTAAAGAAGAAGCATAAATTGTAGTCTGAAATGTAAAATCACGCCAATTTCTTTTACTAACCGATAAAAATCCAAAAATTTTCCAGTATTTTGAAGCAAAAAGTGTTTGATGGTCAAACATACAGATAAAAAGCGTTTCTGTGCTTGCTTTTTAAAGATTTTTTGTAAAAATTTATCAAAATACTGTTTACAACCAAAAAATTAGTTTTTCAATTTTTTCCCATTTTTTGATTTTCCTGATTTTTTAATCACTCTCAGAAATCATTCTAGATTGGTTGAAGGGAGCTTATTTGCCATAAATGATTTGTTACTAGGAGTGAAATTTATCACTTCGTACTTTATATGGCGTGTGGGATGATAATTTTCACAAAAAATCTCAAATTATGTTAAAAAATTTTTTTCATTTTATTCCATTCCATTTTTTTTATGCTAAGCTTCTGGAGAATACGCTCTGTTTTCTTTTCTAGAAACTTACAAAGTTCTTGATCTGCCCTGACTCGACAGCGTCGTCAAATCATCGCGAAGGTCCCTTAGCTAACATAGCACGATTTTCATTTGAAGCTAAAAGTTCTCACTGCCAGTTTATTCAAAAATTGCCCTCCATTTTTGTCGCAAAAATTTGATACTTGTCCCTACCAAAGTTGCTGCATTTTAAAAATAGTTATTATTAAACTGAGGGTTCATAATTGTGGAACCTAATCCTCGTAATTCTTATCGTTCTTCGATGAATTGCCCATCAATTTTGAGCACACATTTTTTATTCTATTTGGATACAAATTTTATCATGCTCAATTAAGTACCACAAAGATGCGTCGCTAAATTGTCAGAAAACATAACATGTTGAAACGTTTGAAGAACTGATTTAAAAAGTTTTGGAAGTTTTTTGCCAGTATTAAAAAAAAACTTTGTAAATGTTTTTGTTTTTCAGGGATATTTTAAGACAAATGAATACCGAGACTTGTGCGAGTGAAGTCGCTTGCCATTACGCCAAAAAAGACTAAACATTTGTTCTCAATTTTTCGAACAAGATTTTGTAGGCTGTTCACCGCCCTCATAAAAACCTTGAAAATTTCATAAAGGGTAAGACTGGTCTCATTTTATTGTTCCGACCATTGCAAATGGGGAGGAACTTTGTGTTCGGGTGTTTTAGTTTTTTATTTTTGTCTTTCACGCAAAATCAGGTACCACAAATTATAATCTGACTGCGTTGATTTATATATCAGATTAAAATCTTTTCAGTTGTGATTCGAACCACATTAAAAATCCCACAATTTTTTCTTCGTCTAATTTTGAGCGACAAAAGTCAGCGAGCAGGCTTATTTTAAGCCGTTTACAAAATTTTATTTATAATTACCTTTAATTATAATTTAAAAAATTAGTTTTTTGAAGATTTTTAATGCCAGTTTGGGAATCAAAACTTCAAAATTGAAAAAAATATCTGCAAAAAAAACGCTAAAAAAATTTGATTAAAAAAAATTTTATATATATTTTTTTGTTTTTCTAGTCATTTCCATTAAAAAATGTTCTACTGTTTGGTTATTTTACCATGATTGTCGAATATGCCTAAATTATAGTTTTACGTCAGATCCTTTTATCACACCACGCATAAAAAAGCTAAACTTATTTTAAAAAAAATTTGTACAATAACCAGCTATCCTTGTTTCTTATTGTTTTAGTCAACAAAACCGGAAGCATAACCTGAAGATAACTTCTTTAAGGTGAACTAGAGCTCACTTAATCATGATTGGTCCATTACGCAATGGCTACCTTGAAAGAGCTCACCCTCCAATTCCAGAGCACGTGAGATGTGAACCCCCAATCAGATGACTTCTGGGCACCATTGGTGCTTTATACACCCCACTGGTTACGCAGCGTGACCACATTTGTAATTAACTGGAATTTAAATGATTCGCTGCTAATGCATTGGGTATTTTACAAAAACCAGAAGCTTAAGTTTAGTGTAACGTGTCCAATTTTTGTTATTCTCTCAAAATTGTACAAAAATTCAAAAAGAGATAACAAGTAATTGAATATGAACTGAGCAAATCGACGTTTCTGAATGATATTAAAAAGCCAAAAAAACTTTTTCGGGTTGGGAGTCAAAACTTCTCGAGTCAAAACAAACTTTTATTAAAAATAGTGAATTAAGTTTTTTCAAGACTCAAAAAATTAAAATTGAAATGCCCTCATGAATAATGAAAGCTTATAATTTTACAAGGCCTGTTTGAATTCTGCAAACTGAACTCCAAAAAATCATTTCAAAGCGCGAGTTTGTCTTTTTTCTAGTTGAGAGAAGGTTACTTTAAAATTATATTTGAGATAGAAAAAATGCAGTGAAATGTTGCAGATACAACTTAAATTATGCCGTGGCACAAACCTTTCGAGACAACCGATGCGAAACAATTGAATCACAGCGCAGCTAGCAAGGAAGATCAGAAAATACATGGAAAGCAGTAAACTGTAATTCAAAGTTTTCGTTCATTCAACTTCAAAAAATTGACAATTTTGTTTCAATATTTCGTTATTACGCTTGCGACAAGCAAGCGTCATCAAACTGGAATATAAACTAGTTAAACTTTATTCGGGTTAACAACTTGTTATATAAAATCACTTGAATCACTAGACTTCACTCACCTGCTTACGTGGAAATCCTACCGGTCGACTGTTACTACTGACAATTCTTTCAAAAAGTAATGCCTTAAGTTTTCGAACACTAAATATTCCGTTTCAAAAACAATATCGTTAGTCTGATTATGTTTTGTTGGCTTAGTTGCCGCTTCTTGTTTTACAGAATTTTTTTATAGAAAACATGATAACTTGGCTTATACATAAAAAATTTAATAGCTTTTCAGACACAAATGGTTTTTGAGAGAAAAATACTACTACGCCTTAGGTCCTGTGTTCGAACCAGGCCAGAATTTTTTATTCAAAAAGAAAATAGGCTGTTTCAAAAAACTGTCGATCTGTTCCGTGTCTATGTATGCTTATGTTTGGTCGGCTTAGTTGCCTTCTTACGGATTTTTCCTGGGCTAAAACTAATTTCTAATGTAATTGAAAGAGTTTTGATTTGTTTCTGTAATTTGCAAACTTACTTGAGATTTGAAAGTTTTATTTGAAAGTTTTTTTTTCGTTTTTTTACCGGTTTGTTGGCTTCAATTGTTTTTGCTTATGTTTTATCGATACACTGACCTAGTTAAGTGTTATTTCAACAAAAAAACGGGTTTCCGGAGAGGGGAGCGTAAAAATTTTGATTTTCGGAATTTCCAAAAATTTTCAGTTGAAAGCATTTTTGCTCTCCTCCACGAGTCTAACCTAATTTTGCCGGCATAGTTGCCAATCAATTTTTGTGTCTGAATACTTATTAAACGCCAATTTTTGGCTTTTTAAACTGAACATCTTCCAGACAAATTTCTGAAAATTTTGTAGTTATGGTTTTTTCGTAACGTTTTAATTGTTTTTCGACTTAGTGGCTTTTGTTTCTTTTTCTGTCTGCAGCTTGCAATGCTATGTGTGTGCGGTATGGCAAGTGGTGCGAAGCTCCGCTTCCCTTCTGCTTATAACAATATTTTATTTTCGAATTTATACAACGTTTCGAATTTGCTTTTTGGGGATACTTTTCCCTTTGTCAGAGAATTTAGGTTCGAATTCCAAATTATCAACTAAAATGTCATTTTTTTAAAAAAATGTTGCGCCTAAAAGCTCATACAAATAGTTACCAAACATAAAATCATTTGTTTGTTCATGAGAGTCTAATACTTTCAAGTAACTTGCCAGACTTTAGACGCCGTTTGACAAATTTTGACTGTTTCTTGAGAAAGTGAGAAAGAAACTGAAAAATAATGCTCGAATATCAGGGCAAAGCCCTGAGTGGTGCCGACTGAACTTGAAGGCCAATAAAAGTTTTTGAAATGAAACATCATGAAATAATAAAAAATTATATATCTGTCTGCCATTGAGCTCCAAACAGCAAATTTTTTCAGATGGTATAAAAATGTTCGTCAAAATTTAAAAATTTCAAAAATTGGTTGAATAGAAAAAAGGGCCCCTACCCGCACCGAACGAAGGCTAATTTTCTAGCTAGAAATTTTATATAGATTATCTAGCCTAGTTTTCTCGTATTTTCTGTGCAGAAACGATCTATTTCTTTTCTAGCTTAGAAATAAACAGTTTCTGGAAAGAATAACCAGAAATCAGGTCACTGCTCAACCGCAACGAGATAAACATGCTTCGAGTTTGCACAATAACAGTAGCAATACAAAGCAAACTAACACTTGTTATACTAAGTTTTGTTTTGCTAAAACTAGCAACCTTCATAAGGGCTGTAGCATAGTGGTTAGCACAACTGTCTTTTAAAAAAGGTCAGGGGATAAAGCGCAACCAACCCTGCTTTATCCCTGCTTTATCTTAACATTTCAAAAAGAATTTCTGGTCAGAAGTTTGATTTGATATAAAGTATTTTAGGTCAAAAGTAAAGAATTTTCTCGGTACGGGTAGCATAAGTATTCAACCTTTTTCTCTGAAAGTCGGCGCAAAACATTTGATACTTATATATTTTATAGAATAATGTAATATCTCAATTTAACGACCTGAAAAAACTATGGTTAAAGAATTTAGTTCAAAAAAGTAGTCAACACAACACACGTAACTCTAATTTTAGAAAGTTCTTTGTAAGGTCAATATCTAATTTGAGAAAGTTTTTTTTCAGATTAAGGCGTTCACTGAGATAAATCCTGTTCATAACCGATAGCAATTCTTCTCTTGAAAAACTGAAATGCTCTCATTAACTGTTTTCCATTTTTTTTTCATTGGCTTCGTTCCATTAACGTTTCAGAGTTTCATTCAATTGAACTTTCTTTTCAATTTAGTTTCAATATAGGTTGTTTCCTGCTTATTGTCAAAAAGGTACAATTCAACTAAAAGAGTTTTTATTTTTTTTAGCAACAAAAACGAGTTTCCTGTTTGAAAATGATAGCGACAACAGATTTTCATGCCAGTAAATTGGTTTTATTTTTTCCCGCAGAACATGTTAATTTCATATAACCTCTTGTTTAATAAAAACATGTCTAGGAATCATTACATTTACAAACAAGTAACTATATATATTAAAGTGCACATATCAATCGCACTTTTGCAAATCCTTTGTGGTAGTTTTAATCTGCATTATAAGTTACCGATAATAGCACTTATGACCAAATATGCTTCAACAAGCGGAAAAAAGTGGAGATGAAAAGAAGATTTCCTTCAGATAACTGATTGAATCGATCGGCTAGCAAAAAGAATTTTTTGCTGCGTCTTGTTTTGTCAGTGAAATTAATGGCTAGGGAAAGTCAATGCTCCATTAATTTTCATTTGCCTTTTCCACCATTATTTGTGCACCATGTGACACACCTAGCTCTTAAATAACTTACTTGTTTGTTAATTTGAACCGATGATAACACTAATCAAAATCGAATGTCTGCCTTGAAAAACTTATACGGTTTGGGATAGGGCGGAGTTACAAGTTATGCAGAAAATCTGAAAGTTTATAAATACCAAAAACATTTTAGCTCAAAAGTTGAACTTGAAAATTTTTTTTTGTAGTTGGTAAGTTCACTTATAGAATTTTAGTGTCTTGTAAAAATTTAGAAAACTGCGTGTAAAAACTTCAGAATTAAAATTTGAAAAAGCTGAAAAATTATCAAATGAAATGACCGGCAAAAAATTCAGAACAAACTTGTTGCAAAATGTAAGTGGACCATGTTTAATTTAAATGTAACTATTTGTTCAAGATTCCGTTAATGTAAGTGAATGCCGCAACTTTTGTTGCGAAATCCTCAAATTCGTCAGTTTTTTAAGAGGTTTCGAGCAATACAGTTTTTGGCTATTTGTTCGTGGAATCCAAATTAGCAAAGACGATCAAGAATAACTAGCAACGTTTCGGATTCCGCTGAAAATTTTTTTTTGACTTGTTTGGCCTCGTAATGCTTACATGTACATATAGAATTTCTATGTATTGATAAATATGACAAAAAACTTACAAGATCTTATTAGGTCTTACAGCGCAAACATTCGCAGACAAATTTTTTGTTCAAGCATGAGATATCTAAGGGTAACTTTAAAGAACCTACAAATTTATCAAAAAACCTTGTAAGATACACATACGTTGCACGGTTTTAACACATAACAATTTTCGTAAATTTTCTACAAGAACTTATGAAAAAAGCGTTGATTTTTGTCAAGGCAACTAAATGAATTTTTAAAAGGGTCTCAACCATCTAGTATAAACTGCTTCATAATTTTAAATGAACTGAAGTTGCTTTTTTTTCAGAGCGTTGCTATGTTAAGTTTAAATAAAAACTTGAAATATAACAGCTAAACTATTTGATTCGTTACTAAGTATTTCGTCCTAGGAAAAAATCTGTGCTAACAAATTTGATCTCTCTTCTCGAAAAGCGTCATGATATCGATCAACTCAATTAGACTATCTTTCAACATGAACAAAGCTTGCTTATAAAAAATTTCTTATCATTCTCTGTAAAAAAAAATATTTCAAATCCTGTCCTATATGTTCTTCTTGGCTGATGTTAGAAATGAAATACAAATCATGAGAATTCAGTTTTCAACGCGTAACACTCAGTCAGTTTTGGATTGCTGACGTTTTTTTTTTTGAGCATGAGCTCTAAAGCCATGCTGCTGCAACATTTTAAAAAATGTTAGAGATGCCAGTGTCAAGAGCAGAACAAATGCAGTCTGATGGCTTAATTAGTCTATCATTTACTTCATTTAAAACTAAAGTAACTCAAAACTTTTGCGGACTGAATTATTTTTTGAAATTCCCATTTTTGGATGAAAACACAAAAACAACCCAAAATGTTTTATTAAACTAGTTATCACAGCAAACTCTTAATAGTTTCGAAAAAACAGTCTGCTAATTGTAGCTTATTTTGTTACCATTGTGATAAGCAAGGGTATTGCAACCGGGTACTAGACATTCTTTTCCGTAAATAATTTTGATCATAGAACGGTACATTTTGAAGCAAGATCAAAACGGTAAATTTACAGAGACGCTTTTTAGGTGTTTTGCCTATATAGGGCTAGAGCTTGCCTTGCAAGTGGTAGATGCCCGATTTGTTTGTAGGTTTTTTTCAATGAAAATATTTCGGCAGTTTTCCAGCTCATTAAGTATCCGCTTTAATTCTGTCGGCTTATATATTTACTTTCCAGTCATTTTTGTTATGATTTGAATCTTAACGAGGTATGTTTGAGGTTTGAATTTTTTAAAACTTCTTTGGAACAAGTTAGAAAAAATCTTGCAAACGTTTTCGATGTTTTTTTTTTCAAATTTTTGAGTTCTTTTTTTTAATACAGCTTTGCTCGGATTTTTCGCTCGGTTTTCTAGAGCGACTTGCTGTTTTTATCATAATTGTTTTAGCGAAAAAAACTGAAGCTTTGAGTTTACTAGCTATTTTCTTGATATACTTTTCGTCGGTTTCTGAGTTTGCTTGAAGCGTTTTCCAGCTTATATATATTTGTAGAACGATAAATAACATAGATGTCTCGTTTTTATTTCTAGCAATTTTTGATGGCCAAAAAAATGAAATAGAAGACAGTTTTTTCACCAGCATTTTTTTGATTTTTTTGTCCTATTTTGTTAGGACTTAGTTTAGAGCAATTTCTTGTTCTAATTTTTGGTGATGTCTGAGAACTTTTATTGCTACTCGATTCAAGTTGATGGCACATCAGTTAATAACAATATTTAAAATTTCTCTACATTATTTGCATTTGAAGAGTCACACGTTTGGATTTCTTAATGACCCTTTATCGCAATGTTGGCTGCGTAGCTACCGCTTGGTAGTTTTATGCCAGTGCAATACTCGCTGTTTGTTCCGCCACAGGTTTTAATCAAAATGAGTTTCATTTTGAGACAAGCATATGAAAATCTAGGGTTTTGTTTTTCGGCATTTTTTCAATTTTTTCTACGATTCGGTGATTTTTTGTGTCGAAAGTGGTGCGAAGCTCATCTTTGCCTCTGTGTTTGGCTTGTTTTGTTCTTGGACCCATTTTGCTCTCGAGCCAATCTGATCCAAGTATGGTCTTCTCAGCTCAAATCTGTGATTTGATCAGATGTATTACATGTTGAGAAAGATTATATATTTAAAATTTCTGTTCCAACTTTCGAAAAAAGTGACAGTTTATTTGTGATCGGGGTAGTTTTTTCCTCTTGACAAAATTCGTTGTAACTAGTGATTTTTGATCAAGTTTTTTATACCATTCGGAAATTATTGTTATGATGAGCTCGAATTTAAAAGATATTTTACTTGCGACAATTTTTCTTAAAGTTATGGGTGCAAAAGAATTGCAGTTTGGTCAATTTGAGATACTTAACTGGCGAAGTAAACCATTCCGAATTGATCTGAGGCAAACAATTTGATCTTCCTAATGCGTTGTGGACTCAAAATGGGTCATTTTGTGCTTCATTCAATCGCCCCATAATGTTGAATAAAGAAAACAATATATTATTAAAAATTTTGTTTGAATTAGTTTAAAAGGCTCTGCAACATTTTTCAAGAGAAAAAAGCAGTTTCAATTTATTTATTTATTTGATTGTTTTTTATAACATGTCGAACTTTGTTTTCTTTAACGTGACGGAATGCAAAGTTCGCTCAACTTCGCAGTTTTTGTCAGTACACACAGCTTCCTACGCCCGTCAATCAACCCCAATTGGAAAGCTGCTGCAAAAAAAACATCTTTGGAATTGCAATAATAAGCTGTACCACTGACAGTTATGTATCTGCTCTTGTATATTTATATCTTTATAATATATAGGTTATAACTTTTTTTCGAGTATTTAAAGTAAGCTTAATATTTTTTCCATGATGTCATTCGAATAAGCCTAAAACACTGAGACTTATCAGCTGCTGTTTGTTTATCGTCTAAAAAACACGATCAACTGGAGCACCAGCTTTTCAAAGATGATTATTGATTGCCAGTTGATTGAAAATATATAATTCAATTACGAAGAAGCGGAGCTCTGGTGGTGATATCACCAGAAAAAAATGGTGAAGACTTCTCGGTTATAATCATGTAGATCTGGAGTAGGTAGTCTTGCAATATTAGCTCAAATGGTTAACAAATTTTAAGTCTTGACTGAAAGTCAAAAAATGACGTCGTCAAAACTTCATTTGAAATATTGTATGTGATACTCTGAGACATAAAACATTCTTAAACTGAAAATAAAATCTGGAATTTCTAGCATGGTTAAATTGGGATAAGTTAACAACTGAAGCAGAGTGAAAAAGTTACTCACCGAGGTCGAAAAAAGATCCGTACTTTATCATTATGTGAATGTGGTTCACAAACAGATAGGTCAGTGCACAAATCAACACAGTGGTCCAAACGAGAGACACAATTATGAACAGATAGGGTCGGGTTGCGAAGATTTTCGCCTCATATGTTAGCGGGTGGCAAATGTAACTGAATCTATCGGCCGCAACAATCACCATACTCGACATGCTGTGCAGCACGGCGAAGTTATGCACGACGAAGCTGAGATTCCGAGTGATTTGACTCGTTTTCGAAAAATAACTCACTCGTAAATAATACGTCGCACCCACGAAACCGAGCAGAAAGTCGGCTAAAGCCATGTTACAGAGGTAATACGCGGAGGCTTTCTTTAAGTAGTTAAAACGAATCACTGAGAGAATAATCAGCAGGTTGCCAATCATTGCAAAAATCCCGACTGCTGCTCGCGCAATTTGGTAAGCTAGCTCGATGCTCTCATTCGGATTGATGTGTTCCCACGACGAGCAGTCGACGAGGGAAGTTTTATTCGGGTCGTCGTCCATCTGGGATACGTTTTGAACGGTAGAAGGGAACGAAAAAGGGGAGGCAATAATGCTTGAATCGTTCTTTAGTAACATTCTATCGATGCTTGTTTAGTATTTCAGCTTTCAAAATGGTAATCCGCGGAGTGTTTGAATATAAGTTCTTGTGATTGGCCACTGGTAAGGTGTTTTTTTTCTGATTTGTTACAATGTTAGACCATCGCAGCTCTGAAAAAAGCGATTGGTTCGAAAAATGTGGGTTTTGTTGAATGGTAATAATATGGGGAAATCGCAGGAAAAAGAATTAAAAAAGAAATGGCCGGGATTAAAGGCCGTCTTATTAGACAAAGTCGGAGATTTATATTGTTTCTTTTTGGATGGTGGGCTTTTCTATTAATGGGTAGCAGATAGAATTTGTTGCTTTTAATCAGGCGTCATAATAGAAGATTGCCAATGCCGAGAAGATTGCCATGACGTGTTCCACTAGCTAAAACAAAAACAGTTTCATCAAAATATCGACAAAACTAGTTTAAAAAGGAAGCCAATTTGGAAAAAAGCTCTGCTTTTGCTTCAAACCTCCACTCTTGTGTATGCTTGCTAACTTCCTACGGCAACTAAAAAATTGCTTTTTCCCAAGACAACTATTCTTAGCTTAAGTCGAAACTAATTCTTTCTCTCTAAGGAAGCGTTAGTATGGGAAGCACGTATTTACTCTAATTTTCCGCAATTTATCTGGTGAAAGGTTTCAGCTCATTTCGTTTTCCAATTACATTAATTTGAAAAGACCAATTAGAGTGAAAAAAGTGAGGTCAAACTGACAGGACAATTTAGACGAATTCAATTATCTTGGAGATTATTGAAGAATGAAATTGTCTAGCAGAAATTTTGAAGTTTTCGACGCAAAGGCGCCTCAATAGCGATACTGTTCAGAGGCCTATCGATTCGAGGAAAAAAACGAATTTTGAAAGCCGGAAATTAGCCCGATGATGTCACATTCAAGTGAATAACTTTATTGGCACAAATCTTTTGCAAATCTACAACCGAAAACATGCATCTGAAAACAAATTAGAGAGGCGTGGTCCAATAATTGAGATGCTGTCACACTAAGAGAGCTCTGACGGTGCTCATTTCTGACGGTGGTCATTTTGTGCCAATGAATCAAAGATTAAATTCAACAACTTTTTTACACGTTTTTTTTTTGCAGTTTAATGAGTTTTCACTGCATTTTGTGCTGAACAAGATATTATAGTGCTGAATTAAAACAACCGGATGAAATGAACTAAAATTGAATTTTTAATGGACTGCATTTTTCGCACACTTGTTGGGTTGCGGTGGGGAGAAACTTCGTTAAGGTGGGGAAAGTTCAATGAACTTTAGATGGGGTCGAGTTGTATGTTTTAATGAAGCCATTTCACTCATAGCTGTCGAGCTCCACAAACTTAATACAATAAGAATGGCTCTCAAGTGTCTGCTTTGAAACCTAAATAGTCCCTCCCTATCTGCGCTCTGATTTAGGTTTCAAAGCAAACACGTCAGAGCCATTCTTATTGTATTAAGTTTGTAGAGCTCGACAGAGCTATGAGTGAAATTAAAGCATAATTCATTCATTAAAACATACCACTCGTCCCCATCTGGAGTTCATTGAACTTTCCCCACCTTAACGAAGTTTCTCCCCACCGCAACCCAACAAGTGTGCGAAAAATGCAGTCCATTAAAAATTCAATTTTAGTTCATTTCATCCGGTTGTTTTAATTCAGCACTATAATATCTTGTTCAGCACAAAATGCAGTGAAAACTCATTAAACTGCAAAAACTGTGTGAAAAAGATGTTGAATTTAATCGTTGACTCATTGGCACAAAATGACAAATCTTGGGCAGGTTTTTTCCCGAAAAAGGTTTTTTCGTAGGGTGATTCTTCGTGAAACTAAATGGCGTAATACTCATTATATCTATCTGAAACACCTTGTAGAGCTTTTGAAGGCTCTTTAAGCTGTCTGGTGGTGGCCGAGCTGGTATTGTTTTGCCTTCTTGTTCGGTTTATTTTGCCTCATCCCGGAACTGCATGCTAATGTTTGCAATTTAAAACAAATATTTTTCAATATTTTGATTTTCATAAGGTGTAAAAAAAAATTCTAGCGTTTTTTGAAGAACTTTATTTATAATGGAGCTATATTATATCGCAATTTTTGAAAAAGGAATTGAAAAAGAGCATCTGTTCAAAATAACTTCAAACAGAGGCAATTACTTTGAGCCAATCTGTGTTGCAAATGAACTTCTGAACACGGAAAACAATAAAAACAGAGCAATGAGTATATGTATTCATTTCATAACACCCCTTTTGGGAAAAGCCAGCTCTTTTCGGACATGCTCATATAACTATGAAGAAGGAAAAAGAATTTTACAGTGGCTAAACTGGGGCGTGCCAAAATGAAGCAATGTCCTTTGAAATGGTGAAGTTGAGTTTTTAACCATTTTTTGTCTTTTTTCTGTGTAAATTCGCACAAATGAGAGCCCACATGGAATCCGGTATGTGTCGTTCATTTTTTGAAGTTTTGCAATTTTTCAAATTGGTGTAATGCTCTGAGTAACAGCTCCGGTAACTCGTTAACTAAGGTAACCAAGGTAACCAAGGTGTTTAAGGTAAGAAAAATGTGATGCTTCACTTTCACGCTTCCAAAAATGTATCCATTTTGGTGTTTGTGTGAGGAGTGGGGAGGGGATAAATAAAAGTATCCAGAAGTACCCCGCCCGAAAACTGCAGCAACAAAAACTGTTGCGTTTTTCAATAATTCTAAAACTTTTCTATTACTTTTCTTTGCAATCTCTTTTTTTGATTTTTTCAATATATTTGTTTCTTAATCAGCCCAAAAAAACGCTCAAATCAGGGTGCAGAACGTAAGCAAGCACTTTTACCGAGTGTTTTAAGAGTCTCGTAAAAAAAAAATTTTTGTGTTATAGTTTTTAAGTTCATGCTTTGGCATTTAAAAAAAACTATAACACAAAAATAACGTCATCACATATTGAACATTCAATACTCACCCGCTATGGCAAGCGCCAAGGGATGGGCAATTAACACACTTTTGGAACCAATTAATTTGCTCAAATCAATAGAGATTTTTTTCCGGTCTGCAATATTTGCTTTTGAGAACAATGGAGAAAACGCACGTATCATTTAATTCATTTTTCAAACGCCCAATACACTAGCGGATGTAGGGGGGATTCCTTTTCCCTCCTCAGGGACTCGATCCTCTGCCGACCCAAAGAGTCCCCCTTTTGAACTAATTTGAGATATCTATCTTTGGCTGATGGATCCTGAAATTTTTTCTAAAAGCGCCTTGGGCGCCAATATTTACTAGTTTTGAGGGGGGAGCGCGCGCCAAAAAAAACGCATTTTATTGGTCAAAAGTTTCCAGTGAGAGCCTAAAAACGTATTGTTTGGCTTGTTTTTTAGGTGAAAAAACAGGGCGTTTTTACTGCTCTGGGAGAGTTCGGAAAATCAATTCAGTCAACCTGAAAAAAGGTCGAAAAAATTTTCGAATCGCCCCCCTCCCTCGTGAAAATCCTAGATCCGCAACTGGCCCAATACCATACAAAAACGCGATAGAAGTTGAAAACATTACCAATGAGTAAGATGACAGACATTTTTTGTAAAAATTATAAATCTTTGTGTTCATCGAAGATTGTTGTGAGAATAAAAACCGTAGTTGGCAAAAATTATCTTCTTTTAAAAAAAAAAACTAGCAAAGAAAAAAAATTTTAATTGACATTTTTTCATCTTTTCTAATAGTTTTGATCTTATGGGATTTTTTTTGTTTGTTTTTTTTATAAGTAAGAGTTGACTGAAATGTCAGAACCAGTTAAAAGTAGACTAATATTGGACAAATCACAACATAAATAGAATAAAAATTCAGTCTGAACTTTCTTTCCTGACTAAAAATACTCTCTTAAAAAATGCAGACCCGTTTTTCTTGATACCGAACCAGCTTTTTAAAATCCGTATATCGACAAGTATTGTTTTATCACCCTGGATGCCTTCCAGCTTATTTGAGGCAGCCAAAATCGGACAGAGAAAAACAAAGGTTTAATATTTTTTTATTTATAGGATTATCCCGGGTTGAAGTCCCACTGTTAGTTATCGCTTTTTCTGTAGTATTCCAGCCCTGATTCCTGTGTAACTCAGACTTTTTTGCATAGCTAAACCAGCGATATTCAGAGCTATTTCGACAATGATTCCGTAGAAAATCTGCGCTAAAACTTAGAAAATTCTAACAGCTTTCAAATGAGAGTGTGAGTTTATAAACCCTTATGCTTAAAATATATATCTAAGGGTTCGTGGCGCAAAGGTAGCATAAATGTCCAATAAGCTGATGGGCTAGTGATCGATTGCCGGTAGTTCGCTCTTTTTGCTCATTTTGATAGGTTTTTTATCGCTGTTTCATCGCTGAAAAATAGCCAAATTAGCGATAATCTATCAATAAAATTTGATTTTGTGGCAATGAACATCAATAATTCATCAATGGTGATCGCTGTTTTTTTTTCACTTTTCTGTTTTTTTTTTTAATTTTCTATGTGAACTCAACCCGGGAATGCAAAAATCCTGATGGTTAAAAATTTTTCTATCGTTGGTTGAGAAGTTAGCCCAACAAATTTAGTAAGAAACGTAAGATACGTCTATTTAACTCATCGCAAACACCTATCAAAATGTCAAAATCTTAGGTATTAAAAAGAAATCTTGACACGCGCCGAAAGTTGTATGTTGATGGAACAAACAGCATAACTACATAATTAAAAAATGTGCAAAAACAACTTCTCTCTGTTTGATTGACTAAATAGAAATGCTACCAGGGCCCAAAATAGTTTAAGCATTTGCCCTTCATACAATCAGGTATGTTTTTTTGGCACTCAGGCTATTAGTTGGCTTAAGCAAATTATAGTTATACAATTTAGTACTAATTTGTAATTGCGGACGATTTTTTTCAAGCGCGCCCGCTAATGAAGCACTAATTTTGTCAATTTAGTTTGCACTGATAATTGTAGCCTGGGAGACTTCAGTGTTTTTTCCCTTCACAAAATAAAAGTCTTCAAAAACGGGAGGTTTTTTAAAATCAATACTAGTTGCGGATGAGGCAAAATTGAATTTTTTGTGCAGTTTTTGTCAAATGAAATAATTCCTCCTCAAAAAATCCTAGATCCGCCTCTGCACAAGTGTAAGGTTAAGAAAGTTCACTTACCATTCTCGAAAAACTGAACAGCCGACTCTAATGAAGCATTTTTTTTTGTTTTTTTAGTTGCTTTTTATAGACTGAATTCCAACTCTGCTTTGTTTTGTTTGCATTTCAACATGCCTGTTGGGATCAGAAATTATTATTGAACTAATATTTGTCTCCCAAAATTTGTAACCGACTTGAAAATAAAAGAAACAGAAAAAAAAGACCACAAATAACATTTGGCAAGAGCCATTTATTAGCCAGCCATATAGAACACGGCGGTGACTTATATCCTTCAGAAATAGCTATTTGAATTGATAAGTTGAAAGCGTTTAAGTAATTATTTTATACCTTTCCAAAGGTAAGTTAAGTGGCCTCAAAGTCAAATTCCATTCTGCTTTGTTCTCTGATAAATCTCTAATCCGAGATTTGTGTTTGTCAAGGAGCACGAGACATATCGATGAAGATGCCCCTCCCAAACCGAACCCAGTTAAATCCGAAATCAAACAGAACGAATTCTGTGAAACAAACTGAGAAAACAGCCAACAATTTGGCAATAAAGTGTTTGAAAAAGTCTTTTTAATCAAAACTTACTGTTACAGAACTTCTCATGGAGTTTTGTTTCAAATAAATTGTTAATTAATGATTCTTTTAATTTAGCATTCGGTCAATTGGCAAGTTTTGGTGTTAAATCCTGGAAAAATATGTTATTTTACATTTACGGACACACCAATCTTTAATCAGCGTTTGATTTGCGTCTTAGAGCGGTGTTTTTAAAATAAACTTTACCTGTTCCAGGTTGAAGCTACTAAATTAAACGGTCATGTATAATTAGAATTGCAGTAAGTACAATGAATAAATCAGCTTTAAATTAACATTTTTGAATAATGAGATGAGCTTCCAAAACGAAGAAACTTATTTTAGTCGTGTTAATTTTTCAATCTCGAGAGTATTATATTAAACAGAGAAGATTTAACAGATTTTGCGCCGTTTAAAAATGTATTGAAGTTTATGCCCATCGTTGCGTCTGCTCTTTGCCCAATCTATCAAGATATCAAACTTCTATCATTCTCAACCATTCTGAGTTTTTAATAAAATCTGAAGTTTATTCAAGTTATTTGTTCACCAAAATGTCACAACTCATAGCTAACGGGCAGTCATTTGGCGGAAATATTTGCCAAGTCAACCGAGTGCTTTTGGTTATTTTATTGTCAGGGCTTAAGAACTGTTTTTAGGATACAGGACGATTCCAATAAATATCCCGCCGGCAAAAAAGGTAACAGAAAACGGATCCTAAAAATGTCTAGTTTATTATGGACAGCTTAACACGTTTAAATCGTAAAACTGTTCTCTTCTAATTTAAACAGAAAACAGATTTTGTCGATTTTGGGACTCTAAAAACAAGAGTTATGTCTATGGTTCCTGGATACACAAAACCTTGGAAAACAACCGGAAGTGTGAATAGAATTTGAACTATTTTAAAATCAACTTAAATAGTAATAAAATAACAGTAAAATGTATGATAAGATTATATCTGACCTCTGATTTTCTGCATTTCATTATCTTGGCAAAGATTGTTAAGAGTGACAAATTAACACTCGAATCTATAAAAAAATGCAGAGATTACTCAATCAAAAATTTCAAAGGTCACTGCGTTTTTTAAAAGTTTTTATCAAAACTGGGCATTTTTGTGATAACTCAAGTACCATGACAACTTTCCCAAATACGGGTCCTTGATTTTTTTTTGTAGTTTTAATTATGAGGAAACTTGAAACACCATTCGCCAACTAAAACAAATCTGTTTGTATCAAGGCAACACAAAAAATGATCCATTGGACTGCCTTTTGACAAGTCTGATGAAGTTTTGTCCAGAAATGTTTTAATTATATTTTAAAAAAATGTGAAGCAAGGATAGCTGGTTACTGAGCAAGTAGCACAGAATGTTCCGACCAGTCTTAAAAAATACAACAAAATTATATTTTCAAATTAGTGTAGTTTTTTCGGCGTGGTGTGATAAAAGAATCTGAGCGAAAAAAAAGAACTTAGGCATTTTTGTCAGTCATTGTAAAATACGTAAATCGGAAAACAATTTTTGATGACAAATACAAATAACAAGAAAAACAAAAAAATAAAACGAAATTATAATTTTTTTTTCAAATTTTTTCTCCCAATATCTTTATGTTTTTGATTCCTAAGATTAAGCATAAATAAATTAATGGAAGTCTGCTCACTCTATGAAAAAAGATGAAATTTTTTAATGTCGTTCGAATCAAGACTGAAAGGGCTTTAATATGATTTATCTCTCAACCCAGTCCAATGATTAATTGTGGTAGCTGATTTTGTATGGAAAAGAAAAAGAAAAAACTAAAGCACTCCCGAATACAAAGTTCCTCCCCATTTTCAATGGTCACAACAAAAATTCAAAAACGTCAACGCGCAATGCCAAGCGCAAAAAAAATCTTGCATCAGTGTCAGCAGCCTGTGAAAGTATCTGACGCAGTTTATTAAAAAAAGATATTATTCAAGAATATAAAAAGAAAATCTCCCTACGCACCCCTTCACGCAAAGTCAAGTACAAAATGATGTGATAATTTTTCCGACTTTCAAATATTCATGCTAGTCAGGGGCGGATTTAGAGGGGGCGGGTAGCAGACGCCCCCTTCCCCTCTCTCCCCCCTCAGGAATTCGACACCTCGCCGACACAAAGGATACCCCCTTTGTACTATTTTGAGATCTCCGTTTTTGGTGACGGACCTTAAAATTTTTCTGAAGGCACCTTTGGCGCCAACATATACTAGTCTTGAGGGGGGAGCGCGCGCCGAAAAAACACAATTTTTTGGTGAAATTTTTCCAAAAAAGTGGCCAAAAAACGCTTTTTTGGCCTGTTTTTTCGAAATTCTGCCTGCGGCGCAGAAATTTCGGGCAAAACAGGGTCTTGCAGTGCTTTGGGATAGCTCAAAAAATCAATTTGGTCGACCTGAAAAAGAAAAAGGTCGACAAAAATTTCAATTTTTTTAAATCTGCTAACCCCCCCCCCCCCCCTCGAGAAAATCCTAGAGCCGCCCCTGATGCTAGTGTTGGTTTATATATACAGATCATTTTGACAAAAAAATTAACTACGTGGGATCAATTTTGGAATCATTGGATTAAACTCCCTAAGATTAAATCAGAAACCTGACGACAGTTTAAGAAAATAAGCTGCCAAGACTCCCAACAGTTCATCTTGTTTCTTCAAGCAGTTTTTCACATTTGCAAAAACAGTAGCTACACCTCATGTTAGAAAGTGTTAAATTTCTGTTGCATATTATATGACTGCTTCTGGGTTTATATTGCAGACTTATAATAAAATATTTGTTTGTTGCAACTTTCAAAAAAAATTAATGGTATTACTTATGCATGGGTTAATTTTATTGAAACTAGTTTCAACAATTGAAGCGATATTTTTCACAGATTATTTTTTCCCCAAATAAACATATTGATAAATCAAATTCACAAAGTTATACCACCTGCAATCATTTTCAAAAAAATTTCGGAACTAAGTTTGCTAATTAACAACTATTCTTGAATCAAAGCAAATTTCTTACAGTTTATTTATATATTTACAGATATTAAAACGTAGAACGTAGATGCAAAAGGCTTCGTTTTGCCAAATTATCCTTCATCCATTCTCATCCCAAGTTGAAATATGTCAAGATAACTGATCATTTTAATCACCTCATATGGTAAAAAAAACTCATATGCTTGGTAAAAAAACTCATATGCTTGCTGTGGTTGTTTTTACTCAGAACAATTATTTCAAATATAACAAGTTCTAGCAAATCATTTTTATAGCCTAATAAATATATTGACTCCCGGCGTTTAAAACTGAAAAGTTTTTTTTTAAACACAATTTCTTTTTGTTAAAAATCTGGGCGTTTGAAAACGGTCATTTTGGTTAAATTTGCGTACTAATTTAAGTGAATTTGAAAAATTTTCCTGTGATATTGATATCACATACTATTTAAGCCTGGAGAGTCATTTCACACTCAAATACGATCACAATTGAATTGAAACAAGCTACTTCGTGATTTGCTCAAACTTTCGATTTAAGAAATGGAGTATAAATGCTTGTGTTGGTTTTTTTATTCAAATAAACTTTGACGATATTAAAAAATTAGATTTTAAAAAAAATGTGCACCAATGAAGATATGTACTACCAGAGATCGATTTCAAAAAAAAACATTTTAATTTTAATATCTTTTCATACTATTATGAGGCAACATACAGTCATACTGTTATGCTGCGCGTCAATAATTTCTGGTAAACAAGCACATTAGTTATCAAAATTTAACCAATCTTACATTTTAAGAAAAATCAAAAGCTTTGCAATTGATGATAAGTGATTGTTTTACCCTTGCGCTAGGCAAAGGTAGTGCAAACGGGTGTACACTTTTTTTTGTCGTAAGCGACTTTGTTTACAAGATGTTGCAGATATTTTATTTTGCTGTATATTAATTTCATATTCAATCAAGCACCCAGCCTATCTGGCGTAGAGTTAACATACCAGCTTAAGATCACAAACGCTTGAGCCGACAAAATGGTCGACAATGGGCCTGTCGGACTCTCTTTGAAAATTCAATTTCCGTCTAATTTCGTGGATACCAATTCTAAAACCCCGCTGGAATTTTGACTTGAACTTTTTGAAAAACTTTTAATATAATTTTTTTAAAATGAAATATAACTTTTAAAAAAATTTTGCACAAAATTATTATGTGTGCGATGATTGTACTCGCGATAAGCAAGCGTTATCATTTCGAACAGATATTGTTTTTGTAAACAATTTGTCCAGCAATTTTACTGAATCATTTTTTTTTACCAACAGACATATTTTGGATGTTTTCTTTTCAAATACCCGTTCTATTCAACATCTGTTTCTAACCTCAATACTTTTTTCCTTTTTTCTTGTTTTTTGTGACTTAATTTCTTTTTTTTTAGTTTTTACTGAATCGGTTTTGTGACATCCTATTGCATTGTTGGATGAGCGAAACAAATTTACTATGCATGTGAGTCTTTTGAGAGGGTAATTTAAAATATTTGGAAAATTTTCAGCTTGTTCTAGGAGAGGTGTTTTTCTGCTCAAAAATTGTCCGCTTTAGTATTTTTTTTTCAATTTTAATTTTTTCAGTTAATTTGTTTTTAAGAGGGTGAACGAACTTAACTCAAGGCAAAGCATTGAATTGTTTGGTTGATCTTGTTTTTCTCGACTTTTTCAAAGTTTTTGTCTCAATTTCTGGCTGCTGTTTTGTCATGCTGTTTTTGTGTTGTGTCACATACATTATGAGACTGTGCTTCGCCTCTGTGTTGAATTTGAGCTCAAAGCTTTACAATTTTTCAGACTGTCTAATTAAATTTTGCCAAGGAAAAAATTATATTATTGTCTGGAGAAAAAACAACCCGAGCACAATTTTTTCGTCATTTTCGTTGAAAGTTGGAATAAAACAAAAGTTGCAACTAGTAATAAAATCAACGGAGCATTTACCTTGCCTCATTTTAATTGGGAATAACTTCTAATTGGTATTAACTCACTGCGTACCATATACGAATTAAAGAAAAGTTGGAAAAACGCCACACTATGATTATCCCGCGGCTCTTCACTAAAATAACTGCAGGAAAAATACATTATCAAACATTTTCAACTCAATGTGTCCTTTTTTCAAATACTACTACAAATTGCTTCAGAAATTTTAATCAAATTTTATAAGTTTGTGGGAAGAAAAACTAGACCACGCACAAATATTCCGTAATTTTCTTGCGAAGTCGGAACAAAAACTTGGGTTCTGTTCAAACTATTTACTAAGCAAAAAGAATTTAAAATCAAAAAAACAAATCTTATTAAAAGGGAATATAAAATTAAGAAGGGAAAACTTTCTGACTTTATTGAGCAATCAAATTTGAAAGTCTTTACTGAGCCTAAGTTTACAGAGTCGTGTTGCTAGCGATGTGATTGATTATTATTACTAAACAAGACTGCTCGTATCAGGGCGAAGCCCTGAATGTTCCAACCGCCTTTTAAGGTCTATGGAGCAGTAATAACATGAAAAAATCATTTGTAATTAAGAGAAAATTTTTTTCAATTTGAGGTTTTTTTTGAAAATATTTCCTCCACACGCATTATTAAGTACAAATCAATTACGCCAAATAAGCTTCCTTCAACTAAGTTGGAACAATTTCTATCAAGTCTTTGCTTATGCGTTAGTAGCGTGAAATATATCGCGCGTTTTTGGTCTCAAGATGGCCAAAATGGCAGTCTTTAAACCCCCATAATTTACAAAAAACCTCTGTCAAAAATGGTTAGTGAAAAAGCCGAATTTTGTCTGAAGAAAAAAAAACACACCGAGCACAAATATTCCGTTGCTTTCATTACGAAATCCGTAACAAAGAGCACAATTGAGGTTTTAGGAGCTAATTTTCTGATGAACAAGGATGATTTCTTACTCATACATAAATCAGAGAAAAGAACAATATGGATGCTGATGATTGAATTATCACCTGAATTTCAATTTAAGCATTTAGATAAGGTTGAATCAACGATACTCAAACCGAGATTCCTCCATTAAATTAAAACTCGAAAAAAAATAAATAGAGCAATCTCTCACACATATTGACCAATTGAGCTATCAGTTTAATTTATATGAATGCCGAGATAAACTTTTGAAAAAAAAAACGAAATTTAAAATATGTTGTTTTGCGAAGCTTTGTTTGGGCGACCATTACTTCGAAGAAAGCAAGTTACTAGTGTTTGTGTTCTAACTTTCTATCTGAATACCGCAAAATATCATCCGCAGTTTTCAAAAATGTATTTTTTTTTCATTTAAGACAGAAAAAAGCCGGAATGTATTCGTTTTAATTCATTTTTTTGATATTAAGACTTTTGGTGTTCCAAATTTTTGGAGAATTTAGCTCACGATTTCATACCATTCATACTATTTTCAAGTAGTTATGAACACGTCTCAAGTACCTAATGAGTCATCCCTCAGCGTGGGAATTGGGGGAAGAGATTGCTCATTTGATCCACGGAAACAATGCTGCTGACCGACCAGTTGACCGTTCTGAACTTATCATCAATAGGTTAATTGTTTGGTTTAGTTTTAACTTATACTGCATCATTAGACTTCTACTTAAACAGATTAAAGAGAAAGTCAATGAAGTGTTAATTGACGCCATGTGGCCCTTAACTTTTGATGAATATGATTTAATGATTTTTATGCTTCAATTCAATCACCTAAAAAGGTATATATAAACATATATATTCCTTACTTTCAACAAAAATCAGGCAAAAAAATGAATTAATTAAATCCAGCAATTAACTTTCAAATATTGTTATACCAGTATACTCTTCTGAATTAATTCTTTTTTTTTCAGAACTCACAAAAACTGGAGGATAAATATCTATATAAATCTTATGTTTTATGTGATTTTGTGATATCAATTTTCCTAATTAAAAGTTGCGATTTTTTTTTCGATCATTCATGCAATGGCCATTTTGCTGTCCCGATTTTTGAAAAAAGTGACGGAATGCTTGCGATCGGGGTGTTTTTTTTCCGAACAAATTTCGACTTCCTTGTGATCAAATTGAAAATATTTTCCAAAATGACAAGGGTTTAATAACTCCCAATTTGGGGAAAATGAAGTTTTTCTGTACCAGTAATCTATTAACGCTCAGTGTGAGTAGAGAAGTCCAGCTCATAAATCAATTCGGATTGAAATAGAGGTGTCCTTCAATTTAATGACATACAATTTAACACCGTACTTTTTAACACTTAGTCATTTCATTACCAAACAATTTAAATCGACAACAATATAACTCCCATTTTCCAGTTCAAAGCAGTACATTTTAACACCTAGTCATTTCACTATTAAAATTAATGCTGTATGGATTCCTTATTTTAACTCTTATCGCACCAATGATAATCCTGCAATTAACGCACGCACCATAATGAAAATCTTGGTTTATCTTAGTTATACATGCTAAAAGGAGGCTTCCTAATTTACTTAAGACTCTTATCAAAAAGTTTGTAATTTATTTTCTTTTAGACTTTTTGCTAAACCATTATGATTACTAAAAAAAAGCTGCGTGTGCTAATCATAACAATTTGATGTAAAAACTCTGACAAAAATTAAATTCTGACGGTCACTTTATACTTTACTCAAGTGATAAACAAACGCAAACACAATAAACACATTATGATTGAGTCTTCTTTCGAGTTCACAGTTTCATCTAAAAACAAGTCAATTCTTATAGCGTCCAGCCACGAATTTTATTTCAAGCGAAAAAATAAGTTAACAGAAAACTGGATTTGCTCAAAATATCAAACACATGAATATCGAGCAACTGCCATTGCTGAAAAACACGAATTAATCGAGACGCTTGGAGTGCATAACCACGACATTTCAGCGGGAAAATTGGAGGCCCGAAATGTCATAAAGCATATAAAAGATCTCAGCGAGAGGTTTACCCCGACTGTTGCCGTTGCCAGTGCGGTTTTGCCAATTACAAACAATTTGGCCACTCAGTTTGCCCTCCCAAGTAAAGACAAACTGATCCGAACGGCTGCGCGCACTCGTAGGCAGCTAGATGTAAATATGCCGCCCATCCCCGTTGCGCGAAGTTTCGAGATCCCTAAAATTTTTGAAAATTTTATCCGGTATGACAGTGGATCAAATGATCATGAGCGAATAATTTTGTGCGGCGACCCCGAAATGCTGAGAATTCTGGAGAAGTCATCTTTCTGGTTAGCCGATGGAACTTTTAAAATTACTTCAAAAATGTTCTATCAGCTATAATCAATTCATGTTAATGTATCTTACCTTGCGCCAGGCGTTAATTGAAAGTGACCTACGAAACGAATCCCGAGCTAGCGCTGGCTTTAAAAATGCTGCCATCCCTTGCATTCGAAAAAAAAGAAAAGATCGGCGATTCCTATGACATGATCGTTCAGGAAATTCAGAATGTATGCGACAGAAATTGTTTGGAACCCGAGAAAATTGAGAAAATTGACGAGTTGTGTCTGTACTTCAGCTCTACTTATATAAAAGCTTGGTGCCAAACCGTGAAGTTTCATTCCCACCCTCCCTTTGGAACCAGCGAGATTCGGCCGTGAGTGGGATTGCTCGAACAACATGGCACTTCGGGATTCAATCATATTTCAGCGGAGCCCACCCAAATTTGTAGAAAGTAGTGGCCAGCCTGCAAAAAGACGCTTCCGTACAAAAACTCAACTTTTTTGATGCCTCAAGTGGCCATAAGTTCACAAAAAAGAAAAAGTATCGAGTATTGAATGAAAGAGTACAGAACATAATGTCCGTTTACGAAGACAAAACTGATCTGTACTTTTTCAGAGCTATATCTAGTTTGTGTTAAACCTTGTAAATTTTGTTTCATTTTTGTTTATTCTTTCATATTTTTAAAATTCAATTTTTATTCCTACTAAAACTTTTTTCAGCTTTTTTTGAAAAGACGTTTCCTTGCAGATTCCCAGGACAATCGCCCTTATTTTCGGGATGCTAGGTTGGGACTACGGGCTGGCAAACCCTTTAGCTTTGCGTTTTTGTGCCAACAGTTCAAAAAAAGCTGACAAAGCGATCAAGTCCTAAGTTCAAGTTCGAGAATGATTCCTAAAAATATTGATTTTAAGGCTTTTGGCATTGGTTAAACTTTTTTAAATTTCTATACCGGCTGAAAATGTCTAGAAAATTAAGCCATTATAGTCAAAGGACGTCTAATTATTTACGGGCTTTTGAAGTTCATTGAACTATTGCTTGTTTTTGGTTCAATTTGGAATAATTCATTGAAAATATTGGCAAGGCCATTTCATTTTGGTTAGAAACGTTTCGTTGAAGTCATTTGCAAGGTCATTTCTGTTCAAAACTTACGCGAATTAAGTAACGCGAATTTGTCTGGCTTTAAATGGCAAAAATTTCTCTCTGATGGTTTATTTCTTTGATGGTTACCGAAATCCCCTTTGAAGTAAGTTTTCTTTTCATTTTGGATTAAAACGGTGATAAGTCATAGAAATTGTTCTAAAATGTAGCGATGTTAATTTGCTACGGCAACAATAAGTAGGGAGTGAAATTGTAGGGTGTTAACTTGTTTAGAGTTAAAAAGGGGGAACCGAAGTAGAGCAAAGTAATTGTCCAAATAATCAGATGACAAAAAGGTAACTTGTATTTGAAAAAAGCCAAATTTGAAAATTTTTCAAAACAAAAAAAAATTAAGATACTTTGAAGGGTCACCGGAACATTCAGAGCTCCGCCCTGATGCAAGCAGTCGTGTTGCGCCGACTTTAGAAGGAAGCCATGGAATATTTGTGTAACTAGCAAATTTACACGTTTAGTACTCTGTAACTAGCAAGTTTTCGATAAAAGTTTTGAATAATCTGGAGAAAAAAAAATCAATTTTGTGTGGTCAGATAAACAAAACTGCTCGTATCAGAGCGAAGCCCTGAATTTTTTTAACTGCCATTTAATTAGTCTTGAATCGTTTTTTATACACTAAGTACTGGCAAAACGATGAATTTTAGGCTGTCCAGCCTAAAAATTAAGTGTTACACTTGAGTCGTGTATGGATTTAATAAAACTAACTAGCTGCCTCAATTTAATTTGGAACAAAAAATTTTTTTCGATAATTTTTTAAAAGGTAATGGGAAAATAGCCGGCTTGAATTAATTCGGGCGAGAGATGTAACGAGTAGAAAATCCACTCCGAGAACAGAATTGAAATAACAATCGACAAAACTTTACATAGCTTTATTGCCTTGTCTTTTATGTCATTTCTTGTTAATTATCCCTCCTCACTGTAATACAGGGTAATTAATACTAGTTGGAATAAATGCTTAACCTGGAATAAATTATCTTTTCACTCTCTCCCACAAACGAAAGACCCTTTAGTGTTACAGGTAAACTTCCAAAAAATATCAGGCGTCATTTTTTTTCAGAGGGAAATTTTGGGCTTTTTTTGACCTGCACCCGAATTTAGTGTACTTTGGTTCACAAAGCGTTTGAAAAAATTTCGGGTGGATCGACCAAAAAGGATTTCGTAACATAGAAACTTTGGGTTGTCAAAATGGGTCGTATTCTTGAAAAAGAGAGAGTCACCCCTTAAATCGTTTGCTCGTTTAGCTTGAAAAATTCTCTTTTTTGGCTTGCTCTCCATCCTCGAATATAAGGTTTGGTCAACCAGGCAGGGATGACCTAAAATAGCATCAAAGGTAGGCCCTTTGATTGGCCAAGTGGTCGATTCCTTGAAAAAGGCGACCCATAAAACTGTTTTATAGTGAATACACCTGACCTGTCATTCAAAACTATATCGACTAAAATATGATTGATTATAGATAATAATTGACAAATCGATCGCGCTTTTATCTCAGAATTGATTACAACTTATGAAGAGATTTTGTTTACGCGCAATTTATGCATTAAAATGTCAAATTAGCATAATGTTCCGCAGAAAAATTAAAATGTGTCAAATAAGACTTGAAAAAAGACGTTTCTAAATCCCACATTTACCGGAGAAAAAAGCAACAAGAATCATATATTTGCTGAATTTTTTTATTCTATACCTTAATTGCCTGTATTCTAGCAGGAAAAAATTATTGCATGTTTGCAAAAATGCAGATCACCTTAAAAGGTAGTTTTTTGTTGGGATAAAAACTGACTTTCCACAAAAAAGGAACGATTAAGATGTTTCACGTTTGCTGAGAGCTGAAAACGAGGTATAGTTTTTTGTTACCATGGTAAACAGCGCTATTTGTTCACGAGAAGCGGAATCTTTTGTGACAGGAAACGCGGCAATTACATGAAGTAAGTCACACTTGAGGGCTAATTTTAAACCGGGAAAACTTTTTTCCCTTCCCAGCTGACGTCAACTCCGTTTTCCTGTTGCGCGCTGTAAACGCCCAAAAATTGACTTGTGTTTTGCTGTTTGTAATTTATAGAAGAAGGAAAATTTAATTAAATGTCTACAAAGCAATAACTGGGTATCTCCGATCTACATCGTATATCTATCTGACTATCTCCTTAAATCTAATATTGCTCATATTACTTTCCAATTTGTGTTCTCTCTTTCTCCCTTCACTGGTGTTACTGGTAATTTCTCTTCCAGAGTTGATCATATTCAGTTTCCTGTGGGCGATATTAGTTTTTATATTCAATACGCGAGGGATGACTAAATAATCAAATAAATGGTGTTAATTCAAAATATGGATGACCTATTGAAACATGATCAGGCCTGTATAGTTTTAACATTTTTTTTTCAAATCAATGGCAAAACTACAAGCTTTTGTGTGCGCAATAGAGTGTGTTAATTCATAAGTATTTATTTTCATGAAAGGTGGTTGAAAAACAAAGAGGCATAGAAAAGGGTCACTATGACATAGAAGAGGGGAGGGAGGGGGTCGGGTAGGCACTCGGTGGTTGTTAGGGAAGTTTAGCTAGTAGCATTTAGAATTTTAATCAGTCTCTAATCTTCTGAGTGGCAGAATAACTTGCCACATTCAAGTCCTATCTGTTCATGTACTCTGTTCCCCCCGTTTAATTTAAATATGACCTGAAGCAACAACAAAACAGCTCGTATCAGGGCGAAGCCCTGAATGTTCCGACTGCCTTTCGAGGTCTATGGAGCAGTAATAACATGAAAATATGAACATATTAAATTTAATCAAATAAAAATAATTTTTCTTTAATTTGAGATTTTTTTTTGTGAAATCATCTCACACGCCACATA